>NC_092158.1:34962079-35571454 GCF_045791955.1 Oncorhynchus clarkii lewisi
ACCATGTTCTAATAGCCCTCTGCTATCACTGTTATTAGTTCAGCTGTGTGTGGTCAAGACAACCATCGCACTCACATCAGACTTGTACAAGTGCCTCTTGTACCGCATGAACAAATAAGAAAGAAGGAGGGAGAAAAGAGGGGGAAAGAAAGAAAGACAGAAAAAGAGAAATGAAGAAAGGAAGGAAGAAAGTAAGAACTAAAGATAAAAGTTTACCATAGCATTACCATCTCTTCCAGTCAGCCTCCAGGACAATAAGGATGGCTTATAGACTCTCTCACTTGTCTATATGAATATTCATATAGGGTTATATAACTAAATCTATATGAACTGAGAAGAGGACAGAGGAACTATTTGTTCATTCGGCCCCTAAAGCAGCTCTTTAAACATGCACGACAACAACCATACATCCTATGAAAGGTGAAAACAAAACCTAAACTATAGCCTATAGATAGAAGACACAAAGAAAGGACAAAGAATTACAGTCGTTCAGTGCACAACATGCACATGCCAGTACTGTAGGCCTACTTCCAAAGAAGCAGTCTATGAAAATCTGTCTTAGATGTGTCCAGTGAATCTCTGTGCTGCAGCTAATCTATCATCTTAAATACTTTTATTTCCATATCTCTATCCATGTTTTAATGTTGCAAAGCAATTTACATGTCAGACAAATTGGTTGTCCTTGACATGCTTATGCCTTGTGTGGCACACAAAACACAGGCAGAAAGCAGATTCTTCAGTTGACGTTCCTATCGGTCCTAGACTATGGCGACATCATCTACATGAACGCAGCTGCCACTTCATTAAAGCTGTTAGATGCAATTTATCATAGTGCACTGCGCTTCATTACTGATGACAATTTCAGTACTCATCACTGCATTCTCTACCAGAAAGTTGGCTGGCCCTCTTTGATGTCACGTTGGTTGATACATTGCTATGTTTTAATTTATAAAGCCCTTTTACAAAAAGTCCCACTGTACCTAACATCATTACTAAACTTTAGTCATAGGAGTTATCACACCCGGTCTCTGGGATGGATAACTCTGGAAATTCCTTTGGTCTCTACTGAGTTATGTAAATCAGCTTTTCTTGCATCTTCCGTGTGGAACAATCTTCAAAATGTTCTTAAGTTCTTAAATGATGTTTTGGTGCCTCTGGGCCAATTCAGAAAGATGATTGAGGAGTGTGTTTTTTTATGACTGTGTTTTTCTTTCTGCTTGCCTTTAGTATTTATATTGAGTGTGTGTTTTATGTCATTTAGGGCTCATCTGTAAAAGAGACCTTGGTCTCAGTATGACTCCCTGATAAAATAAAGGTAAAAAATAAAATACAAAAAAGTTTAGCTCAACGTTACTGATAGCAACGTTCACCCAAACCCGAAATGAATCAGTCAATCAATCCACCTGTCCCATGTAGCCTGCCAGCTAGATTGAATTTGCATAGGACACAAATCAATGAGAAAATACAGGGTACATAAGACAGAATAAATAAGTACATTTTTACATTTTCTCTCCTCCCTAACCCAGTCTGTTCCCTGGAGATCTACTATACATTGTGGAATTCACCATCCTGGTCTCAGAGGTCTACAGTGTATGCTGGACTTCACCCAGCTGAGCATATGTGACAATGTTAGTCCTGGTTTGTGTTCAAACCTGAGCCTTTGTCTGTGTGTTGTGTTTGGTTGGCTGCATTAGGTAGACTGTGTGCACTGTGACAGTGACAGTGTGTCTTTGGGACTGGGTTGGGTCCTGAGACTGAACCATCATGCTAGCTGTCCCCTGGGTTTAGTAGGTCTCCTGTGGCCCCAAGGGGGATGGAGTGTGAATAATATGTCAGATGTGAACAGGACATCACATCGCTTCCCTCCCCAACGCAGTCAAGCTAAGCTGCATGTGAGGTAAACTCTCTCTCAGGAAACATGCATGTGTACTCAGCACTGGAGGCTGCTGAGGGGAGGACGGCTCATAATAATGGCTGGAATGGAGTGAATGAAATGTTGGATACCATTCCATTAATTCCGTTCCAGCCATTACTATGGACCTGTCCTCCCCAATTAATATGCCACCGGCTGACTGTGGTACTCAGCTATAACCTACACCACACGTATCTTTTGTAGGTAAACTCAACATGAAACATGCATGTGTACTCAGCCATACCTTGGCAGCCATACTAGCCTATACAGGTAATCTCAATGTGAGGTTAACTCACTGTGCCAGGCACTCAACATGAAACATGTTCATATTGTGAGCAGCATATTTGTTATGGCACAGGGCCAATGCAGATGTCTGCTTTTGTTTCATTGGATGTGTTTGTCTGCACTATAGACCTCCTGGTGTATACAGAACGTCCTTCATATTTAAAAAAGGAGACTGTTTTCAAATAGACTCATTGTACTCCCTGACGAAGGCTATACCGAAACACGGAGTATTTTTCTTGTGGAATTTGTTCTGTTGAACATCCCCCTGGGCACAGACATCAGATCAGCATCTATTTTTGATTTCTATTTGGTTGAGTTGTCGACTAACGTTAATTCAATGTGAAATTAACAAAAAATGTCACCATGTCATTGGATTTAGGTTAAATGTGTGAAAAAAAGACAGAATTCTCATATGTTGATGACAATTTTGCAAAGCCAATCACATGTACTTTTTTTGTTGAAATGACGTGGAAACATTGTTGATTCAACTAGTTTTTGCCCAGGGGGATGCCATCATAATAAATGTATTATTTATTATATGTAGACTATCTGGGTCCTCTTTGTCTTTGAATACTTTCAGTGCTATTCACTGTTGGCACCATCGACATGATATACAGTATACATCCTTGAAATAAAAAAGGATATTTTCAAATAGATTTTCGGTCTTATTCACTGGCTCAATAAAAGCTCAATAGAAAAGGTGGGATTGAGAATCAGTTATATCATCAGGAATCCCAGTAATATAGTCCATCCAGTATCATGTTGTGAAGAACAAAGAGACTGTTTCTATTGGCTACTCTCAGCAGCAGACGAGACAAAAGAGGAAAATCAGGAGAGGCACCTGAGCGCAGTAACTAGGTGTGAGCTCCCATTAATCAGTCTGCCCCAAGAAGTGTGTGTGTGCCTGCACGTGTGTGTTAACTTATTGCATATGTGTGTGAAACTATGTAGCAGGCATGGTGTAGACCTAGCCGGGGGCAGCGTAATGAATTCCTCCAGGAGACAGGGGGCCCCGCCGTGCTGCTGTAATGAAGCAGGGACCCACGGTGACTGGCATTAAAGTGAAATGAAAACCATTACCTTCAGCCTACACCTCACCACCACGTCTGGAGGGGGCCTGGGGTTACTGAGGGGGGAGAGGTGTGGAGGGCTGGAGGGAGGTTGGGCTGAAGATGGAACAGTAGGGGGCTAGACTGGACCAAACATAAATAACATCTCTCTCAACTCACTAACTGCAGACACTGGAGGCACTGTATGTCTGTGTCTAGTGGAAGCCTGTTGGGTCTCATAGAGCTACAGGGCAGGATAGAAAGGCTATAGGGAATAAATACCTTCAATGTGTCTCCTAGACAGGGGTGGAATGGACTTTAGTCGCTTCACCCTGTCCCTGTGTGACACGGATAATGGCAGTTGCACATGCAGACACAGGCTAGACATGTACACACACCAACACACACTGCTATGGAAACCACAGAAGTGTGGATTTTTGGAGATTTTATGTTTCTTCTCTGTCACGTTCCAGATGAGGAGTTTAAAACCCCCTGGGATTCTAACAGCCTCTTTACATAAAAGTGTGTGTGTGTGTGTGTGCATGCGTGTGCGCTTGCTTGAAAACATTGATGTCTGTGCCAGAGTGCCTACTCTCCACTCTGCCTGCCTTTATGCATCCAGTTGACAAGAGAGGAGCATCCTCCTTTGTTCTGGGTTTCCAACAGAGTAAACAAACAAGCAGCTCTGATGTGTGTGTGTGTGTGTGTGTGTGTGTGTGTGTGTGTGTGTGTGTGTGTGTGTGTGTGTGTGTGTGCGTATACTTGTGCATGTACATACATGTTTATGGCCATCCTTGTATCATTTTCCACACAGAAGGACTTAGTAAGATAAAGGACTGCAACAAGGCCATTGTTCAGAAGTCTTTACACACAGTTCACATAGTGACAGAAAACAAAGGGAAACTTTATTCTCTGATTAAGAGGTTCTTAAAGACACAGTACATTTATAAAGGAGGATGTGTAGACTGATACAGTGGCTGTACTAGCCCTCTCCTCTCTCCTTCCTGCTCCACTGTTCATTGGTGTCATGCCTGCTCCAGCTCCCCTCTCTGGAGCTCAAGGGCACCAGGCTGCCCTTCCTTACACACAACTGTCACCATCATTACGCACAGCAGCGCTCATTGGACTTACCTGGACTCCTTCCCTTTGTTGATTGCCCTGTCTATAACTGCCTGATCCCCCGTTTGTTCCCCGTGTCTGCATTAATGTCGTTACGTGTTCATGTCCAGATGCTGTCCTGTTCTATGTCCGTTGATATTAAATGTTCACACACATAAAATGTTCACTGTGCCTGCTTCTCGTTTCTACCAGCGTATACCCTTACAATTGGTTTCCTAAATTGGATACACCCTGGATTGTGCTCTTTTAACCACTACATCTATGGTCCCAGAGTAACGATGTGCGCTGAGAGTTGGGAAACAAGTTGAGGGAGTGAGTGTTTTAATAAATAAACGGAACATAATACAAAACAAGAAACATTAACAGCACACAGACATGAAACTGAAACAGAAACAATGATGCCTGGGGAAGAAACCAGAGGGAGTGACATACAAGTCAGAAGTTTACATACACCTTAGCCAAATGCATTTCAATTCAGTTTTTCACAATTCCTGACATTTAATCCTACCAAAACGTCCCTGTCTTAGGTCAGTTAGGATCACCACTTTATTTTAAGAATGTGAAATGTCAGAATAATAGTTGAGAATGATTTATTTCAGCTTTTATTTCTTTCATCACATTCCCAGTTGGTCAGAAGTTTACATACACTCAATTAGTATTTGGTAGCACTGCCTTTAAATTGTTTAACTTGGGTCAAACGTTTCGAGGAGCCTTCCACAAGCTTTCCACAATAAGTTGGGTGAATTCTGGCCCATTCCTCCTGACAGAGCTGGTGTAACTGAGTCAGGTTTGTAGGCCTCCTTGCATGCACATGCTTTTCAGTTCTGCCCACAAATGTTCTATGGGAGGTCTATTGAGGTCAGGGCTTTGTGATGGCCACTCCAATACCTTAACTTTGTTGACCTTAAGCCATTTTGCTACAACTTTGGAAGTATGCTTGGGGTCATTGTCCATTTGGAAGACCCATTTGCGACCAAGCTTTAACTTCCTGACTGATGTCTTGAGATGTTGCTTCAATATATCCACATAATTTTCCTACCTCATGATGCCATCTATTTTGTGAAGTGCACCAGTCCCTCCTGCAGCAAAGCATCCCCACAACATGATGCTGCCACCCCTGTGCTTCACGGTTGAGATGGTGTTCTTCGGCTTGGGATTGATGTGCACTTTTCGCACCAAAGTACGTTCATCTCTAGGAGACAGAACACGTCTCCTTCCTGAGCGGTATGACAGCTACGTGCTCCCATGGTGTTTATACTTCCGTACTATTGTTTGTACAGATGAACGTGGTACCTTCAGGCGTTTGGAAATTGCTCCGAGGATGAACCAATGGCTGATTTCCTTTGATTTTTCCATGATGTCAAAGCAAGGAGGCACTGCGTTTGAAGGTAGGCCTTGGAATACCTCCACAGGTACACCTCCAATTGACTCAAATGATGTCACTTAACCTATCAGAAGCTTCTAAGCCATGACATCATTTTCTGGAACTTTCCAAGCTGTTTAAAGGCATAGTCAACTTAGTGTATATAAACTTCTGACCCACTGGAATTGTGAAACATTTAATTATAAGTTAAATAATAGTATGTAAACAAGAGTTGGAAAAATGACTTGTGTCATGCACAAAGTAGATGTCCTAACAGACTTGCCAAAAATATAGTTTGTTATCAAAACATTTGCGGAGTGGTTGAAAAATGAGTTTTAATGACTCCAACCTAAGTGTATGTAAACTTCCGACTTTAACTGTATATAGGGAAGGTAATCAGGGAAGTGATGGAGTCCAGGTGAGTCTGATGATGCTCAGGTGCACGTAACGATGGTGACAGGTGTGCGCCATAACGAGCAGCTTGGTGCCCTAGAGGCCGGAGAGGGAGCACACGTAATACCCAGCCCAATCAAATTAAATGAAATGTTATTTGTCCCTTGCTTTGTAAACAACAGGTGTAGACTAACACTGAAATGCTTACTTTACGGGCCCTTCCCAACAATGTCAAGATTTTTTGGGGAAAATAGTAGAATAAAAAAATAAAAAATAAAAGCATGAGGAATAAATAGAAAATAGAATAACACAAGGAATAAATACACAATGATTAATGATAGTCTGGCTATGTACACAGGGTACTAGTACTGAGTCGATGTACAGGGGGGGTATGAGGTCATTGAGGTAGATATGTACATATAGGTAGGGATAAAGTGACTAGGCAACAGGATAAATAATAAAAAGTAACAGCAGCATATGTGATGAGTCAAAAGAGTTAGTGCAAAAAAGGTCAATGCAGATATTCTGGGTAGCTATTGGTTAACTATTTAACAAACTATTTAGCAGTCTTATAGCTTGGGGGTAGAAGCTGTTCAGGGTCCTGTTGGTTCCAGACTTGATGCATCGGTACCGCTTGCCGTGCAGTAGCAGAGAGAACAGTTTATGACTTGGGTGGCTGGAGTGTTTGACACCGCCTGGTATATAGGCCCTGGATAGCAGGGAGCTCGGACCCAGTGATGTACTGGGCCATATGCACTACCCTCTGTAGCGTCTTGTGATCAGATGCCAAGCAGTTGCCATACCAAGCAGTGATGCAGCCAGTCGAGGTGCTCTCAATAGTGCAGCTGTTGAACTTTTTGAGGATCTGAGGGCCCATGAAGAATCTTTTCAGCCTCCTGAGGGGGAAGAGGCGTTGTCGTGTTCTCTTCACAACTGTGTTGATGTGTGTGGACCATGATAGTTCCTTTGTGATGTGGACACCAATGAACTTGAAGCTCTCAACCTGCTCCACAACAGCCCTGTCGATGTGGATGGGAGTGTGCTCGGTCCTCAGTTTCCTGTAGTCCATGATCAGCTCCGTTGTCTTGCTGATGTTGAGGAAGAGGTTGTATTCCACACTGCCAGGTCTCGGTCATAACTCTCCTGTGACGATCTGAAGGATCAGGGTACAGTGGGTCTGCTGTACAGCTTGCTCTCTCTTGTAGAGGGGGAGAGCGGGTGGTCGGCTGTTTTATGATCGGTCATAAAATACGCTGCACTTATGCTCTGTGGTGTTCGAGTTTGGAATGTAAACTGTGGATCACAGAGAGACACTTGGGCATCAAAAGTTTGAATAATTAAACAATATTTATATTTTTGAGAATGTGGGAGTGGTCCGTGGACACTTAATGGACAGTCATGATGAGTGGGTTTCATTTGGTGATCTCATGAAGGACAGGATGTCACGACTTCCGCCGAAGTTGGTGCCTCTCCTTGTTCGGGCGGCGTTCTGCGGTCGACGTCACCGGCTTTCGAGCCACACCTGGTTTCCATTACGTTACAATTTATTCCCTATTTAACCCTCTGGTTCCCACATGGTTTTGTGGGTGTTTGTTCTTAGTTAAGTTGTCATTCTGTTGTGTCGAGCTGGAATATTTTTCCCTGTATGGAATTTGTTTGTGATTTTCCGGGTAAAGTACGTTGTTACATAGTTCTGTGTCCTGCGCCTGACTTTGTCCTACCTGCTGCACACTGACTCTTGACAGAAACACGCACCACAATATGGAGTCAGCAGGTACACCCGGTCCTCAGTTACCAGTGGAGAAGCACGTCCAGCAGCTCCAAAATCTTGGCACAGCCGTGGATCGCGTGCTGCACACCATGGAGCGATGGGAGAGAAGGGTTTTTCCCACACCCCCATCCATTTCACCCAAACCCACACCACTGTCCACTCCTCCGTCACCTGAACCCAGTGGGATTCGGCTCTCGCTCCCGAGGGCATATGATGGGCTGCCGGGGGCCAGGGGTTCCTGCTACAGTTGGAGCTCTACCTGGCGACCGTCCACCCGGCTCCCTCGGGACACGAGAGTGTGTCCGCCCTCATCTCCTGTTTGTTGGGGAGAGCACTTGAGTGGGCCAATGCCGTATGGGGGAGAGAAAGTGCAGCATTGGTCCACTATGAGGATTTCACCGATCATCATATTCGATCATCCACCAGAGGGGAGAGCGGCGGGGGAACGGTTGTTCCATATTCGACAGGGGATGAGGAGCACAAAGGGCTTTGCACTGGACTTCAGGACCCTGGCAGCCAGCGCGGGATGGAATGAAAGGGCCCTGATTACCGGTGCAGTCTACGTGAGGACGTTCGTCGGGAGCTGGCTTGCAGGGACACCACCCTTACCCTCGACCAACTGGTGGATTTATCCATTCCGGCTGGATAACCTGTTGGCCACCCGCGGACGTCTGGATCGGGGCCCGTCCATTCCATCCCCCAGCACCTCCGACTCTACACCTATGGAGCTCGGAGGTGCTACTCTGAGGGTGACCGGAGCTGTTGGCTGTTGTCAAGGCTCTGAAGGCGTGGAGGCATTGGCTTGAGGGAGCTGAACACCCTTTCTTCATTTGGACTGACCACCGCAATCTGGAGTACATCCGGGCAGCAAGGAGACCGATTCCATGTTTTTCACCCGTTTTGTTTTCACCCTTTCTTACAGACCAAGCTCCCAGAACGCTAAGGCAGATGGGCTGTCCCTGATGTATGACACAGAGGAGCAGTCCACGGATCCCACTCCCATACTTTCGGCTTCTTGCCTTGTGGCACCGGTGGTATGGGAGGTGGACGCGGACATCGAGCGGGCATTACGTACAGAGCCCACTCCCACCCAGTGTCCAGTGGGACGTCTGTACGTTCCGTCTGATGTCCGCGATCGTTTGATCTGTTGGAACCACACGTCACCCTCCTCTGGTCATCCTGGCATCGGTCGGACAGTGTGCTGTCTTAGTGGGAAGTACTGGTGGCCCACTATAGCTAAGGCCGTGAGGGTTTATGTTTCCTCCTGCTCGGTGTGCGCCCAGTGCAAGGCACCTAGACACCTGCCCAGAGGGAAATTACAACCCCTACCCGTTCCACAACGGCCGTGGTCACACCTATCGGTGGATTTCGTGACGGATCTTCCTCCGACACAAGGAAACACCACGATCCTGGTCGTTGTGGATCAGTTTTCTAAGTCCTGCCATCTCCTTCCTTTGCCCGGTCTCTCTACGGCTCTACAGACTGCGGAGGGCCAGTTCACCCACGTCTTCCAACACTACGGGGTGCCTGAGGATAAAGTTTCTGATTGGGGTCCCCAGTTCACGTCTAGAGTCTGGAGGGCGTTTATGGAACGCCTGGGGATCTCGGTCAGCCTCACCTCAGGTTTTCACCTCGAGAGTAATGGGCAGGTGGAGAGAGTTAACCAGGATGTGGGTAGGTTTCTGCGGTCCTATTGCCAGGACCGGCCGGGGGAGTGGGCGGCTTTCATCCCCTGGGCAGAGATGGCCCTAAACTCCCTTTGCCACTCCTCCACTAACCTCTAATTTTCAGTATGTACTAGGGTATCAGCCGGTCCTGGCACCGTAGCATCAGAGCCAGATCGAGGCACCTGCAGTGGCTGAATGGTTTCGGCGCTCGGAGGAGACGTGGGACGCTGCCCATGTGCGCCTGCAACGGGCCATCATGCGGCAGAAGGCGAGCGCCGACCGTCACCGCAGTGAGGCACCGGTGTTTGCACCGGGGGACCGGGTCTGGCTCTCGACCCGAAACCTGCCTCTCTGCCTGCCCTGTCGGAATCTGGGTCCGTGGTATGTGAGGCCATTCAAAGTCCTAAGGAGACTGAATGAGGTATGCTACAGATTACAGCTTCCTCCAGATTACCGTATTAATCCCTCGTTCCATGTGTCTCTCCTCAGGCCAGTGGTGGCTGGTCCACTCCAGGAATCGGAGGTGCGGGAGGTTCCTCCGGCCCCTCTGGACATCGAAGGGGCCCCGGCGTATGCTGTTCGAGCCACCCTGGACTCGAGGCATGGGGGAGGGGCCTTCAGTACCACGTGGAGTGGTAGGGGTACGGTCCGGAGGAGAGATGCTGGGTTCCTGGAGGAGGACGTCCTGGACCCTTCGTTGCTGCGGGACTTCCACCATCTCCACCCGGATCGCCATGCACCTCGTCCTCCGGGTTGTCCCTGAGGTCGGTGTCAGCGCGCTGCTCGGGGGGGGTGTACTGTCACAACTTCCGCCAAAGTCGGTCCCTCTCCTTGTTTGGGCGGTGTTCGGCGGTCGACGTCACAGGCCTTTTAGCCATCGCCGATCCACTTTTAATTTTCTATTTGTTGTATCTTTGTTTTACACACCTGGTTTCAATCCTCCAATTACTTGTTCATTATTTAACCCTCTGTTCCCCCATGTTTTTGTTGTGAGTGATTGTTTGTATGTAGGAAGGTCCGTTAACCTGTTGAGTGTAGGGGGCAGTATTTTGATGTTTGGATGAAAAACGTACCCAAATTAAACTGCCTATTTCTCAGGCCCAGAAGCTAGAATATGCATATAATTGTCAGATTAGGATAGAAAACACTCTAAAGTTTCCAAAACTGTCAAAATACTGTCTGTGAGTATAACAGAACTGATATTGCAGGCGAAAACCTGATTATAAAAAGTGTTTGACATGTTTTGAGCCTGTGAATTTCTGAACAAAATGCCCCAACCCAATGGAGGTATTTTGGATATAAAAATAATCCACTTGAGTGGGTTGAGTCACTGATGTGATCTTCCTGTCTGGGTTGCTTGCTGTTTGGGGTTTTAGGCTGGGTTTCTGTACAGCACTTTGAGATATCAGCTGATGTACGAAGGGCTATATAAATACATTTGATTTGATGATATGGAACAAAAGGAACATTTATTGTGTAACTGGGAGTCTCGTGAGTGCAAACATCCTAAGATCATCAAAGATAAGCGATTCATTTTATTGCTTTTCTGACTTTCGTGACCAATCTACTTTGCTGCTAGCTGTTTGTAATGTTTTGTCTGCTGAGAGAGATGTCCTTACATAAACGCTTGGTTTGCTTTAGCTGTAAAGCTTTTTTGAAATCTGACACGCCAGGTGGATTAACAACAAGCTAAACTGTGTTTTGCTATATTGCACTTGTGATTTAATGAAAATTAAATATTTTTAGTAATTTAATTTGAATTTGGCGCTCTGCAATTCAGCGGATATTGACGAAAATGATCCCTCTAACGGGGTGCACCAAGAAGTTAATATGGGCTCTGTTTTTGTATTGCATTTATTTATGTTGAGTAAAATCCGTTTATTTACTCATATCTGCTGTCCTGCGCCTGACTCCTATACACCAGCTACACACAGGCTTACTTACAGCTAGGGACTTTTTTTGTATCATGTAGTAACCCAAATATCTCCTGTTTGTTTGTTATGTATTTCTGTGATTATTTTGTTAGTTAGTAAATAAATAATTAAGCCAATTTGTATATTGCTGATTCATCATTTAGGCTAGGGTTCGTGTAGATATCCAAAGGTTTGCGATGTTCAGTAAAGAGAACTACTAATAAGAGAGCTAATAATAATTAATTAATAAGCGACTGTTTTGATAAGATATGAAAATATCTGAAGAGTCGATTTGGGAAATAGAGACTCTATAAACATTTTCCCGTGGTGCCCTGACTACCTAGTGAATTAAAGTTTACATGATTAGTTTAATTACGTAATAATTATTACACATTGAGAATTGATTTGATAAAATAAGTCTTCACATTTAATGATAGTCACAGACACGGCATCTCTAACCTCCTTCCTGTAGGCTGTCTCATTGTTGTCAGTGATCAGGCCTACCACCGTTGTGTCGTCAGCAAACTTAATGATTTTGTTGGAGTTGTGCATGGCCACGCAGTCTGGGTGAACAGGGAGTACAGGAGCGGACTACGTACGCACACCTGAGGGGCCCCCGTGTTGAGGGTTAGCGTGGCGGATGTGTTGTTGCCAACCTTCACCACCTGAGGGCGACCTGTCTGGCCCTGCGTCCTTGTGAATGTTAACCTGGACTTAAAGGACATACTGACATCGGCTATGGACAGCGTGATCACACAGTAGTCCGGAACAGCTGGTACTCTCATGCATAGTTCAGTGTGTTGCCAGCCTCGAAAAGTGCATTATAATACAGACAGGTGCAACTATCTACTAAAGAGAGAGAGAGATCATGCCTGCAGACATCCTCCTCTCCTCTCCTCTCCTCTCCTCCCCTGGTTAACAGCTGTTAGTGAACAGAAGAAAATGTATGTCTTTGATGAGCCTCTCCCTACCGCCTCCTCCTCTCCCACCTTCTATCACATCTGCATATGGTGGCCTGTGTGCTGATGAGCATGGTGACACACACAAGTCCATGCACACACACACACACACACACACACACACACACACACACACAGACACACACACACACACACACACACACACACACAAACACACACACAGCTATGGAAACCACAGAAGTGGGAATTTTTAAGATTTTATGTTTCTTCTCTGTCACATTCCGGATGAGGAGTTTAAAATCCCCCTGGGATTCTAACAGCCTCTTTACATACATGCTGGAAGACCTTGATGTCTGTGCCAGAGTGCCTACTCTCCACTCTGCCTGCCTTTATGCCTCCTGTTGACAAGAGAGGAGCATCCCCCTTTGTTCTGGGTTTCCAACAGAGTAAACAAACAAAGCAGATCCTTTGGTGTGTGTGTATGTATGAATGTATGAGTGTGTGTGTGTGTGCACATACATGTTTATGGCCATCCTTGTATCATTTTCCACACAGAAGGACTTAATAAGATAAAGGACTGCAACAAGGCCATTGTTCAGAAGTATTTATACACAGTTCACATAGAGGCAGAAAACAAATGGAGATTTTATTCTCTGATTAAGAGGTTCTTAAAGATACAGTACATTTATAAAGAAGGATGTGTAGACTGATACAGTGGCTGTACTAGCCCTCTCGTCTCTCCTTCCTGCTCCACTGTTCGCTGGTCTCTCAAATTGGACACACCCTGGATTTTGTTTTCATGACCATTACATCTCTGATCCCAGTCCAATCGCATTATAATACAGACAGGTGTAATCGCTTCAACTCTCTACTGAAGACCGAGAGCGATCATGCCTGCAGACATCCTCTCCCTCTCTCCACTTCTTTCCTGGTTAACCACAGCTGTAAATGAAAATGTATGGCTTTGATGAGACTCTCCACCTCCTCCTTCTCTCCCTCCTTCCTTCACCTCTGCATATGGGGGCCTGTGTGCTGATGAGCATGGTGACACACACACACACACACACACACACACACACACACACACACACACACACACACACACACACACACACACACACACACACACACACACACACACACAGACACAGGTCTAATGACAGCTCTTAAGGGCTTCCCACGCTAATGGCGTCTCAAGGGATTCCACCCCCCACCCTCTCCCCTTCCTCTCATTGGACAAACAGGTCGATGAGAAACCTGCCATGGCGACAGACACCTAGTCCTTCGCAGCAAAGACAGAACATTAAAGAGACCCCCCCCTTCATTCCTCCCCACCCCTCATCATTCCCCTTTCGTTAGAGGTTGAACCCAGAAAATTTAATCTTCCTATTTGGTGGAAGGAGAGAGGGTGTGTGATGAAAGAGAGAGAGAGAGAGAGGGTGTGATGTGGGGAGTATAAAATGATTTTTTTAACAAGGCTTGAGGATATCCTGCTCTTTCATTCCCTATTCCTCTAATGAGCCCCCCTGAAACAAAGACCTACGCTATGTCTCAATACTATGAAACAGTCTCCTCTCCTTGTCTCCTTTCCTTCATGATCACTGATAGGTGAATGGAATGGAAAGGTTTCCATCATAAGACTTTCACCTGCCATCGTCTTTCAGATCAGTGGTAATGAAGGGGAGGAGAGGGAACAAGGAAATGTATTGCCTTTATTTAACCAGGAAAGTAATTGATGTAAATGTATTATTGAGAATGAGAACACATTGTCTTTTATAATAACGACCTGACCAAGAGAGAGCAATGAAAGAAAGTAGGCCATTGAGGTCTATTAAATAATCAAATAATCAGCACAGCCTCATTCCTTGGTTGCATTGCCATGGATGAAAGCTATGATCTGTGACCTGTTAGCTGCTGACATGAGGTCAGCTCTGATCAAGTGGTTCTCACAGACTCTGGTCTGTGTGTGGCGTGATGACCTCTAACCTCTGACCCCTCCTTAGTAACAACCTCTCTGGCTCCCACATAGTTATGCCCCCTCCCACCCACACTGACCAACACCCAGGGGGGCTGGCGTTGAACTCTGACCTCTGTCCATTCACAGTGGGAAATTGAGTCTTTAATGAAACACAGTGATGTGTGTTAATGTGTTCCTCCATCTCTTCATCCATCACAGACACACTGACAGCCTGAGAGCACAGTGGTTCGGCTGGGTTGAGTCCTGATTTAATTCCCTTCTCATTGATTCTGCCTTGATCACTGCAACCACAGTTTTATGGCAGCGGAGATGGATCACTCAGGAACAACAGCACAGGGAATGACCTGGGAGGGCCTGAAAGCATACTCTCTTTTCATAAACACAACATTCTAAAACAGTGGAATATATTTTTTCCAGTGTCTGTTGTTTTGGTGATGAGATGACTGCCATATAATCATCTTATATCATCAGTATTCATGGTGTGTGTGTCTGTGTGTGCGTGTGTCTCGTGTCCCCCTCCCATGTGTGTGGGAGGGAGACAGCAAGATTTGATCATTTATCATCGTCTCTCTCCTTGAAGATCATCCTAAAATGAACTATTTGTCACAAGGCGAAAAAACACCCACCCAGCCCAAGGTGAGATTGGTGGATGGGGGAATTAGGGGGGTAACAAGGAGGGTAACAGTAAGGAACAAACAGACAAAAGCAGACTCAATTTCCTGGAGAACGAGGTGAGCCTAAAGAAGCGTTTACCCAGCGGTCAATGTCAATGTTCCAGGCTGGATCTATCTGACCCGTGGTCTGGCATAAATTGTCCAATATGCATCGTTAGTTTCCCCTGCTTGTTTAGACAGCTGTGCGCTCGCTGGCCCTGGCTAGTGGTGTGGCGTAGAGCGGCTAGCTACCAGGGGACTCACTATTAAGAGCTATCAGCAGAGAGGGAGAAGGAGGGAGAGGCAGGCAGGACTACATTGAGCTGTTATCTCCCTGAGAGCTGTTGCAGGTTTCTGCAGTACACGCACACACACACACACAATGCCTGTCAATGACAAACATATACTACTAACATAACTACATAGACATCAAATCATAATCACTTACATGCAGAGCGCACAGATGTTCTTCAATACACACACCTGCACACCTCACATTAATGGTCTCAGCTTCTGGCACTTAAAGCTGGAATCCTTAATTGGTGAAAATGCAACACCCATTTGGGATATTACAACAACAAAGAAGTTACTGCAAACAATGAACACTGTTTTTTCCCTATGACATCATTGCACATGCGATAGGACCGCAGAATATGCACAGGCGATGGGGCGAACAGTGGCGCTCTTTCCCCTAATGCGGATTCAATCTTTAAAGGAGCACTGGTGAGAGCGATGAACACATCAGCAGCTAGGGTCACTGGCAGCCCTGTCTGAGAGGAGCTTTATCTAAGCCTAGACTTAAACAGGGACATAAAAACCTGCTATATGCATTCTGGAGTGGTGAAGACACCCTGGGTGAGGTGTGGCGGTGTACACAGCAAATAAAGACTAAGATGTATGGCAGATGTCCATTATCAAGCCCTCAGCACCTCTGCCACCAAATGTATTCCTCCACTGCAAATCATCCCTGTACCTTTCCTGACCTCCTCTCTCCCCCACCCTCCACACTCCCCAGCCCATCTTCTTCCCTTGCTCTGCTAGCTATCACCAGCACACACAAACAAAGCCCAGGAAGGCCGGTGCAAAATTACCATGATAATGCAGCGTTTATCAACACAACACAATGGTTGGTTAACATTCAACATAGCTCAATGCAGCACCGAACACCCGAGCTATGTTAACTAGGGGCCAATCTATCAGCAGATTATCACTAAGCTACAGTGGGCCATGTCGTTTGAATTCCTCCTGACTCCCCCCAGTTCATCTCCACCCCTTCATCCCTCCATCCCCATCATGTGGGGCAGTAATTCGGGGCATTTTGACAGACAGTATTTAAATGACCCACATCATGATCCAGGATGATGAGTAAAGCTGACAGAGGCATCTGTGGAGTTTCCATCATATTGGGGGAAGACTCTTGGTGGCCCTGGCTGTATTCACATGACAGCTATGTCTCTCAAATGCTTCAGTGGCTTATGGCTCCACCAAACGTCAGTGTGTACTATATGGTTCTGGTTTCATCTAACAAACCCATGTTATAGGGGAGAGGAGTAGGGACTTTCACCTTGTGCAGAATAAGTGTTTATTCTCTTCACCTTAATGCAGACACTCAGAGAATACTGAGTCGCATGCAATGATAAAAGCCATACAGCTCTAGGCATGAGTGAGCTAATTAGCCTTAGCATGGGCTATGGGCCGTCACTACCTTCTCTCTGCTCTGCTAGCCAACAGATATGCATATCTACAGAGGGGATTTGTCTTTAAAGGAGGCCGAACTAACTCATTTAGCCACGGTTTCAATCTTCCTTATTAGGAAATACAATTGAGAACAAGATTTTCCACTGGTCACACCACGTCATTTCAATGTGGATATGTGGGTAATATTTGGTTGAGACATTGTTCAATGAGATTTCAACCTCTATTCACCCACTCAAAAAAACAGCCAGAAGTTTGTTGAATTCCCAATGTGTTATCACTATGCTTTCAACCAACTAAAACAGGGATGGGCAACTTTGATGGGGGTGGGGGCAACAACAAAAACGGAACTCATCATGAGGTGTCGCAGTGGCTCGTGGTTCTGTTAACCCACATCCAGATATTTTCTATTTATACAACTTGATTTGTTATCACGGTGCTTAATCTAATAGCATGACCAAATACCTGGATTGTAGTTGCGATTACATTGAAAATACATAGGTGATGAATGCTGTTTGAGATGATGTACAGATATTTATAGCAATGGTGAAGATCTCCACAGACCTGGGACTTTTGCGTGCTATCTTGAATATGCACGCTTTCTATGATTACATAAGACTACATTTAGTAACAGTAACCTCAAAATGTGGCCATGGATGTGTTACTCATTTTAAGGTTGAATAAATACTGTTACATTAGTTTGTAAGATACACTAAATAGCCTAAAGTTATTTAGGTTATTAGAAAAGTAATATTGACTTGTATTTGGTTGACAACACAACCAAATATCAACATTAAAGGAGATGTACTGTATCTAATGCTTGGATAGTTTCATTTTAGCCACTGGATTAATCCTAGTGTTTCATTTAGATTTTTGGTTGAGATGGAGATGTGAATCCAACATATAAAGTATTCATTTGTAGACAAACTGGAATTAAAGACTAAGTCAGGAGCACAGATCTAATTATCCAAGCAAAATGTTGATATTTGAAGGTTTGTCTATGTGGAACATTGGTTACCATGATGACATAATCCCTGTGGTTGAAATTTCATCCTCAGAACAACATTTTACATTAAGAACTTTTTTTTAAATCCAATGTTTTTTCCATATAGATTCCACGTCACAATACGTTGACAAAGTTCGTTGAAACAACGTTGATTCAACCAGTTTGTGCCAGTGCGTTGGGTCTTGGAGGCATGCTTTGATGTGGGTGTCTTTTGTGTGTTTGCATGTGGGAAGTGTTTGTACATTCACTCTGCCAAAACAGCACACAGTTAAAGTCCCTCACCCTTCTAGATAACTTGAAACAGTCTAAGCAGGTCTTCTGTCTGGAAGTAGCCTAGGCTAGCTAGCCAACTTATTTTGTCAGCCATTGTGAGACCGTGGCAAAGTTAGTTTGACCGTGGAAAAGTTGTGGGGCTAGTTAGGACCGTCAATATATTACACAATGTAAATGGGACAATATTGTCATGTTGCACACCTTTTAGTTTTCAATATTTGCAAATGCTTTCAACATGTGTATATGAATTTGCATAATTTATAGTTGGTTTGAGGTTTTTATAATTGAAATTTGGAGCTATTGACATTTGTAAGTATTGTCCCATGTACATTGTGTAATTTACTGATGGGCCCTAACTAGCTACATAGGGATAATCAAAGTAAAACAAAATGTATCATGGCCAGTGTGCTGGGCATTACAATCGGCTCGTGTGCAGCTGCGCTTCGAACTGATGATTGGGTGCTGCCAGCTGTAGGCAGGACTGAAATAAACCCAACCCAAGGACAACTGTTACATACCCTTCATTCCGTGACTAACCATTTTTTCAGAATAATCCCGAAAATCTCAGTTTTAGGCAAGACTGACTTTATTACCAAAATGATCCTATTTACACTTTGTAGTCAATTTGACACTAGAATAACTGTTTCTGACTCATATTGATGTCACATGGGCCGTTTTATAACCAGATACTTTGTTTTATTACAACGCTCTTAAAGAGATCTACAGATAATAGAATATTTATTGCTTGCACATATATAAAAGGGAATGTGTATTGTTTTCATTGGCCAACGTGTCATTGGTGATTTTCTCTGTCATGTCATGATTGCATATTAGGCGGCAGCTCAATTTGGTCTTGATCTTTGGGTGTTGATGATGAGCGCTGAAGCGCTGAGACTGAGTATGTGTGAACATGTCGGGCTGATTAGTAAAGACAACACAACAAACCCATTAGCCTATGTCACATCATCACTCACACCCACACACAGTTCAACTGGATTTAGTGTGTATTGATGTCTGTGTTTGGCTTATATCGAGTGTGTGTTCAGTGTGCATTGATGTTTGGCTTGAGCTGATGTCTGTATTTGTCCTGTATTGAGTCTGTGTTCAGTCTACTGTATATTGAGTGTATGTTAGCAGGATAAAAGAAGACAAATGTGTTTCAGTACTGATGGCTGAACTAACTGTAAAGAGATGGGTGTTCTCTGGTGGTGTGTAAATCTGCACACCACCAGAGAACACTGTGCATGCTGCAGCGACTGCATTGACTGACCGCTTACAGAACATCACCATCCTGTTAATGGACTGATATCACCAGCCTCCAACAGACAGTAAACCATCACTGCAACCCTATCTCTCTCTCTCTCTCTCTCTCACTCACTCTCACAGTGCCAAATGAGCAGGCCACTTTGTTGTCCGTGACCCTCACAGGGAGGGAGGGCAGAGCCAGCAACAGCCAGCGTTCACCAGCGCGTTGCCGCCACAGCCTTCTCGCAACACCACCCATCCCACCACCCACTGTGCCATCTGCCTTGGCACCGACCCGGGCCAGACCACCACTCCAACCCAGAGTCGAATGGTAGTGCTCCAGGTGTTGTATCCTGTTGGCAGTGCCATCCTATACCCCTGGACTAATGAAGACCCCCCCTCCCTCTGTTAGTGAGCCTTTCCCTGGGTTCCAGTCCCACTCCCAGCCCACTAGGTAGCTGGGAAAGAGCCAGGTCCATTAGCCCGGCACTGCTTAAGTAAAAATGCCACACTCTCCCTTGATCGATGGGGCCTTAAATGGTGGGGAGCCATGTTCCCCATGGAAGAGACGCATTGTCAGGCAGGTAGCTCTTCCGCCCGCTCTACACTTCCCTCTCCTGCTCTCGTCCCATCTCAGTGTGTGTGTGTGTGTGTGTGTGTCTTCCTGCATGTGTGTATGTGTCCCGTTTCACCACAGTCCATAAGGATTTAAGTACCTGGCCCGCAGACCGCTGTGTGTTTGTGTTTACGTGTGTGTGCCTGTGCCTGGCCCGCAAGCCAAGGCCCATCGATTCCACCCACCCAGCTAATCACACTGAGAGTACTGGCAGGAGCATGCTAATCACACAGAGTACTGGCAGGAGCATGCTAATCACACAGAGTACTGGCAGGAGCATGCTAATCACACTGAGAGTACTGGCAGGAGCATGCTAATCACACAGAGAGTACTGGCAGGAGCATGCTAATCACACAGAGAGTACTGGCAGGAGCATGCTAATCACACTGAGAGTACTGGCAGGAGCATGCTAATCACACAGAGAGTACTGGCAGGAGCATGCTAATCACACTGAGAGTACTGGCAGGAGCATGCTAATCACACTGAGAGTACAGGCAGGAGCATGCTAATCACACTGAGAGTTCTGGCAGGAGCATGCTAATCACACTGAGAGTACAGGCAGGAGCATGCTAATCACACAGAGTACTGGCAGGAGCATGCTAATCACACAGAGTACTGGCAGGAGCATGCTAATCACACTGAGAGTACTGGCAGGAGCATGCTAATCACACTGAGAGTACTGGCAGGAGCATGCTAATCACACAGAGTACTGGCAGGAGCATGCTAATCATACTGAGAGTACTGGCAGGAGCATTGACAGTGTGGCAGAATCACTTTAGCTTTCCTTTAATGGCCCTGCTCTGAACACGCATGCTCACTGTCACACTCATACACCCCTGATGGAAACGTATGCAGACATACAAAGACATACCGATATGCTGTGTATACACACATATAGTACACTCAACAGGCTTACACAGGGATTTCATGGACACACAGAAATTCATACAGACACTTATCAAACACACATGCCCGCACACAATGACACAGACACACACACACACACACACACACACACACATACACAAACACCTTTTCTCATTTAAAGCTTGATAGCTCTTGTCTGCGTCTCCTTCTGCCTTCCCTCTGTAGGCCTAGTAACAGCATGTAAAATAATCAGACTGCAAATGCAAATGACCTTGTCTAATCTCAGAGCAAACAGTGGGAGATTAAATTAAGGCTCCATGTGACTAGGGAAACAATCCTCTTTCCTTTCCTCTCTCCTTTCTGCTCCTCCTTTCTTTCATCTATCTGTCTGGGAATCCAAGTCTTTGTTTGCCTGTTCCATTTTAAAGCAGCATTACATTAATAGGGAATTCAAGGCTCTTTAATAATTCAAAAGTGATGGGTGGGTGTGGTAAACAGGCAGCAGCAACACACACACACACACATAAAACACAAGCCCAGCTGAAATCCCATTACCTCCCAATGAATTATTCCTATCTTACATCTGTCCAAGCTCCTTACACACACACACACACACACACACACACACACACACACACACACACACACACACACACACACACACACACACACACACACACACACACACACACACACACACACACACACACACACACACACACACACACACACACACACACACACACACAGGCTTTACCTAAAGTCTTTCCTTCCCACTCCCTCTGCTCTCCTTTGGATATGGTACTTTGCATTATTAGCCATCTGAAATGGAGATCCTATTGGGCTCCTGGATGGGATAGTAAGCCAGGGATATTATAATAATGGGACTGGTATGGTGAGTACAGGACAAGCAGGGTGATTTGCTGCTGTGTGTGATCAGAGCTGTATGGCAGGGGCAGAAACCACAAGGGAACAGCCAAGGCTTTGTTACATCTTGTTGCTGATCTATAGTTCACCCACGTCCATCTGTCACAGTCCTTCTCTGTTGATCTGTGTATCAATCCCCCTCTTTACATCAATTATTATTGTTTAAACATTTTCTATTTAGTGGTTTAAGATCACAACAGAACACAACAAAATATATACACTGAGAAAACAAAACATTAAGGACACCTGCTCTTTCCATGATATAGACTGAATCCAGATGAAAGCTATGATCTCTTATTGATGTCACCTGTTAAATCCACTTCAATCAGTGTAGATGAAGGGGATGAGACAGGTTAAAGAAGGATTTTTAAGCCTAGAGAGAATTGAGACATGGATTGTGTATGTGTGCCACTCAGAGGGTGAATGAGCAAGACAAAAGATTGAAGTGCCTTTGAACGGGGTAGTAGGTGCCCGGCGCACCGTTTTGTGTCAAGAACTGCAACACTGCTGTATCAAGAATGGTCCACCACCCAACTTGACACAACTGTGAGCATTGAAGCATTGGCATCAACATGGGCCAGCATCCCTGTGGAACGCTTTCGCCACCTTGTAGAGTCCATGCCCCGAGGAATTGAGGTTGTTCAATATTAGGAAGGTGTTCCTAATGTTTGGTATTCTCAGTGAATACATTTACCCCCCCCCAAACCTGAAAAATATATATAATTAACCTAAACAGGTCAACAATCGGCATTCCATAAGACAATACTGGAGTTTGTACTATGATACAGGTCATTGTTGGTCATTGACCCTAATAAATAATAATAATACAAAATACTACTAATAAAACAATATATCAAATAAAGCAAAAACAGGGTGTCCTTTGTTTGGTGTTGGCTTGGACATGTATCTGAAGTGTTATTATTTTATGTACATGTTAGTTAAATCTCATACATGGTGTTGGCATCCTGACATCCCTATCTGCATCGCATCTTCACCGTCTTTGCGTGCATAACACACACATGCACAAACATGCACACACGCACATGCGCACACCCGCGAGCGCGCACACACACACACAGAGAGAGAGAGACACAGAGACACACACAGAGAGAGAGAGACACACACACACACACACACCACACACACACAGAGATGCATACACACACTTGCACTCCTACGCTCACATACACACAACCATTCACACACACGCACGCACACGCATCCACCTGTCCATTTAAAACATGTCAATTTTATCTCCTGTTAGGGCCTATAAATATTTCAGAATATATTGTCAGTTTTTTTCTTCTTTTTCGTAACTCAAATAGAATAATTTGGTTTCTTATTCTATGAGTTATCATTTCAATACAATAGATTTCATTAATTGTTTCTTTCCAATTGCTTATTTGGGGTCCCATAGGTTTAAGCCATCTGTTTAAGTGCTGCTATTCTCAGAATTCAGAAGAGATACTTATCAGATTGGAGGACCAGTGTATGAGGGGTTATCCCCAGCAGTATATGTTCTGGATTTAGAGAAAGTCAGCGTTCAAATGTATCATCCAATACTTTGGTCCAGAAATGATTGAGGACTGGGCAGGAATATAGGACAGTATGTGGGTATGGTTAGCTCGTCTTGGACGTGTTTCTAGATATGTCCACCCAGGTTATTATTATTTTCATCTCTTCTTCCCAATTGACACATTTACATTTTAGTAATTTAGCAGATTCTTATCCAGGAGACTGAAAAGATTTGGCATGGATCCCCAGATTCTCAAAAAGCTGCACCATCGAGAGCATCCTGGCCGGTTGCATCACCGCCTGGTATGGCAACTGCACGGCATCCGACCATATGGTGCTACAGGGGGTAGTGTGTACGACATAGTACATCGCTGGGGCCAGGCTTCCTGCCATCCAGGACCTATATACTAGGCAGTGTTGCTGACTTCCTGATTGCCTGTCTTTCTGTAGCAACGCAGCCTAACACACAGATTCACTGACACACAGAGACACTCTTATCTCAGCGAGATGGGACACCATCACAACTAGGTACTGAGTATTTCATCACAAGGCCTATCTGACAACAACGTGGATGTTTCCTTATTAGAGGCAAAACTGGTCAGAATGCCTTTTAAGAGTTATTTGCATAGAAAAAGATCTTTCCTCCCTTCATCACATATGAGCTCTTAGTAAGCACTAAGTTTACAAACACCCTTATGAACCCAACCACTCTAATCACATTTCCTTCTTTTATTTCCTTATTTTATTTGGCTAAAAAGTAGATCATGATAGAGATTCCTCTCCATGTACTGTAGGTCCTGCCAGTAGAAAGATTAATACCCTTCTTTACTTTAAGTGTCTGCTTCAGGAGCCAAATGTCAAGTATACAGCCCTCATATCACTAATTGCTTCAATTTAGATAATGAGCTCGCCATGTAAAAATAAGAAACGCTGAGTGTCATGACTTTGAGAATCACCACGGTAATATTGGTTATATCAGCCAGCGTTGCAGAGCCAGACCTTGCAGCTCCTGGCTGATTATGAAAAATACATCCCGAGCATTTACAACAAGGATTAAAGGGGATCTGTACCCCATAAGCAGGGAGTGAGAGAGAGATGGATGGATAGATAGAGCCAGAGAGAAAGAGAGAGAGAGGCCATTAAGAGTTCTGGATATATGAGGCTTTAAATGTGGTTCTGCTGCTATGCCAGCCAAAGTCATTGGGCTGTTAAGATGAAAATAAGCCTAGAGCGCTGTAGCTGCCATTTAAACTAACATGTACTGTATGTTGGTTCTGTTTGATGCCTGGGGGTTTCTGTGACCTGGTCACGGCATAACCTTTACCTCCTGTTACAGTACATACATCTATCCATAACACTCTCTCCCTCGCACACACACACACACACACACACACACACACACACACACACACACACACACACACACACACACACACACACACACACACACACACACACACACACGCACACACACACACACACACACACACACACACACACACACACACACACACACACACACACACACACACACACACACACACACCACCCTAAAGCCTGGGGCTAAGAGATTTATCAACAAGATTGCCATGCTCTGTGTAAGAGGAGTATTGGAATGTGGGAGCTGACAGACAGACCAGCCACACTGAGGCACTTTCCCCTCTCTGTAAATACTCATATTTGCAATATTATCACATTAGCATGACATCTTTATAAAATATGTGTTTAATATTTATTTCATGTTAATTTGAGGTCATGGTGATGCATGGTTCTGATCACCAGAGGTTGACATAGAGGGGTTCATTACCATCATAATGTGTCTTTAGCGCCTCTAGATGAGATGTTGACAGAAGAGAAAACAAAGAGCATTTTCACTCCCAAGATGAACAAGACAGCCGAGTTGAGAAGATGACTGAATATTTTCTTCTTCACGATTTAATGAACCATAAAAACGTCATAAAACAGAAGCCTTTCCGCCAACAACCCCCCAACCCACGGCCACAATCTCTCAACAGTCTTTACTCTAAGCAGACAGAGCTCAAGCATAGTTGTTTCAAGATGGCATAGCAGTCAGAATTTGTGTTTGTCTTGTCCCGCGTAAATAGTCGTTTTCCTCGTTTTTTTCCATCTACGGACTGAATATACTTTCCTGCAACCCGCCTCACCCAATGTGGTACTGATCTGCTATTTTTATACTTTAGAACCGGAACCCCCATCAGAAGCTAGCCAACTAACCAGCTACTAGCTAGTAGTCAGTTAGCCACTGCTAACGGTATTCACCGTTAACTCAGACACCAGCCAGCTTCAGCTTGGTCAGTACCTGCCAGTCTGCACAGCGCGATATCAACTCAGAGCATATCAGACCACTTTCTCCCTACCACATCACCGGATTCCTGCCGCAAGCTCTGGACCATTATACTGGATCATCGCAGGCTAGCTAGCTGCAACCGAGTGGCTACTGCTGGCTAACGCCTCTGTCCCGAAGCAAGCACCAGATAGTCTTGAGCTAGCCTAGAGCTAGGCCCATCTCCTGGCTAGCCAAGAGGTCTACCAGCTAATTCTTGGGCTACAATACCTCTTTTGCCAATTGGCCTGGACCCTTTGCTGCCGACACGGAGCCCCGCTGATCCATCATAACTGGTCTGCCGACGTAATCATCCGAGGTGCTTTCAACAGGCTTTTCCGTTGCGACGTCGCCGAAGACCCATCTGCTAGCCCCGGGCTGCTAGCTTTCTGAATCACCGTGTCACCAGCTCGCCTAGCATAGTAGCGACTACCGAACGGCTCCCTGACTCACCTATTGCTGTTCATTGGATCCTATGATCACTCAGCTACACATGCCTTTCCCGAATGTCAATATGCCTTGTCTACTGCTGTTTCGGTTAGTTATTGTTTTATTTCACTGTAGAGCCACCAGCCCCACCCAACATGCCGCTTTTGTCCCACCCACCACACCTCACCTGCCTTAACTGGTGCCTCCAGAGATACAACCTTTCAATAAGCATTTCTCTACGGCTGACCATGCTTTCCACCTGGCTACATCTACCCCGGGCCAACAGCTCTGCACCCCCCGCAGAAACTTGCCCAAGCCCCCCTGCTTCTCCTTCACCCAAATCCAGACAGCTGATGTTCTGAAAGAGCAGCAAAATCCGGATCCCTACAAATCAGCTGGGCTGGACAATCTGGAACCTCTCTTTCTAAAATTATCAGCGGAAATTGTTGCAACCCCTATTACTAGCCTCTTTTTCGTATCATCTGAGATCCCCAAAGAATGGAAAGCTGCAGCGATCATCCCTCTCTTCAAAGGGGGAGACACTCTAGACCCAAACTGTTATAGACCTACAGTGCCTTGCGAAAGTATTCGGCCCCCTTGAACTTTGCGACCTTTTGCCACATTTCAGGCTTCAAACATAAAGATATAAAACTGTATTTTTTTGTGAAGAATCAACAACAAGTGGGACACAATCATGAAGTGGAACGACATTTATCGGATATTTCAAACTTTTTTAACAAATCAAAAACTGAAAAATTGGGCATGCAAAATTATTCAGCCCCTTTACTTTCAGTGCAGCAAACTCTCTCCAGAAGTTCAGTGAGGATCTCTGAATGATCCAATGTTGACCTAAATGACTAATGATGATAAATACAATCCACCTGTGTGTAATCAAGTCTCCGTATAAATGCACCTGCACTGTGATAGTCTCAGAGGTCCGTTAAAAGCGCAGAGAGCATCATGAAGAACAAGGAACACACCAGGCAGGTCCGAGATACTGTTGTGAAGAAGTTTAAAGCCGGATTTGGATACAAAAAGATTTCCCAAGCTTTAAACATCCCAAGGAGCACTGTGCAAGCGATAATATTGAAATGGAAGGAGTATCAGACCACTGCAAATCTACCAAGACCTGGCCGTCCCTCTAAACTTTCAGCTCATACAAGGAGAAGACTGATCAGAGATGCAGCCAAGAGGCCCAAGATCACTCTGGATGAACTGCAGAGATCTACAGCTGAGGTGGGAGACTCTGTCCATAGGACAACAACAGTCGTATATTGCACAAATCTGGCCTTTATGAAAGAGTGGCAAGAAGAAAGCCATTTCTTAAAGATATCCATAAAAAGTGTTGTTTAAAGTTTGCCACAAGCCACCTGGGAGACACACCAAACATGTGGAAGAAGGTGCTCTGGTCAGATGAAACCAAAATTAAACTTTTTGGCAACAATGCAAAATGTTATGTTTGGCGTAAAAGCAACACAGCTCATCACCCTGAACACACCATACCCACTGTCAAACATGGTGGTAGCAGCATCATGGTTTGGGCCTGCTTTTCTTCAGCAGGGACAGGGAAGATGGTTAAAATTGATGGGAAGATGGATGGAGCCAAATACAGGACCATTCTGGAAGAAAACCTGATGGAGTCTGCAAAAGACCTGAGACTGGGACGGAGATTTGTCTTCCAACAAGACAATGATCCAAAACATAAAGCAAAATCTACAATGGAATGGTTCAAAAATAAACATATCCAGGTGTTAGAATGGCCAAGTCAAAGTCCAGACCTGAATCCAATCGAGAATCTGTGGAAAGAACTAAAAACTGCTGTTCACAAATGCTCTCCATCCAACCTCACTGAGCTCAAGCTGTTTTGCAAGGAGGAATGGGAAAAAATGTCAGTCTCTCGATGTACAAAACTGATAGAGACATACCCCAAGCGACTTACAGCTGTAATCGCAGCAAAAGGTGGCGCTACAAAGTATTAACTTAAGGGGGCTGAATAATTTTGCACGCCCAATTTTTCAGTTTTTGATTTGTTAAAAAAGTTTGAAATATCCAATAAATGTCGTTCCACTTCATGATTGTGTCCCACTTGTTGTTGATTCTTCACAAAAAAATACAGTTTTATATCTTTATGTTTGAAGCCTGAAATGTGGCAAAAGGTTGCAAAGTTCAAGGGGGCCAAATACTTTCGCAAGGCACTGTATATCTGTCCTGCCCTGCCTTTCTAAAATCTTCGAAAGCCAAGAAAACAAACAGATCACTGACAATTTTGAATCCCACCGTACCTTCTCCGCTATGCAATCTGGTTTCTGAAATGGTCATGGGTGCACCTCAGCCACGCTCAAGGTCCTAAACGGTATCATAACCGCCATGGATAAAACACAATACTGTGCAGCCGTCTTCATCGACCTGGCCAAGGCTTTCGACTCTGTCAATCACCGCATTCTTATCGGCAGACTCAATAGCCATGCATCCTACGAAACACAACCCAACCAAGCCGCACTGCTTTTTAACACAGCGCGCATCCAACCCGGAAGCCAGCCACACCAATGTGTCGGAGGAAACACTGTGCACCTGGTGACATTGGTTAGCGTGCACTGCGCCCGGCACGCCACAGGAGTTGCTGGTGCGCGATGAGACAAGGATATCCCTACCGGCCAAACCCTCCCTAACCCGGACGACGCTAGGGCAATTGTGCGTCACCCCACGGACCTCCTGGTCGCTGCCGGCTGTGACAGAGCCTAGGCGCGAACCCAGAGTCTCTGGTGGCACAGCTAGCACTGCGATGCAGTGCCCTAGACCACTGCACCACCCGGGAGGCCTAGCCTGTCTTTTTACTGTTGTTATATTTCTTTACTTACCGATTGTTCACCTAACACTTTTTTTGCACTATTGGTTAGAGCCTGTAAGTAAGCATTTCATTCTAAGGTGTATTTGGCGCACGTGACAAATAAACTGCCATCCGTTTTGTCACCAAAGCCCCATATACTACCCACCACTGCGACCTGTATGCTCTCCTCGGCTGGCCCTCGCTACATATTCGGCTCACTGGCTCCAGGCCATCTAAAAAGACTTTGCTAGGTAAAGCCCCGCCTTATCTCAGCTCACTGGTCACCTTAGCAGCACCCACCCATAGCACGCTCTCCAGCAGATATATTTCACTGGTCATCCCCAAAGCCAACACCTCCTTTGGCCGCCTTTCCTTCCAGTTCTCTGCTGCCAATGACTGGAACTAATTGCAAAAATCACTGGAGCTGGAGACTTATATCTCCCTCTTTAACTGTTATCATCATCTGTCAGAGCAGCTTACTGATCACTGTACCTGTACAGCCCATCTGTAAATAGCACACCCAACTACCTCATCCCCATATTGTTATTATTTATGTTGCTATTTTGCACCCCAGTATTTCTACTTGCACATCATCATCTGCACATTTATCACTCCAGTGTTAATGCTAACTTGTAATTATTTCGCCTCTACGGCCTATTTATTGCTTTACCGCCCTAATCTTACTTAATTTGCACACACTGTACATAGATTTTTTTATTGTGTTATTGACTGTACGTTTGTTTATCCCATGTGTAACGCTGTGTTGTTGTTTTTGTCTCACTGCTTTGCTTTATGTGGCCAGGTCGCAGTTGTAAATGAGAACCTCTCAACTGGCCTACCTGGTTAAATAATGGTGAAATAAAGAAATAAGTTAAAAAAAATGTCTCTATCCTTGTATTACAGATAGAGATTCTCACAGACCCTCTCCAATTTCTTCCTCTCCTCTCTTCCCCTCCTCTTTCCTGTCCTTTCCTCTCTTCCCTCCTCTTTCCTCTCCTCTCCTCCACTTTCCTATCCTCTCCCCCCCTTCTCTCTGGCTTTATAGCCAGTAGAGAGCGATCTGGCAAGATGAGATCCCCACATAGCTTAACATCTGCCCGCTTCGCTGTTGAAGCCCTCATAAATAAAAGATAACTCCAGCCCACCGACCGCACACATGACGCAGTCACACTCGTATAAATCATGTATATGGATTTCTATTTCTCCTCCTCTCTCTCTCTCCTCTCTTCTCCGTCTCCCTCCATACAGGACCAATAAGAGAGGTAGAGGGGTGCAGCAGGTAATTGGAGAAATCAGTGATAGGAACAGTGCCATATTCAGAGGAGAGGAGAAGTGAAGAGAGGAGAGCTTTTGGGTTATCACAGGAAGAGTCTCCAAGCCCCGTCCAAGCCTTGACATGAGGCATCTGAGATTATTAGTATGGCATACTAAATATGGACTTTTATGAATGCATACTCATAAAATGAAATGTATCCCACTGGCTTGTGGGCGATGTCCATTTATTATGACTGTTATGACATGTGGAATTATGGAACACACTATGCATTCAAGGTTTGCATCGCTCAGGCTCACCTATTGAACAAGATGGAAGAGGAACTGGTATTCAAACCAAATCAAATCAAAGTTTATTGGTTGTCTACACAGTTTTGCAAATGTTATAGTGGGTGCAGTAAAATGCATATGTCACTGACTCCTGACAGTGCAGTAAAATGTCAAACAAGTACACAAATAATTTTAAAAAGGAAAAAAAAAGAAAGAAATGTTGAGGAATCCAATTAACAACCCAAATAGCACTGTAACAGTAATCCAGATGAAATCTATACGTATATCACACCAGATGAATGTACACAAGATAGACAGTGCCTTCAGAAAGTAATCACACCCCTTGACTGTTCGTCATTTTGTTGTTTTACAGTCTGAATTTAAAATAGATTGAATTGAGATGTTTCGTCAACGGGCTACACACAATAACAAAGTGGATTTAAAAAAATATATATATTTTTACAAATTAATAACAAATGTATGTCTTGAGTCAATAAGTATTCAACCCCTTTGTTATGGAAAGCCTAAATAATTTCAGGGGTAAAAATGTGCTTATGTGCAAGTCACATAGTAAGTTGCATGGACTCACTCTAATAATGTTTAACATGATTATTGAATGACTACCTCATCTCTGTACCCCACACATACAATTATCTGTAAGGTCCCTCAAACACAAAGAAAGCAGACTATGAATATCCCTTTGAGCATGGTGAAGTTATTAATTACACTTTTGGATGGTGTATAAATACACCCCAGTCACTACAAACATACAGGCGTCCTGCATGCTGCTGAAGAGGAAGGAAACCGCTCAGGGCTTTCCCATGAGGCCAATGGTGACTTTAAAACAGTTAGAGTTTAATGGCTGTGATAGGAGAAAAATGATGATGGATCAACAACATTGTAGTTACTCCACAATACTACTAATAGACAGAGTGAAAAGAAGGAAGCCTGTACAGATTACAATTATTCCAAAACATGCATCCTGTCTGCAACCAAAGTACCAAGGCACCAAAGTAATACTGCACAAAATGTGGCAAAGCGATTGACTTTTAGTCCTTAATACAAAGTGTTATGTGTGGGGCAAGTCCAAATCTAATACAACACATTACTGAGTACCACTTTACTTTCCACCAGACATTGGGAGATTCATTCACCTTTCAGCAGGACAATAACCTAAAACAAAAGGCCAAAAATATACTGACGTTGCTTACCAAGAAGACAGTGAATGTTACTGAGTGGCCGAGTTGCAGTTTTAACTTAAATCTTCTGTGGCGTACAACAGGTCAGCCACCAGGGGGAGACACGTTGAGCCTGGTGACAGACGGAGTATACATCACAAGGAGATGGCTCCCTCTGCTGGACGTGCCAGGTCTCGACGGGCTCTCCGGCCAGGACTAATTGGGGCTGATTGGGGTTGGTGAGTAATCAAGGGCTGATTGCTCACCAGCTGTATGAGTCCCATAAAGCTGCTAGAAGGGCAGCACACAGGAGAGACGCGGAAGAAAGGACTCCTGTAACGTTGGGGACGGTTCCAGACGTAACAGGAGGGAGTTCAGTTTTTGATCCCCACAGGATACAGCAAGACCCGGAGCCCAGAAGACGTGATCCCGGAGAGGGTCTCATGGGGGAGACCTATTCTTTTCTTTTGAATTATTAGAATAAACACCTTTGAAACTGAACTAATCCTACTCTGTCCGTGTCTGATCTGTGTAAAAGTTTTGACCTAACCCCCTGGTCTGCCACTATTGGTGGAGAATGCAGGGATTCTGATAAAATGGTCAAATCAGGGTTGACGTTTACGCAGCATCAGCATGGACGGGTTGATAGCTCGGTTCATCCGGGCCTAACAAGCCCAACAGGCGGTTCAGGAACGAACGCTGGAGGAGCAGCGGCTACAAAATGGCCGCCTCATTGAGTAAATCAGGAAGCTACGAGGTGCGTCTACTGAATCACATCCAAACCAATTTTTAATCAAGCTAACCGAAGATGACGACATCGAAATCTACCTCTGTACATTTGAACGGACAGCACTACGGGAAGGATGGCCAATGCAAAAGTGGGCCAGTCTGCTAGCCCCGTTCCTCTCTTGGAATGCCCAAAAGGCGTATTGGGACCTGAACGATAAACAGGCGGCTAACTACGAGGGACTCAAATGCGAGATACTCAGCTGCTACGGGTACAGCCTGGCCAATCGGGCTCAACTCTTCCACAACCGGAGGTTCGTAGCCGGCGCATCCCCCCGAGCCCAGATGAGCGACCTACTCCGCGTCACCAGGGGATGGCTCCTAACCAACGTATCCACCCTCTCCATCCTAGACAAAGGGGTCCTGGATCACTTCCTACAGGCACTACCCCACGACATGAAGAGGGCAGCGAGTCTATGCGTGCCCCAGACCTTGGAGGGCCTCCTGGAAGCAGTGGAGACGCATCAGAACACTCAGGCCCTGCTGAGTGGGAGCCAGGCCGAGACGGCGATCCGTTCGAGGAGTCGGAAGGACAGCCCCACTGCTGTGTACCCCGAACCGACAGTCGGCAGGGCCCGGGGGCACATTGCCTGGAATTGCCTGGCTCAAGAGGAGTCGATGCCATCAGCAAGCCCCGGAGGCGAGGTGGGTCGCACAGTGAACTACGTCACCTCCTTTTGGGTTCACCATGAATCAACTACACCCATGGTCCCAGTGAAGGTTGACGGACACGACACGGAAGCACTATTAGACTCTGGAAGTATGGTTACCCTTATAACCACGAGTCTGCTGAACCAGGAGACCAAACGTGGTAGGGAGATATCCATTTCCTGTGTTCACGGGGACAGAAAGCGGTATCCAACCGTATGGGCCATCATCGTGATGCCACAAGGGAGCTGCCAGATGATGGTGGGTGCAGTACCAGAGTTGCCGGTACCTATCCTAGGGGGACGAGATTGTCCGCTGTTCGCGGCCCTGAGGGGGCACGAGCTGAGGAAGAAAGTATGAGCCGGCCGAAGACGAGAGCGAGGATGACCCATCGCCTGTGCGGCCCGGAAGCAAAAGGTTGACCAACCTGTATCTACGGGTCTGGAGTCGGAGGGGGTGCCGGAACCCAACCCCCCTCCTGGGGAACCACAGGAGAAAGAGCCCAGCCTCCGCCTCCTCGATTTCGAGGGGCCAGTCGAGACACCCGCTGGGGGCCAACTGAGGGGACAATTCGGGATGGCCCAGTGGGAGGATCCTAACTTGAAAGCCGCCGCAGCCCAAGTGATAGCAGTGGATTGACAGCTACCTCCGGGGGTGAGCAACTGGTGATACCCCCATTTCTGAATCAAGAATAACCTTTGTATCAGGTGTCGCGCCAACAGGGGGAACTTTGAAAGGTATTGTTGCTGCCCCGACGGTACGTCGGAACTGTTCTTCAGCTAGCCCACATCCCCCTGTTGGGGGCGCACTTGGGAATGGAGAAAACCCGGGAACGGATCGCCGCCCAGTTCCACCGGCCCGGGATGAGGAGGGCCGTGGAAGACTACAGTCGCAGCTGCCCGGAGTGTCAAATGACTGCCCCAAAGGCCCACTTCCGAAACCCACTGGTCCCCCTACCGATCATCGGTGTGCCCTCTGAACACATCGCCATAGACATTGTGGGACCCCTGGTAAAAACAGCATGAGGACATCAGTACATCCTGGTAATAGTAGACTATGCCACCCGGTATCCGGAGGCCATTCCCCTACGGGCAGGGGTATCCAAGGGAATCGCCTGGGAGCTGTTCCACCTCTTTAGCCGGGTGGGCATCCCGAACGAGATCCTGACAGACCAAGGTAATGAGATTCTGTCCCGTCAAATGAAAGATTTGTGTGCTCTCCTGCAGATCAAGCAGATCCGGACCTCCGTCTTTCACCCGCAGACAGATGGGCTCGTCGGGTGGTTCAGTAAAACGCTCAAACAAATGCTGCAGAAGGTCTATCGAGCAGGACGGGAAGAATTGGGACCAGCTACTACCCCACCTAATGTTCTCAATCCGAGAAGTACCCCAGTTCTCCACTGGGTTTTTCCTTTTCGAACGCCTCTATGGGAGGAGGCCACGCGGCTTACTGGACCTCACCAAGGAGGTGTGGGAAGCCCAACCAACACCCTTACGCAGCGTGGTAGAGCACGTGGAGACGATGAGGGAGCGGATGACAGCCATATGGCCAGTCATGAGGGAACATATGGAGAAGGCACAAAGTCTACAATTGGGGAGCCCAGCACCGAGAATTCCAGGTGGGAGACAGGGTGTTGGTCTTAATCCCCACAGCCGAAAGTTTCTGGCAACATGGCATGAGCCATACGAGGTGATCGAGAAGCTGGAACCTGTCAATTACCCCGTACGGCAACTGGAGAGACGGAAACCCCAACAGATTTACCACGTGAACCTGTTGAAGAAGTGGCACGAGAGGACCGCCTTGGCCATGTTATGGTCAGGACCCAGGACGCCAACGGTACCAGTGGTGGTCCAAGGCAATGAGGACATCGACCCAGCCCAGAAGAAAGAGCTCAGGGAGCTCGTCGATCGGAACACGGCGGTGTTCTCCGAGAAGCCGGGCCGCACGACCCTCATTGAACACCACATCCATACCCGGCCCGGGGAAATGGTACAAAAGAGGCCATATTGGATTCCGGAGGCCCGGAGGAAGGCTGGGTAACAGGAAGTGGAGGCTATGCTTGAGGATGGGGTCATTGAAGAGTCCCACAGTGCATGGTGCAGCCCCATCATGTTGGTGCCCAAACCGGACGGTAGCCTACGCTTCTGTAATGATTTCCGGGGTGTGAACGACAAACTTGTTCGACGCCTACCCCATGCCGAGGGTAGATGAGCTCATCGACCGATTGGGAAAGGCACGGTACCTCAGCACGCTTGACCTGACCAAAGGATACTGGCAGGTACCGTTGGCAGCCTCCTCCTGGGTGAAGACGGTGTTTTCGACACCAGACAGATTGTATCAGTACCGGGTGCTCCCGTTCGGTCTACACGGAGCCCGCCCACATTCCAGCAACTGATAATATCATCACCCACAGCCAAGGTTGGGAAGAGCACCTGACGCGCCTTCAGACGGTGCTGGACATGCTAAGACAAGCCGGGTTGACCGCGAACCCCAAGAAATGCAAACAAATGTTCGAGGAGGTGGAGTACCTGGGGTATTTTATCGGACGGGGGAACGTCAAGCCCCAGGAGAGGAACGTTCACGCGGTACGTGACTGGCCCGTTCCACGCACCAAGACACAGGTCAAGTCCTTCCTGGGACTGGCAGGATACTATAGCTGGTTTATCCCCAACGTTGCGGCTAGAGCTTCCCGATCTAACCAGGGCCAGCCTCCCGAAATGGACAGACGAGACAGAAGCGGCGTTCAGGCGCCTGAAGGAAGCACTGTGCTCCCATCCGATTCTCGTAATGCCCGATTTCCAGGTTCCGATGTTGGTCCAGACGGATGCATGTGACACGGGACTAGGGGCCGTTCTGTCCCAGATGGGGAGGAGCACCCCATCATGTACATCAGCCAAAAGCTGATACCCAGAGAGAAGAAGTACTCTATTGTTGAGAAAGAGTGTCTAGCGGTGAAGTGGGCGCTAGACACTCAAGTATTACCTGTTAGGTACCCACTTCACCCTGGTCACTGACCATGCTCCCCTGGTGTGGATAGCCAGGGGAAGGGACACAAACAATCGGGTCACCAGGTGGTTCTTGTCTCTTCAACGCTTTTCTTTTTCTGTTGTGCACAAGTCAGGGGCGAAGCATGGAAACGCGGATGCCCTATCGAGAAGGGAGACATACGTCGCACTGATGACAGTCCCCTCCCCGACAGAGCTAAGGGGGAGAGGGGGAGGGGGGGGGGGGGGGGGGGGGGGGGGGTTGGAGAACAGCAGGTCAGCCACCAGGGGGAGACTCGTCACAAGGCGATGCTCCCTCTGCTGGACGTGCCAGGTCTCGACGGGCTCTCGGCCAGGACTAATTGGGGCTGATTGGGGTTGGTGAGTAAGAAAGGACTCCCGTATCGTTGGGGACGGTTCCAGACGTAACAGGAGGGAGTTCAGTTTTTGATCCCCACAGGATCTCGCAAGACCTGGAGCCCAGACCTGGAGCCCAGAAGACATGATCCCGGAGACGGTCTCATGGGGGAGACCTATTCTTTTCTTTTGAATTATTAGTTTAATAAACACCTTTGAAACTGAGCTAATCCTACTCTGTCCGTGTCTGATCTGTGTAAATGTTTTGACCTAACCCCCTGGTCTGCCACACTACTTGAAAATCTATGTCAAGACCTGAAAATGGTCTGGTAATGATCAACAACCAATTTGACAGAGCTTGAAGAATTAAAAAAATAATAATGGGCAAATATTCTACAATCCAGGTGTGGAAAGCTCTTAGAGACTTATCCAGACAGACGCACAGCTGTAATCGCTGTCAAAGGTGCTTCTACAAAGTATTGACTCAGGGGTGTCATTTTCAATAAATGTGTAAAAAAAATGTCAACAGGTTTTCCCTTTGTAATTGTGGGGTATTGTTTACACAACAAATTATATTCAATCAATTTTCAATTCAGGCTGTAACATAACTAAATGTGGAATAAGTCAAGGGGTATGAATACTTTCTGAAGGCACTGTACTAAGAATGATATGTAGAGCAGTCAATACTGCATATCTTGGTGAGCTATGGCAAGAATCCATTATATAAATAAATGTCACGTGTGCTCCCTCTGCGGCCTCTAGGTCACCAGGCTGCTCGTTATGGCGCACACCTGCCACCATCGTTACACGCAGCTTCGCGGCATCAGACTCGCCTGGACTCCATCACCTCCCTGATTACCTTCCCTATATATGTCACTCCCTTTGGTTCCTTCCCCAGGCATTATTGTTTCTGTTCTAGTGTCATGTCTGTGCGTTGTTTGTGGTTTCTTGTTTTGTATTACGTTACATTTTTTTATTAAAACAATCACTCCCTGAACTTGCTTCCCGACTCTCAGCGCACATCGTTACAATAAATATGCAGTGTGTATAAACAGCGTAACTAACTGTACATAGGGCAGCAGTCTCTAAGGTGCAGGGTAGAGTACCGGGTGGTAAACGGCTAGTGACTGTATCTAAGGTTCAGGGCAGGGTACTGGAGGGTAGGCAGTGTGCGGTGATGCGTTGAGCTGACCGCACCACCCTCTGGAAATCCCTGCGGAGTCCAGTTGCCAGGCGGTGATATCAACCCTCTGGAAATCCCTGCAGAGTTCAGTTGCCAGGCGGTGATACAGCCCGATAAAATGCTCTCGATTGTGCATCTGAAGAAGTTCGTGAGGGTCTTAGGGGCCAAGGCAAATTTCTTCAGCATCCTGAGGTTGAAGAGGTGCTGTTGCGCCTACTTCACCACTTCAGACTGGTGTATTGGCCAGCAGATAAATTCACCAGCTATATTCTTTCCACTCAACAGCCAGGAGCCTAGTACAGTTATGTATGTAAATACCTAACATGTATTCTAGCAACATTATTCTACAGACACAGCCACCATGGTAACACCATGAAATAATGCATACGTCCACTTCACTCGTGGATGAATGACAATAGGACAGGAAATGTAACACATAGCTAATGTAAGCTATCATCACTAAACACAGCGTACAGCAGCACGTATAGCCTTCAGTCTCTGGGGGTGTTTAGAATTGAGAACAGGCCTTTCTTTCTCTCTGGTTTCGGTTGACATCTAAACGATTCCTTGATATATTTAATCCCTGAGGACAGGAAGTCCAAATCAGCCCCCCCACCACCACAAAAAATGGTGTCAGCTCGCCTCTGGCTGATGATGAAGGATAATGCTTTCACAGAATATATTCCCCTCCGTCTGATGGACGTAACCGTGGAGACGATGTAACCTTTAACGAACGGCCACTTGATTGATGAGGAGGCTCATTTCCCCGTAGCAAATGATTAGCGATCACGATCTACACACACGTACTCAACCATGCATGCACGTACACACACCCATCATCTCTATCTCTCAAATTGTCCAAACAAGTCAGCACAAAAACAACAAAAGGGGAAAACATATAATAGGCTGCTTTATCCGTTCCCATTCACAATAGCCAGGTCTGACAACAACAGTCAGCCAGAGACAATACTCAGCCTTATTTATCAGTCTTTAAGCCAGAGACATGGGGACAGTTAGAGACAATGACGGATGAGACGCCGATGGGAGCTGATACATGTTTCTCTTCTTCAGGACAAACAACATAGACATCTGAAAAGAATATGCCCAGAGGAAAAAGCCTGCTGGTAACACTCTACTCAGACACTCTGAGGGAAACAACACAATCTCATAACACCACTCTTAGACCATGTGAGGGAAATGTAGATATTTGCATCTGGGAGGAGAGGAAGGTAGCTCACTCAAAATTCATGATGCTAGCTGAGGGACAAGGTACACTTCTACACATCTAAGGGCTTAAGGGGTTACACATCCCCATATCCAAAGATCCTTCCTCATTTAGGCTTAATATCGGCGTAAAGAACCACATTAGTGCAAATGTCCAGTGTGTCACAATGTTGAATGAAACAGATCCTAGTTCTACCCCCACTCTGCCATTCCGTGTCTGTACAGAGCCAGGAAGAGCACAGTCAGACCAGGAAGTACAAACTGTATCTGGTGTCTGGCCTGACAGATAAATGTGCAACTCCACTCCTAACCTGGTTACTCCAGGTTCTTCCAATGTTAGGGGCTATTGGCTGTTTAATGCCACTGAAATACGATTATTTATTTCTGGGTGCGTTGGCCGGCCTGACAAAGATGGATGGAGATTACAGACTTAGGAATGGGCCCAGACATTTTTAAAAGGTTAGGAAAGACATAAAAACTGTGAGGGAGAAAAGCCACACGTATATTATGACATTCAAGGTCATGGGAGACAGAAACAAGGCAGAGATATGAGGAGTGAAGGCTAAAGTGATCGGCCCTTAATCCTGTGATATACCTCACCATCACCCTGTGACACAGAGACTTTGACAGCATTTACAATATTCAGGTATTTTTCAATACTCCTCGTCACTTTGAATCATTGGAGAGAGAGAGAGATGGAGATGAGAGAGAAGAGGTAGAGAAAGGGAGAGATTGAGAGAGAGAGAGAGAGAGAGAGAGAGAGAGAGAGAGAGAGAAAGGGTGAGGTGTTACAGTGACCGTATTACCACGAGTCATGACTGCAATCAAATTCCACGTGACTGTTTAGTCTCCATACTCTGATGCTGCTGCTGGTCATTAGTAGCCTACCAAACTTGTTGACTGCCTGGTACTCAGCACTCCATTGTCCCTCTAATCACTCTGACATCAATGCAAATGTTTTCAAAAATCAAATCACTTCATGAGAGCCCATCAACTTATTTTCCACCATCATTTGCAAATAAATTCATTAAAAATCCTACAATGTGATTTTCTGGATTTTTTTTCTCATTTTGTCTGTCATAGTTGAAGTGTACCTATGATGAAAATTACTTTTTAAATGGGAGAACTTGCACAATTGGTGGCTGACTAAATACTTTTTTGCCCCACTGTAAGTGCATAGATAACATGTATTTTTTCACCTACGCCACTAATACGATGCATGATAATGGTACATTCTAAAACAAAACAATGGTCCATTATAAAACAAATTACAGACATATAGTTGAAGTCAGAAGTTTACATACACTTAGGTGGGAGTCATTAAAACTTGTTTTTCAATCACTAACCAGTCGGTTAGGGCATCTACTTTGTGTATGACACAAGTAATTTTACAGACAGATTATTTCACTGTATCACAATTCCAGTGGGTCAGAAGCATCTGATAGGCAAATTGACATAATTTGAGTCAATTGGAGGTGTACTTGTGGATGTATTTCAAGGCCTACCTTCAAACTCAGTGCCTCGTTGCTTGACATCATGGGAAAATCAAAAGGAATCAGCCAAGACCTCAGAAAAAAAATGGAGACCTCCACAAGTCTGATTCATCCTTGGAAGCAATTTCCAAACAGCTGAAGGTACCACGTTCATCTGAACAAATAATAGTACGCAAGTATAAACACCATGGGACCACGCAGCCGTCATACTGCTCAGGAAGGAGACGCGTTCTGTCTCCTAGAGATGAACGTACTTTGATGCGAAAAGTGCAAATCAATCCCAGAACAACAGCAAAGGACCTTGTGAAGATGCTGGAGGAAACAGGTACAAAATTATCTATATCTACGGTAAAACAAGTCCTATATCGACATAACGTCAATGGCCGCTCAGCAAGGAAGAAGCCACTGCTCCAAAACCGCCATAACAATAGGGACAAAGATCGTACTTTTTGGAGAAATGTCCTCTGGTCTGATGAAACAAAAATATAACTGTTTGGCCATAATGACCATCGTTATGTTTGGAGGAAAAAGGTGGAGGCTTGCAAGCCGAAGAACACCATCCCAACTGTGAAGCACAGGGGTGGCAGCATCATGTTGTGGGGGTGCTTTGCACTGGTTGTGGGGGTGCTTTGCACTGGCACTGGTTCCCTTCACATCGTGAGGATGGAAAATTATGTGGATATATTGAAGCAACATCTCAAGACAGTCAGGAAGTTAAAGCTTGGTCGCAAATGGGTCTTCCAAATGAACAATGACCCCAAGCATACTTCCAAAGTTGTGGCAAAATGGCTTAAGGACAACAAAGTCAAGGTATTGGAGTATCCATCACAAAGCCCTGACCTCAATCCCATAGAACATATGTGGGCAGAACTGAAAAAGCGTGTGCGAGCAAGGAGTCCTACAAACCTGACTCAGTTACACCAGCTCTGTCAGGAGGAATGGGCCAGAATTCACCCAACTTATTGTGGGAAGCTTGTGGGAGGCTACCCAAAATGTTTGACCCAAGTTAAACAGTTTAAAGGCAATGCTACCAAATACTAATTTAGTGTATGTTACCTTCTGACCCACTGGGAATGTGATGAAAGAAATAAAAGCTGAAATAAATCACTCTCTCTACTATTGTTCTGACATTTCACATTCTTAAAATAAAGTGGTGATTCTAACTGACCTAAGACACAGAATTTTTACAACGATTAAATGTCAGAAATGGTGAAAAACTGAGTTGAGTTTGGCTAAGGTGTATGTAAAATTCTGACTTCAACTGTATTATTTAGTATATGTTAAGACCACAATAAATTAAGAATAGTCTGATGGGTCACAATACTATCACTTGTGAATGATGCCCAGCAGTAAGGCAAGAAACAGCTCGTGCTTTTTTTGCGACTTTTTCAAATGATAGTCGCACACCTAATGTAACCTAGCCTATATGTTTTGATAAGGTTTGTATCACAACTAAAGTGGCCAAATGAAGCACATTAATCTGCTTTACAACCAGTGTAGAGCTTAACTGGCATACAGAAGCGGCATGTAAGTTTCAAGTTTGGGGAAGATCATTTTCACCATAAAAATGTACCTTTATAATGAAGCATTACATGCATCACCGCATTTGCGATGCTTTTAAGAACAGTTTTTCCCCGCTAATTGATTTCAGTTTGTAACATTCACGTTTAAAGCCTACTGCCATGTGCGTATTGCAGCTCTTATAATGGGAAGAAATAGCCTAATAGTTAATCAACATTTTAAGCTAAACATTCTGATCTGTTGCATCAGTCTTTTGATGCGAGTGGTTGTATTAATTTGGCATCTATCACATCCCACAACTGTCCCAGAGTATGTTTGGAATATTTCTTTCTTGCACAGAAGGACAAGTTGACCAATAGAATAGGTCAACTTTGTACTATGTGGGATAGTAGATTGACATAGGCTAGTCCTTTTGCTGTTCGTTAGGCCTACTCATCTTGTTGGCTGATGAAAATTAGGCTAATGTGGACAGTTCTTCTAACATCTTCAACATGGAATTCAGAAATCGATAAGAGGGACGTGCACAGTTGCATCCCTGATGTGTCTGTCTTCACTTGTAGCCTACTTCTTAGCTGATTTGCCTGTGAGAAGGACCTGATCATGTGACGGGCATTGGCTAATAAAAATGTAGATATCAGAGAGCCATGGGAGTGAGAGGTGCTTCAGAGCACGGCAGCTGGGAAAAAGAAATTCTAATTATTATATTCAGCCGAAGGGCATGGATTTAATTTAATTTAATGACTGTCTTAGTGTGTTTGGACCATGATAGTTTGTTGGTGATGTGGACACCAAGGAACTTGAAGCTCTCAACCTGTTCCAATACAGCCTCATCGATGAGAATGGGGGCATGCTTGGTCCTACTTTTCCTGTTATCCACAATCATCTCCTTTGTCTTGATCACGTTGAGGGAGAGGTTGTTGTCCTGGCACCACATGGCCAGGTCTATGACCTCCTCCCTATAGGCTGTCTCATCGTTGTCGGTGATCAGGCCTACCAATGTTGTGTCATCGGCAAACTTGATGATGGTGTTGGAGTCGTGCCTGGCCGTGCAGTCATGAGTGAACAGGGAGTACAGGAGGGGACTGAGCACGCACCCCTGAGGGGCCCCCATGTTGAGGATCAGTGTGGCGGATTTGTTGTTCCCTACCCTTACCACCTGGGGGCGGCCCGTCAGGAAGTCCAGGATCCAGTTGCAGAGGGAGCTGTTTAGTCCCAGGGTCCTTAGCTTAGTGATGAGCTTTGAGGGCACTATGGTGTTGGACGCTGAGCTGCAGTCAATGAATAGCATTCTCACATAAGTGTTTATTTTGTCCAGGTGGGAAAGGGCAGTGTGGAGTGCAATAAAGATTGCATCATCTATGGATCTGTTGGGGCGGTATTTCAAATTGGAGTGGGTCTAGGGTTTCTGGGATAATGAGGTTGAAGTGAGCCATGACCAGCCTTTCAAAGCACTTCATGGCTACAGACGTGAGTGCTACGGGTCGGTACTCATTTAGGCAGGTTACCTTAGTGTTCTTGGGCACAGGGACTATGGTGATGTGCTTGAAACATGTCGATATTATAGACTCAGTCAGGGAGAGGTTGAAAATGTTAGTGAAGACACTTGCCAGTTGGTCAGCGCAGTACACGTCCTGGTAATCCGTCTGGCCCTGCAGCCTTGTGAATGTTGACCTGTTTAAAGGTCTTACTCATGTCGGCTACGGAGAGCGTGATCACACAGTCGTCCGGAACAACTGGTGCTCTCATGCATGTTTCAGTGTTACTTGCCTCGAAGCGATCATAGAAGTAATTTAGCTCATCTGGTAGGTTCGTGTCACTGGGAAGCTCGTGGCTGTGCTTCCCTTTGTAGTCTGTAATAGTTTGCAAGCCCTGCCACATCCGACGAGCGTCGGAACCGGTGTAGTATGATTCAATCTTAGTCCTGTATTGATGCTTTGCCTGTTTGATGGTTCGTAGGAGGGCATAGCGGGATTGCTTATAAGCTTCCGGGTTAGAGTCTCGCTCCTTGAAAGCAGCAGCTCTGCCCTTTACCTCGGTGCAGATGTTGCCTGTAATCCATGGCTTCTGGTTGGGGTATGTACGTACGGTCAATGTGGGGATTGTTATTGATGAAGCCAGTGACTGATGTGGTGTACTCCTCAATGCCATCGGAAGAATCCCGGAACATATTCCAGTCTGTGCTAGCAAAACAGTCCTGTAGTTTAGCATCTGCTTCATCTGAACACTTTCTTGTTGACCGAGTCACTGGTGCATCCTGTTTCAGCTTTTGATTGTAAGCAGAAATCAGGAGGATAGAATTATGGTCAGATTTGACAAATGGAGGGTGAGGGAGAGCTTTGTATGCATCTCTGTGTGTGGAGTAAAGGAGGTCTAGAGTTTTTTCCCCCTGGTTGCACATTTAACATGCTGATAGAAATGAGGTAAAACTGATTTGAGTTTCCCTGCATCAAAGTCCCCGGCCACTAAGAGCGCCGCCTCTGGATGAGCGTTTTTCTGTTTGATTATGGCCATATACAGCTCATTGAGTGCGGTCTTAGTGCCAGCATCGGTCTGCGTTGGTATATAGAAAGCTACGAAAAATATAGATGTAAACTCTCTTGGTAAATAGTGTGGTTCACAGCTTATCATGAGATACTCTACCTCAGGCGAGCAAAACCTCGAGACTTCCTTAGATTTCATGCACCAGCTGTTGTTTATATATACATAGGCCGATGCCCCTTGTCTTACCAGAGGCCGCTGTTCTATCCTGCTGAAAAAGCTTAAAACCTGCCAGATGTATGTTGATCATGTCGTCGATCAGCCATGACTCGGTGAAACATAAGATATTACAGTTTCTAATGTCCCGTTGGTAGGATATACAGTCCGTGCTCGTAGTTCATCTATTTTATTATCGATTGATTGTACGTTGGCTAATAGGACCGATGGTAAAGGTAGATTACCCTGTCGGCGACGGATCCTTACAAGGCACCCGGACCGTCGTCCACGATATTTCCGTCTTTTCCTCCTGTGAATGACGGGGATGAGGGCCTTGTAGGGAGTCTGGAGTAAATCCATTCCTGTCCGACTCGTTGAAGAAGAAGAATTCCTCCAGTACGGGGAGAGTAATCGCTGCCCTGATATTAAGAAGCTCTTTTTGGTCATAGGACACGGTGGCAGAAACATTATGTACAAAATAAGTCAAAAATAATGCGAAAAAACATACACAATAGCACAATTGGTTACAGCATCGTAAAACGGCAGCCATCATATGAGAGAGAGGACAACTTAGAGTACGCTATTCTGTTCTTCTGAAAAAAGACGTCATTTTCTTCATATCATGTTTCTTTAGACCGGTCTAAAATAAATAATGGATTTATTGTGATGGTGTATGCTATATTAAATGGATTAATTAGACTTTTTTATGTAGATGTTCCAAAGGTCTGCATCAGTGGCTTATAGGCTATGCATGGAAGCCAGGAGATGCTAAACGTGTTTATGTTAATTCACTTTCAATTACCGTGAGACCGGCAGTTATTTGCTTGACAATCACCGGCTGACAACATTTCATGACCACAACAGCCCTAGTGAGGTGTACTGTTTATAAGAAATGCCATTGATTTAGTCCAGAGTCATATTTCACTGTGACATTAACCAATTCGATTTTAGGTCCAGGACATGGAGAGCAAAGCGTTTATAGAGACCCGAGTAGATAAGTTAAACCCTGCTAATTCAATATTTGCAGTAAGGACAATATCTTATTAACACTTTGTTATAGCTAGCTATTTGTGTAGGTAGCTATCAAGTAAACCCAATGATAATAGTCACACCCTTCTATGCTGAGTCTGAACCCTATTGGATAAGAGGGCAATAAAGACCAATACGTAAACATGGAAGTCTATTGAGACTCAATAGGAGGTAATTAAAAATCTAACCCTGACCTTGGTTACTATGTGTTATGACCGGCTCTTTCTGTCTATTAAGTAAGAGTACTATCATGGTTGTGTGTGGCAAAGCTGGTTTTATGTCACAATGTATTTTTTGTTTAATACACTATAGGCTAAAACTCCATTGAGAAGATACAAAACAGTATCAAGGTTTCCTCAATAGTAGCAGTGGACTCAATACCTCCTATCATTGAAGTGTTTTGCAGCCTCGGTCACACTCTCTCTGGGAAAAGGAGGAATCCAATAACGAAATTCCTCCTTCCCTCCTTTCTTTCAGGCTTTCTTTTCTCATATTTTGGAAGGTTCAATTGAGGGACCATTCTTATTCTGCCTCTGGCTGAATGGCTTCTAACAGGCAGCGCCTCCAGACTTCAATGGCAGAGAACAGGCTGGCTAGGGCATTCTCTCTCCAAAAACAATTATCCATGGACCATGGGCTGGCTAGGCCCAGCCACAGCCCCAGTCTCACCCCAGACCAGCCTCCAGCCCTCCACACATTCACATTCTGTCTGTTCTGTTTGATGGCTAGCCAGCCCCATGACTTCATCCAGCTAGCCTGCTCGTATCAGCCTATTGCAATGCAAAATAGGAGCGTCTTTTTCGGTGGTTTGTTTCCCCCTCCACCTCTCCACGTCAGTCCCCTAAAGAAGTCCCCCTCTTTAGCTGGGTCTTTGTCCAATAGCAACTAATGTGTGTAATTTGTTCAGGCTAGGATCGAGGTGTTGGGAGCAAACGCACCTCTTTGAACTTCGTCCTCCTCCACTATAGGATTTGGCCCATATGGCGTTGGGAAGACTTGCCATTGTGAATGTCCCATTAAGAAACCAACAGTGGGAAAAGACGGTTGGAGAGACTGGGAATGGGAGGGCTTAGGTTTTTGTGGACCTTTTTAAATGGAAATCCAGCCACAGCATAACAAGACTTCATGGTTTCTATCCCATAGCAAGAGCTCTTCCAGACTTTGTTTTCAAGTGAGAATATCCTGAGTAGCTAAACATTCAGGCACAAGATTCTCATATAAATGTCAAACATTCACAACAATAGCTATGTATTGCTGCAGGGGAATAGTCAATTAAATCCTAGAAGTCATTACAGGGAGGAAACATCATGCTACAGTGCCTTCAGAAAGTATTCAGATGCCTTGACTTTTCCCTCATTTTGTTGTGTTACATCCTGAATTTAAAATGGATTCAATGTAGATGCTTAGTCACTGGCCTACACACAATACCAAAGCGGAATTTGTTTACATTTTTAAAATTTTTTTTTACAAATTAATAAAAAATGAAAAGTTTAAATGTCTTGAGTCGATAAGAATTCAACCCCTTTGTTATGTATGGCATGACTAAATAAGTTAAGGAGTAAAACTTGTGCAATAATAGTGTTTAACATGATTTTGAACGATTACCTCATCTCTGTACCCCACACACACAATTATCTGAAAGCCCCTTAGTCCAGCACTGAATTTCAAACATTGATTCAACCACAAAGATCAGGGAGGTTTTCCAATGGCTCACATAGAAGGGCACCTATTGGTAGATGGGTAAAAAAAAGAAGCTGACATTGAATATCCCTTTGAGCATGGTGAAGTTATTAATTACACTTTGGATGGTGTATCCATACATCCAGTCACTACAGACATACAGGTGTCCTGTATGTTGCTAAAGAGGAAGGTAACCCCCTCAGGGATTTCACCATGAGGCCAATGGTGACTTTAAAATAGTTACAGAGTTGAATGAGTACGATAGAAGAAAAATGAGGATGGATCAACAACATTGTACTAAATCCACAATAATAACATAATTGCCAGAGTGAAATGAAGGAAGCCTGTACAGAATATTCTAAAACATGCATCCTGTTTGCATCAAGGTACTAAAGTAATACTGGAAAGATGTGGCAAAGCAATTCACTTTTTGTCCTTAATACAAAGTGTTATGTTTGGGACAAATCCAATACAACACATGACTGAGTACCACTCTCCATATTTTCAAGCATAGTGGTGGCTGCATCATGTTATGGGTATGCTTGTAATCGTTATGGACTGGGGGGGTTTTCAGGTTAAAAAAATAAACGGAATGGAGCTAAGCACAGGCAAAATCCTAGAGGATAACTTTGTTTAGTCTGCTTTCTACCAGACACTGGGAGATGAATTCACCTTTCAGCAGGACAATCACCTACAATACAAGGCCAAATCTACACTGGAGTTGCTTACCAAGAAGACAGTGGCCGAGTTACAGTTTTGACCTAAATCTGCTTGAAAATCTATGGTGAGACCTAAAAATGGTTATCTAGCAATGATCAACAATCAATTTGACAGAGCTTGAAGAATATTGAAAAACATAATGGGCAAATGTTTCACAATCCAGGTGTGCAAAGCTCTTAGAGACATACACAGAATGACTCAAGCTGTAATCGTTGCCGAGCCTGCTTCTACAAAGTATTGACTCAGGGGTGTGAATACTTATGTAAATTACATATATCTGTACTTCATTTTCTATACATTTGCAAACATTTCTAAAAACATGTTTCCACTTCGTCATTATAGGATGTTGTCTGCAGATGGGTGAGAGAGAAAAAACTATTTCATCCATCTTGAATTCAGACTGTAACACAACAAAATATGGAATAAGTCAAGTGTTATTCTAACTTTCTGAAGGCACTGAATATTACTATGTTGAGTTATGCATGAATAATATAGAACATATTTATGTATACTGTACATAAATAAATAACTGTATGAGAAAACAACTGCTGAATGGACACTTTAGAGTGGGTGAATTTCATAGCCATCCTCTGGCAGGATAAATGTCTCAGGCAATCCTTTGTTCTCATGTATCGCTTCTTACATGATTCAACATGTTATTTAAGAGTCAATTGTAAAAAGAGGAGTGTTATATATACAGCAAAAATTAAGAGACCACTGCAAAATGATCAGTTTCTCTGGTTTGACTATTTATAGGTATGTGTTTGGGTAAAATTAACATTTTTGTTTTATTCTATAAAACTACTGACAACGTTTCTCCCAAATTCCAATTAAAAATATTGTCTTCTAGAGCATTTATTTGCAGAAAATGACAACTGGTCTAAATAACAAAACTATTTAGTGTTGTCAAACCTCAAATAATGCAAAGAAAATAAGTTCCTTTACATTTTTAAACAACACAATACTAATGTTTTAACTTAAGAAGTGTTCAGAAATAAATATTTGGTGGAATAACTCTGATTTTCAAACACAGCTTTCATGGGTCTTGGCATGCACTCCACCAGTCTTTCACATTGATGTTGGATGACTTTATGCCACTCACAGAGCAAAAAATTCAAGCAGCTCGGCTTTGTTTGATGGCTTGTGACCATCCATCTTCCTCTTGATCACATTCCAGAGGTTTCAGGTCCACACCTTGATTGACCTGGCTGTGTGGCATGGAGCATTGTCCTGCTGGAAAAACCAATCCTCAGAGTTGGGGAACATTGTCAGAGCAGAAGGAAGCAAGTTTTCTTCCAGGACAACCTTGTACGTTGCTTGATTCATGTGTCCTTCGCTAAACAAATCTGCCCGATTCCAGCCTTGCTGAAGCACCCCCAGATCATCACCGATCCTCCACCAAATTTCACAGTGGGTGTGACACACTGTGGCTTGTAGGCCTCTCCAAGTCTCGCACCCACTGTGAAATTTGGTGGCAGTTAACTCTAATGAACTTATCCTCTGCAGCAGAGGTATCATCATAGCCAGTATCATCATAGCGCTTGATGGTTTCTGAGACTGCACTTGAAGAAACTTTCAAAGTTCTTGAAATGTTCTGGATTGACTGACCTTCATCTTAAAGTAATGATGGACTGTCGTTTCTCTTTGCTTATTTGAGCTGTTCTGTTCTTGCCATAATAAGGACTTGGTTGTTTACCAAATAGGGCTATCTTCTGTATACCACCCTTACCTTGTCACAACACAACTGATTGGCTCAAACACATTAAAAAAAGAAAAATTCCACTACTTAACTTTTAATAAGGCACACCTGTTAATTGAAATGCATTCCAGGTGATGACCTCATGAAGCTGGTTGAGAGAATGCCAAGAGTGTGCAAAATTGTCATCAAAGCAATGGTGGCTACTTTGAAGAATCTCAAACATAAAATAAATGTTGATTTGTTTAACACTTCTTTGGTTACTACATGATTCCATATGTGTTATTTCATCTTTATGATGTCTTCAATATTATTCTACAATGTAGAAAATAGTAAAAATAAAGAAAAACCCTGGAGTAGGTGTGTCCAAACTTTTGACTGGTACTGTATATATTAACACAAAAATAGATGGTGGATTGGAAATTATGCAGACAATTACATTGATTGAAGCTACAATCTGCAATATTAAAGCTGATCTACCCACTCAAAAATAACAGCACAAAGCAGCAGCATCCACACCCTCCCATAACAGATATTGAGGGCCCCGTTAGGGAAGCACTCAGGTCTCACTCAGCAATACTATAAAGCAGGAGACTGCCTGCACAATCCATCCTGATCCATTGAGGAGAGTGTGTGTGTGTGTTTGTGTGTGTGTATATCTCTACCAGAGGAGCAACAGTGGCCAATTCCCCCAGTCTGCTCCATCAGAGACACTCCAGCACCCCCACTCCCTCTACTGTTCTGGAAATAAATATTTATCACATCACCCTGAAGACCAGACGCACACACACAAACTCAACAGAGGCACTTGTGGTTACGATGACAACTGCTTCCCTCTTTGGAGAGGATGAAAACAAAAGGAATTGGAACAGACACAAAACAAAGAGAGGCCAGCAGATGCTGGTCAAAAGGAATGCAAATACAGGACCTAAAATGAACTCACACCATATGGTATGTGTCTCGGATTGGACAACATGTTTTTGGTAAAGTTACTGTAACAGGAAAGAGAGAGTCAGACCCTAGTGAATTACAGGAATACTGTTGTTGACAGAGAGGGAAAGGGCTACACTTAGTTTCTCAGCCCCACAGAGAAATTCACATAACTGTCTGTCCTCGCACTTAAGCCCGAAGGACGCCAGGGAATCACAGCAGTGCACTCTGCATTACATCCTAAGAATACCAAAAGCAATTACTGCACATCATAAAACCCAAGGCCATTGCTTATTTTGAGATTGACAATGTTTATGAGAAAAATGAATTTTGAGCTGGTCAAGGGTGGCTGAACTGTAAACAGCTGTGGTTCCCAACGTTTTCCTCTCATTTTGCACCGGATCCCATTCAAAAGCTTTTTGTTCTATTCACTGTTCACAATAAAACATCTTTCCAGGTAACATTTCTTGTTATGGGTACTGCTCAGGCATGACGGGTCTTTGGTAATAAATTAACCCTATAATTCCAGTGATGTCGGTTAAATCATTATCTTGAGGTTGATCCACATGTAACCCCAGTTAATGTTGTGGTTCTAAAGGCAGAGGTGTGAGGAGGAGTCTTCCCTGGAGTCTTCTTACCACTGACTCAATAACTCTCTTTCTCCATCACTCTCTCCCACTCTCAATCCACCCCTGGCTCTTAACCTCACAATCTTTATCTGTCTCTCTCTCTCTCCCAATCTCTCTCGCTAAATAAATACCTCTCTTTCTGTTTCATTCCAACCCCATCACTCTCCCTAACTAGGGCTGTTGCGGTGACCGTATTACCCCCACACCGGCGGTCACTAGTCATGACGGCAGTCAAATTCCACATGACCGTTTAGTCATGGTAATTTGGCTTCTCCAAGCTCTGATGCTATTACTGGTCATTAGTAGCCTACCAAACTTGCTAACTGCCTGGTACTCAACACTCTATTGTCCTTCTAATCACTCTGACATCATTTGAAAATCTAATCAAACAATTCATGAGAGCCCATGAGCTCATGTTATGCAACATTTCTCTAGGCTATGCAATTGCGGGAGAAAACAGAGTGATGGCCACTAATAAAAAGACGAGGATCCCATCAGCTTTCTATAGGCTAGGCCTACTATATTTATTTCTCAACCTTCCTAATATTAAGCACATTGCTTATATTTACAACAGGAGTATAACCTACATGGCTGTCATGAAAATAAACCATGTGGAAAAGCTTCTTCCTTTCGCTATTTCAGTGCATAGATGACATGTATTTTTATATATGTATATATGTATATAATATATATATATATAATAGGTTGACTAATGTATATATAATGTATATAATAGGTTGACTTTTGTACAATGGGGGATAGAAGATTGACATAGGCTAGTGCTTTTTCTGTTCGTTAGGCCTCTTCATCTTGTTGGCCAACGAAAAGTAAAAATGGACAGTTCTTCCAATATCTTCAATATACACCTCAGAATTGGATAAGGATGCTTGCAGTTTGGTCCCCAGTGTGTCTGTCTTCACTTGTAGCCTGTGAGAAAGACCCAATCATGTGATGGAGAGCCATGTGAGTGAGATGCGCTTCGGATTGCGCAGTACACCCCGGGCCGCAAAAGGCATGTTTTTTTTAGGGTGCATTAAGGCCATAAAGGGGATTCATGAAATTCAAGGCATTATCAAGTGCTTGTCAAATTGTGAATGAGAGACTATTGGAGTGAGTACAGCCTACACAAAAAACAAAGCAGAACTCTTGCCTTTCAAGCAACTCATCATTAGTCTCATCATGCAGCCTTACAATGTATTATAAATCAAAACATATAGCCCAACGTTTGTAGAACAACTACAGTTACATTAGTAACTCTAAATGAAGCAAAAAGGAGTACCTATTTCTTTGTTAACCTCTCAACACAGAATAGCCGCATGTGCACATTCCCTCAAATCGCTTGAGATAATATTTCTATTTTATTCAGCTTTGTTCAATTGTATTTTTCATACTATAAAATACTACAAAATAATGCCACGTAATTATAAGAAAATCTTGTCTGCTTAATTAACTAGTGTAGCCCACAGCCATTTGGCATAGCCACACCATTCTTTTCTTCTGAAATATACATTTTCTTCATATCATGCTTCTTTAGACTTGTCTAAATTAAATCATGAACTTATTGTAAAGTTGTAGGCTATATTACATGGACTTATTAGACTTTTAAAATGGCTTGTAGACTATGTGTGGAAACCAGGAGATGCTCAATGTGTTGATGTTAATTAACGGTCAATAACCGTGAGATGACAGTTATTTGCTTGACAATCACCGGCTGACGAAATTTCATGACCGCCACAGCCCTATCCCTAACCCTCCCTTTTTTATTCTCTATTTGTCCCTTCTCCAGCTATTTATCTCTCTGTCTCTCAGTCTTAGTCCCACACAAACCCATCTGTCTTTCTCTCTGTGTCTTTCTGTCGCTCTGTCTATCCAACTCCCTCCCTCTCCAGCTCTCCCTTCTCTCCACCACTTGGTTCAATCTCCCTCCACCTCCATCCCTCTCTCTTTCCCTCTCTCCCTTCTCTCTCTCCAACTCTCTCTCCATCTCTCGTCACCACCTTTCCACTTCCCTTCCTCTCTATCCTGCTCTCTCTCTCCACCTCTCCACTTCCCTCTCGCTCCCTCTCTTTATCTTCCTGGACAGTAGGCTCTACAGAACCAGAGAGAATAATTTCACCAGAAGCCTTAAGTCTTGGGGAGAGCAGAGCGGTGGTGGTAGCGTCAGTGGAAACGCGGGGAGAAGGAGAGGGGAAAGAGGGGCACCCAGAGAAAATCTAAAAACTTCAATTTGCAGAATTACTGTTATCTGGTGAGGCAGGCCGCGCTCAGCCACAGCTCCAGATTTAGCTCGTCTCCCTGTCTCCCTCCATCCCCCTCCGTCTTCAGCCTCAGAGAGCCCCTTTCTTGCCAGGTTTACTTTTTTACAGCACCCCCACCAACACACCCCTTCATCTCTGGTTGTTTTTGTTTGTGTCTGTCTGTGGTTCTCTCAGTCTGAGGATAAATCCTCAAGTGCAGTAATCCTAAAGGCCTCAGAAGTGACAGTAACATGGCAGCGGTGTGTGTGTACATGTGTTTGAGCGTACATGTGCGTGCGTGTGTGAAAGACCTCAGATGGAACACTAGTATGGCAGCAGTGTGACATGTGACTGCCATTAGCCTTAGGGAGCCCCAGCAGTGTTCTCACTGTTACTGGCTGCTCTATAGGAATACATGCTCCAGCTGTATAATATAGTACAGAGATAATACGGAGGGCTAGGGACTTTTTTCTGAGGGGAAAGACTTGGTCCAATTGGACTGAGAACGAATGAAGGTGTGCTCGGTGTATCTGAGTGTGCAAGCCCTGCTTTATTCTACTATAGATTTTTTTTATAGATTTTTATTCAGATCCCCATTAGCTGTTGAAGAAGCAGCAGCTATTCCTCCTGGGGTCCACACAAAACATGACAAAATACAGATCACTAATGGACAAGAACAGCAACACAAATTTGAACTAAGAACACTACGGCGAATGAATAATACAACAATACTAGTTTCCCCCTCCCCCAATGCAATCTATACTTTCCCCAAGTATATCTTCTTCTTTATTCTAGTAACGATAGAAGTAGCTGATGCCAATGGGCTACATTGACACTGAAAAGACAATACAAAGGGTGAAATATAGCATGAACAGTGCATTCGGAAAGTATTCAGACTCCTTCACTTTTTCCACATTTTGTTTGTTTTCTTTTCTCGTCTACCTAAAAACAATTCCTCACATTGACAAAGCAAAAACAGGTTTTTAGAAATGTTTGCAAATGTATTAAAAATAAAAATCTTAAATATGACATTTACATAAGTATTTAGACCCTTTACTCAGTACTTTGTTGGAGCACCTCTGGCAGCGATTACAGCCTTAAGTCTTCTTAGGTATGATGCTACAGGCTTGGCACACCTGTATATGGGGAGTTTATCCCATTCTTCTCTGCAGATCCTCTCAAGTTCTGTCAGGTTCGATGGGGAGTGTCGCTGCACAGCTATTTTCAGGTCTCTCCAGACATGTTAAATCGGGTTCAAGTCCGGGCTCTGGCTGGGCCACTCAAGAACATTCAGAGACTTGTATCGATGCCACCCCTGCGTTATCTTGGCTGTTTGCTTAGGGTCATTGTCCTGTTGGAAGGTGAACCTTCGCCCCAGTCTGAGGTCCTGAGCGCTCTGGAGCAACCACCATCCCACCAGGGATAGTGCCAGGTTTCCTTCAGACATGACAGGCCAAAGAGTTCAATCTTGGTTTCATCAGATCAGAGAATCTTGTTTCTCCAAGCGGGCTGTGATGTGCCTTTTACTAAGGAGTGGCTTCCATCAGGTCACTCAACCATAAAGGCCTGATTGGTGGAGTGCTGCAGAGATGGTTGTCCTTCTGGAAGGTTCTCCCATCTCCACAGAGAAACTCTGGAGCTCTGTCACAGTGACCATCGGGTTCTTGGTCACCTCCCTGACCAAGGCCCTTCTCCCCCAATTGCTCAGTTTGGCCGTCAGCCAGAGTTCAAACTTGGTTGAACTAGGAAGAGTCTTGGTGGTTACAAACTTCTTCTATTTAAGAATGAAGGAGGCCACTGTGTTCTGAATACTTTCCGAATACACTCTATGTCAATAACTGTGAGTGTGGGGGGGAGCGGGTGGGTGTGAGTGGGTGTGTGTGTGTGTCTGTGCAGGTGAGAATGGGTGTGCGGAGGTATAGGGTATACGGTATTGTCATGACTGTCCTGTGAGGATCACAATGGGTCAGATCAGCTTGGCAATGGTTGACAATAACCAGACCTTCTCTCACCCATGGAAGAGGGGAAGAGGGAGCTGGTGGGGGTTGACAGCTCACACCCTGTCGTAAATTACAGAAGAATACTTTTATTTTCCCCTCCAGTAAAATCCACCAAGGAATGTTCTTTGTTAACATACTTTTTCCCGCCGAAACTCTAACACATTCAAAAAGCGAATACTGGAGCAATATTTCTAACATAAGAACGTGGGGAATGGTCGGAGATGATCTATAGAAAACTAATGTCATATTGGTTATTATTTTGTGATGTCATCAAAAAGGATAAGGAGGAAATACTGTAACCTGAAAAGTATTTACACTACAGGTATGAGGTCTCCATCCTTAACGTTGTGTGTGAAATATGAAAAATTAAGAAAGTAATGTGATATCAGGAGCCATAAGCGATAATAGGTTTTCATAACTTTGTACAAGTAAGTAGCCACACCCCGAGTGAGGTCAGAGAGTGTGTCAGCCTGACCGAACCGGCCCCTTTCGACCAGCGTGCATAAAGGCTTGGGAGAGAAATCATCCTTTAGACCAGAAAATGTGAGGCGGGAGCTACACGTTTGAAATGGTTGGAACGTTGAACCTCAACACGAGGTGAAGAAATAAACTCACCTTCCTTTAGACCAGAAAGACGGCGAGCTGCAGCTCATGTCCAAAGTGATCCGAATCCTGAATACCGACACAAGGGGGAAAAGAAACTCCCCTCTAAGACAATCACTGGAACAGCTGATTAGCTGTCTTGAGTCAAATATCTAGAAAAGCAAATCTAAGTGAGACTATCCTACTACGCTCATCACCAATGGGAACCATCAACACGGCTGGCTAGCTATCTTCCAGAGTGAACAACAGTAGAAGACGGAAAAGGGGAGACCCCTTTTGGACAATCAGAGCCATATAAGTTTTCCGCAGAAAGACCAACAACATTCCTAAGGAGGGCTGGTTCCGACAGAGATAAACAAAGGCATTCACACGTAAATACATTCATTATTTCTTATTCCAAACGTGCGTCGGTCCGTGTGTAAACTATATGATTACTGTGAGAATAGTTCTGAAATGTATCGACGATAAGTCCCTGCTTCCCTTGTCACGAGCATCAGCGATTTATTGCACTCACCTGAACTCAATCACCTGTGTCATTACCTCCCCTATATCTGTCTGTTCCCCAGCTCTGTTCCCAGCATTAATTGTCATTTGTCGTTGTGTTACCCGGTGCTGACGCTGTTCCTGTCCTGTTCCATGTCTATGTACAATGAAATGTTCACGCTCCGTACCTGCTTCTCATCTCCAGAATTGGTTCTTACAGAATGCTAAAGCCATAAAATTGAAGCATCGGGAGTGCTGGCTTTTTGGTTGGTGGTGACGTCGGGTCCAGGGGCCGCTGCCGATGGGGGTGCCTTAGCTGGCTTGCCGGGCTTCCACGCCCTACCCGGTTTGAGAGGCTTCCTTGCCCCGGTTGGCTCGGTAACCGCCCATCCCACGTCAGGCCTCAGCCGGCTCATCAGGCTGTCACGCCTCAACCGGATCGTCAGGCTCAAATCAAATCAAATCAAATCAAATTTTATTTGTCACATACACATGGTTAGCAGATGTTAATGCGAGTGTAGCGAAATGCTTGTGCTTCTAGTTCCGACAATGCAGTAATAACAAGTAATCTAACTAACAATTCCAAAACTACTGTCTTGTACACAGTGTAAGGGGATAAAGAATATGTACATAAGGATATATGAATGAGTGATGGTACAGAGCAGCATAGGCAAGATACAGTAGATGGTATCGGGTACAGTATGTACAAATGAGATGAGTATGTAAACAAAGTGGCATAGTATAGTATAAAGTGGCTAGTGATACATGTATTACATAAGGATACCGTCGATGATATAGAGTACAGTATATACGTATGCGTATGAGATGAATAATGTAGGGTAAGTAACATTTATATAAGGTAGCATTGTTTAAAGTGGCTAGTGATATATTTACATCATTTCCCATCAATTCCCATTATTAAAGTGGCTGGAGTTGAGTCAGTGTCAGTGTGTTGGCAGCAGCCACTCAGTGTTAGTGGTGGCTGTTTAACAGTCTGATGGCCTTGAGATAGAAGCTGTTTTTCAGTCTCTCGGTCCCAGCTTTGATGCACCTGTACTGACCTCGCCTTCTGGATGATAGCGGGGTGAACAGGCAGTGGCTCGGGTGGTTGATGTCCTTGATGATCTTTATGGCCTTCCTGTGACATCGGGTGGTGTAGGTGTCCTGGAGGGCAGGTAGTTTGCCCCCGGTGATGCGTTGTGCAGACCTCACTACCCTCTGGAGAGCCTTACGGTTGAGGGCGGTGCAGTTGCCATACCAGGCGGTGATACAGCCCGCCAGGATGCTCTCGATTGTGCATCTGTAGAAGTTTGTGAGTGCTTTTGGTGACAAGCCGAATTTCTTCAGCCTCCTGAGGTTGAAGAGGCGCTGCTGTGCCTTCTTCACCACGCTGTCTGTGTGAGTGGACCAATTCAGTTTGTCTGTGATGTGTATGCCGAGGAACTTAAAACTTGCTACCCTCTCCACTACTGTTCCATCGATGTGGATAGGGGGGTGTTCCCTCTGCTGTTTCCTGAAGTCCACAATCATCTCCTTAGTTTTGTTGACGTTGAGTGTGAGGTTGTTTTCCTGACACCACACTCCGAGGGCCCTCACTTCCTCCCTGTAGGCCGTCTCATCGTTGTTGGTAATCAAGCCTACCACTGTTGTGTCGTCCGCAAACTTGATGATTGAGTTGGAGGCGTGCGTGGCCACGCAGTCGTGGGTGAACAGGGAGTACAGGAGAGGGCTCAGAACGCAACCTTGTGGGGCCCCAGTGTTGAGGATCAGCGGGGAGGAGATGTTGTTGCCTACCCTCACCACCTGGGGGCGGCCCGTCAGGAAGTCCAGTACCCAGTTGCACAGGGCGGGGTCGAGACCCAGGGTCTCGAGCTTGATGACGAGCTTGGAGGGTACTATGGTGTTGAATGCCGAGCTGTAGTCGATGAACAGCATTCTCACATAGGTATTCCTCTTGTCCAGATGGGTTAGGGCAGTGTGCAGTGTGGTTGAGATTGCATCGTCTGTGGACCTATTTGGGCGGTAAGCAAATTGGAGTGGGTCTAGGGTGTCAGGTAGGGTGGAGGTGATATGGTCCTTGACTAGTCTCTCAAAGCACTTCATGATGACGGATGTGAGTGCTACGGGGCGGTAGTCATTTAGCTCAGTTACCTTAGCTTTCTTGGGAACAGGAACAATGGTGGCCCTCTTGAAGCATGTGGGAACAGCAGACTGGTATAGGGATTGATTGAATATGTCCGTAAACACACCGGCCAGCTGGTCTGCGCATGCTCTGAGGGCGCGGCTGGGGATGCCATCTGGGCCTGCAGCCTTGCGAGGGTTAACACGTTTAAATGTCTTACTCACCTCGGCTGAGTAGGCTTCCAAGCCTCTGCCGGTTCGTCGGGCTTCTACGCCCCTAGCTGGCTGGTTCAGCGCCCACGCGTCGGCCGGCCCATCAGGCTAATCCAGGTGGGATGCCGGGTGGAGTCCATGGGGGGGTACTGGCACGCCTGCTCCCATTCTCTCTCCCTGGCGCTCAAGGGCGCCAGACTGCCTAGCACTATGCACTCCTGCCACCATCATTACGCACCAATGCTTCCCTCGTCACGCACATCTGCAATTTATGTCACTCACCTGGACTCAATCACCTGAGTCATTACCTCCCATATATCTGTCTGTTCCCTGTTTCAGAATTAATTGTAGTTTGTCGTTGTGTTACCCGGTGCTGACGCTGTTCCTGACCTGTTCCATGTCTATGTAAAACTAAATGTTCACTCTCCGTACCTGCTTCTCATCTCCAGCGTTGGTTCTTACAGATATATATCCTAATCCTAGAGTTTCATTCAGTAGATGGTATCTCTTTAAACAACCTCTTCCATAGTGCCCCAAATCCTAATGAGTTAATTGTTACATAATTAATTTAATCGGGTAACAATTAAACATAGTTAGTTGATTAAATAAATAACAGTCATCAGATTAATGAAAGTAAATTGTATGTGAATGAAGAAGAATGGATGAGTAAGTAGATGTATGGAAGGGGTTAAATATGTCTGAGAAAAAGGGAGGGGGGAAAAGAAGGTAGGTTGGGACAAACTTGGCTTGGGTGGACAAGGATGTGCAAGAAAGTGAGGGTGGGACAAGCTTGGCTTGGGTGGACAAGGATGTGCAAGGATGTGAGGGTGGGACAAGCTTGGCTTGGGTGGACAAGGATGTGCAAGGATGTGAGGGTGGGACAATCTTGGCTTGGGTGGACAAGGATGTGCAAGGATGTAAGGGTGGGGGGGGGGGGGGGTAAAGGGGGGAGGAAAACTGGGAGTGGGAGTTATTTTTGTGTCTTGCAAACCTGCTGTAAAATGTATAAGAGTTCTGGCCAAATTAGGAGATGAGGTCAAGTCACAATTATTCCTTGTTTACCATTATAGTTAAAATCCAATTGGCAAGAGTGGAGATTGGGATTGGGATAGGGGAACTGGGAGGCTGTCAGATACTTCCCTGAAGTACTTGGGGTGCCTCAACTCATCTCACTTCGGTGTCTCGGTTCACCCACTCTCCCCAAGTAGAGCCCACCAACCACTATACTTTAATTTATTTCACAAACAATTACAAACTGACCATAGTATTTAATTGGCAGTCTTTCTCCAATGTATTTATGATGACAAAATTCACAGATTTTTGGCACATTAGGGGAGTAGGTGTTTAAAAGCCTTAAAAAGGCATAGCGCCTCAAATAGTGTTCTCTGTTAAGTGTTTGCTCAGCCTACATGTTCACACGTTTTATATATGTAATGTATACAAGAACTATGTATTCATACTATGGCTCTTCCATATCGATGGGATGTCCACCGCTCTCATATGACGTCTGCTAAAATGGTTTGTCTGGTTCTTCAATGACAAACAGAACAGACAACGTTAACTTTGATTCTATACAAGTAAAGGTAAACACAATCCAATGTATTACATGGCATGTGCACAGGCTTCATGATGACAAAAAGCATGAGGTTCTTGAACATTTAAAGAGATTGTCAGCAGATGTTGTTTTCCTGCAAGAGCTATACTTCAAAAATTGTCACGACTTCGCCCGAAGTAGGTCCCTCTCCTTTTCGGGCGGTGTTCGGCGGTCGACGTCACTGACCTTCTAGCCTTCGCTGATCCATTTTTCATTTTCCATTGGTTTTGTCTGGTCTCACATCACACCTGGTTTCAATCCCATCCTTACATGTTGTATATTTAACCCTCTGTTTTACCTAATGTCTTTGTCGGTGATTGTTCGTTGTATGTATAGGTGCTATGTCTGTTTATGGTGTGCGACGGGTTTTATTTACCCACTTTTCTTTATTTTGTATACATTGGTTTTGGAGTTTGTGAGCTTTCATTAAATACTCAGTTTTTACCAAGTTCGTTCTCCTGTGCCTGACTTCCCTGCCACCGGCACGCACCACATTACAGGAACACCGACCCAATATGGAGTCAGCAGGACAAGGTACCCCGGCCATAGAGGTGGAGGAGCGCATCCAGGAGCATGCTGGGAGCATTTGCTCCACCATCTTGGCATTGCCATGGACCATGTTGTCCAGACTTTGGACCACTGGGAGAGACAGGGAGTTATTCCAGCGCCTCCACCAGCACAACCGGGGTCTCCCCTGAGCGTTCCGTTTCAATCTGGTTCCAGTGGGATTCGTCTCTCCCTGCCCCAGGAGTACAACGGAGAGGCTGCGGGCTGCCGAGGGTTTCTACTGCAACTGGAGCTATACCTGGATCGGGAGAGGGTCGGATCGGGAGAGGGTGTCCGCCCTCATCTCGTGCATCACCGGGAAGCCCTGGAGTGGGCCAACGGCGTGTGGAGAGAGGGAGATGCGGCGTTGGACCAGTTTGAGGATTCACCCGCCGTTTCCAGGAAGTCTTCGACCACCCGCCCGAGGGTAGAGCGGCGGGTGAGCGCCTCTACCATCTGAGGCAGGAGACGAGGAGCGCCCAGGAGTTCACACTAGAGTTTAGGACCCTGGCTGCCGGCGCGGGATGGAACAACAGGGCCCTAATCGATCATTACCGTTGCAGTCTGCGTGGGGACGTCCATCGGGAGCTGGCCTGCAGAGACACCACCCTCACATTTGACCAGCTGGTGGACCTGTCCATCCGGCTGGACAACCTGCTGGCTACTCGCGGACATTCAGATCGGGGTCTGGGGGTTCCATCCTACCGCACCCCCTCTCCGATACCCATTGAGCTGGGAGGGGCGGTGCGCAGGGAGACTGGAGGTGGTTCCCGCTCGTGCACTATCTGTGGCCGCAGAGGTCACACTGCCGGTCGGTGCCGGGTGGGTTTCTCTGGGAATCGAGGCAGCAGGCAGGGCGCTCTGGCATCACCCCAGGTGAGCTGGCACCATCCTCACCCAGAGTCCTCTATTGCACATATGTTTGTATCCGTCACTTTTCCTGAGTTTTCCCCGCATTCCCAGCATAAGGCGCTCGTCGATTCAGGCGTGGTTGGGAAATTCATCGATAGAACTTTAGCCCATAGTTTAGGGATCCCCATTTTTCCCGTGGATGTGCCTTTTCCCGTTCACGCCATTGATAGTCGACCATTAGGGTCAGGGTTGATTAGGGAGGTCACAGCTCCTTTTAGGCATGGTGATGCAGGGGGGTCATACGGAGAGAATTTGTTTCTTCCTTATTGACTCTCCTGCGTTTACAGTGGTGCTGGGCCTACCCTGGTTAGCTTGTCATAACCCCACTGTTCCTTGGCCATAGACGGCTCTCACAGGGTGGTCGTGAGAGTGCTCAGGTAGGTGTTTAGGGGTTTCAGTTGGTGCTACTACGGTGGAGAGTCCAGACCAAGTCTCCACCATGCACATTCCCCCTGAATATGCCGATTTGGCTCTCGCCTTCTCCAAAAAGAAGGAAACTCAATTACCACCTCATCGACTGGGCGATTGTGCGGTCTGCATTCGTGTATTGACTACCGGGGTCTAAATCAGATCACAGTGAGGTATAGTTACCCGCTACCGCTCATAGGCACAGCGATAGAATCAAACTAGATCTCAGGAGCGCTTACAACCTGGTGCGTATCCGAGAGGGAGACGAGTGGAAGACGGCTTTCAGTACCACCTCTGGGCACTATGAGTACCTGGTCATGCTGTACGGGTTGATGAATGCGCCATCAGTCTTCCAAGCCTTTGTAGACAAGATTTTCAGGGACCTGCACGGGCAGGGTGTGGTGGTGTATATTGATGATATTTTGATATACTCCGCTACACACGCCGAGCATGTGTCCCTGGTGCGCAGAGTGCCTGGTCACCTGTTGGAGCATGATGCAGCATCATGCAGAGCCCGCTCCCCTCCAGTGTCCAGCTGGGCATCTGTACGTCCCATCCTGTCCTCTGTCCGCGACCGGCTGATCTATTGGGCACAAACGTCACCCTCCTCTGGTCATCCTGGGATCGGTCGGACGGCGCGCTGTCTTAGTGGGAAGTACTGGCCCACTTTGGCTAAGGACGTGAGGGTTTATGTGTCCTCCTGCTCGGTGTGCGCCCAGTGTAAGGCTTCTAAGCACCTGCCCAGAGGTAAGTTACAACCATTACCCATTCCGCAACGGCCGTGATCGCACCTGTTGTTGGATTTCAGAACCGATCTTCCACCTTCACAGGGTAACACCACAATCCTGGTCGTTGTGGATAGTTTTTCTAAGTCCTGTCGTCTCCTCCCTTTGCCCTGTTTACTCACGTCTTCCGGCACTAAGGGGTGCCTGAGGAAATAGTGTCTGATCGGGGTCCCCAGGCGGGTCTGGAGGGCGTTCATGGAAGGTCTGGGGGTCTCGGTCAGCCTTACCTCAGGTTTTCACCCCGAGAGTAACGGGCAGGTGGAGAGAGTTAACCAGGATGTGGGTAGGTTTCTGAGGTCTTTTTGCCAGGACTGGCCGGGGGAGTGGGGAGCGTTCGTGCCCTGGGCAGAGATGGCCCAAAACTCGCTCCACCACTCCTCCACTAACCTCTCTCCCTTCCCTTCTAGGGTATCAGCCGGTTCTGGCTCCTTGGCATCACAGTCAGACCAAGGCTCCTGCGGTGGATGACTGGTTCGCGCCGTGCTGAGCCAGAAAGTTGCCGCAGACCGTCACCGCAATGAGGCCCTGGTGTTCAAAGTAGCCACCCTTTGCCTTGATGACAGCCTTGCACACTCTTGGCATTCTCTCCTCCAGCTTTATGAGATTGTCACCTGGAATGCATTTCAATTAACAGGTGTGCCTTGTTAAAAGTTAATTTGTGGAATTTCTTTCCTTCTTAATGCGTTTGGGCCAATCAGTTGTGTTGTGCCAAGGTAGGGGTGGAAAACAGAAGATATCCCTATTTGGTAAAATACCAAGTCCATATTATGGCAAGAACAGCTCAAATAAGCAAAGAGAAATGACAACCTATCATTACTTTAAGACATGAAGGTTAGTCAATTCGAAAAATGTCAAGAACTTTGAAAGTTTCTTCAAGTTCAGTCGCAAAACCCATCAAGCGCTATGATGAAAATGGCTCTCAAGAGGACCGCCACAGGAAAGGAAAACCCAGAATTACCTCCGCTACAGAGGATAAGTTCATTAGAGTTAACTGCCTCATAAATTGCAGCCCAAATAAATGCTTCACGGAGTTCAAGTAACAGACAGATGTCAACATCAACTGTTCAGAGGAGACTGCGTGAATCAGGTCCTCATGGGCGAATTGCTGCAAAGAAACCACTACTAAACAACAACAATACTAATAAGAAGAGACTTGCTTGGGCCAAGAAACACGAGCAATGGACATTAGACAGGTGGAAATATGTCCTTCGGTCTGATGAATCCAAATTTGAGATTTTTGGGTTCAACCGCCGTGTCTTTGTGAGACGCAGAGTAGGTGAACGGATGATCTCCGCATGTGTGGTTCCCACCGTGAAGCATGGAAGAGGAGGTGTGATGGTGCTTTGCTGGTTACACTGTTAGGGATTTATTTAGAATTCAAGACACACTTAACCAACATAGCTACCACAGCATTCTGCAGCGAAACACCATCCCATCTGGTTTGCGCTTAGTGGGACTATCATTTGTTTTTCAACAGGACAATGACCCAAAACAGCCATTTTGCCACAACTTTGGAAGTATGCTTGGGTTCATTGTCCATTTGGAAAACCCATTTGCGACCAAGCTTTAACTTCCTGACTGATGTCTTGAGATGTTGCTTCAATATATCGACATCATTTTCGTGGCAGTGGCATCTTCCTTGCTGAGCAGCCTTTCAGGTTATGTCGATTTAGGACACTTTTACTGTTTATACTTGCGTACTATTGTTTGTACAGATGAACGTTGTACCTTCAGGCGTTTGAAAATTGCTCCCAAGGATGAACCAGACTTGTGGAGGTCTACAATTATTTTTCTGAGGTCTTGGCTGATTTATTTCCATTTTCCCATGATGTCAAGCAAAGAGACACTGAGTTTGATGGTAGGCCTTGAAATACATCCACAGGTACACCTCCAATTGAATCAAATTATGTTAATTAGCTTATCAGAAGCTTCTAAAGCCATGACATCATTTTCTGGAATTTTCCGAGCTGTTTAAATGCACAGTCAACTTTGTGTATGTAAATTTCTGACCCACTGGAATTGTGATACAGTGAATTATAAGTGAAATTATCTGTCTGTAAACAATTGTTGGAAAAAGGACTTGTGTCATGCACAAACTAGATGTCCTAACCGACTTGCCAAAACTATAGTTTGTTAACAAAAAAAATTGTGGAGTGGTTGAAAAACGAGTTTTAATGACTCCAACCTCAGTGTATGTAAACTTCTGACTTCAACTGCATATAAAAAAACAACACGGCTATTTTTTTAAATTATATGTATTTAACCTTTATTTAATCAGGAAAAGTCCATTGAGACCCAGTCTCTTTTTCGAGAGACCTGGCCAAGAAGGCTGCAACAATCAATACATGACATAATTAATTCTTGACGCACCCATCCCGTTAGCGGGATCATTTTCATCAACATCCGCTGAATTGCAGAGCGCCAAATTCAAATGAAATTACTACAAATATTTAATTTTCATGAAATCACAAGTGCAATATAGCAAAACACAGCTTAGCGTGTTGTTAATCCACCTGGCGTGTCATATTTCAATAAAACTTTTTGGCGAAAGCATAACAAGCGTTTATGTCAGAACATCTCTCTCAGTAGATAAAATATTACAAACAGCTAGCAGCCAAATAGATTGGTCACGAATGTCAGAAAAGCAATAAATTAAATTGCTTACCTCTGATGATCTTCAGATGTTTGCACTCACGAGACTCCCAGTTACACAATAAATGTTCCTTTTGTTCCATAAAGAGGATTTTATATTCCAAAATACTTCCCTTTGTTTGGCGCGTTATGCTTAGAAATCCACAGGCTCGAGCGGTCACGACATCGCAGACGAAAATTTCAAATAGTATCCGTAAAGTGCGTAGAAAGATGTCAAATGATTTTTATAATCAATCCTCAGGTTGTTTTTACAATATATAATCGATAATATGTCAACCGGAATGTAGCTTCTTCCATAGGCGAGAGAGAGAAAATGGCTGTTGGCAATGAAAAACTCTGCTGGCACCCAGGCATGCACCTTCGCGATGGGTTCTTTCTCGCTCATTTTTCAAAATAAAAGCCTGAAACTATGTTTAAAGACTGTTCACAGCTTGAGGAAGTCATAGGAAAAAGGAATCTGGTTGATATCCCTTTAAGTGGAGGCAAGGCATCCAATGGAACAGAGAGCTTTCAGGAAAAACAGCACTTCCTTGTTGGATTCTCCTCAGGTTTTTGCCTGCAGCATCAGTTCTGTTATACTCACAGACAATGTTTTTATAGTTTTGGAAACTTTAGAGTGTTTTCTATCCTAATCTGACAATGATATGCATATTCTAGCTTCTGGGCCTGAGAAATAGGCAGTTTCAAATGAGTACGTTTTTTTTAGCCAAAAACGAAAATACTGCCCCCAACACTCAAGAAGTTAAAAAATACAACAATACAATACAACAACATGATTCAGCCTAAAAAAAGCATTTACACTCCTCTGTAACAGAGTCTCCCATCAAAATGTTAAATTCATTCAGTGGCACTAACATATGTAGATGAAGCACGGATTGTTGACTATTTCATGGCTCTGGTGCACAAGACGAGAAGGCAGTCTAGACCTATATCCATCCTGCCCTGCCTTTCTAAAGTCTTTGAAAGCCAAGTTAACAAACAGATCACTGACCATTTCGAATCCCACCGTACCTTCTCCGCTGTGCAATAAGGTTTCCAAGTTGGTCACGGGTGCACCTCAGCCACCCTCAAGGTAATAAACAATATCATAACCGCCATCGATAAAACACAGTACTGTGTAGCCGTCTTCATTGACTCTGCCAATCACCGTATTCTTATCGTCAGACTCAACAGCCTTGGTTTCTCAAATGACTGCCTCGCCTGGTTCACCAACTACTTCTCAGATAGAGTTCAGTGTGTCAAATCGGAGGGCCTGTTGTTCGGACCTCTGGCAGTCTCTATGGGGGTGCCACAGGGTTCACGTCTTGGGCCGACTCTTTTCTCTGTATATATCAATGATGTGCCACTTGCTGCGGGTGATTCCCTGATTCACCTCTACGCAGACGACACCATTCTGTATACACCTGGCCCTTCTTTGGACACTGTGTTAACAAACCTCAAACCGAGCTTCAATGCCATACAACTCTCCATCTGTGGCCTCCAACCGCTCTTAAACGCTAGTAAAACTAAATGCATGCTTTTCAACCGATCGCTGCCCGTACCCGCCCGCCTGACTAGCATCACTACTCTTAATGGTTCTGACTTAGAATATGTGGACAACTACAAATAACTAGGTGTCTGGCTAGACTGTAAACTCTCCTTCCAGACTCATATTAAACATCCCCAATCCAAAATTAAATCTAGAATCAGCTTCCTATTTCGCAACAATGCCTCCTTCACTCACGCCGCCAAACATACCCTCGTAAAACTGACTATCCTACCGATCCTCGACTTTGGCGATGTCATTTACAAAATAGCGTCAAACACTCTACTCAGCAAACTGGATGTAGTCTATCACAGTGCCATCTGTTTTGTCACCAAAGCCCCCATATACCACCCACCACTGCGACCTGTATGCTCTCGTCGGCTGTCTCTCGCTACATATTCGTCGCCAGACCCACTGGCTCCGCCTTATCTCAGCTCACTGGTCACGATAACAACACCCACCCGTAGCACGCACTCCAGCAGGTATATCTCACTGGTCATCCCCAAAGCCAACACCTCCTTTGGCTCCCTTTCCTTCCAGTTCTCTGCTGCCCATGACTGGAACGAATTGCAAAAATCGAATTGAAAAAAAATCGCAGTATTTCTACTTGCACATCATCCTCTGCACATCTATCACTCCAGTGTTAATGTGCTAAATTGTAATTACTTCGCTCCTGTGGCCTATTTATTGCCTTACCTCCCCACGCTATTTGCACAAACTGTATTTCAACTTTTTTGTATTGTGTTATTGACTGTATGTTTGTTTATTCCATGTGTAACTCTGTGTTGTTGTTTTGTGTCGCACTGCTTTGCTTTATCTTGGCCAGGTCTCAGTTGTTAATGAGAACTTGTTCTCAACTGGCCTACCTGGTTAAATAAAGGTGAAATAAATCAAATCAAATAAAACAAGTCTAGCCTAATACTGTACATGTCCTGGGGACTTAAAGTAGCAAGCACCTAGCATACTGGGTATGGTAATTGCTGGTGGTGAAGGAGACCAGACTACAGAGGTAAAGAGGCAGTTTTCCCAAAAGGGCTTTGCAGATGAACATATACAAATGTAGCTTTCTGCTAATATAAACGGAAGTCCAAACCACCCTTTGGTACAAGGTGCAATGGTGGGTGAGTGACTTTGCATTTGTAATAAAGGGCAAGGATGCATGATTAACAGAGTCCAGTCTCTGGAAGACAGAGGAGGCTGCATGCATTTACAACAAGTCACAATAATCAATTACAGAGAGAAAAGTGGCTTGAACAAGCTTCTTTCTAGCGAGAAGCAAGCCTTATTACGAAAACAAAAACCCAATTTCAATTTAAGCTTCTTCACAAGATTTTCCGTATGAACTTTAAAGGACAACTTGTCATCCAACCATACACCTATGTATTTGTAGGATGACACTTTTTAATGGATAAGCCACCAGATGTGACAATGCTCTTCTCTGGCTGAGTGTGAGCTCTGGTAAAGGTCTTTAGTTTAGTTTTTTGTACATTCAAGACCAGTTTGAAACCATAAAGGGAGGCCTGCAGTCTGGAGCTCTTCAACAGCTTGAACCAGAGAAAGAGCACATGACTATATCATCTGTATATAGATGTAACTTTGCTGGTTGCATCCCATTTCCCAAATCATTAATAGAAATTGAGAACAACACAGGAGCTAAAAAGGAACCCTGGGGCACACCTCTTTCAATCTCAAGAAACCTAGACTTCTCATTGTCAGCATATACACATTTTGTTCTGTCAGAAAAATAGTTCCTAAACCAATTTATTGCCCCTTCACTGAGACCAATGTTTCTGAGTCTAGCTAGCAACAATTCTTGGTCGACTGAATCAAATTACTTTGATAAATCAGCACAATGTTTATTTTTATCAATTGCATTAATGATGTAATTTGACACTGCTATAGCTGCAGTTGTGAGTTCACTAGGGATTCATAGACTTGGGCCAGGGATAGGGAGTTTAGAGATAGGACAATAGTTATTAACATCTTAGGGACTCCACCCTTTAGTAGTGGGAGGACATGAGTTGATTTCCAAATGCTGGGTATGGAATTGGTCAAGAGACTCAAGTTAAAAACGTGAGCCACAGGTTCAGTAATAATACCAGCTGCTATCTTTAAGAGGTAGGGATCCAGGTTATCTGGGCCTGCAGGCATTTTAAAGCCTTTAGTGCTTTTATAGACCTCATAAGAAACAGGCTCAAGGTTAAAACAGTTCACATGAGAGCCTATATCATAGTTTACTGTAACAGAGCTTACATTAGAGGCCTGGGCCCCACCATTATCAAAAACTGAACCAGTAGATATGAAGTGCTTGTTAAAAAACCCTACAATATCAGCTTTATCCTTCAGTTCATTAGAATCCATCATTAAATGGTCAGGAAGGCCAGAGGATATATTAGAACCGGACACTTCACTGGGGCATGCTTATCACAAATGGACACAAATTTCATATAAAAATAGTCCCAGGCATTGTCAACATCGGGAATCAGACTTACTCTGTCAATATTATGGTACAGATCACGTAAGACCGCTTGCTCATCAAATTGTCTAAAATGTCTTAAAAATATAACAGGGTCATTTTTGTATTTCTAACACAAGCAATTGCACAGTGATTACTGACATCATTACAGAATATCCCAGCCGATGTGTATTTGTGAGGGGTATTCGTTAGAAGAATGTCCAATAGCGGGGATTTGTTAAGTGCTATGGGAAATGTACTAAACCGGTTCTGAAGCTTGTCGGATGTGACAGGGCTTGCAAACTATTACAGACTACAAAGGGAAGCACAGCCAAGAGCTGCCCAGTGACACGAGCCTACCAGACGAGCTAAATAACTTCTATGCTCGCTTCAAGGCAAGTAACACTGAAACATGCATGAGAGCACCAACTGTTCCAGATGACTGTGTGATCACGCTCTCCGCAGCGGATGTGAGTAAGACCTTTAAACAGGTCAACATTCACAAGGTCGCTGGGCCAGATGGAATACCAGGACGTGTACTCCAAGCATGTGCTGAACAACTGGCAAGTGTTTTCCCTGACATTTTCAACATGTCCCTGTCTGAGCCTGTAATACCAACATGTTTCAAGCAGACCACCATAGTCCCTGTGTCCCGTAGCACTCACGTCTGTAGCCATGAAATTGTTTGAAAGGCTGGTCATGGCTCACATTATCCCAGAAACCCTAGACCCACTCCAATTTGCATACCGCACCAACAGATCCACAGATGATGCCATCTCTATTGCACTCCACACTACTCTTTCCCACCTGGACAAAAGGAACATCTATGTGAGAATGCTATTCCTTAACCTTTCTGATCTCCCCATCCCGGATCCGGGATCGTGAATACAGACTCAAGCTCATTACCATAGCGCAACGTTAACTATTCATGAAAATCGCAAATGAAATGAAATAAATATGCCATCTCTCAAGCTTAGCCTTTTGTAAACAACACTGTCATCTCAGATTTTCAAAATATGCTTCTCAACCATAGGAAAACAATCATTTGTGTAAAAGTAGCTAGCTAGCGTAGCATTTAGCATTAGCATTAGCGTTAGCATCCAGCACGCAACATTTCAACAAAAACATAAAAGCCTTCAAATAAAATCATTTACCTTTGAAGAACTTCTGATGTTTTCAATGAGGAGACTCTCAGTTAGATAGCAGATGCTCAGTTTTTCCAAAAAGATTCTTTGTGTATTAGAAATAGCTCCGTTTTGTACATCACATTTGGCTACCAAAAAAAAACTAAAATTCAGTCCTCAAAACGCGAACTTTTTTCCAAATTAACTCCATAATATCGACTGAAAACATGGCAAACGTTGTTTAGAATCAATCCTCAAGGTGTTTTTCACATATCTCTTCGATGATATATCGTTCGTGGAAGCATGGTTTCTCCTCTCAATCAAATGGAAAAATACTTGCACATGGCTTTGCGCACCAGTTTCGACGCAGGACACCAGGCGGACACTTGGAAAATGTAGTCTCTTATGGTCAATCTTCCAATGATATGCCTACAAATACGTCACAATGCTGCCGACATCTTGGGGAAACGGCAGAAGGTCTAAGCTTATTCCTGTCGCATTCACAGCCATATAAGGAGACATTAGAAAACAGAGCTTCAGAAATTCTGCTCATTTCCTGTTTGACGTATCATCATGGTTTCGCCTGTAGAATGAGTTCTGGGGCACTTACAGACAAGATCTTTGCAGATTCTGAAACTTCAGAGTGTTTTCTTTCCAAAACTGTCAAGAATATGCATAGTCGAGCATCTTTTCGTGACAAAATATCGCGCTTAAAACGGGAACGTTTTTTATCCAAAAATGAAATAGCGCCCCTAGAGATGCAACTGGTTAACTACAGCGTTCAACACCATAGTGCCCTCAAAGCTCATCACTAAGCTAAGGACCCTGGGACTAAACAGCTCCTTCTGCAACTGGATCCTAGACTTCCTGACGGGCCGCCCCCAAGTAGTCAGGGTAGGTAACAACATATCCGCCACGCAGATCCACAACACAGGGGCCCCTCTGGGGTGCGTGCTCAGTCCCCTCCTGTACTTCCTGTTCACTCACGACTGCACGGCCAGGCACAACACCATCATTAAGTTTGCTGATGACACAACAGTGGTAGGCCTGATCACCGACAATGATGAGACAGCCTATAGGGAGGAGGTCAGAGACCTGACCATTTGGTATAAGGACACATCAATGTGATCAAGACTAAGGAGATGATTGTGGACTACAGGGAAAAGAGGACAGGGCATTCTCCTCGACGGGGCTGTAGTAGAGCAGGTTGAGAGCTTCAAGTATCTTGGCGTCCACATCAACAACAAACTAACATGGTCCAAGCACACCAAGACAGTCATGAAGAGGGCATGACAAAACCTATTCCCCCTCAGGAGACTGAAAAGATTAGGCATGGGTCCTCAAATCCTCAAAAGAATTTACAGCTGCACCATCGAGAACATTCTAACGGGTTGCATCACTGCCTGGTATGGCAACTGTTCGGCCTCGGACCGCAAGGCACTACAGAGGGCAGTGTGTAAGGCCCAGTACATCATCAGGGCCAAGCTTCCTGTCATCCAGGACCTCAATACCAGGCGGTGTCAGAGGAAGGCCCTAAAAGTTGTTGAAGACACCAGCCACCCTAGTCATAGACTGTTCTCTTTGCTACCGCACGGCAAGCAGTACTGGAGTACCAAGTCTAGGTCCAAGAGGCTTCTAAACAGCTTCTACCCCCAATCCATAAGACTCCTGAATAGCTAATCAAATATCTACCCAGACTATAGGCTCGTGGTAAATGGCAGGAGCGGAATTAGTGGAATGGTATCAAATACATCTAACACATGATTTACATGTGTTTTATGCCATTCCATTTGCTCTGTTCCGGCCATTATTATGAGCCGTCCTCCCCTCAGCAGCATCCGCTGTTAGATATATAGCTCCTATCCATGATATGGAGGATGATGAAAGCCACATACATTTTTCCAATAACAAATGATGGTCAATAATACAATCAGCCGTGGCCTTGCCCCTAAAGAAAATGTGTAGTGTAGGGTTGTCTAACAGTGTCTGTCTGACATTACAGGCAGGATGGATGAAATCAGAGGATAAATGACTGACACAAGCTTCATAATGACACGCACAGAAAGATTGGGTGGCAACGTCTTTCCTGCCTCCAATCCCAAAATCCTCGCTCACCACCACTCACTACCCGCTCCAGCCTCAAAATAGCCAAGTATTACCACAATAGCATGGCAGAGTGTGCCAGCTCTAATTCTGTTCTCACCCACCAGCGTGACGTGTGTGAGTGTGTGTGTGTGTGTGTGTGTGTGTGTATGAGCATGCAACGTTGTTTGCCTCCAGATTGTCTCTCCTTCACCTTCATTAAGTTACGCAGCGAACACAGAAAGGTATGACCTTCACATCTTCTCCATCACCAAAATATTGAGAGAGAGAGAGAGAGAGGGAGAGAGAGGGAGATGAGAGAGAGGAGGTAGAGAAAGGGAGAGATTGAGAGAGAGAGAGAGAGAGAAAGAGAGGGAGAGAGAGAGAGTGAGAGTGAGAGGGACAGAGTGAGTGAAGGTAAGAGAGTGAGAGGGACAGAGTAAGTGAGAGGGAGAGGGAGAGAGAGACGCACTGTGCTCGGCTGATGTACGACGAGCCTAAATGAGACAAATCAGATTACCTGGCGCATTAATATTCACAGCGCTGCTTAAGGAGCAGAACATAAATACACTTTATGCCCTTCGTATATATTAACTAGAAATGTATCATTATAATACAGAAGCCTCAGCTGTAAAATCAACAAATTAATAATGTATGACCTGTATAAGTGATGCCTGATGAAAATCACATGCAATTCATCAATGCAGATTTCAAACCGGATTCATATTGGAGATGCAGTGTGGTGGATTGGTGGAGACCTCCCTCCGGTCCAAGGATAGGGAGGGGGGACAAAGTGCCCTCTCCCCAGGGAAGCCTCACTGAGCCTGCGCCAACAGGGTCTCGACCCTTCCTGGGCCTGGTGGGGGGTGGAGGGTGGAGAGGGGAGCTTGCCTGGGCAATGTGCGGAAAACCATCCCTGTGGAGAGTGGATTTTTGAAAAATTCTCAGGCTAGGTGGGTTTCTTTAAATGGGAGAGGGAGTGGTAGAGGGTGGGGGGTGGCACAGCCAAGCATGAGAGAAGACGCTGATGACACCTCCATGACTGAGTAATTCAGCAATATCTCGTCCTGACACCACTTCAACTATAGTTTTACTGTGGAACAGCTGCTCCATCTCATACACACCGATATGAGTATACACACACGCACCAACACCCGCTAGGACATACGCACACTCTGTTGTACACACACACACAGGCACCTACACACAGGAAAGGATTGGTTGAAAAAAGCTGGAAATGAGGGTGTGCAAGCTGTGACGGTGAACATTAATAGGGAGAGCAGCTGTGGAATTAATGTGGCACATCTGGGAGAAAAGAGACAGACCTGAGAAAATGAGCCAGGGAAAAGATAGAGAGGGGAAGATATTGAGAGAAAGGGAGAGAGAGAGAGAGAGAGAGAGGGGCACCGAATGTCTTTGAAGAGTAGAGCTGATAAATCTGGTACCAGCTACAGCAGCTTCCCTTCCCTTCTCTTCTCTTGGTGTTCAAAACCACACACCCTTTCTTTGTGTGTGTGGAAAGGCTCTGGGTGGATGTGGCCAAGACATAGCTGCCTGCTGGGGATTTGTGGATCCCATCACCACAACCATCACCCAACACAACATAGCCCAGTACTCAGTATTCAGTCAACCAACGTGTCTCTGCTTAGCAGTCTCTGGATATTACTAGGAGGTTGACTGCTTACTGCCCGTCAAACCACTGTGAGGGAGTGTGACCATGGAGACATGATTTCCTCTCTGCTCTGAGTATACAGTATATGGAGGAGTGACAACAGGAAGTCCTGGTGATTGGCTTATCATCCTGACTGCAGAAGAAGAGAACTAAGAAAGGAGGGCTTGGATAGGAGACCTACACAACATCCTCAGGGCGAAGGATTCAAGTCCCAATCTAAAGAATAATTCACTACAGTGTATGAAAAAAAAGAATAAATAAATATGAACGTTTAAGAGCTAATGAATCATAGCCTGTCCTTACAGGCAGAAAGAATGCCAAGTAGACCGATTATTAAGATATAGTATAGTGGAATGGACCTCAGCTAATAATATGAGTTGTTAGTTAATTGGCTGAGTTAATTGTCTGTCTCTGCTGTGTGTGTGTGTTAGTATGTGTGTGTGCGTGCATGCATGCGTGTGTGTGTGTGTGTGTCTGTTGAAGGAGTTAGGGGCTACAAATTTCCGACAAGAACTTGAGAAGTTGCTATTGTTCATGCATTGCCCTGAGTTGAGGACGGAAGTCAATGGTTGATCTCTCTCTCTCTCTCTCTCTCTCTCCCTCTCTCAGCAGATATATTGCACCATCAATCCCCTACAGCAGGAAGCCACTAGGATGAATTAATAAATTAATCTGGGATAAAAAGCCTCTTGCTTGACATAAACTCACAGATTAGTGCTCAGGCTGCCTGAGAATGATGAGTTAGACCAGTCTGCTATGCTGTGTCAGGGGTGAACCCACATTAACCCCTGGCTGTCTGGATCACCAGGCCAGGGCTGCCTGGCTCAGTCAGGGGCAGGGAGGAATACATTGTGTAATAGGGGTATGATTTAAATAGATTTGTGTGTGTGTGTTAAAGTGATTTAAATAGATCTGTTACGTGGGATTTCCCCGAGGTGTGATCCTAACCGAGGTGTGATCCTAAGCTACGCGCTTCCTAATGATGTCACTAATAAGGTGTTCATTACCGTGGCAACCCTTTGATCTGGGCCATGTGTCATCATCCTGAGGTGTCTTCTCTTTGTTAAGACTAACGTTACATCAGCAAGTCTCAGTAACATCAGTAAGGCTAGAAACACTCACCAAAATGCACAATTTACCCCATGGTTACCTTCATTCAACAATCATACATTTCAAACAAACACACATGCAACCCAAAGGACATCCAGTCAACTTGACACAAATGTGAGAAGCATTGGAGTCAACATGGGCCAACATCCCTGTGGAATGCTTTCGACACCTTGTGGAGTCCATGCCTATATCATCGACTGCATCCTCATGTAATACATGTATCACTAGCCACTTTAAACTATGCCACTTTGTTTACATACTCATCTCATTTGTACATACTGTACTCGATACCATCTACTGTATCTTGCCTATGCTGCTCTGTACCATCACTCATTCATATATCCTTATGTACATATTCTTTATCCCCTTACATTGTGTACAAGACAGTAGTTTTGGAATTGTTAGTTAGATTACTTGTTATTACTGCATTGTCGGAACTAGAAGCACAAGCATTTCGCTACACTCGCATTAACATCTGCTAACCATGTGTATGTGACAAATAAAATTTGATTTGATTTGATTTGATTTGATGCCTGACGAATTGAGGCTGTTCTGAGGGAAAAGGGGGGAGGGGTGCAACTCAATATGAGGAAGGTGTTCTCAATGTTTTATCCTCTCAGTGTATATTTATATTCTGTTCTCCGATATTGCTCGATCTAATATTTCTTAATTATAAAAAAATAAAACATTCTGGATTAACACAAGCATTTCGCTGCACCTGCGATAACAGCTGCAAATCTGTGTATGTGACTAATAAAATTTGATTTGATGCTGAAACACAAGCACACACATACACACGCACGCACATACTGTACTTCCATACTCCCTAAACCAACACCCAAATTTTTTTTATTTCACCTTTATTTAACCATGTAGGCTAGTTGAGAACAAGTTCTCATTTGCAACTGCGACCTGGCCAAGAGAAAGCGTAGCAATTCAACACATACACCAACACAGGGTTACACATGGAATAAACAAAACATACAGTAGAACAAAAGAAAACAAAAAGTATATATACAGTGAGTGCAAATGAGGTAAGTTAAGGAAATAAATAGGCCATGGTGGCGAAGTAATTACAATATAGCAATTAAACACTGGAATGGTAGATCGGCAGAAGATGAATGTGCAGGTAGAGATACTGGGGTGCAAAGGAGCAAAATAAATAAATAAATACCAGTATGGGGATGAGGTAGGTAGATAGATGAGCTGTTTACAGATAGGCTAAGTGCAGGTGCAGTGATCTGTAAACTGCTCTGACAGCTGGTGCTTAAAGCTAGTGAGGGAGATGTGAGTCTCCAGCTTCAGAGAGTTTTGCAATTCGTTCCAGTCATGGAAGGAAAGACGACCAAAGGAGGAATTGGCTTTGGGGGTGACCAGTCAGATATACCTGCTGGAGCGAGTGCTACGAGTGGGTGCTGCTATGGTGACCAGTGAGCTGGGATAAGGCGGGGCTTTACCTAGCAGAGACTTGTAGATAACCTGTAGCCAGTGGGTTTGGCGAATTCACCCTAAACCCACACCCAATTCATATACACACGCATACCTCCATCCACCCTCCCATAGCCAAACCACCAACCACCAACCATCAACCATCAACCATTCCCCTTTCTTTGACATTCTATTGAGCGAAACACAATTAAGAAGCTGCAAAATTCATCTTGTTGATTTATCCCCATGTTGTCACCCAATGCAATTTTCACTTGTTCACTTCAGCGAGTAGAAAGGGAAAAATTAAGAGAAAATGCTCCCCCTCCTTCCTTCCCTCAGATGAATGGTCTCTCTCATTTTTCTCAATTAAGCTTTTCGTAGCGGGCGTCTGCCTGGACTCACACATTCAGAGAGAGCGAGAGTGAGAGAAAGGGAGAACGAGATAGTGTCTACTGTCTGAATGTCTCTGAATAACGGGCTCATACCACCACACCCTACCATACACCCTCCTCTCTCCAGACAAAAGACAAAGACCTGCTCCAAAACTATCTGGATATGTAAACATCCACAACATCATTAATGGGTATGTACATGTGGGGGATGTTGTAATCATTGGTGATAATGACAACAATAAATAGATTAGGTTGGGGATGGTTTGGAGACCAGCTGAGAAACAATTTATAGACTGGAAGTCCTAATACTTCAGGGAGTTGTGCTGCTATCTAGTCCCGTCCGGTCCAATCCAGTCCTGTGCCATGCTGCTACACTGTATGGTTCTTTGAGGCTCCTGACCTCAGCATTGACCTTTCTGTAAAAGCCTGACCATCTTGCTTCAGCAGTTAACATGATGTATGAAACTGTCGATAACAGCCACAATGTGGAAAAAAATCTATATGCATGTTCTGTACTATTTACGTGGTGAAAGAACAGAGCAAAGCCTACTACGCTGAAGAACACTACCGTCTTCCTCAGATAGCATGTTAGGGGAATAAGGTGCTACTGTACTGTAACAGCCTCTGATATTAAGGCATTTTGTCATGTTAATAAGAAGCACGTGGCTAGGAGCAGAGGGGAGAGGAGATAAAAGAAGGAAAAGAGAGGAGTGAAGAGGAGGCAAAATCAGGAAAGTAGAGTGGAGGAGATAAAAGGAAAGGAAAGGAGATAAAAGAAGGAAATTAGGGGAGGGGACAGAAGGAGAAAAAAGGAGAGGAGAGGCAATAAAATAACGAAATGAGAGGAGATGAAATAAGAAAAGGAGGGGAGAAGAGATAAAAGAAGGAAAAGAGAAGAGATAAATAATTGGGATGCCCTCGAGCTCCCGATGCATTACGCACACCTGCCACCATCATTACGCGCATCAGCACAATATTGGACTCACCTGGGCTTCTTTACTTTGTATTTTAACAGGGAAGACATATTGAAACCTAGATCTTGTTTGCAAATGCACCGTGAACATAAATACACACATTATACTCTAAATATACCCACTGCACTGAGGCTAGGTAACACTGTCACCACCGATAAATCCACGATAATCGAGAATTTCAATAAGCATTTCTCAGCGGCTGGCCATGTTTTCCTCCTGGATACCCCAACCCCGACGAACAGCTCCGCACCCCCCGCAGCATCCTGCCCAAGCCTCCCCAGCTTCTCCTTCACCCAAATCCAGATAGCAGATGTTCTGAAAGAGCTGCAAAACCTGGACTGTACAAATCAGCTGGGCTAGACAATCTGGACCCTTTCTTTCTAAAATTATCTGCCGCTATTGTTGCAACCCCGATTACCAGTCTGTTCAACCTCTCTTTCGTAACGTTCAAGATCCCTAAAGATTGAAAAGCTGCCGCGGTCATCCCCCTTTTCAAAGGGGGTGACATTCTAGACCCACACTGTTATAGACCTACAGTATATCCATCCTGCCCTGCCTTTCTAAAATCTTCGAAAGCCAAGTTAATAAACAGATCACTGACCATTTTGAATTCCACCGTACCATCTCCACTGTGCAATCCGGTTTCCGAGCTGGTCACGGGTGCACCTCAGCCATGCTCAAGGTACTAAACGATATCATAACTGCCATTGATAAAACACAGTACTGTGCAGCCGTCTTCATCGACCTGGCCAAAACTTTCGAGTCTGTCAATCACCGTATTCTTATCGGCAGACTCAGCAGCCTTGGTTTCTCAAATGACTGCCTCGCCTGGTTCACCAACTACTTCGCAGATAGAGTTCAGTGTGTCAAATCGGAGGGTCTGTTGTCCGGACCTTTGGCAGTCTCTATGGGGGTGGCACAGGGTTCAATTCTCGGGCCGACTATTTTCTCTGTAAATATCAACGATGTCGCTCTTTCTGCGGGTGATTCCCTGATCCACCTCTACGCAGACCACACAATTCTGTATACATATGGCCCTTCTTTGGACACTGTGTTAAGTAACCTCCAAGCGAGCTTCAATGCCATACAACTCTCCTTCCGTAGCCTCCAACTGCTCTTAAACGCTAGTAAAACCAAATGCATGCTTTTCAATCGTTTGCTGCCCGTACCCGCCCGCCTGACTAGCATCATTACTCTGGACGGATCTAACTTAGAATATGTGGACAACTTCAAATACCTAGGTGTCTGGCTAGACTGTAAACTCTCCTTCCAGACTCATATTAAACATTTCCAGTCCAAAATTACATCTAGAAACAACTTCCTATTTTGCAACAAAGCCTCCTTCACTCACGCCGCCAAACATACCCTCGTAAAACTAACTATCCTACCAATCCTCGACTTCGGTGATGTCATTTACAAAACAGCTTCCAATTCTCTACTCAGCAAACTGGATGCAGTCTATCACAGTGCTATCCGTTTTGTTTCCAAAGCCCCACATACCACCCACCACTGCGACCTCGCCACATATTCGTCGCCAGACCCACTGGCTCCTGGTCATCTGTAAGTCGATGCTAGGCAAAGCTCTGCCTTATTTCAGCTCACTGGTCACGATAACAACACCCACCCGTAGCACATGCTCCAGTAGGTATATCTCCCTGGTCATCCCCAAAGCCAACACCTCCTTTGGCCGCCTTTCCTTCCAGTTCTCTGCTGCCAAGGACTGGAACGAATTGCAAAAATCGCTGAAGCTGGAGACTTACATTTCCCTCACTAACTTTAAATATCAGCTATCTGAACAGCTAACCGATCGCTGCAGCTCTACATAGCCCATCTGTAAATAGCTCACCCAATCTACCTACCTCATTCCCATATTGTTTTTATTTACTTTTCTGCTCTCTTGCACAGCAGTATTTCTACTTGCACATCATCATCTGCACATCTATCACTCCAGTGTTAATATGCTAAATTGTAATTACTTCGCTACTATGGCCTATTTATTGCCTTACCTCCTCACGCCATTTGCACACACTGTTTATATATTTTTTTCTGTTATTGACTGTACGCTTGTTAATTCCATGTGTAACTCCGTGTTGTTGTTTGTGTCGCACCGCTTTGCTATATCTTGGCCGGGTCGAAGTTGTAAATGACAACTTGTTCTCAACTAGCTTACCTGGTTAAATAAAGGTGAACAAATGTATATATATCAATTGTGTGTATATACAGTGCCTTGCGAAAGTATTCAGCCCCCTTGAACTTTGCGACCTTTTGCCACATTTCAGGCTTCAAACATAAAGATATAAAACTGTATTTCTTTTGTGAAGAATCAACAACAAGTAGGACACAATCATGAAGTGGAACGACATTTATTGGATATTTCAAACTTTTTTAACAAATCAAAAACTGAAAAATTGGGCATGCAAAATTATTCAGCCCCCTTAAGTTAATACTTTGTAGCGCCACCTTTTGCTGCAATTACAGCTGTAAGTCGCTTGGGGTCTCTATCAGTTTTACACATCGAGAGACTGATTTTTTTCCCATTCCTCCTTTCAAAACAGCTCGAGCTCAGTGAGGTTGGATGGAGCGCATTTGTGAACAGCAGTTTTCAGTTCTTTCCCTAGATTCTCGATTGGATTCAGGTCTGGACTTTGACTTGGCCATTCTAACACCTGGATATGTTTATTATTGAACCATTCCACTGTAGATTTTGCTTTATGTTTTGGATCATTGTCTTGTTGGAAGACAAATCTCCGTCCCAGTCTCAGGTCTTTTGCAGACTCCATCAGGTTTTCTTCCAGAATGGTCCTGTATTTGGCTCCATCCATCTTCCCATCAATTTTAACCATATTCCCTGTCCCTGCTGAAGAAAAGCAGGCCCAAACCATGATGCTGCCACCACCATGTTTGACAGTGGGGATGGTGTGAGCTGTGTTGCTTTTACGCCAAACATAACGTTTTGCATTGTTGCCAAAAAGTTCAATTTTGGATTCATCTGACTAGAGCACCTTCTTCCACATGTTTGGTGTGTCTCCCAGGTGGCTTGTGGCAAACTTTAACCGACACTTTTTATGGATATCTTTAAGAAATGTCTTTCTTCTTGCCACTCTTCCATAAAGGCCAGATTTGTGCAATATACGACTGATTGTTGTCCTATGGACAGAGTCTCCCACCTCAGCTGTAGATCTCTGCAGTTCATCCAGAGTGATCATGGGCCTCTTGGCTGCATCTCTGATCAGTCTTCTCCTTGTATGAGCTGAAAGTTTAGAGGGACGGCCAGGTCTTGGTAGATTTGCAGTGGTCTGATACTCCTTCCATTTCAATATTATTGCTTGCACAGTGCTCCTTGGGATGTTTAAAGCTTGGGAAATGTTTTTGTATCCAAATCCGGCTTTAAACTTCTTCACAACAGTATCTCGGACCTGCCTGGTGTGTTCCTTGTTCTTCATGATGCTCTATGCGCTTTTAACAGACCTCTGAGACTATCACAGTGCAGGTGCATTTATACGGGGACTTGATTACAACTTCAAATACCTAGGTGTCTGGCTAGACTGTAAACTCTCCTTCCAGACTCATATTAAACATTTCCAGTCCAAAATTACATCTAGAAACAACTTCCTATTTTGCAACAAAGCCTCCTTCACTCACGCCGCCAAACATACCCTCGTAAAACTAACTATCCTACCAATCCTCGACTTCGGTGATGTCATTTACAAAACAGCTTCCAATTCTCTACTCAGCAAACTGGATGCAGTCTATCACAGTGCTATCCGTTTTGTTTCCAAAGCCCCACATACCACCCACCACTGCGACCTCGCCACATATTCGTCGCCAGACCCACTGGCTCCTGGTCATCTGTAAGTCGATGCTAGGCAAAGCTCTGCCTTATTTCAGCTCACTGGTCACGATAACAACACCCACCCGTAGCACATGCTCCAGTAGGTATATCTCCCTGGTCATCCCCAAAGCCAACACCTCCTTTGGCCGCCTTTCCTTCCAGTTCTCTGCTGCCAAGGACTGGAACGAATTGCAAAAATCGCTGAAGCTGGAGACTTACATTTCCCTCACTAACTTTAAATATCAGCTATCTGAACAGCTAACCGATCGCTGCAGCTCTACATAGCCCATCTGTAAATAGCTCACCCAATCTACCTACCTCATTCCCATATTGTTTTTATTTACTTTTCTGCTCTCTTGCACAGCAGTATTTCTACTTGCACATCATCATCTGCACATCTATCACTCCAGTGTTAATATGCTAAATTGTAATTACTTCGCTACTATGGCCTATTTATTGCCTTACCTCCTCACGCCATTTGCACACACTGTTTATATATTTTTTTCTGTTATTGACTGTACGCTTGTTAATTCCATGTGTAACTCCGTGTTGTTGTTTGTGTCGCACCGCTTTGCTATATCTTGGCCGGGTCGAAGTTGTAAATGACAACTTGTTCTCAACTAGCTTACCTGGTTAAATAAAGGTGAACAAATGTATATATATCAATTGTGTGTATATACAGTGCCTTGCGAAAGTATTCAGCCCCCTTGAACTTTGCGACCTTTTGCCACATTTCAGGCTTCAAACATAAAGATATAAAACTGTATTTCTTTTGTGAAGAATCAACAACAAGTAGGACACAATCATGAAGTGGAACGACATTTATTGGATATTTCAAACTTTTTTAACAAATCAAAAACTGAAAAATTGGGCATGCAAAATTATTCAGCCCCCTTAAGTTAATACTTTGTAGCGCCACCTTTTGCTGCAATTACAGCTGTAAGTCGCTTGGGGTCTCTATCAGTTTTACACATCGAGAGACTGATTTTTTTCCCATTCCTCCTTTCAAAACAGCTCGAGCTCAGTGAGGTTGGATGGAGCGCATTTGTGAACAGCAGTTTTCAGTTCTTTCCCTAGATTCTCGATTGGATTCAGGTCTGGACTTTGACTTGGCCATTCTAACACCTGGATATGTTTATTATTGAACCATTCCACTGTAGATTTTGCTTTATGTTTTGGATCATTGTCTTGTTGGAAGACAAATCTCCGTCCCAGTCTCAGGTCTTTTGCAGACTCCATCAGGTTTTCTTCCAGAATGGTCCTGTATTTGGCTCCATCCATCTTCCCATCAATTTTAACCATATTCCCTGTCCCTGCTGAAGAAAAGCAGGCCCAAACCATGATGCTGCCACCACCATGTTTGACAGTGGGGATGGTGTGAGCTGTGTTGCTTTTACGCCAAACATAACGTTTTGCATTGTTGCCAAAAAGTTCAATTTTGGATTCATCTGACTAGAGCACCTTCTTCCACATGTTTGGTGTGTCTCCCAGGTGGCTTGTGGCAAACTTTAACCGACACTTTTTATGGATATCTTTAAGAAATGTCTTTCTTCTTGCCACTCTTCCATAAAGGCCAGATTTGTGCAATATACGACTGATTGTTGTCCTATGGACAGAGTCTCCCACCTCAGCTGTAGATCTCTGCAGTTCATCCAGAGTGATCATGGGCCTCTTGGCTGCATCTCTGATCAGTCTTCTCCTTGTATGAGCTGAAAGTTTAGAGGGACGGCCAGGTCTTGGTAGATTTGCAGTGGTCTGATACTCCTTCCATTTCAATATTATTGCTTGCACAGTGCTCCTTGGGATGTTTAAAGCTTGGGAAATGTTTTTGTATCCAAATCCGGCTTTAAACTTCTTCACAACAGTATCTCGGACCTGCCTGGTGTGTTCCTTGTTCTTCATGATGCTCTATGCGCTTTTAACAGACCTCTGAGACTATCACAGTGCAGGTGCATTTATACGGGGACTTGATTACACACAGGTGGATTGTATTTATCATCATTAGTCATTTAGGTCAACATTGGATCATTCAGAGATCCTCACTGAAATTCTGGAGAGAGTTTGCTGAACTGAAAGTAAAGGGGCTGAATCATTTTGCACACACAATTTTTCAGTTTTTGATTTGTTAAAAAAGTTTGAAATATCCAATAAATGTCGTTCCACTTCATGATTGTGTCCCACTTGTTGTTGATTCTTCACAAAAAAATACAGTTTTATATCTTTATGTTTGAAGCCTGAAATGTGGCAAAAGGTCGCAAAGTTCAAGGGGGCCGAATACTTTCGCAAGGCACTGTATATATCTATATCTATATATACACAGTTGAAGTAGGACGTTTACATACACCTTAGCAAAATACATTTAAACTCAGTTTTTCACAATTCCTGACATTTAATCCTAGTAAAAATTCCCTGTCTTAAGTCAGTTGGGATCACCACTTTATTTTAAGAATGTGAAAAGTCAGAATAATAGTAATAGTAGAGAGAATTATTTATTTCAGCTTTTAATTCTTTCATCACATTCCCAGTGGGTCAGAATTTTACATACACTCAATTAGCATTTGGTAGCATTGCCTTTAAATTGTGTCAAACGTTTCGGGTCTCCACAATAAGTTGGGTGAATTTGGGACGATTCCTCCTGACAGAGCTGGTGTAACTGAGTCAGGTTTGTAGGTCTCCTTGCTCGCACACGCTTTTTCAGTTCTGCCCACAAATTTTCAATAGGATTGAGGTCAGGGCTTGGTGATGGCCACTCCAATACCTTGACTTTGTTGTCCTTAAGCTATTTTGCCACAACTTTGGAAGAATGCTTGGGGTCATTGTCCATTTGGAAGACCCATTTGCGACAAAGCTTTAACTTCCTGACTGTCTTGAGATGTTGCTTCAATATATTGACATAATTTTCCTTCCTCATGATGCCATCTATTTTGTGAAGTGCACCAGTCCCTCCTGCAGCAAAGCACCCCCACAAAATGATGCTGCCACCCCCGTGCTTCACGGTTGGGATGGTGTTCTTCGGCTTGCAAGCCTCACCTTTTTCCTCCAAACATAATGATGGTCTTTATGGCCAAACAGTTCTATTTTTGTTTCATCAGACCAGAGGACATTTCTCCAAAAAGTACGATATTTGTCCCCATGTGCAGTTGCAAACCGTAGTCAGGCTTTTTTATGGCGGTTTTGGAGCAGTGGCTTCTTCCTTGCTGAGCGGCCATTCAGGTTATGTCGATATAGGACTCGTTGTACTGTGGATATAGATACTTTGTACCTGTTTGCTCCAGCATCTTCACAAGGCCCTTTGCTGTTGTTCTGGGATTGATTTGCACTTTTCGCACCAAAGTACATTCATCTCTAGGAGAGAATGTGTCTCCTTCCTGAGCGGTGTATATATATATATATATATATATATATATATACACACACACACACACACACACACACACACACACACACACACACACACACACACACACACACACACACACACGCACACACGCACGCATCATTTGTGGGTTCAATTACAGGCTCAAAATGGATAGAAACAAATCATTTTCTTCTGAAACTTGTCAGTCCATTCTTGTTCTGAGAAATGAAGGCTTTTCCATGTGAGAAATTGCCAAGAAACTGAAGATCTCGTACAACGTCGTGTACTACTCCCTTCACTGAACAGTGCAAACTGTCTCTAACAAGAATAGAAAGTGTGAGGCCCCCGTGCACAACTGAGCAAGAGGACAAGTACAATAGAGTGTCTAGTTTGAGAAACAGAGACGCCTCACAAGTCCTCAACTGGCAGCTTCAATGAATAGTACCCGCAAAACACCAGTCTCAACATCAACAGTGAAGAGGTGACTCTGGGATGCTGGCCTTCTAGGCAGAGTTCCTCTGTCCAGTGTCTGTGTTCTTTGCAACTCTGCCTAAAAGGCCAGCATCCCAGTGTCGCCACTTCACTGTGCATTAAAAATAAAAGCAGATTTACCTAGCTCGGTGGAGACCCTAGGAACCTCAAGATTGAACCAATCCTGTGAATGGGTTAGGCAACTCAGGTGTCTATACTTCAATAGCAAAGTTAGATAAGATGGAAGTTAATGAAGGAGGGCCTTGTAAAAAAAAAAGGAGTAATGTCGAGATCTACAGGTCTTTAGCGTCATCCAGCCAGCCTTTTGATAAAGGATGCATTGATGAGTATCGAAACTGTCACCTGTAACAAAATGAAGGACACTATGGTAGATGGAATCCAAAGGTTTAAGAGTAGTAGCAGCTGCAATTTGATAAATAATATCACCATAATCAAGAACAGATAAAAAGGTTGACTGAATAATTTGCTTCCTGCTGCTTAAAGGCACAATCTGTTTCTGTAGAAAAAACCTACTTTAGATCTTAGCTTCTTAACCAGCTCATCTAACATGTGGTTCATCTGTAACATTCTTACGAGAGTTTAAAAACATGTATTTCGTTTTGCCCATATTAAGCACAAGTATAAAATCAACAAGGGACTCCTGCAGAGCTATAAAATCAGACTGTAGTTTTGACACAGCCAGGTCAACAGCCAGGTCAACAGTGAGGGCAATAGCATACTAAACAGTATAATCCGCATCGATGTAGTTAACAATTTTTTACAGATTGACCAATGGTGTTTACATAAGTAGTAAAGAGAACAGGTCCCAAAATCGGCCCCTGTGGTACACCTTTATGTATCTCAAGAAATTCAGACTTAATTCAGACTCCATCAATCACAATGGCCTGAGTTCTGTCACTAAGATAACCAAGAAACCATGAACAGGCGTCAGAGCTCAGGCCTATCGAGCACAACTTATTCAATAAAATAGCATGATCAACAGTATCAAAAGCTTTTGACAGTTCCACAAACAAAGCAGCACATTTCATTTGAGTGTCTAAAGCATTGACAAGATCTTTAACAACTAAAGTGGTTGCTGTAATAGTGTTATGCCCAGGTCTAAACCCTGATTGGTTAACATTCAAAATACATTTCTCAGATAAAAAAAAGAGCTAATTTAAACATTTACCAAGGATTCAAGAATCTTAGCTAGACAAGGAAGCCTTGAAATGGGGCGATAATTGTTAAGATCACTACTATCCCCGTCCTTATGCAGTGGCAGCAGAAGCGCTGATTGACATACTTTTGGAATATTTCCTGATAACAATGTTTTTAAAAAAAAAGTTGGTTATTGAGCCAATAATGATGGGCTATGTACGTACACTTAAGAAGACCACGATCCAATTGGTTGTCGCCTGTGGACTTCTTGTCGTCTATTGCTAGCAAAGCATCCAGGACTTATTTTTTGTGTGAATAGCCTAAAAGAAAACCTTAGACTATAATTTATCTGATCATTCAGCAAGTTTCCCCTATCAGCATCCAGCCCAATATCATTGTGAATCAGTTGCTTAAAAGCTTGACAGTCCAGGCCTAAGCCTGTGTTCCAGGTATTGACCAAAGCATCATTATTATTTTAAATAAATCCTCTTTGTGATGACACAAGGCTTCGATTTTTATATTCTGACATCTTTAACACAAACAACTGGGAAATGTATTGGGTGAAGACACCAGTAGAAAAATATTTTGCTCGTGTATTCGTTAAAATAAGATCAATCAGAGTTTACTTTGAAGGCTCTTTAGGGTTGGGCCATGTAGGCTTAGTCACCAGCTGAGTTAGGTTTACATCATTACACGTGTCTTTTAGATTGTCTGAAGCCTGCATTTCCCAATCATAATTTAGGTCACCCAGGATAATAACTATTGATTTAATAAAAGAAGACAACAAACCAGTTAACTCCGAGTGCACAAAGGTTAGCCGAGGGAGAACGGTAGACAACTATAACAGTTATGGATACATTTTTCCCCAGACAAAGGCTTAAAGATAGTAGCTCAAGGGAAATGGTTTTCAGTAAAGAGACAGATAAATTATTTTGAATAAGAATGGCCACTCCATCACCTCTACCTTGTCTGTCAGCTCTGAACACATAAAACCCTCAATATTAATATTTGAGTAGAGAATGTCCCTAGAGGTCTACGTTTCAGTCAATACCAGAATGTTCGGATTCGTCTGCATAGCCCAGATTTTGATATAATCCAGTTTAAGAAGTCAGCTACTAATGTTCAAATGCATCAATTTAGGTAGTTCTGTCCTTGAGCTGTTGCTGTTTATTAATGTCCTGTATAATGTCATGTTTCATGTTTTGTGTGAACCCCAGGAAGAGTAGCTGCTTCTTTTGCAACAGCTAATGGGGATCCTAATAAAATACCAAATACCTTTACAATTTCTAAAGTCACATGGAGTCTCCAACTCAAACAAGCTATATTCAATTTGTGGTTGCAGGCTCTGTCAGATGGTTGATATTGATATAGTTGGTATGACTATATGATTGCATAGAACTGCACCATTTGGTCTATCCCTATTAGTAATAGAAGAAGGAGTAGAAATTGGAATTACTTTTCTAAGGTTAGCACCATAGGGCCTGAAGCCGCAGCCCGCCTTAAGATAAAGTTTCCATTTTGTGGTCTTGTTTCTTGTTTCCACCACGTCCTAAACCCTAGGTTGAGCAGGGTTTCAGAGAGCTATTGGGCACAGTGTAGATGAGGGGTATATCACCTTGTGTCCTCTGGGACAGAGAGAGTCTCAGTCTGCAACAACATAATGGGTCTGGTCCTACTCACTGAGACCTCAATGCTGGTATTGACCTGCAATCACTCTGCTAACATGAACCCATTGATTTACACCTCCACACCACTCCCTCCATTCCATCCTCTCTACATCCCTACATCCATCCCCCCCTCTGTCAGTGCGGACTCTCTGTCCCATCTGAGGGGAAGACGTGTGTAGCCTCCTAATGCACCTCATGATACACACACACACACGCACACATGCAAGCACACACACACAGAGTTTCAAGGGGGTTAGGGGAGGGTTTGGCTGGGGGGGCTTTACTTGGCTCATCGAGCCTTGTGGCGGGCCAGGCGCCTGTAGGTGGGCCAGGCGCCTGTAGGTGGGCCAGGCGCCTGTAGGTGGACCTCGGCCATCAGTTGAACAGTGTTTCCTCCGACACATTGGTGCGAATGACTTCCAGGTTAAGCGGGCGGGTGTTAAGAAGCAGTTTGGCGGGTCATGTTTCAGGGGACGCGTGACTCCACCTTCGCCTCCCGAGCCCGTTGGAGAGTTGCAGCGATGAGACAATAGGGGAGAAAAAGAAAATTAAATACAGAAATGTCTAATTTACATAAATATTCACACCCCTTTACTATGACACTCCAAATTGAGCTCAGGTGCATCCAATTCCCCTAATCATTATTGAGATGTCAATACAACTTGATTGGAATCCACCTGTGGCCTATTTAAATGTTTAGAAATGATTTAGAAATAAACACACCTGTCTATATAAGGTCCCACAGTTGACAGTGCATCTCAGACAGAAACGATCAAATCAAAAAGTTTATTTGTCACGTGCGCCGAATACAACAGGTGTTGCATTTACAACAGGCTGCATATCCAACCTTACAGTGAAATGCTTACTTATACCATGAAGTTCAAGGAACTGTCTGTAGATCTCCGAGATGGAATTGTGATGAGGCATGTATCTGGGGAAGGGTATAAAACAAATTCTAGTGTTTAAAGTTTCCAAGAACACAGTGGTCTCCATCATTGGGAAATTGAAAAAAATGAGCCCTCCCAGACTGCCTACAGCTGGCCATCTGACCAAACTGAGCAACCGGGCAAAAAGGACCTTGGTCAGGGGGGTGACCAAGAACCTAATGACCACTCTGGCAGAACTACAGAGTTCCTTGGCTGAAATGGGCGCATTACAAAAGGCATGTGAAAGACTGAGATCATAAGGTAAAAGATTCTGTAGTCTGATGAGACAAAATTGTAACTATTTGGCCTGAATGCAAAGCGCTATGTCTGGAGAAAACCAGGTACAACTCATCACCCGTCTAACATCATCCCTACCGTAAAGCATGGTGGAGGCAGCATCATGCCATGGGGATGCTTTTCAGAGGCAGGGACTGGGAGATTGGTAAGGATAGAGGGAACAGGCAAATAGTTGATGAGAACCTTTCAGGGTGCAAACGGCCTTAGACTGGGGACAATATTTCCATTCTAACAGGACAATGACCCTGAGCATACAGACAAAGCAACGCTGGAATGGCTTCAGAACAAGAATGTGACAGACGTTAAGTGGCCCAGCCAAAGCTCAGACTTGAATCCTATTGAAAATATGTGGAAAGACTTGAAGATTGCTGTTCACCGCCACTCCCCATCTAACTTAACAGAGCTTAAGAAAATCTGCAAGGAAGAATGGGAGAAAATCCCCAAATCCAGTTGTGCAAAGCTGACACAGACATACCCAAGACTACTCAAAGCTGTGAAGCGCTGCCAAAGGTGCTTTTACAAAGTATTGACTCAGGGGTGTAAATTAGATGTTTAATTTTCAATAAATGTGCAACATTTTCTAAAAACATGTTTTCGCTTTGTGACTTTACATTAACTTTTTAAGTTTGTGTGTGTGTGTGTGTGTGTGTGTGTGTGTGTGTGTGTGTGAGAAAGTAAGAGTGACAGTGAAGGTCTGTGTGTGAGTGGATGGAGAACTGTGGATGGTCATAGATTCAGTGTGGATAGCCTGTGGGAGAGGGAGAGCAGTCGATGTCAGCCATTTAACAGTCTTATGGCCAGGGGATAGAAGCTTTTTAGGAGTCTGTTGGTCTGAGCCTTGATGCAATGGTACCACCTGAGGAATGGAGCATAGAGAACAGTCCATGTCTTGGGTGGCTTTAGTCTTTGGCAATTCTTCGGGCCTTTCTCAGACACCACTTGGCATGTACATCCTGGATGGCTGGGAGCTCAACCCCAGTGATGCACTGGGCCGTCCGCACCACCCTCTGTAGGGCCTTCCGGTTGAGGGCAGTGCAGTTGCCATACCAGACGGTGATACAACCAGTCAAGATGCTCTCCATGGTGCAGCTGTAAAAGTTCCTAAGTTCCTAAGGATATGAATGGCCATGCCAAATCGTTTCAACCTCCTGAGCGAGAAGAAGCACTGCTCTACCTTCTTCATGACTATTCTGGTGTGAGAGGACCATGTTTGACCAGGTTTGATTAATTTGGCCCGTAACGCAAGTGAGCGTAGCAATCACTGGCATCCAGATGTTCCACAGGACTTTTGTCTGTGTCCACACACACACACACACACACACACACACACACACACACACCTACCTACACTCAGATGTTAAAGACCGTAGCAACCTGTTGTTTTGATAATTTCTCCTTTTATTTCTGCTTTCTTTTTGAGCTGTGACCATCACTACTGTAAAAGAGCCCAGTTTCACATTTTCAGGGAAACCACTGAGATTGTATCAGTGACGAGAGGGCAGCTATTAAGAGAGAGCTATTGGGTAAATATGTGCACATGCGCTCACAAACACACACACACACAAACTCACACACTGAGCAATGATGGTAACACGAACAGGGAGTAAGTGAGACATCTCTAAGAGCAGAGTGGGGACACCTGAATCCAATTACCCATCTCTCCCCTGCGCTCTGCTCTGTCGAATAAAACAAGTGGCCATGACAGTAGGGGCCGACAGGGCCTATAAGTCTCCTCACCTCAGGACCTGCGCTCATCTCCTCATCAATACAGTTACCTCCCCCAACCTCCAGCCTATCTTATCCATCTCCCTCATTCCAACACCCAGCCTATCTTACCCATCTCCCTCATTCCAACGCCCAGCCTATCTTACCCATCTCCCTCATTCCAACGCCCAGCCTATCTTACCCATCTCCCTCATTCCAACGCCCAGCGTATCTTACCCATCTCCCTCATTCCAACGCCCAGCGTATCTTACCCATCTCCCTCATTCCAACGCCCAGCGTATCTTACCCATCTCCCTCATTCCAACGCCCAGCCTATCTTACCCATCTCCCTCATTCCAACGCCCAGCCTATCTTACCCATCTCCCTCAATCCAACGCCCAGCCTATCTTACCCATCTCCCTCATTCCAACGCCCAGCCTATCTTACCCATCTCCCTCATTCCAACGCCCAGCCTATCTTACCCATCTCCCTCATTCCAACGCCCAGCCTATCTTACCCATCTCCCTCATTCCAACGCCCAGCCTATCTTACCCATCTCCCTCATTCCAACGCCCAGCGTATCTTACCCATCTCCCTCATTCCAACGCCCAGCCTATCTTACCCATCTCCCTCATTCCAACGCCCAGCCTATCTTACCCATCTCCCTCATTCCAACGCCCAGCCTATCTTACCCATCTCCCTCATTCCAACGCCCAGCCTATCTTACCCATCTCCCTCATTCCAACGCCCAGCCTATCTTACCCATCTCCCTCATTCCAACGCCCAGCGTATCTTACCCATCTCCCTCATTCCAACGCCCAGTCTATCTTACCCATCTCCCTCATTCCAACCCCCAGACCACCTCACGCTGCCTAAAGCTAGGGGGCACAGAGAGAGAGAGGTGGGGGAATTAATAGAGAGATATCGAGGGAGAGAGGAAGAGAAAGAGAGAGAGGGAGAAAGGCAGATAGGGAAGAGGGAGACAGAGACCAGTAAAAAAATTAAGAGAAAAAGAGCTAGAAAGAGACCAACAAGAAAGAAAGAGAGAGAAATACAAATCAAGACCCTGGTCTTCATCAGATCCCTGACTGCTCATGTCTGTATGTTGGCCCTTGGATGTTTTGAGACAGGGTAAATGGGTGGTAAATGAATGTGGATGCAGCTATGCTGTGTACCTGTAAGGACTGAATAATGAGACATGAGTCTACCAGACCCAGACTTGGTGTACACACACACACACACACACACACACACACACACACACACACACACACACACACACACACACACACAGTGTTTGAGTTCCAGCCTTGTTAGTTCTATTCCCTCCACTCTCCCATGGTGGAGGAGTTAGCGCACAGGGACCCAGCTGAATCCACAGACAGACATGGTATAGCCTGTGGTTATTTGTGTTTCTATTTGGAGCATACGTGTCCCCCATGTTGGTACTTATACAACAGGTTGTCTAAAATACACAACTAGACTCTGGTCTGAGATGTTATCTAGGAATACACTGAATGGGAGAAGTGTATGTGTGTATGTGTGTGAGTGTCTCCCAAATGTCTCATAACTTTGACAGGGTCAGATTGAGGTTACGTTCACCTCACTGTACCCCATCAGGATAAAGATTCCACACTTGGTCTGATGTCAAGTGTGTGATTTTCTGCTTTCTCCGTTCATCTGTCGGTCCTGAAGAGAGTCTTTGTGGAGAGAGAGAGAGGAGTACACACTAGAGCTGTCATGACATATCCTGTACCGAAACATCATATCTACTGTGAGTAGCATCTCCATCTTTCTGTTATGAACGACTACATGACTCATATTATCAGGTGTGGACATACACAATCCCCATACATCCCATTTGGCACATAATCAATCACAACCATGCAAACCCCTGGAAACATTCCTTCGATTTGCCTGCGGATGTTATGATATAAGAGCCAAAGACACAGAAACACACACACCATAACCCCGCCCCCCCACCCCCAGCCTACTTAGAGTAATTAGTGAAGTTGTCGACACAGCAGCTCTGACAATATTTTTATAGCTAAGAGGGGAATGGCTAGCTGGCCATACTCTGAGGAACACTGATATTATCATTTCATATATTAATCACCAGTCATCAGCCTATCAGGCCCTGCACATTTACACTGACTAAATGATGGTGAGACAACATGCATGCACTCCTTGATGTTTTATTGTCAATGTGTTGTTTTACAGGGTCAGCTATAGTAGTACGGCGTTACAACACTGAAGTGTAAGGGGCCTTGTATCCTGTTTCAGTAATAATGAAATCAGACCTTCTTGTTGTGTGTCTGATAACCTACCATTTACATAGGAGTGGTTCAAACATGCTAATAACGGTCCTATGAGTATATCAGAAAAGGTTTGGTATACCTCAACTGGTATGTCATCCAGCCCTGGAGTTTTCCCGGACTTCAAGGCTTTAATTGCATCAAGAAGTTCCTCCTCTGTAATTTGGCCTACACATGAGTCTTTCTGTACAGCTGTTAATTTTACATATATATATATATATATATATATATATATATATATATATATTTTAATCCATACAATTAGCTTCGGTTAGAAGAGATGGAGGAGACTGAAACAAAAACATATTCTAAAAGTACTTTGCTTCCTCTTTCAAAATATAATTTGGTGAATCATGGGTGACTCCGTAATTTGTGACAAGTTTCAGTAAATTATTTTTGGTGCATTTCTATGTTGAAGATGAAAAAAGTATTTGCTGCATTTCCCCCATATTCCATCCAGTTTGCTTTATTTTTATAATATATTCCACTGGATCTCTCTTGAATAAGTTCCTCCATTTCTTTTTGTTTTTCCTCTAACTTACTCTGAACCTCTATGGTTGTCACGCCCTGACCTTAGAGATCCTTTATTCTCTATTTTGGTTAGGACTCCCCCAGTGACTAGGGTGGGCATTGTAGTTTATTTATTTCTAGGTTGGCTTGGTATGGTTCCCAATCAGAGGCAGCTGTCTATCGTTGTCTCTGATTGGGGATCATATGTATGCAGCCTTTTCCCACCTGTTTGGTGTGGGCTCTAGTCGATGTATAGTTAGTTGCCTGCGAGCACTACATTAGCGGCACAGTTCGGTTTGCGCTTTATTGGTTTCATTTAAATAAACATGTGGAACTCTACGCATGCTGCGCCTTGGTCTGTGTATTACAACAACGATCGTGACGATGGTACAGTTTTTATTACTATCTATCTGCTCTGTTAGAGCTTCTATTTCCTTTGTTAATATAGACTCTTGACCTTGTTGGCTCGGTTATTTGAACCATGGACCTTTTGGTTGCTGGCCGAACGCTCTAAACGCTAGGCTACCTGCCGCCCTGTACCAAGAAAATGGATGTTTCTTTGACATCTCTTTTCTTTTCCCACTGCTAATTAATCCTCCTCTCATGGCTTGGTGATGACTGGGATTTGTAATGGCCATGCGCTAAACATGCTGTTTTTCCAGGCTGACGTGCACCATGCAGAGTCTGGGTAAATAGAGGCTATCATTTCAGGGGGATGATGAGGAGAGAACTGTGTGTGTCAGGGTAATAGGTTTGTGAGTTTCTGCCGGGTGGGTGGTGTGCTGCTGATACATCCGCCAAACAAAGCAGGGCTATTTATCCCCAACAGATCACACACAGCCTACAGGGGTGTGAGAACTGGGACGGGAACATGGTGGGATCCTAGCAGAGCCAAGGTTAGTGGGGCTTTCCCACCATGGCACCACATACCTCCAAGTTCCTGGCCCTACTTCAAACAGGACCAAACCATATAAGATCCCATCTATTGACACACAACCACTACTTCTACATTCAATGTGGTTTTATTGGCATGGGAGATGTGTTTACGTTGCCAAAGCAAGTGAAATAAACTAAAGTAAGAAGAAACAAAACATTCACAAACTAATAGAACGAGCAGCAAACATTGCTAAATGAAAAAATACATTTCAAGTGTTATCAGCTACTGTACGTACAGTGTTTTAGCAATGTACAAATAGTTATAGTAGGGGAAGATACATATTGGTGGTATTTACAGGTCAGCCTATGGCGGCCTCTCTCAATAGCTGTAACGTCTGCTTCCAACTCACACCCTCAAACACAGATCCCCTGAACACAGCTCACTCTCCAGATCCCAATCACCTCAATTCTAATCACCTGTTCACACACCTGTATGTCATTATCACACATTATTTGGTTCAGTTCATTGCACCCCATCACTGAGGTATTGTTTGATTTGTGACAAACGGCTTTCTGAGCTCTGTTTTTCCCTGTGATTTACTCCTCCCTTGTATGATAGCTTTTTTTTACCTATTCCCTGACTGGACTTTAGCCTACTGAATTTCCTGTTATCTACCTCTTGCCTGATCTCCCGGACTATGTTACTAGCCTTTTCCCTGCCAGGTACTGTTGCCCTTTTGGACCCCCTGTGTATGACATTCTGCCTGCTCCTGGACCCAGCTACTTGCCTCCTCCTGTTGTTCTTTGCAATAAACACCTGCTGCGCCCTGCGCATGAAACCACCCCTGACTCCCCTCGTGTTCATTACAATAGCAAGGCTATACTCACTGAGTCTGTACATACTTTCTAAATTTTGGGTCAGTCACAGTGGTCAAGTATTCTGCCACTGTGTACTCACTGTTTAGGGCCAGATAGCATTCCGATTCTTTCCAGTGTGTTAAAAAAATACTTATGTTTTTGCTATCTCATAATTTGGTTGGGTCTAATTGTTTTGCTGTTCTGGGGCTCTGTGTGGTCTGTTTGTGAACAGAGCCCCAGAACCGGCTGGCTGAGGGGACTCTTCTAGGTTAATCTCTCTGTAGATGAGGGCTTTGTGGTGGAATGTGTGGGCATTGCTTCCTTTTAGGTGGTGGTCAAATTTCACAGCTCTTGTCTGGATGTTGATAACTAGCATCTTCTCTGCATGCATGCAGAATTCTGCATGCATACAGATAATTCTTGGTGAGTGGACCCCAGACCTCACAACCATAGAGGGCAATGAATTCTATAACTGATTTGTGTTTTAGCCAGATCATAATTGGGATGTTGAGTTTTATATGTTCCTTTTGATGGTGTAGAAGGCCCTTTTTGACTTGTCTCTTAGATCGTTCACAGCCTTGTGGAAGTTACCTGTCGTGTTGATGTTTGGCCTTGGTAGGTGTAATTATTTGTGTGCTCTAGGGCAACGGTGTCGAGAGAATTTGTATTTGTTGTCCTGGCTACTGGACCTTTTTTGAAACACCATTATTCTCAGTGAGATTCACTGTCAGTCTGACAGAATCTGTGCAGAAGATCTAGGTGCTGCTGTAGGCCCTTCTTGGTTGGGGAGAGGAGCATCAGATCATTTGCAAACAGTAGACATTTGATTTCCGAGTCCAGTAGGGGAGGCCAGGTACTGCAAGCTGTTCTAGTGCCCTCGCCAAATCATTGATATATACTGTACAGTGCCTTCAGAAAGTATTCAGACCCCTTGACTTTTTCCACATTCTTACGTTACAGCCTTATTCTAAAATTGATTAAATTGTTAATTCTCATCAATCTACGCACAATACCCCTTAATGACAAAGCAAAAACAGGTGTTGAGATATTTTTGCTAACTTATTCAAATTTAAAAAATGAAATGTTACATTTACATAAGTATTCAGACCCTTTACTCAGTACTTTGTTGGCGCACCTTTGATTACAGCATCGAGTATTCTTGAGTATGATGCTACAAGCTTGGCACAACTGTATTTGGGGAGTTTCTCCTACTCTTCTCTGCAGATCCTCTCATGTTCTGTCAGGTTGTATGGGGCGTGTCACTACACAGCTATTTTGAGGTCTCTCCAGAGATGTTCGATATGGTTCAAGTCCGGGCTCTGGCTGGGCCACTCAAGGACATTCAGAGACCTGTACCGAAGCCAACCCTGCGTTATCTTGGCTGTGTGCTTAGGGTCATTGTTCTGTTGTAAGGTGAACTTTCGCCCTAGTCTGAGGTTCTGAGTGCTCTGGAGCAGGTTTTCATCAAGGATCTCTCTGTACTTTGCTCTGTTCAGCTTTCCCTCTAACCTGACTAGTGTCCCAGTCTCTGCCGCTGAACACATCCCCACAGCATGATGCTGCCACCACCATGCTTCACCGTAGGGATGCTGCCAGGTTTCCTCCAGACGTGATGCTTGGCTTTCAGGCAAAATATTTCAATTTTGGTTTCATCAGACCAGAGAATCTTGTTTCTCATGGTCTGAGAGTCTTTAGGTGCCTTTTGTCATGTGTCTTTTATTGAGGAGTGGCTTCCGTCTGGACCCTCTACCATAAAGGCCTGATTGGTAGAGTGCTGCAGAGATGGTTGTCCTTCTGGAAGGTTCTCCCATCTCCACAGAGGAACTCTGGAGCTCTGTCAGAGTGAACATCGGGTTCTTGGTCACCTCCCTGACCATGGCCCTTCTCCCCCGATTGCTCAGTTTGGCCGGGCGGCCAGTTCTAGGAAGAGTCTTGGTGGTTCCAAACATCTTCCATTTAAGAATGATGGAGGCCACTGTGTTCTTCAATGCTGCAGACATTTTTTGGTACCCTTCCCCAGATCAGTGCCTCGACACAATCCTGTCTCGGAGCTCTACGGACAATTCCTTTGATCTTATGGCTTGGTTTTTGCTGTGACGTGCACTGTCAACTGTGGGACCTTATTTAGACTGTGTGTACCTTTCAAAATCATGTCCAATCAATTGAATTTATCACAGGTGGACTCCAATCAAGTTGTAGAATCATCAAGGAAAATCAATGGAAACAGGATGCACCTGTTCAATTTTGAGTCTCATAGAAAATGGTCTGAATACTTGTGAATAAGATATGTTCTTTATTTTTAATAAATTTGCAAACATTTTTAAAAACCTGTTTTCAGTTTGTTATTATGGGGTATTGTGTCTAGATTGCTGAGGAAAATGTTTTATTTAATCCGTTTTAGAATAAGGCTGTAACATAACAAAATGTCAAGGGGTCTGAATACTTTCCAAATACACTGTGTCAATAACTGTTCTATGGATATGTGAGTGTAGGTGTGGGTGTACGTGAGTGTGTGTGTCTGTGCATATGAGGAGTGTGAGGGAGGGCTTGTATTTTGTCCTGTAGCTCATCCAATGTAATTGGAGAATCAAGGGGATTCTGGTAGTCTGTAATATCTGATTCTATGTTTTGTAAATTACCATGTATATGTTTTTGCTTTTGGTTCTTTGTTTTATGGCCGAAAAGGGTGGAGAAGTGGTTTATCCATCCATCTTCATTATGGATAGATATCTCTTCCTGTTTGTTGTTTGTTTAGTGTTTTCCAATTTCCCTAGAAGCAATTTGATTCTATGGATTCTTCAATCACATTGAGCAGTTTTCTGACATGCTGTTCCTTGTTTTTTCTTAATGTATTCCTGTATTGTTTCACCATAGCGGAGGCGTAAACTAAGGTTTTCTGCTTGTCTGTGTTTTTGGTTGGACGGGTTTCTTTATTTCTTTCTTAGGTTGTTGCATTCTACATAAAACCATTTATCATCGCTGTTAGTTTTCTTAGGTCTTCTGCCTGAATTTAAATTTGATTTCTTAGCTAATAGGTTAAATATACTGTTCAGGCTTCCTACTGCTAAGTTTACACCTTCACTATTGCAGGGAAACATTTAGTCTAGGAAGTTGTCTAAGAGGGAATGGATGTTGTTGTTGGCCAATAGTTTTTTGGTAGGTTTCTACATTACCCCTCCTCTTCCTTCTATAGCATCCTGATAGGGGTGTCAGTGGGCTGACTGAACGCTCTGCGAGACTCGGTTGAGGTCAGTGATAAAGTAGTCTACAGTACTACTGCCAAGAGATGAGCTACAGGTGTACCTACCGTAGGAGTCCCATCACAGCCTACCATTGACTATGTACAGACACAGGAGGACGTTTTTCTCTGGTGAGATAATTCCCCTATTTATTTCTAACCAGATGTCAAATGATCCTGTTTAAATGTTATAGAGTAGGTTATGTCTGATCTATACCAAATTAGCATACACCATGAGTCTCTTCCCTATTTCACACCTGGTAGTTTGGTGGATGGGACTACCAGGTCTCTGTAACCTAGAGGTCAACCAGTGGGTCAGTCTCCTCTATACCATGTTTCTTGTAGGATAACAATGTCTGTATTTCTGATTTATTTGGTGAAGTCTGGGTTCCTGAACTTTAGGCTAAAGGCAGATGACCTCAGCATGAGATGGTAAAATATTTGTGTTCCATCGTGTCCAGTGTTGTTATTTGTTGATTTAGTTTCAGACCATAAGCTTTGAGGAGAGCATGCTGAGCATCTTCTCCCCCCCATAGAGAAATCCCATTTGAAACACTGCCAACCCAGAGAGGCCCCATTGAATCCGTCTGTTGACAAACTCACAACAACAGAGGGAAGCTCTATGGTTGTGTAGGAGGTTAGAACTAGAACCACAGCTATGAGAGGAGGAGTCAGACAGAGCGAGGACACACTCAGAGGAGTGGTATCAGATTAACCGGAGAACAGGAGCTCAAACATAGAGAGGGATGCAAGGAGAGAGAGAATACCTGCAATACCTGACATCACACAAACAACCTCGAACAATTACATGTACATTACACGCTTGTGAATGAATGTCCTGGAAAGTAAACACTAATCAGGCAAACACAAGGCCCACATCAACAAGTACGATCTGATCTGGTTCTGCATAAAAAAATTGTTCCACAAATGTGTGTGTATTTATGCATATGTGTGTGTGTATGTGTGTGTGTGTGTCTTCAGTATCCTTAGAGTCCGAAGTTTTTTGGTAGCTGTGTATGTTAGACAGGTAATCCATAGCTAGCTAAAATATGCTGAGATTAATAGATCAACACAAATCCAAAACATTTGAAATAAAACCACATTTTTAATCAATATTTTAAACCTGCAGAGGCTTCAGAACTGCTAAGCTGCCAAGGTAAGAGTAAAAATGCAACCCCTCCAACACCAGGTAATGCCAGGAGTCTTCCTAAAAAGTAAATACAGCAGATCTTCTATGGTGAGAGTAGAAAGGTGTTAGATCTATGGAAGCCCCTCGGATGAGGTTAATTGAGGGGGGAAAATAAATGAAATGTGATCTGATTGACTTATCGTCTGCTGTAGAAGGCACGACACACTGAGACACTCCTCAGGTGGGATATCCAGTGACATCCATCTAGGGAGGGTTCACTTCTCTGTTCCCTTTCTGGTTCTTTCTCCCTCCCCCTCTCCTTCCATCTCGCTGTCTCTTCCTCTGTGCCTCCCTTCCTCTCCCTTTTATGGTCCCCTCTTCCACTCTCTCCCTCCCTCTCTTCTTCTGCTCTTCTCCCTCCCTCCCTCCCTCCCTCAGGGTGTAGTATGGGCAGATCAGGGAGGTTTAGGTTCCAGGCTGGTGGCATGATATGACCACTCTGGGGGTGACATTGTTGGCATTACTGTGTCAGGCTTGTTGTTCACATGATTAGGGCTGTGGTGGTCACGAAATTTCGGTCAAGGTAATAATTGTCATAGCACGGTAATTAACAAAACACATTTAGCATCTCCTGGCTTCCACACATAGCCTACAAGCCATTTCAAAACGTCAAATAAATCCATGTAATATAGCCTACACCTTCACAATAAATCCATGATTTATTTTTAGACAGCTCTAAAGAAGCATGATATGAAGAAAATGTAGTCTATTTCATAAGAAAATAATAGCATATTCTGAATTGTCCTTATATTAGGTCCTGATGTGGCTATGCCAAATGGCTGTGGGCTACATTAGTTCATTTAGCAGACAATATTTGGTTAGAATTCCGTGGCATTATTTTATAGTATGAAGAATACAATTGAACAATGCTGAATAAAATATTAATATTTTCTCCAAACGATTTGAGGGAGTGCGCACATGCGGCTATTCTGTGTTGAGCCGTTAACAAATAAATAGGTTCTCCTATATGCTTAATTTAGAGTTATTAATGTAACTTTAGTTGTACTACAAACGTTGGGCTATATGTTTTGATTTATAATACATTGTACGGCTGTATGATGAGACTAATGATGATTTGAAAAAAGTTGCTTTAAAAAGGCATGAGTTCTGCTTAGTTTTTTTGCGCAAGCTGTACACACTCCAATAGTCTCTCATTCACAATTTGACAAGCACTTGATAATGCCTCGAATTTCATGGCGGCATCCCCTTTCTGGCCTTAATGCACCCTAAAAAAAAACATGCCTTTTGCGGTCCGGAGTGTGCTGCGTTGTGCCCTTTTCCCTGAGTGTGATGGGCAATCCGAAGCGTCTCTCACCCACACCGCTCTCTGTCACATGATCGGATCTTTCTCACAGGCTACATACAAGCGAAGACAGACACATCAGTATGCGCGCGTCCTTATCCAATTCCGAGGTGCATTTTGAAGCCATTGGAAGAACATTCCACATTTACTTTGCATCAGCCAACAAGATGAGGAGGCCTAACGAACAGCAAAAGCACTAGCCTATGTCAATCTACTATCCCCCATTGTACAAAAAATCTAGCTATTCTATGCGATAAATAAATATTCCAAACTGTCTGGGACAGTTGTGGGATGCGATGTGGCTGACGCAACAGATCAGAACGTTTAGCTTTAAATGTTGATAGCTTATTTCTTAAAATTATAAGCGAAGCAATGCGCACATGGTAGTAGGCTATAAGCGCGAATGTTCCATTAGCGAAAAACACCATTATCAAAGGTGACCGCAAATGTAATTATGCATGTAACGCTTTTATTATAAAATGTGTATTTTTATGGTGAAAATGATCTAGTGATAGGCTAATATTGTCAACAATCAGACTATTCTTGATTTAATGTTGTCTTTTCATATACTAAATAATATGTGACATTTGTTTCGATTTAGAATGGACCATTATCATGGACCATTATTATGCAGGAAAAATATGTAATCTATGCACTTAAATATCAAATGGAGGAAGCTTTCCACATGGTTTATTTTTATGCCAGCCAGGTAGGCTGTACTCATGTTGTAAATATAAGCAATGTGCTTAATATTAGGAAAGTTGAGAAATAAATATAGTAGGCCTAGCCTATAGAAAGCTGATGGGATCCTCGTATTTTTATTAGTGGCCATCACTCTATTTTCTCCCGCAATTGCATAGCCTAGAGAAATGTTGCATAACATGAGCTCATGGGCTCTCATGAATTGTTGGATTAGATTTTCTATTACATTTGAATTGATATCAGATTGATTAGAGGGGCAATCATTTTATTTTATTTCACCTTTATTTAACCAGGAAGGGCTCATTGAGAATAAAATCTATTTTTCAAGATTGCCCTGGCCAAGATAGGCACCAAGTCATTACAAAGAAATTACAGACAGACAACATGAAAAACTACAAGTAATCTAGTAAAAACCATTGAATTCACAAGAGTATAAAACAGAAAATTAAAAACATTGACAGGTCAGGGAATCAGCCTCGAAATCCTTCATCAGTGATTTAAAATCACCAATCGGGACAAGTTCTTCCAGTTTAAAAGTATTTTGTAAGGTGTTCCAAGACGATGGCGCAGAGTACATAAAAGCCCTTTTACCAAATTCAGTTCGGACATTTGGAACAGTTAGCAGGATAAAGTCCAGAGAACGAAGAGAGTACCCACCACATTTCTGAACAATAAAAATGCACAAATAAAAAGGTAGAAAACCCAAAAAGGCTTTGTAAATAAAAGTATACCAGTGACTGAGCCTACGAGTGACTAGAGAAGGCCAGCCAACCCTGGTATACAAAGTGCGGTGGTGCGTAAGGGTTTTGCAGTTTAAAATAAATCTCAAAGTGCCATGGTAAAGGGTGTCAATTGATCTCAAACACTGAGCGGAAGCATTCATATATAAAATATCCCCATAGTCTAGTAAAGGCATAAATGTAGCTGATACTAGCCTCCTTCTGGCTTCAAAAGAAAAACAGGCCTTATTCCTAAAATAAAATCCCAATTTCAGCTTCAGTTTTTTTGTAAGTTGTTGAATATGCAATTTAAAAGTGGCCATCTTCAATTAAAATTCCAAGATATTTATATGAGGTTACAACCTCAATCTCCTTGCCCTGACAGGTAGTAATAGGTGAAAGGTTCAGAGGTCTATTTATTGCTTTAGAAAACACCATTAGTTTAGTTTTGTCAGTATTGAGGATAAGCTTCAATTGACACAATGTATGTTGAACAGTATAAAAAGCAGTTTGCAAGTTCTGGAAAGCTTTTGTAAGAGACGAGGCACAACAGTAAATAACAGTATCATCAGCATAAAAATGAAGTTGCGCATTTTGGACATTTTTGTCTAAATCATTTATATAAATAGTGAATAAGAGAGGACCAAGTACAGAGCCTTGGGGCACACCATTCAAGACAGGCAATTTAACAGACATAAGCCCATAAAATTGAGTGCACTGAGTTCTATCAGACAGATAGTTAGCAAACCTTGCAACTGCATGCTCCGTAAGACCTACACTCGACAATCTCTGCCTTAGTATAGCATGATCAACTGTATCAAAAGCCTTAGAGAGATCAATAAAAAGTGAGACACGGTGCAGTTTTTTGTCAATGGCTTCAGTGATATCATTTAAAACCTTCATGGCTGCTGTAATTGTGCTATGCTTCTTCCTGAAGCCCGATTTGTACATTGATAAAATAGAGTTAGTAAATAAAAACTATTTTAGCTGTTCACTTACAAGGGTTTCTAGTATTTTCACCAGGGGTGACATCTTTGAGATCGGCCTATAATTATTTAAAAGAGTTGGATCTTCCCCTTTTAAAAGTGGTAGGACAAATGCTGATTTCCAGATCTTTGGAATTTTATTACATTCCAGGGTTAGATTGAACAGAGATGTAAGTGGTTCAGCTATGAAATCAGCTGCCAGATTTAAAAAGCAGGGATCCAAAAGATCAAGACCTGCAGGCTTTCTCTGATCTAAGGATTTCAGGGCTTTATGTACCTCCTGCACTGAGAATGGCAAAAAGCTAAAAGTTTGACCAGCTCTCACTGGTTCATCCACACAGGGTTGTGCAGAGACAGAGGACACTGAATCAAACAGCCTACCAGATGATACAAAGTGCTCATTGAAACAATTCAGCATTTCAGTTTTGTCATACAGTGCATTGCGAAAGTATTCGGCCCCCTTGAACTTTGCGACCATTTGCCACATTTCAGGCTTCAAACATAAAGATATAAAACTGTATTTTTTTGTGAAGAATCAACAACAAGTGGGACACAATCATGAAGTGGAACGACATTTATTGGATATTTCAAACTTTTTTAACAAATCAAAAACTGAAAAATTGGGCGTGCAAAATTATTCAGCCTCTTTACTTTCAGTGCAGCAAACTCTCTCCAGAAGTTCAGTGAGGATCTCAATGATCCAATGTTGACCTAAATGACTAATGATGATAAATACAATCCACCTGTGTGTAATCAAGTCTCCGTATAAATGCACCTGCACTGTGATAGTCTCAGAGGTCCGTTAAAAGCGCAGAGAGCATCATGAAGAACAAGGAACACACCAGGCAGGTCCGAGATACTGTTGTGAAGAAGTTTAAAGCCGGATTTGGATACAAAAAGATTTCCCAAGCTTTAAACATCCCAAGGAGCACTGTGCAAGCGATAATATTGAAATGGAAGGAGTATCAGACCACTGCAAATCTACCAAGACCTGGCCGTCACTCTAAACTTTCAGCTCATACAAGGAGAAGACTGATCAGAGATGCAGCCAAGAGGCCCATGATCACTCTGGATGAACTGCAGAGATCTACAGCTGAGGTGGGAGACTCTGTCCATAGGACAACAATCAGTCGTATATTGCACAAATCTGGCCTTTATGGAAGAGTGGCAAGAAGAAAGCCATTTCTTGAAGATATCCATAAAAAGTGTCGTTTAAAGTTTGCCACAAGCCACCTGGGAGACACACCAAACATGTGGAAGAAGGTGCTCTGGTCAGATGAAACCAAAATTGAACTTTTTGGCAACAATGCAAAACGTTATGTTTGGCGTAAAAGCAACACAGCTCATCACCCTGAACACACCATCCCCACTGTCAAACATGGTGGTGGCAGCATCATGGTTTGGGCCTGCTTTTCTTCAGCAGGGACAGGGAAGATGGTTCAAATTGATGGGAAGATGGATGGAGCCAAATACAGGACCATTCTGGAAGAAAACCTGATGTAGTCTGCAAAAGACCTGAGACTGGGACGGAGATTTGTCTTCCAACAAGACAATGATCCAAAACATAAAGCAAAATATACAATGGAATGGTTCAAAAATAAACATATCCAGGTGTTAGAATGGCCAAGTCAAAGTCCAGACCTGAATCCAATCGAGAATCTGTGAAAAGAACTAAAAACTGCTGTTCACAAATGCTCTCCATCCAACCTCACTGAGCTCAAGCTGTTTTGCAAGGAGGAATGGGAAAAAATGTCAGTCTCTCGATGTGCAAAACTGATAGAGACATACCCCAAGCGACTTACAGATGTAATCGCAGCAAAAGGTGGCGCTACAAAGTATTAACTTAAGGGGGCTGAATAATTTTGCACGCCCAATTTTTCCGTTTTTGATTTGTTAAAAAAGTTTGAAATATCCAATAAATGTCGTTCCACTTCATGATTGTGTCCCACTTGTTGTTGATTCTTCACAAAAAAATACAGTTTTATATCTTTATGTTTGAAGCCTGAAATGTGGCAAAAGGTTGCAAAGTTCAAGGGGGCCGAATACTTTCGCAATGCACTGTATATAGCAACAGAGTCCTTCAAAACACATGACGATAATTCATTGACATTACTGTTACCAGACATAGACTTAATAGCCTTCCAAAACTCTCTAGGGTCATTCAGGTTATCAGTGGTAACAGACATAAAATGTTCACACTTGGCCTTCATGAGAAGAAAATAACACTTGTTTCGTAACTGCCTAAAATAAGCCAATCAGCATCAGAACATGATTTTCTTCCTTTAGACCAGGCTAGATTACGGTCGTGAATAATACAAGACAGCTCAGAAGAAAGCCATAGATTATCCCGCCCTTCAACCTTGAACCTGTGGAATGAGGCATGTTTGTTTACTTTTTGGAAAAAAACATCATGAAAGAATTCCAGGCAGTTTCCACATCAGGGATAAGCTCAATCTTTCTCCAGTCAAAATAAAACAAATCATGAAAGAAAGCCTGCTCATTAAAACACTTCAAATTTCTCTTACGAATAAAACGTGGGTTTGTCTTAGGAACCTTAGTATTTCTTACAGCAACAACATCACAATGGTCACTTAAATCATCACAAAAAACACCAACCGCAGAAAATGTATGTGGAACATTTGTCAATATCAAATCAATCAGGGTAGATTTATCTGGGCTTGTAAGATTTGGGCGAAACATTTTTAAATCATCAGACACCGGCTTTAACCAACACGAGTTGAGATCACCAATCAAGATCATTTCACTGTAAAGAAGTTTAGATATAAGGTGCGTCAAAGAATAAAATGCATCACCGAGAGCCGAGCGGGGTCTCTAACAGCCAATCACAGTTATAGAGAGGCCCTTTGAAACCTCAATATTCAAAGCAAGAAATTCCAACTGTTTACAAATAGTTTCAGACTTTGCCAGGCTTACATAGAATTTAGATTTTACATATATAGCCACACCCCCACCTTTCTTAACCCGATCAGTGCGATAAACATTGTAAGCACTTCTACAAATATCCTATATAGTTGTCAAGTAATATAGTAATATAGTAATATCCTAATATAGTGCTGAGTACCAACCAGGCAGTTAGCAAGTTTGGTAGGCTACTAATGACCATCAGCAGCAGCCGAGCTTGGAGAAGCCTAATTACCATGACTAAACTGTCATGTGGGATTGGACTGCCCCTGTGGCGGAAATACAGTCACCACAACAGCCCTACACATGAGAGAGAAAGAGAGAGACAGAGAGATAAAGAGAACGATAATGAGAGAGAAAGAGAGAGGGGGGTACCTAGTCAGTTGTACAATGATGAATTCAACTGAAATGTGTCTTACACATTTAACCCAACCACTCTGAATCAGAAGACAGAGAGAGAAGGTAGAGAGAGAAAGAAAGGGAAAGTGGGATACTTAGTCGTTTTGTACAACTGAATGCATTCAACTGAAATGTGTCTTCTGCATTTAACCCAACCCTTCTGAATCAAAGAGAGATGATATGAGCCACCCTGGAGCTCTGGGTGATTCTGTATACAGCTGAGTAACACCCCCACTACCACCCCCTCCCACCACACACCACACTCGCTAGGAGACTCTAAGTGGGTGCGTGTATGTGACGCATGGCACAGCATGGGCCTCTGTTAGAGCAGCTACAGTCGTCTCCTACCGAGCGGTACACAGCTCCAAACATACAAGTCTCACACTCACATCTTTGGCTACCCAAGTGGCACAGCGGTCTTCAGGCTACACTACAAACACCCTGGTTTGAATCCAGGCTGTATCACAACTGGCCGTGATTGGGAGTCCCATAGGGCGGCGCACAATTGGCCCAGCGTTGTCCAGGTTTGGCCGGTGTAGGCTGTAATTGTAAATAATAATTTGTTCTTAACTGACTTGCCTAGTTAAATAAAGGTTAAATTAAACATTTAAAATGCAGGCTGGTGCTGGCAGCCTGACAACACACAAACACACATTCAGTCATGCAGAGGCACATGTCACACTCCCCAGAATACACTCCATAGCAAGTTGGAGAGAGTCACCTTACCTGTTGGAGCAGTCACAGTATAAGAGAAAGATGGTGAATGCAATATCCAAACTACAATTCTCTGTGACCCTGTCCACTGTCAAGACATTAAAGGAGCTTATCCACCTCAAGCTCTTCTCCCATCCTCTTGCTTCCATTGGTCCTGCCCTTGTTAAGGTCAACGGCATCATGAACTTTACCCAGCACCGGGATATTTTAGCCAAAAACCTGGTTGCCTCTGCCAGGATTCAGGATGCTGAAACTCGGCCGCAAGTGGATCTTCCAGCAAGACAATAATCACAAGCACACATCAAAATCCACAAATAAATTGTTTATTGGCCATCTCTGTCTCCAGACTTGAAACCCATTGAAAACCTGTTGGTTAAATTGAAGAAGGCAGAGCATAAGCACTGGGATATCAAAGATCTGGAAATATTCTGTATGGAGGAATGGTCTATCCCTCCCAATGTGTTCTCCAACTCATAAAACATTTTAGAAAAAGGCTCAGTGACGTTATCCTTGGTGAGATTTTGAAAGGTATTGAAAACAGGGGTGTCAATTGTTTTGACCCCTACCTTGTTGAGAAAATAAATTACTACTTGTTAAACAAAATACATTTTCCTGAGCAAATGTATTAGAATTAAATAATTGTCCCATTTGTTGGAGCATACAATATAGCTCAGTATTTAAATTATGTATCTTATACAGTCATTTTTGCTCATCTTTCTCAAGGGTGTCAATCATTTCAGACATGGGTTGAAAAAAAGCAGCTAACTATCAATACAGTATGACACATCTAACGTGATCACATTCATCACAACTATACTGTAGCTACAAACCATGACACTAACAAAGACAATTTATTATCCTACTGACTTACACATTCCTTTCAATTAAACGTTACTATGATGGGGTGGCATTACTCCATGATCAGCGGAACATTGAACAATTACATATGTGATGTAGGAATAGTCTTGGCTGCCTCAGTCACTACATACACCCTCTTCTTGTTCCCCTTCCAAATGGTATGGTGGATAGAAGCACACACACACACACACACACACATACACACACACAGCAAAAGATAATTAGAGGGGATCCTACTAATCATAATGCACCAATTACAGAAGATTTTTGGAAGGCAGCTCTCACATATGCTATCATACCAACATAGATGCATATATACACATACTGTATAATCCCTAAATTCACATGGTATGCTCAAAGGCATCTAAAAACAAGGAGGCTAATGCTAGCCAGAGGCTTCTGAAACTACCTAAATAACCCACATAGGTGCTAAAAAATACCAGTCAACAACAGCCAAAGTAAGTATATTTGTAATTTGAGTTAACTATCCCTTTATCAACACATATCACAGTATCTTCAAAACACAGGTGATGAGTACTGTAGCTAGCCAAACAATCATGAAACACTTTTAGATTACCATTCACATGGCATCTCCTCAAATCAGAATGTCATAAATGACACTGATTCTCCCTGCAGTCAGTGCATCCTTCACGGCCCCATCAGTAGAACACAAAACAGCCATCTTTTCAGCAGTTCTCTTGGGCCGTGAGAGAGGAGGAAAAAATACAGAAAAAGACAGACAGAGAGTGAAAGAGAATGAGGAAAATAAGGAGCAAAGGGGAGAAAGTATAAGAAAGAGGAGGGAGCTGTGCGGAAGAGAGAAAGTGGAAATGCATTCTTCAAAGACAAAACTGTCATTTTCTTCTAACCATCTCCTTTGAGCCACATATAAAGTATTGTCCAGATAATTGCAGCCATGCTACACGTGCTTTTAGGAATTGACAGTGAAGTGAAATCATGAAGCCTCTCTCTCTCTCTCTCTCTCTCTCTCTCTGGGTTACCGGCCTTTTCAAAAGCTTTTCAGCTACAGCCTTTCAAACAACTTTACTTACAGCTGAATCGCTGGTCGACATGTTGCCATTGTGTGAAATCCTTTCCAGCATAAGAAATACATTGACGGTTGCTTCTCAGAAATAAAAACGTCTCTGCGGCAAGAGCTCAATCTGAGGCTATGACAGGTTATCATTGCACTTCACAAAGAGAGCCAGTCCTTTTCCAACCAACACCTCCTTCAGCCCAACAAACAACAAACATTTCAACAACAAAGCATTTCTACGCATCTTTTTGATAGTGAATATGCTTTCTAAGAAAACCAATGTCATGTGTAGTAATAACACCCAATATAATGGTATATACCTAACAAAATAGATATAGTCTAGTTAAAGTCCTTTTCAGATCATGAATCTAATTGTGTGGGTCTGGGATAATACCCATGATCGCTATGGATCAATATAATAACACAATAACACATCACTCGGTCATACAAAGTGTCCATTTGATCTCTGGTGACCTCTAACAGATGACCTTTCAGCCATGGCACATCAAGGCTCTCTAAACCCCAGCTTTGTCCCATCAAGGTTGTCGTTGACAGCAGGGCTATTAGAGTTCCCCCGGGGCAGACTGGTGATGGGGGATTAGGATTAGAAACAAGATGTCTGTCAATCCAATCCTAGATTAGAGAATAATAAGGATTATCATAACTCAGGTCCACCACTCAGTCACAATGTATTTCTTTCTTTTTATTTAACCAGGCAAGTCAGTTAAGAACAATTTCTTATTTACAATGGACGGCCTACCCCGGCCAAACCCTAACTAGGATGAAGCTGGGCCAATTGTACGCCGCCCTATGGGATTCCCAACCACAGTCGGTTGTGAAACAGCCTGGAATCGAACCAGGGTCTATAGTGACGCCTCTAGCACTGAGATGCAGTGCCTTAGACCACTGCACCACTCGGGAGCAATGCTGAAGGAAGATACTGGGTGTGGAAACAATGTGCACTATGGTAAAAAGCTCACCACTTGAGTTTTTCACACTTTATTGAACTTTTCTCCTTTTTAAATGTGCTTTCAAATGTTTTGGAAAGAGTGTGTATATGTGTGAGTATGTGCGGGTGTTGTGCGTGCATCCAGATGGAGAGTATGAGGGATTATAACATGTGTGTGTGTGGCTGCGGGCTGTGACAGATTGAGACTGCTGAGCCACTGTGGTGGCTGATGACTCTCAGCGCCACTCCTGTTGCTTCAGCAGAGTGGGAGTTCAGCATCAAACACACAAACACACACACACACCACACACCAGCATCAGACAGCACACACACACAGCCCCAGGCAAAAACAGAGGGATGGAGAGATTGAAAAAAAACATCACACACACACTTTCTGTTTTTACCAGTTTGTTGGCACAATAGAGGATTTGCATCAAATAGATGTTCTCTGCCTGCAAAACTCTGCCACTATTAAATTGGTTGTGACAGAGAGAAAGAGAGGCAATTTACAGCCAATTTCAACACATACTAACAACATCCTTCTTTGGAATGACTGAACTCAAGGACAACAAGCATAACTTTGTTCAGAGATTTGCAATTCTGTTAGAAAAGCTAGAGTGTCGTTTTTTTTCTCTTATTCCAATCATAACAGTCTACTGCTCCTGATTCAAAAAACATTGAATCTTCAGAACTGTGTGTTGCATATTCCCATTGAATGATGTGTTGCATATTCCCATTGAACTATGTGTTGCATATTCCCATTCGCGTTGCATATTCCCATTGAACTTGGTGTTGCATATTCCCATTGAACTATGTGTTGTATCTTCCCATTCAACTATGTGTTGCATCTTCCCATTGAACCATGTGTTGCATATTCCCATTGAACCATGTGTTGCATCTTCCCATTGAACCATGTGTTGCATCTTCCCATTGAACCATGTGTTGCATCTTCCCATTGAACCATGTGTTGCATATTCCCATTGAACTATGTGTTGCATCTTCCCATTGAACCATGTGTTGCATCTTCCCATTGAACCATGTGTTGCATCTTCCCATTGAACCATGTGTTGCATATTCCCATTGAACTATGTGTTGCATCTTCCCATTGAACCATGTGTTGCATATTCCCATTGAACTATGTGTTGCATATTCCCATTGAACTATGTGTTGCATATTCCCATTGAATTTGGTGTTGCATATTCCCATTGAACCATGTGTTGCATATTCCCATTCAACTATGTGTTGCATATTCCCATTGAAATGTGTCGCATATTCCCATTGAAATGTGTGTCGCATATTCACATTTCGTCTTTCTGTATTCTGTGTAAAAAAAAGGGAACGTTTTTGATTGAATGTCCACTTTAGTGCTCTGACCTGACTGCTAGAGTAAACTCTTCCAACCATTTCAGTTTCAAAGGTCTTATTGACTCATCAGAGACAGCTCTATTCAGAAGTCCTCAGAGAACAGTATCCCCAGAAGAAGCCCAAATGAAAAATGTATGAGAAAGTACAGATTAAGCTCCTCTAAACACATAGATCTTTGCTTTCCCATTCTGGAATGTTCTCCCATTCTGATCTCATCCACTTCTCCTGAAAGGGTTTTCTCTCCAAACAAACTACAAAACAAACCTGAGCTCATCAGATCCGTTGAGTAGTACAGTCAAACGTGATGGGTGTGCTGAATACGTTTGACAGCCTGTTTTTCTCTTCTATGTGTAGTCTGTAGGCCCTGCTCTATTTACACTGACAGGTCTAGGTCCGAACCAGGGCATAGCAACCACAGCTAAACTTCTGTAAACAACAGGGAATGAACCAAACTCAAGAGACTAAAGTAAATCATTACTGCATCAAGGGTTGTCAAAAAAGCACAAGGGTTCATAAATGTGTGTGCGTGTGTGTGCTTGCGTTCATGTCAAGGGTTGTCAAAAGCATTCTCAACACTGGATAAGGCAAGCACGCCAGGGCTGATGTTCCAGCAAGCTTGACACACCATTAGCCCTAACAGGTACTGAACTTCTATTTTTTACTTGATCGTGCTAAGAGACTTAAAGCTCTGAGAGACGGGCAAAAAAAGCCTGTTAGATTTGGTCATTTAATCTTACAGTAGTGACAACATTGCTGGTGATTGCAGATGCAATCCTCCTCTGCGTCCCACCCACCCATCCTCATACATCAACAACACAACAGCATCATCAACAGGGGTGGGACCATGTCTCGTTAATTTCCCAGTGGGAGGTTGTTCATCTCATACAACGAGAACAGTGATCATCACCGTCCTAACCAGTCCATGAGTACCACTGGTGGAAAAAGTACCCAACTGTCATACTTGAGTAAAAGTAAAGATACCTTAATAGAAAATGACTCGAGTAAAAGTCACCCAGTAAAATACTACTTGAGTAAAAGTCTAAAACTATTGGTTTAAAATATACTTAAGTATCAAAAGTAAATGTAATTGCTTAAATTTACTTAAGTATCAAAAGTAAAAGTATAAATCATCTCAAATTCCTTATATTAGGCAAATCAGATTTTCAAATTTTCTAGTATTTTTTTAATTTACATATAGCCCGGGGCACACAACCACTCTGACATAATTTACAAACGAAGCATGTGTTTAGCGTGTCAATAAGGATGACCAGGGATGTTCTCTTGATAAGTGTGTGAATTAGACCAAAGTAAAGTACAGATACCCCAAAAAACTACTTAAGTACTTTACACCACTGATTAGTACACTGACTGAGTGAGTGCAGCCACATGGGTCCCCAGTGACAGCAGTCACAGCACTAACCCTCCATATATCACACACATCGCTCTGCATCTCAATCACATCTCCACATTTTTACATTTGAGTCATTTAGAAGACACTCTTATCCATAGCAATTTACAGGAGAAAGTAGGGTTAAGTGCCTTGATCAAGGGCACATCTATAGATTTCATCTAGTCAGCTCAGGGATTCAAACCAGCAACCTTTCGGTTACTGACCCAACCTCTTAACTGTTAGGCTACCACCCAGCCCACATCTCATCATGTTTTCGAGAAGAAGAATAGAGATAAATGTGCACAAACACACACACTTACTCAAGCCCATATGGCGCACAAGAGACATTCTGGTGACATGATGATCGATGCTTGGCTGCCGTTTGACATAAAAATTAATTACATTTTGTCCATAATAATCTCATCAAGGCTATACCCGCACTATATCTGCACGCTGTTGGCTAGAGCACACATGCCAAAAGCAGAGTGGGCACGTTCGCTACATAATGGAACAGTTGTTGTGACATAAAAGATTGCGATGGAAACACATAGATTTTTTAAAATTTTATTTAGTACATTTAACTGCAAAAGTAACTTTTTATGTGCACTACGTCATCACAAACAGACTTTTAACAGCAACAAGTTAATTTGATGGAACCACATCTCTGGTGGGAAAATGTACAGATTTTTGAATATTTCCTCAAATTGGATGGAAAATAAGGTAATGTGTGTGAGTTCAAATAGTTTCGCTGTATCCTAAAATGACATAGTTCACTATAAAACCTGACTAACAAAATTCACAAGACAAAACTGGATCCATCTATATGTCATGATGTTGGCCTGTTGGTGAGGTTTATGAACCCCATAAATACCTTTCCCCTTTCCTCTCTCGCTACTCTACAGAGTGACTCTTGGAAAGCCCTTTGTTAACATAGAGAGTCTGAAAACATCAAAAGGGGTGGGGACCAGAACCATATTTCGGTAATCCAACCAGTTGAAATTATACGTTGGTACTTAAAGAATATGATATCAGATTCGTTGTCATCTGAGACATTATTACTGATGATAGAATGACATAAACTGTATCTTAGAAAGTCTATACATTCTAGTTCAGATTCAGATTCACATGGAATTGCTGTGCATTTTAAATGTTTAAATATTAAACTATTTATGAAAAGATTAAATGTAATTTTAGCTTCTAAATGAGAGAATTGTTTCCATAAGGTAAACTCTGTGAACAGACATTGGTTGTGAACTATGAAGCACGCCCTTCTCTCCCCTACTACATAAGCCCTTTACGACAATTGTACAATTGACAATTGTCCATACATTAAAAGGGCTAATATCAAACTACAGAACTATGCCAACTTCAGCGTGAGCTTAAAGTATGGCAACTTGGTATGAACTTTGAACTCTTATTCACTAAAAAAGTGATACCTCCTAGCCGTTGAGTGAGCAGCAGCAGCTGTAAACGTGGGCTAGGAAAGGACGGACAAAGTATCTCTTCTACCATACACACGACGGTACTACAACGCATCCTTTCTACCAAACATTCTTCAGAGGACAGGAAGATCTCTGTTGGGCAACACGACCTTCCATCTACGACCAACCTATTGAAGCACAGCTCAAAGTAAATATTTCTTGCATTTTCCTTTTACAAATTGGCGGTTATTTAGAATGCATAAGATTCTGTATTTAGGATAGAATAGCTTTACAAGGTCCGATCAGAGACCAAATTCCTTTGTTCCTCAGTCTTCCCGTGCTTTCATTCAAAACCAAACCCCCTTTCTTTGTGTATCCAGCCGTCATATCTGTTCAGTCCGCTAGGGACGTTTTCTTTTATGACATAATTAGTAATCAATGTATGACCCATCCTGTGTATGTGTAATTCTGTGTGATTGTTTTGGTATTTAGTAAATAAATAATTCGACCAAATTTTGTATTGCTGATTCAACTTGTTAGCCAGGGTTTGTGAAGATAACCAAGAATTCTACGACTTCAGATGAGACTGAATAAGGTGAAGATTAAGAATTGACTGCTATTGATGTAAAAGATTACCAGGTCTTAAGAGTTTATTCGGAAGATAACAGCTCTATAAACATTATTTCGTGGTGCCCCAACTTTCTAGTTAATTACATTTACATGATTAGTTCAATCAGGTAATATAAATCATTTTATAGAATAGCATGTCATATCACTTAATCCGGCATAGCAAAGACACGACACATACCAAGAACAATAACAATATATTTTTTTCATCGTTCAATTCAAGTGTATACATTTAAAGTGGTCTAGGAGTGTGGTTCTCAAGGGAATCCCCCCCCCCCCCCCCCAGGGAAACAGGGGGAGTTTATTCTCCTACAGTGCTCTATCCAGTCTGCAGGTTAATCCATAAGTCTTTCCCAGGACAGTCTCTCTATCCTATCCTCCTTTGCTTTTTCCCCCTCTCCCTCTCGGTCTCGCTCTTCACTCGCGTTCAACACATTTGACCCATGGTAGACGTTTCAGGCAGTAACCCTGTTCAGCTCTGACAGGGTATGAACCAACCAGGACTGGAACAGTACTTAAGTACTGCTGCTGTCATAGAGAGAGCACCATGCACAGCGAGAAAGGAAAATAAGACGAGAGATGACACCTTCATTCCTTTCATCACATTGCGCAGCGCAGTCATCCTCCCAGACAACTAGTTTTAGATGGTTGTAGACCTGATCACAGGTATCAGTAAAAGTATCAACCCCATCAGCAGATCAATCAGTATGAACAGCATGAGCACCCAGCCCAAGGTGGATGAGTCCATTAGCAGATGGGTAGGGGGCTCTCTGTGTGTGCGAGAGTGTTGCATGTTGAAACAGCAGGTTGGCATTTATTGGGATGACTCATGTACTGAAGGCAGCTCTGCAGTGGTCACTAGCTGGCACAGCCACAAAGTAATAAAATCTAACTTTAACTTTAAATTATAAACATCTAGTGGAAACTGCTCAGTTCTGCCTCCAGAGCAAGACTCATGACAATAAAGGTCAACCTGCATTCTAACAGTGTGGTAGATTATGAATCACGGTGTGTGTGTGTGGTGTGTGTGTGTGTGTGTGTGTGTGTGTGTGTGTGTGTGTGTGTGTGTGTGTGTACCAACCCTTCAACAGCAGACACGTCACCCGTGATACAAGTCAGTATGGTGGGTTGGCAAGCCATATCTGAGGACATTGGGAGATGATGTGGAAACCGGCCACTAGGGGCAACAGTGAACATTATTACATTCAAGGAGTTTTCGGTTTTGCTATGGCGTTGTAGGCGGGGATGGCGGATGGGCGAAAGCCTCTGATTCCAAAGGTTGCAAGTTTGAATCCAGTGATAGAAAGTTATATTTTTTATTCTTGTTTTAAACCTATCCCAAACCTTACCTTAATATTTGCAATTAATGCCTGAACTTAACCCTAACCTTAGAAATCTGGAGTTAATGCCTAAACTTAACCTTAAACACTTCTAAATTTGACGTTTGTGAAATATGGATGAACGTCTGACATGAGACTGTGAGAGCTAGTTGTCAACAGAGACATAGTTTACATTATGTCCATGCTGGTTCAAGTGGCATGGAAAAAGAGGGTTCCCCAGTGAAAGCATCAATCGTCTGAGGACAGATTCCATTATCAGGTTGATGGAAGACATCACAGTAGAAGATTGATTAAACCAAGGGATCATCCCATTGGGAGGAGATGAGAGTTGTTGGGTGAGTTAACTAGAATAACATGCTATAAGGTTGTGATGTGGAACTGAGGTATTGTCCACAGTTGAGTAGGTTTACAAAAGAGTTGCAGTAATGGAGCGCGGCCAGCAATGGAATATTATTTTTTTATGTTTTATTTCACCTTTATTTAACCAGGTAGGCCAGTTGAGAACAAGTTCTCATTTACAACTGCGACCTGGCCAAGATAAAGCAAAGCAGTGCGACACAAACAACAACACAGAGTTACACATGGAATAAAGAAATGTACAGTCAATGACACAATAGGGAAAAAAACGTGTGCAAATGAGATAAGATTAGGGAGGTAAGGCAATAAATAGGCCGTAGTGGCAAAGTAATTACAATTTAGCAATTAAACACTGGCGTGCAGAAGATGAATGTGCAAGTAGAGATACTGGGGTGCAAAGGAGAAAATTAAAAAAAAAAAAAAAAGTAACAATATGGGGATGAGGTAGTTGGATGGGCAATTTACAGATGGGCTATGTATAGATGCAGTGAGGGTGAGCTGCTCTGACAGCTGATGCTTAAAGTTAGTGAGGGAGATATGAGTCTCCAGCTTCAGGGATGTTTGCAATTCGTTCCAGTCATTGGGGATGACCAGTGAAATATACCTGCTGGAGCGCGTGCAGCAGGTGGGTGCTGCTATGGTGACCAGTGAGCTGAGATAAGGCGGAGCTTTACCTAGCAAAGACTTATAGATGACCTGGAGCCAGTGGTTTTGGCGACATATATGAAGCGAGGGCCAGCCAACGAGAACCTACAGGTCGCAGTGGTGGGTGGTATATGGGGCTTTGGTGACAAAATGGATGGCACTGTGATATATTGCATCCAATTTGCTGAGTAGAGTGTTGGAGGCTATTTTAAAAATGACATCGCCGAAGTCAAGGATCGGTAGGATAGTCAGTTTTACGAGGGTATGTTTGGCAGCATGAGTGAAAGAGGCTTTGTTGCAAATATCAACTCAGCATTCTGCGTTTATTGTTCATAAAGGTACATGCATGCGTGTGCGCAGAGGCATGCCTGAGTATATGCAATCTGTCTGCATGTGTCTGAATGTGAACATACCAGTGTGGGGGTGTTATGATGTGAAGGTAGAGTGTGTGTGTGTGGTGCTTAGGGGAGACAGAGACAGGAATGTAGAGAGGGGGTTCTGTGTGTGTACCGTCTTTATCTTGTCAAACACAGAGCTGTCTCTCTGTCTCAGAGCACAGCGGAGCGCTGCATCAATACAATATCCTGCAGAGTCTCTCTCTCTCTCTCCGCTTCAGAAGCAAACGCATAACACACACAGGCCTACCCATTCCGTTAAAAAATAAAGCACGCACACAACCAAAAACACCCCATTAAAATGCCTCAGAAGCAAACACAGGCCTACCCATTCTGTTAAAAATAACACACATACCACACACAGGCCTAGCCATTCTGTTAAAAATAACACACATACCACACACAGGCCTAGCCATTCTGTTAAAAATAACACACATACCACACACAGACCTACCCATTCTGTTAAAAATAACACACATACCACACACAGGCCTACCCATTCTGTTAAAAATAACACACATACCACACACAGGCCTACCCATTCTGTTAAAAATAACACACATACCACACACAGGCCTAGCCATTCTGTTAAAAATAACACACATACCACACACAGGCCTACCCATTCTGTTAAAAATAACACACATACCACACACAGGCCTACCCATTCTGTTAAAAATAACACACATACCACACACAGGCCTACCCATTCTGTTAAAAATAACACACATACCACACACAGGCCTACCCATTCTGTTAAAAATAACACACATACCACACACAGGCCTAGCCATTCTGTTAAAAATAACACACATACCACACACAGGCCTAGCCATTCTGTTAAAAATAACACACATACCACACACAGGCCTACCCATTCTGTTAAAAATAACACACATACCACACACAGGCCTACCCATTCTGTTAAAAATACCACACATACCACACACAGACCTACCCATTCTGTTAAAAATAACACACATACCACACACAGGCCTAGCCATTCTGTTAAAAATAACACACATACCACACACAGGCCTACCCATTCTGTTAAAAATAACACACATACCACACACAGGCCTACCCATTCTGTTAAAAATAACACACATACCACACACAGGCCTACCCATTCTGTTAAAACACATGCAGCCTCCACCAGAGACCACCCCATAGCTTTTATCAACACCTGCCATTACCTGCCAGACATCTTTCAATGCAGGAAGTCAGTCAGACAGTCAGTCATTCAGTCAGTTAGTTAGTCAGTCCAGTCCAGTCAGTCAGGCTGCCTTCCCCTGAGCTGTCTTCCTGGAGCACTGTTTTTAATTCACTTAGCAGAGGGAACACATCAATTTAGCTTATGGTAATGAGATGCTCAGGAGACCTACCAATAGGACACTGATGGAGAAAGCCTGGGCGATCCATCACTCTGGGTGTGTGTGTGGGGGTGTGTGGGTGTGCATTTGTGGATGTGTGCAAATGGATTTAACCGCAAGAGGAAAACAAAAGTAGAGAATGAAGTGTACAAAGCAACACCTAAAAAGTACATCACCAACAGTAGACTTAACTGTTTCATGGCTGGGTGACCAATGGGAAGAGCTAAACAGAGACCGAACACAGTTTGACATGTCCAATCACACAGTCCCTCTGATGAGTCATGTCTACTGTATGTTCTCATCTACCACTCACAGCCCACTTCAGGAAACTGATGGGAACCAGGCCACAGCTTAAACTCACACTCACACGCACACACACACGAGCGTACACACACAAACACACTCATAAATATTATGTTGATGCAGATGGAAGAAATGTGAATCAGGATGACTGACAGGCCTGATGGTGCGGGACTACATTGTAGGAAGCTAGGTTTGTCTATGTCATCTTTGAGAGCATTGAGTGGGCGACATTGACTCCAGCCAATCAGCATTGAGGACTGACTGTAACTTGGCAAAATGAAAAAGTCGAGAGGCCCTCAGAGATGAAGCACTCATGTAATATTCATGGGCAACGGGCTGAGTGTGTGTGTATGTGTGCGTGTGTGCGTGCGTGTGTGCATGTGTGCGTGTGTGTAAGAGGGCTTTCATAGTCGGATGAGAGTATGAGGAGAAGGAAGAAAAGGAAGAGAGTGAGAGGAGATCAGAAACAAGAACAGTCATTCATTTTTGTACCTTACACCTCCCTGCTTTAAACCTCCTCTTTTAATCAAGGAAAATAATTCAATTCAGACACCACATTTAAAATGAAAGAAGAATAATCAGAAAAATAAAGCAGAGCATCCTTAGAAATATCTGCTGATTCCAAGAGGACATGAAAGATTTAAAGCTTGCTCCCTCTCTCGCGCTCTCTCTCTCCCTCCCATCCCCCCCTCTCTCCCTCTCTCCCCACCCCTCTCTCTCGCTCACTCCCCCTCCCCTCTCATGGCCACTCTCCCCCACCCCTCTCTCTTCCTCTTCCTCTCCCTTCCCCACCCCTATCTCTCCCACCCCTCTCCTTCATTCCCCCACCCCTCTCTCTCCCTCTCACGCCCCCACCCCTCTTACTCCCCTTCTCCCCCACCCCTCTCTCTTCCTCTCACTCCCCCTCCCCTCTCTCCCCCCACCCCTCTCTCTTCCTCTCACTCCCCTTCACCCCACCTCTCTCTCTCCCCCACCCCTCTCTCTTCCTCTCATTCCCCCTCCCCTCTCTCCCCCCACCCCTCTCTCTTCCTCTCACTCCCCTTCACCCCACCTCTCTCTCTCCCCCACCCCTCTCTCTTCCTCTCACTCCCATTCACCCCACCTCTCTCTCTCCCCCACCCCTCTGTCTGCGACACCATCTGATATTCATAAGTCTGTGCAATGACACGACTCAGCAATGTGCTGCTTCCCCCACTTTGATAGTGTGTACGTGTGCGTTTCACTTGAAGCACATTGAGCTGCATATAGAAACAGAGTGACTAGACAACACAGAACTGTATTTCTCAGTAAAATAAAGAGAAAATGAGAGCCTGGTCTCATAGACTAGACGTAGCATAGTAAACATAAACCCGGGACACTCAAATTAGTATGATTTGTTACGTTTGGTATGGTTACACAAGACAGAAGGTTACTTAAGGCAAAAACTAAAGTTGGGTGGTTGGTCGGGCTGGATAGGTAGCCGTATAACACGAACATCTAGCAACCCAAAGGTTGCGTGTTCGAATCTCATCACAGAAAACTTTTGCATTTCAGCTAATTAGCCACAACTTACTACTTTTTAGTTACTTTGCAATTACTTAGCATGTTAGCTAACCCTTCCCCTAACCATAAACTTAAACCTTTAACCTAAATCCTAACCCTAACCTCTAACCCAAAACTCTAGCTAAGCTAACATTACAATTTGTAACATATCATACATACGTTTTATAAATTCTTAACATATTTTTCGAATTGCAAATTAGTAGCATATCATACAAAATGGATGATGGACATCCACAAATGAATACATAAGATACGAATGGTCACATAACAAACTAAGTGGCTTTATGTTTACTATGCTACGTCTAACCCTGAGTCCAGGTTGAAAATGATGGTTTCTCTCAAAAAACAACATTAGAATGTAAAGATTAAACATATTGAACAGTGGTTGAAGCCAAGACGTCCACAAAGCCAGTGCTCCCGAGTGGATTAAACACAGATGAATCAGGAGGCATGACAGCACATTCTTAATGACTGTGCAGCTTTAATTGGCTGGCAGACCAATTAGTAGTGTGCTAAATGTACAGTATCTGTGTATGTGAAATACACCAGTGTCCATCAATACCCAACATCAAACACATACTGTACAGGAGCAGTCCAGCCACTGAGGGGAGGAAACACGCACAGCAAGAAATAGAGAAATATCCATGGTTTGAAAGAGAGAGAATATATTTGAAGCATTTTTCACTGTGAGGAGTAGAAGCTCTGGGGCACCAGTAGAGAGACATGACAGGGGACCAACCATATTACAATCAACAGCCAACGTAACTGGAGCTCTGATTATACAGAGAGTGACACATGCTAGGAAGAGGCATACAAAGACGCACACACACACACCCTCATAACTCTGGAGGACACACATCCCTGATTGATGTCTACTGTCACAGCGGGCTGTGAGTCACAGGTGAAAGGTCATTTTGTCAGCATCACACACAGCAGCTAAACTGGGTCAAGTTCTGCCAACCTGCAGAGGGAAACAAATGGGAACACCAGTGGAAAAAACACAACTGGACTGGAGCTGCAGTTCAGTCATTGCAGATAGCAGTGTTTTCCACACTGCACTTTCAGAAGTGTGTTTGATTTGAAAAGCAGCATGCCCCACATCGGAGGGAATTGACAATTTATTTAGATATTGGCAGCAGAGGAGGCTGGTGGGAGGAGCTATTGGAGGACGGGCTCATTGTAATGGCTGAAATGTAATACATGGAATCGTGTCAAACATGTGGTTTCTATACGTTTTATGTTTTTTCTATACCAATCCATGTATTCTCTTCTAGCTATTACAATGAGCCTGTCCTCCTATAGCTCCTCTCATCAGCCTCCTCTGATTGGCAGTTATTATAACCTGTAGATTGGGTCCTGGTCTGGTCACAACCTCCTGGCCCCAATACTGCTCCAGCTACAAAAAAGATTTGCTTTGCCTGTGGGAATGAACTTTGGACCCTGCACTAACTGATTTAATATGCACAGTTATTATGTATATTAATATAATATAAAAAGTTAAACTGCTTAACTAAGCATCTTGCTGGCTGACTTATTTTCAGAACAATTGAAATTGTTAGTCTCTAAAATGGCATTTATGTTGTAAAGGCCACTGGTAATGAAAGATGTTCTCCCTGTCTCCTCTGGTAAGGATGTACGGAATGTTGTGTTCTCCTTATAATGAGAGGATGAGGGAGAGAACGAGCTGGAAAAAGAGAGAGTTGGAGAGGGAGTGAGAGATAGGGAGTGAGAGAGAGAGAAAGAGAGAGTTCAAAAAGGAGAACTGCATTCAGATCTCTGTTACCACCCTGGGCTTGCTCCTGGGTAGATAAAATGTAGCACTCCAAAGGCATGCTGAAAATAGTATGGTAGATTTGTTCCAAAGAGGCGCAGAAAATAATCTCAACAGACAGGTCCTCAACCAATATTATGTGTGCTACAGTTAGGACTAGGAGTGACAGGTTTTACTATAAGGTATTTTCATTACTATCACTATCTTCGATTCCAACCATCCCAATGTTGGTGAACAGTGCATTCCATCTTTTCTGTAGTACATTCTAACTGAAACACCACTGTGATGATTGACAGCTGGCACATGTTCATTATACACATTGGCACTGATGAAGCCAGCGGTAACGACAGCATCATCAAGCACAGGTGCAACTCAGCTGTAAACCACATGGGCCTCAAGTGCATGTGCGCACATCACACACACACACACACACACATTCCATAGCAGTGCTGCTGTTCTGCAGAGTTTAATAAAAGTAGTTGTGATATTTTGATATTCATGTTTGAGAGGACATCTGCATAGCAGCTCTGCCCAGGGGAGGGTTGATACAGCAGGCTGCTGCCTCCTCAGCACTATCACACAGGAACACAATAAAATGGTGTGTGTGTGTGAGAAACGCCTGGAAATATGAATCTGATAGCGGAGGTTGGGTGGAGGTTAACTTTGTATTACAGTTGAGAATGACGCTCTAACTGATGAATCAAATGCTCTTGGATTCTGTTATTTTTGGTTGGGTGCTTGTATGAGTCAAAAACAAACAAGTGAAATGTACCGAAAGCTTTTTATTCAATTATATGATATTCCACATCGCTGTTTTGTAGTAAATACAGTATGCTACCCGAGGCAAATGTAATTACATCATGCCTGTATCCGTGACTGCCTGTGGCGCCAACAGAGTGTGACATGTCTTCAGTGTTGAACAAAAGAACCACATAGTCACTGTTCTGTCACAATACTCTCTTCACCTGACATGAGCTTGTCTTTCCCATAGAGCTGCATTGAAATGACTGATTAGAATAATGAGGAGGTCTAAAAAGCATGAGCGTGACAGGCAAAGATAAGAGACCCGTATAGTGATTGGGAAAAAACATTCCTGAGAATGTGCGAGTGTATGTATAAGGGCGGGTGGCATCCTCAGTTTACAGCTTCTGTCCTCCTCTGGGTACATTGACTTCAAAACACAACCTAGGAGGCTCATGGTTCTCACCCCTTCCATAGACTTACACAGTAATTATGACAAATTCCAGAGAACGTTCTCCAGCCTATCAGAGCTCTTTCAGTATGAACTGACATGTTGTCCACCCAATCAAAGGATCAGGGAATTATCTAGTACTGAAAGCATAAGCTACAGCTAGCACTGCAGTGTATAACATGTGGTGAGTAGTTGACTCAGAGAGAAAGACAATAGTTTAACAGTTTTTAATAAATTAATTTCTTCCAAAATGAAGGAGAAGCAAGAGAGAAAGTCATTTTTTTCAGTTTCACTTACTTAGCTAGCAAATGCAGCTAGATAGTTTAGCCTACTGAAACACCCTGCTCAAACAAAGGGATGCTATGTTAGCTAGCTGGCTATGACTCTCCAACAAAACACTGGAACTCTTCCTAGTCAAGGTAAGCTTTTTGTATTACTAATTTCTTGCCACAGGGGCCCGCCGGTGTAACTGCTTACTGACTGTACAATGTAACGTTACTGCATGATTGTAGCGGGTTTACTAACGTATTAGTTCTATTAGCTATGTTACTTTACCTAATATTTTTCGCCTGGCCACATACAGCTGATGTGTTGTGCATTGAAGTCCACAAGCGAAGGGAAGAGGTGAGAGGAGGAGAGCGCATAGATGCGACAAGGAATACAAAGTGGCTTCTATGAAAGTTAACTGTGTTTACGCGTGATCAGGGGTGTATTCATTCCGCCGATTCTGTTGAAAAAAATGTCTTAATGGAAGCAAACGGAACAAAACGGGGATAAACATACCTGAATTTGTCCAATAGAAACTCTCGTTTGCAACTGTTGGACTAATGATTACACCCTATATCAACTAGATGCAGCTAGATGCAGAGTGTGTAAGGCGGTATTACATGTCACTGTCTTTCCATGTGTCACTGTCTGTGACCTCAAATTTGTCTGTCAACCTGTGTGCACCTACGTTGTAAACTTTCATGCTTGGGCTAGGTTGAAGTAACCTCATGGTGGGTATAGGGACAATTTGAGTATTATATAGTAGCCTAAACCTATCGACGACTGAATTGAATGAGAGTCATCCAGTGTGCATGTAATAGAAATAAGGCCATGCTCATGAAAAAAACATACGGTTCCAGCACACACACACAGGTCACAAAGCCGTCCTAAGCCCACTAAGAGAAACAGCCCAATAAAATATGCACCCTTGCAAATAAAATATGCCCCTCCATGTTCCGTTAAAACATTCAGACTGCTAGCCACGTGCTACACTATACACTCCACCAAGTAGCGGCACGGGGGGAAAGAAGAACCCTGAACCTCAGCAGCACCGAATGGAAGCGCTGTGCTGCGTTGAGCCAGCGAAGGTTGAGCGAGTTCAAAGTCTAATCCTGGACTTCACCCATGGGAGTTCAGAGCTGGGAAAGGACAAAGAGCAGGGCTGTTTTTATGTCTAAAAAGCCTTTTCTAGTTCTGCTGCATGTGTGTGTGTGTGTGAGGATGGGAGCACACACTCTGGAAGAATCAAGGCTTTAGCGAGTGAGGGGAGCTAAATCCTCTAACACATAAACACAAGCAAATGCACGAATACACTAGGCTACCATTGTCTTAAAAGCTATTGTTCAATTATTTCTTATTAACAGTCTACAAATGAACGACTTCTTAAAACAGTGTTAATTTGCACAGCATAATGAAGCCATTGTTCCCACTGTAGTGTTATCTGTCCATTGATGCCTTTTGATATCGTTCTTCCATCATACACACATGCACACGCACACGCAGCAGGTCTGAGAAAACAAACAGAAACACTAGTTTGATCTCAGTTGTTCTGGGGCTTCGTACTCTATCCAAAAATGCTATTGTTTATCAAGATGGGACAACCTGGAAACTGAACAGAGAAACCAAAGCTTCTGCATTGTTCTGATGCATTGTACAAATGATACCATAGACAGTGAGAGCTATATCACACTATAGGATTACACAGAGAGGCTGACTGTCCTAGACTGGCTTCCTACTGCCTGGGCTCTTTGTCAAAATGGTGGGTTTACCCAATACATTACTGGAAGCTTACATTATAGTGTGTGACTCTCTTAATTTTTTATAGCCTACTCTTTTCAAGCTCTGCCACAGATCTGGCCTGGAGTATGGGTGGACACAGCCCACGTCGAGGCTGGAGAGGTATGAAGAATTCAAAAAGGTGGGAGGCAGGCCTTTTAAAACAGACCGTTAGCCCTGTCTAGGAACTAAGCTCTCGACTTTGTCAATATAGATTGAGGTAGCAATCTAACCTGACTAATGAATATAGCCACTAATTAGCCTGTGTTAAATACCACTTCCCTGGCTATACGTCAAGCTATTAGTCGATAATCCAATGGCTCATTGGCTAAAATCAATGCTGTTGTGCTGACGCTAAGTAAATGAGAAGGGAAAAGTAAACAAACATTTTCTCATCATTTCAAACTAGAAGTATATCTAATCTTAGTGAGATAATAAGGGAGGAAAGTAAGTACTAAAACTGAGAGTTGTAAGACTTGTTCATTTCTAAACTTCCTGAACTCCACGGTGCGGCTAAAAAAGACCTGAGGTTTTCAAAAGGACTTTCGGCAGGAAGTCCAGGGGCATTTCCAAAGAATGAGTCTGAAAAGCTCAGTCTGAAAAAGTGTGTTGTTGTTGTTTCAGGGGCTTTTTTCTCAAGAGTTGGATATGTTTCAGGATAGGAAATAATAGCAGTACTTAGTCAGTCCTTTCTCTTCTCTCGTTCTACAGAATATCCTTTATAGTTTACTGGATGTCGTGGGAGTGTTGCGGGAGTGTCAGAGTTGTTGGTTAGAGCAGTTTGTGCTCTTCAGATATCAAAACATCTCACACTTTGATAAGCACATAACTACACACAAACGGACACACGTGCACACTCGATACAGTGTGTGGAGGGCCTATGCACCAGGGTGGTGGGCAGCAGCTAGGACTGGTTAGTTTACCTGGCTGGCGTCGTGTGTATACATCACATTATACCCTAGCGTCATATCACCAGCAACACTTAAGCTTAGTTTTATGATGCTACTTCCCTATTTGAATAAAAGCGGGGTCCTGATAGTCCCCCTGAACCAATGACCTGTGTTAAGGGGCAGTAATTGTATTTTTACGGCCACCTTTAGATCTCCCCGGTGCCCTCCTCGTATCACTACGCCAGAGCAACACTTCACTCCACCACCGCAACCCGTAACCTAGCAACGGCCCGCTGAAGGCCTGAAGAGCAGCAGCTTCCGTTTGGTTTTGTGTGAGTGTTGTGCCTTGGCAACAAAGTGAGCTCCTCTTCACTTCAGATGATAGGCAGCTTTATCTGTATGTAGCTTGTAAATATCTGTGTACTGAATTAATACCTATAGTGAACACTAAAGGGCATTTCCATGTAAAAGGACCTATGAGCACAAACATGTGAAGTTCATAGGAGCATGTCAAATCTGGTGTCAAATGAAAGCAAAGAGTCTATAGTTTTTTTAAAATTAAGTCATATACAGTTTAACCTTTTTCCATCCTACAAATTAGGAATAAGTAAAGGCGTTGACTTCTGGTCAAACAGATGGAAAAGGGGTCTTTATAAAACATCTGGCAGAAAAAGTCCTAAAAGGTATTAAAAATGCATTAAATCACATTAATGTTGATATAAAGACACCTGCCAACTAATATGTTTGTTTTGCAAAAATGATTTGCCATCTGTAAGTTTAAGAAATATTGCCTAGTGTCTTGTCATTTTGTTACCAAAAACCCACATATCTTTAAGATATTTCTTTATTTATCTCCCTCATGAGGGAGGATAATGAAAGATCACAGAATTAACAAGTAAAGGTAGGCCTACCAATTAGTTGTCAAATCGGAAACAGAATGACCAAAAAATCTGCAACAGAATGACTGCAACTGTATTGGCTACAATGGGAGCTCATTTGCTACTGTCCTCTCTTCCACTGGCATACTGTTATGTTCAGCTCATAACTCATAACTGTTTTCTTTCTCTTTATGTCACGTGGTGGTCAAAGCAAGAGTGTGAAAACAGTCTGGACAACCACTCACTCTCTCTCTCAAGTTAATGTCAACTCTCCCATGAACCCCCTCTCGTTCCATTTACTGTAACCAGCCCTCTCACCCACTAAGCACCAGCCAACACCAGACGTCCATGGACATTGAAAAGTGGTTGAAGGTCAGTCCAAATCTGAACCAATCATAGACGTCTGTTTCACAAAATTTGGACAGAACAGTATAATACAGTAGAGTGCAGTACAGTAGAGAAAACAACAGTAGAGAACAGTTGTACAGTAAAGTATACTTTAGTACAGTACAGCACACTAAAGTAAAGTACAGTATAATTTACTTGATGTACTGTACTTTACTGAATTATGCTTTACTGTACTGAACTCCACTATACTTTACTGTAATGTACTGTGCTCTACTGTTCTGTACTGTGCTATCCAAATATGCAAAATATACGTCTATAGGTGGTACATATTTTGGTCTAGTCCGGACCAACCAAATTGAAGAGAATGACATTCATACTTATGCATTTCTGTATAGCACAGATTATGGACCCATGAAGTCAATCTGTTACAATAATTATGGTACTAGGTGTTAATCCATTTCACTTACTGTACTTCCATAACCAAAATAGATTTTTTTCAAACTCAAGGTGTCATATCATACCTGACAATTAATTATTTCTGCAGACATCTTTGAATCTTAATTCGGAGTAGATATTTAACAGAGTTCTTTGGAAAAATGTGGTCTCGTAAAAAAACAGAGGGAGATTTGACTGTTTTTCTGTTACCAAACTGTAGATCTGCACTGTTCTTCTAGTAAACGTGTTTCAGTAAAGTTTTCACTGGAAATTGTTAAAAGTAGACGTTGTGTTGAATGGTCTGTTCAACTTTGCAATCAATGTTTTTGGTTCGGCATACTTTTAAAGTGAAAAATCAGAGTCTCAGCGTCATTCTGTGGAATTGCTCTACAGATGAAGATATAGCCTACCTAGATCACCAAAGAAGGCCCAAGCAGAGAAATGGGAGAAATAATAACTTATGGGACCAAGGGACTTCATTCATAACTCTCTTATGATTCACCTTGACTTGTATATCAGCCGTTGAGTAGACAACGCTATCTACCGTGTAGGTCAGGGGTGCTCAAATATTTAGGTTTGGTGGGCCAAAATATAATCTGATTGGTGGGCCACTGGCCAAACAAATAAGGCATTATCTATTTAGAAATATAACAGGTAAACAATATCTGTTTAGTAAGCAATCGTAAAATCACACTTCCAAAAATCTAATTGTAGCTATATAACTCGACACCTAACAACAGATTCTGATTACCAGTATTAAAGATGTATTAAAAAACAGTAACCGTTGTGGCACAGAAACTGCAACCAAGTTTCTACTTTCATAAGGCTAATAACTGGAATATGTTTCAAATTACTTGAATATGGGAAAGGTGTAATGATTTGTATTTGCAGCAGTAAGTCACTGAGATGCATCAGAAATTCCAGGAAAACATGAGGGAAGCTAATCAGGCAAAAGCGCCTCTAGCCTAGTCGGGGCCCGAAGAGAGATTTTGGTTAGATACATTTTTTAGTTAAAGAACATTTTCCGTAATTCCACAAATTTTGTCATGAGGTGAACCTTGTTTCGTAGTTTTAAAGCTAATTTCCTGGCATTCTACACATTTTGCCATGGGGTGATGAGAAACTTTTGCAGTTTTAAAGCAGATTTTCTGCAATTCTACACATTTTGCCATTACTTATACCATGTTCATATGATATCTGATTGAGAGTGACAAAAAAAAAAAATCTATGGGTTAGGGCATGCCAGGTTGGTAATTTGTACTACAAGGTTTAGATAGAGATATCCCTCTAGTGGTGTTGGGGCTGTGCTTTGGCAAGTGGGTGGGGTTATATCCTGCCTGTTTGGCCCTGTCCGGGGGTATCATAGGATGGGGCCACAGTGTCTCCTGACCCCTCGTGTCTCAGCCTCCAGTATTTATGCTGCAGTAGTTTATGTGTCGGGGGGCTAGGGTCAATCTGTTATATCTGGAGTACTTCTCCTATTTTATCCGGTGTCATGTGTGAATTTAAGTATGCTCTCTCTAATTCTTTCTTTCTTTCTTTCTTTCTTTCTCTCGGAGGACCTGAGCCCTAGGACCATGCCTCAGGACTACCTGGCCTGATGACTCCTTGCTGTCCCCAGTCCACCTGGCCGTGCTGCTGCTCCAGGTTCAACTGTTCTGCCTGCGGCTATGGAACCCTGACCTGTTCACCGGACATGCTACCTGTCCCAGACCTGCTGTTTTCAACTCTCTAGAGACAGCAGGAGTGGTAGAGATACTCTTAATGATTGGCTATGAAAAGCCAACTGACATTTACTCCTGAGGTGCTGACTTGCTGCACCCTCGACAACTACTGTGATTATTATTATTTGACCATGCTGGTCATTTATGAACATTTGAACATCTTGGCCATGTTCTGTTATAATCTCCACCCGGCACAGCCAGAAGAGGACTGGCCACCCCTCATAGCATGGTTCCTCTCTAGGTTTCATCCTAGGTCCCTGCCTTTCTAGGGATTTTTTCCTAGCCACCGTGCTTCTACGCCTGCATTGCTTGCTGTTTGGGGTTTCTGTACAGCACTTTGAGATATCAGCTGATGTAAGAAGGGCTATATAATTGAGTGACTGCCAGTGACTTACGTTACAAGTGGAAAACTGCTGATGCACAACCAAATTTCAGAAACGACTTTACTCATTCTAAGTTGAGATTATATATATATATATACATACAGTGCCTTTCGAAAGTATTCGGCCCCCTTGAACTTTGCGACCTTTTGCCACATTTCAGGCTTCAAACATAAAGATATAAAACAGTATTTTTTTGTGAAGAATCAACAACAAGTGGGACACAATCATGAAGTGGAACGACATTTATTGGATATTTCAAACTTTTTTAACAAATCAAAAACGGAAAAATTGGGCGTGCAAAATTATTCAGACCCTTTACTTTCAGTGCAGCAAACTCTCTCCAGAAGTTCAGTGAGGATCTCTGAATGATCCAATGTTGACCTAAATGACTAATGATGATAAATACAATCCACCTGTGTGTAATCAAGTCTCCGTATAAATGCACCTGCACTGTGATAGTCTCAGAGGTCCGTTAAAAGCGCAGAGAGCATCATGAAGAACAAGGAACACACCAGGCAGGTCCGAGATACTGTTGTGAAGAAGTTTAAAGCCGGATTTGGATACAAAAAGATTTCCCAAGCTTTAAACATCCCAAGGAGCACTGTGCAAGCGATAATATTGAAATGGAAGGAGTATCAGACCACTGCAAATCTACCAAGACCTGGCCGTCCCTCTAAACTTTCAGCTCATACAAGGAGAAGACTGATCAGAGATGCAGCCAAGAGGCCCATGATCACTCTGGATGAACTGCAGAGATCTACAGCTGAGGTGGGAGACTCTGTCCATAGGACAACAATCAGTCGTATATTGCACAAATCTGGCCTTTATGGAAGAGTGGCAAGAAGAAAGCCATTTCTTAAAGATATCCATAAAAAGTGTCGTTTAAAGTTTGCCACAAGCTACCTGGGAGACACACCAAACATGTGGAAGAAGGTGCTCTGGTCAGATGAAACCAAAATTGAACTTTTTGGCAACAATGCAAAACGTTATGTTTGGCGTAAAAGCAACACAGCTCATCACCCTGAACACACCATCCCCACTGTCAAACATGGTGGTGGCAGCATCATGGTTTGGGCCTGCTTTTCTTCAGCAGGGACAGGGAAGATGGTTAAAATTGATGGGAAGATGGATGGAGCCAAATACAGGACCATTCTGGAAGAAAACCTGATGGAGTCTGCAAAAGACCTGAGACTGGGACGGAGATTTGTCTTCCAACAAGACAATGATCCAAAACATAAAGCAAAATCTACAATGGAATGGTTCAAAAATAAACATATCCAGGTGTTAGAATGGCCAAGTCAAAGTCCAGACCTGAATCCAATCGAGAATCTGTGGAAAGAACTGAAAACTGCTGTTCACAAATGCTCTCCATCCAACCTCACTGAGCTCGAGCTGTTTTGTAAGGAGGAATGGGAAAAAATGTCAGTCTCTCGATGTGCAAAACTGATAGAGACATACCCCAAGCGACTTACAGCTGTAATCGCAGCAAAAGGTGGCGCTCCAAAGTATTAACTTAATGGGGCTGAATAATTTTGCACGCCCAATTTTTCAGTTTTTGATTTGTTAAAAAAGTTTGAAATATCCAATAAATGTCGTTCCACTTCATGATTGTGTCCCACTTGTTGTTGATTCTTCACAAAAAAATACAGTTTTATATCTTTATGTTTGAAGCCTGAAATGTGGCAAAAGGTCGCAAAGTTCAAGGGGGACGAATACTTTCCCAAGGCACTGTATAGATATATATTTGTAACCTTCTTTCGGGCCAAACCAAACAGCGGCGCAGCCCCAGTTTGATCAGCCCTGGTCTAGGTAATAGAAAGTCTGTGTGTTGTTGTTGACAGGTGTGTGTGTATGTGTCTGTTCTGTACTCACCCGCAGCCATCTGCATGTATCCAGCCAGTGTACAGATCCTCCTCTCACAGCCTCCGCTGGGCAGGAAGATGGTGATGATGGCCAACAGAGAGCTGACTGCCAGGAGAGAACATCCTCCAGAACACAGCACTGCACTCGTCTGAAACACACACACACAAACACCAGAGAAAGGGGTAAGTTCAAGGATTGATCACTCGTTAAACATAAATACACTATTCATGCATACTTGAATATCAGCTTGCTATTCAGCAACCAGTACATATCAAGGAAGCAACTGACAGGTTGAACCATACTAAATATAATGTGTGATAGTTTGAAAGCTAGAAACAGAGTTAAACATGTTACTCTCACTCACAGACCCACACAAACACACACATTGGTTAATATGTTTCTGTTTCCTGAGACAGTGCTTCAAATCAGAACAACAAAGGATTGACCCTGACTGTCCTCATTCATTGCACTATGTTTAATCACACACTGGTTACACAGACAGAGAGAGAGAGGCTGAGGAGAACACCGGGCAAGCACAACACACAACCCACGCTAACAGACAACTGTGCACACACAATCCACTAACACGAACACACACAAACTGTGGGCTAGGTGAGGTCCTGGAATGTAGATGCTATGCACCCAATGCGTTCTAGGTAGGGAAAGGAAGGAGCTGTGTGTCAGGTGATTGGGGGTTCCAGGAGAATTCCCCCAGACAGACACCCTCCTTCCTCATCCTGATTCCTGCTGTTTGATCTGCCTGACAGTCTTTTCATTCATTAGCCTATCACCCTGTCTCACACTGGCTTTGATAAATCAAATCAAATTTTATTTGTCACATACACATGGTTAGCAGATGTTAATGCGAGTGTAGTGAAATGCTTGTGCTTCTAGTTCCAAAAATGCAGTAATATCCAACGAGTAATCTAACCTAATAATTTCACATAAATTACCTTATACACACAAGTGTGAAGGAATGAATAAGAATATGTTCAAAAAAAAAATATATGAATGAGTGATGGCCGAACGGCATAGGCAAGATGCAGTGGATGGTATAGAGTACAGTATATACATATGAGATGAGTAATGTAGGGTATGTAAACATTATATGAAGTGCATTGTTCAAGTGGCTAGTGATACATTTATTACATCAATTTTTCTTTTATTAAGGTGGCTGGAGTTGAGTCAGTATGTTGGCAGCAGCCACTTTGATAAAGCTGCTGTGCATCCTACCTTCCTACCACCTGGACACACACACACACACACAAAGTGGAGTTGTTGGAACAAGTCCTGTCAGTGATTAGCATTCAAGCCGCGGCGATCACAGAAAACTGTATAACATGCATGAGGGAATGACACCACTAATACAAGTGTCATTAGTCGCGTACTTGATGTGTTTCACCGTTCTGACTGACACGGAGGGAGAAAAAAGACAGCAAGAATCTCCATGCCTGGCAGAAGACTTAATTAAATTGTTCTTGCAAGTTTGGGGCAGAGAAAATGAGGATGGTCACCTTCATTTTTTTATGAAGGTAAGAAAAAAAGAGAGCGATAGATGAAAAAGCAACCCCCGCTATTCTGAAGCCAATACAGATAACATATTTGACTAAAACATAATAATTTCACACCTTGCTTATATCTGTATATGATCACGTCTCTCTATTATGCGTGGGAATAGCTCTCCCCCCTCCCCCCCAATTTGTTTGTATATATATATATATATATATATATATACACACACACACACAGTGCATTCGTAAATTATTCAGACCCCTTGACAATTTCCACATTTTGTTACGTTACAACATTATTCTAAAATCGATTAAAGCTAATTTTTTTCTTCATCAATCTACACACAATACCCTATAATGACAAAATAAGTTTTTGAAAATTGTTGCACATTTTATAAAAATAAAAAACTGAAATATCACATTACATTAGTATTCAGACCCTTGTCTGTCGGCCCTGCATTAACGACCAAAATGGGTTGGAGAAAATTGTGCTAAATAAAAATATATACCAGTTTCATTTCAGGACCAAAAAATTGACAGCTGTGCCATACAGATTGCAAAATAGTTGGGAAGAGATTTTCGATGTACTGATTCAATGGCACATGGTTTATGAATTGACACACAAAACGACACCGGATTCAAAACGTAGAATTTTTCTATATATGGGGGATACAACCTTCCCAGCTCTGCAGATTCTGCTGTGAAGAGACAGTCATTAGATCATTTTTTTTGGTACTGTCCATATGTAGCTGGTTTTTGGTCACAGGTCCAGGAATGGCTGAAGTATTGCAACATTTACCTGGAGCTAACGCTGCAAATAGCAATACTAGCAATCACAGCAAAGTTTAAATATATATGGCAAATAGAAATCCACTACGGTCGGTGTGAAGAGATAGATGGGAGGGGTTGAATGGAGCTGAAGGGTGGGACTAATAACAACAAGAAAAATTTAAAATATACTGTGTCTGTAAAATGTATAAGGGTTCAGAACTTCTGTGAAATATATGGCAAATAGAAATCAAACTGGATGGACATCAGAAATCGTGTAACAGAAATGTGTATTTGTATGTACAGTTGAAGTCAGAAGTTTACATACACCTTAGCAAAATACATGTAAACTCAGTTTTTCACAATTCCTGACCTTTAGTCCTCGTAAACATTCCCTCTCTTAGGTCAGTTAGGATCACCACTTTATTTTAAGAATGTGAAATGTCAGAAAAATAATAGAGAGAATGATTTATTTCAGCTTTTATTTCTTTCATCACATTCCCAGTGGGTCAGAAGTTTACATACCCTCAATTAGTATTTGGTAGCATTGCCTTTAAATTGTTTAACTTGGGTCAAACGTTTCAGGCAGCTTTCCACAAGCTTCCCACAATAAGCTGGGTGAATTTGGACCATTCCTCCTGACAGAGCTGGTGTAACTGAGTCAGGTTTGTAGGCCTCCTTGCTCACACACGCTTTTTCAGTTCTGCCCACAAATGTTATATAGGACTGAGGTCAGGGCTTTGTGATGGTCACTCCAATACCTTGACTTTGTTGTCCTTAAGCCATTTTGCCAAAACTTTGGAAGTGTGCTTGGGGTCATTGTCCATTTGGAAGACCCATTTGCGACCAAGCTTTAACTGATGACTGATGTCTTGAGATGTTGCTTCAATATATCCATATAATTTTTTTCCCCTCATGATTCCATCTATTTTGTGAAGTGCACCAGTCCCTCCTGCAGCAAAGCACCCCCACAACATGATGCTGCCACCCCCGTGCTTCACGGTTGGGATGGTGTTCTTTGGCTTGCAAGCCTCCCCCTTTTTCCTCCAAACATAACGATGGTCATTATGGCCAAACAGTTCCATTTTTGTTTCATCAGACCAGAGGACATTTCTCCACATTGACCCACTGGAATTGTGATACAGTAAATTATAAGTGAAATAATCTGTCTGTAAAAAATTGTTGGAAAAATTACTTGTGTCATAAACAAAGTTTATGTCCTAATCGACTTGCCAAAACTATAGTTTGTGAACAAGAAATGAATATAGTGGTTGAAAAATAAGTTTTAATGACTCCAACCTACGTTATGTAAACTTCTGACTTCAACTGTATATACAGTATATTTATTTTTGCTTAGACAACTTGGGGGGCCAAATAAAACCACCTGCGGGCCAAATTTGCCTGAGCTACTCTACTGTATACTCTCTTTAGAAGAAGGATGGAATAACATAACAGAATCACTTGGTAAAGATTCAAGGAGTTCTCTCTATCCATCTCCTCTCGTTGTATAAAGTATGTGTCAATGCCATCTCTCCCAAACAATGTTATTTACAGTATAAAGATATTTTCATTCAGTGCACTCAAAGCACTCACAGTCACAATAGTGAATGTCCTTCACTAGTGTTTTTGGTGATTGTGGAAAGAAATTCACATGCAAACTTTTTAGAATTGTAACTCATTGTCTTCATGTGTCATTGTGTCATAACAGTTCAAAACAGTTCCAAACAAAAGTGAATGTATGTGTACATTGTCTGCAGCTGAATAGGTCCAAGACAAAGGAGTCCGTTGGATAAAGGGAAGTGTACATACACCCGTAGCACCTTTTTTTCTATCAAGAACCTTAAAAAGGTTATTCGGCCATCCACATAGGAGAACACTTTGAAGACCCCTTTTTGGTTCTAGTTAGAACACTTTTGGTTCCAAGTAGAACCCTTTTGGGTTCCATGTACAACCCTTTCAACAGACAGTTCTACATGGAACGCAAAAGGGTTCTATCTAGAACCAAAAAGTGTTCTACCTGGAACCAAAAAGTGTTCTACCTGGAACCAAAAAGAACCCCTTTGGAACCTTTTTTCTAAGAGTGTAAGAAAAAGAGGGAGGAGATATGTGCTGTTATACTGGGTTAAAATCAACATGCCTTTTACTATCGGATCATAACCAAAGCAATAATCAAAAGTGAACAACAATGATTATGATGATGATGATGATGTTGATGGTCACGATGAAGGTGTTTCTGCTGCATTGCTGATCACATGAGAGGTGAGAGGAAGGTATACAGTACAGAGTAGGCTCTGTAGAAAAGCCATTAAATATGATGTTCTTTGTTCTCTTTTCCTCTCACACCAAAATGATATTCATGTATGCATGGGAATGTCTGGTTCTTTCCCTCATTGCTTGATCTTGACTTGTCTCACAGCCTCCTGGTGTAGCGTCTAGCTGCCTCCCTGCCATGTCTATTTTACATTCAGTGACACATTTAAAGGTACGCTGGGGCCTCAATGTTGTAGTAAGATTACAGATACTTTTGAAAAACTAGATGATTACTTCGAGGATTACTTTTAAATTCAGAAAGGATGTTTGCAAAACAAACTATTTGACACTTCTCTGTTTTCTCAATGACATTCAAATTAGCATTGAAAAAAGGCGCAAGTTTAAATATGGTCAGACTCGCTCACGTTGAACAAAAGTCAGAGACCACTATGATGACACACCAAATGTGTTTGATGGATCGCGGGAAAAGAGCAGAAATGGGCTTTTGTAGGCTACAGTCCAAGCTATATCTTCCAATGGTGCGACTGCTGTCGGCATCCAAAGATTATCCAATTTGAATAAACGCGTGTAGGTAAGGATGACAGCAGCGGTGAAGTCTTCGGCGATCACTTTTTATTGATATCTACATAGTGCACTGATGTGAATCACATTGCTGCTCTCTCATTTAGCTATTTGCGCTTTACGGATTGTGATTGTTGTGAATGGCTGTTCACAAATCTATATGTGTATTTGAACCCAATAATGGTTGAATTCAAGAAGTTTAAACTGCCTGTCAATCAATTGTTTTTGAAACCTGTGAACATACAGTGAAAAATGCGCTCTTGCAACAGCTGCATAGTTCGGATCCCAGCCTATGGAATAAAATGTAGGCTTTTATTGCTCAATCTAATTCATGCTGATTTTAAAAAATCCATAGGCCTAATGGACACATGCTCAAACTCACACACTTTTGATTTCCCCTTTAAGTCTATCTTTAGTTTCTACATCAATTTTATTTATTTATTTGTTTATATATATATCCATTGAATCTTGAAGAATATAACTTGTAAATGCCTCATGAGCTTAGTTCAACTGTCACACACCATGAGAACCCAAAATATAAGCATGTTTTTCTCCAATGTTTGTAAACATTATAAATGTAAACACACACTCTATAGCCTCTTAACATGGTTAAAACAATAATTTTGATATCATGGATGGTCAGTCCTTGCATCCATAGCTCTGTCTATTAATCTGAGAGTGGTTACATTTTTCCAGGCCCATCCCTCAGCATAATCAGTCATCCATGACAACAATATCCTAAACAGAGTAAGGCTGGCTAATAAGTCCTTAGTTTTTGGGTTTTGCTTAGGTAAAACAATTTGGCCAATGTATACTTCCACATCCGTATAACATTTATTGGAATGACTGGAATTCTGATCGACTTTGGTTTTTAATGTAAATATATCATTTCATCGTATATGTAGTAGAAAGTAATGGGTTAGAAGAAGCCTACATAACCAACCTATAGAGTAAAATGTAACATCCATATATGGCCAACTATGTAAACTTTAACATTGATTTATCCTGCAATAGATGTCGTTCAATTGGCAATACATTTTTGTCTTCTTCTAATGCCTATTTTTATTTTATTTAACTAGGCAAGTCAGTTAATAACACATTCTTATGTACAATGACGGCCTACCCTGTCCAAACCCAGACAATGCTGAGCCAATTGTGTGTCGCCCTATGGGACACAATCGCGGCCGGATATGATACAGCCTGGATTCGAAGCAGGGACTGTAGTGACGCCTCTTGCACTGAGATGCAGTGCCTTAAATCGCTGCGCCACTCCGGAGCTCTTAAGAGGAAAGTCATCTAAAAGTAACTGAAAGTAATCAGATTACGTTACTGAGTTTGGGTAATCCAGAAGTTACGTTACTGATTACAATTTTGGACAGAAAACTAGTAACTGTAACGGATTACATTTAGAAAGTAACTGTCCCCAAGTGCAGTTTCGTGTACAAATGCAAGGTTGGTCATATAAAAATGAAGCAAGTAACATCCTCTCACTTCACACAGGCAGGTAACAGCAATATTTATCCACTAGCAGAATAACTTCCTTTCATTCAGCTAATTAACTGGGAAGCAGTAATAGATGTATTCACATGACATTTTACACTTGCCGTTTAAAACAACTCCAGAGAATATTTAATAAAGCCTATCGCATTTGTTGCCCTGTCTCCATCTATAAAACAAAACCTACATTTCAATTAATGAGGACAACATGAATCAAGTCTTTACATTCTGTGTTTGTCAGCGATATTGTGTTTAGCGTCTTCGGCTGTTGATGATACAAACGCGTTATAATGAACTCATTATGATCGCAACGTTTACTTACAGACGAGACAGAAAGAAATGAGAAACCCTTTTCCACTACGGTGTAGTGTTGTGCTAAGCGATGCTTAGAGCCAGAGTTAATTTAGTAGAAAATTGGGTTCTAACAGCACTGGCACTTTCAGAGATGTTTCTTAAATAGATTGTAAATATATATGAATAACTACGCAGAGCACTGAAACAACACAACAAGACGGAGAGAGGAAGTCAATTTGAAGTTACATTGAAGAATGAAATTGTAAAAACAAAAAGTAAATTATGGTGGAGATGATAAGGATAAGAAATAGACAACGCCCTAAGCTCTGTTAAATGAGGTCATCATGATCACTTTGGCTGTTCAGCATCTAAAGTAGGTCTATAGTAAACACTCGCCCAGGGTGGTCAATCTTGTGGTATAAGACAACAGCAGTGTTAAACCATGCATGCACGCAGACACACTAACACGAAAGCACACGGTCCCACTATGACCTACGGTCAGGGCTGGGGCTCAGTCATAAAGACTATTTGATTGGTTTCCTACTACAATCCAATATCACACACAAGGCCTGTATTGGAGAGCAATAACAGTTACAGCCCTGGTTCAGAAATGCCCTAAATAGACTAAGAGTATGGAGTAATAAAGGAACATTCAGGTGGAGGTTCCATGGGTTACCTTTTCCAATTAAATCGAGGAAGTCCAGGATTACACACAAAAGGCCAATAATATTTCATTGTATGCACAATTGGGAGTTCTACAATCGGTGGTTTAGAAAGTGCAGAGCATACAGTAAGTGCAGCTGCCATAAGAAAGCGTTCCTCCTTCCAATAAGGGTATCACAATACAGTATTTTCATTTGGAGCTTGTGAAAGTACACATTGCCATTTCCATCCAAAAGGATCCATGAGCACCAACATGTGAAGTTCATAAGAGCATATCAAATTGGGTGTTAAATTAAAGTTATGAGTATATTTTTTAGGAAATTAAGGCATAGATATATATATTTTTTAATGACTTTCAATCTTAAAAAAGTATGCATAAGTAAATGTTTTGATTTCTGGATAAACAGATGGAAAATATGTCTTAGGAAACATCTGCCCGAATAGTCGTAAAATGTATCAGAAATACATCAAAACACAATAATGTTGACGTAAAGACCCCTGCCAACTAATATAAATTCTTATATTTCGTTTTGTAGAAATTGTTAACCTTCTATAAGTTTACGAAATATTGCTTTGTGTCTTGTAATTCCGTTACCAAAAACCCACATATTTTTGAAGGTGCTACACAGGATTTTTTTTGTAATTTCAGAAATATCCATAATATAACTGATGCTAACAGTGGAATGATTGTGTTTCACTGTGATATTCCCCTTCTGATTTCTCCCGCCAGAGCGGAATCTGTTGACAAACTGCGAAAGCTGTTCTGACTTTCCACTGTGTTATCTAACGGAAATCGCTAATTCCCTGGTAACTTTCGGGTTTGTCCCACCAGCTTCAAACAGCTGTAAATGCAATATTTTTAAAATATATTTCACAGCTTTTTAGATGAGACAATGATTCCATACACTATTTAGTGCTAGTTTTCTCACAGAAACTGAAATTGAGCGTACAGTGTAGAATTTTATCAACCAAGAAATGACAGAACGATTTCCACTAGATAACACAGCCACAAAACAGCTATCCCAGTTTGACAACAGATGCCGCTGCGGCGGGAGAAACCAATATGCGAATATCACAGCCAATCACAACACTGGCGGGTAAGTAATACTGTGAAACACTATTATTCCACTATTAGCGCCAGATACAGTGCACTCGGAAAGTATTTCACCCCTTGACTTTTTCCACATTCGCAAACATTTCTAAAAACCTGTTTTCACTTTGTCATGGGTTATTGTGTGTGGTTTGATGGGGGCAGAAAAACAATTTAATACATTTTAGAATAAGGCTGTAATGTAACAAAATGTGGGAGGGGTCTGAATGCTTTCCGAATGCTCTGTATTATATGGACATTCTGAAATTACAATGCAAAAATTCTAAAACTCCTGTGTGTAGCACCTTTAAAGATATTTCCAAATGTCTGTCCCCGATGAGGAGGAAGGATAATGAAAGTTAACAAAAGTAACAAGTAATGGTAGACCTACCAATTAGTTATAGGGATTTTACTAATATCAATTTTATTTATGAATTAAGTCATTAAAACGCGCAAAAAAATGGTAATTCTGCACTGTACTGCACTGTACTGAATTCTGCTCTACCATACTATGCTGTATTGTACTCTACTGAACTCTACCCTACTATGCTGTATTGTACTCTACTGAACTCTATCTACCCTACTATGCTGTATTGTACTATACTGAACTCGTCTGTGCTGCGCTGTGATGTCCAAACTTGTGAAACACGAGAATAATTAAATTCCTACCCATAATTATGCATTTCTATGTAGTACAGATCAGGGACCCAACCCATGATGTAATTCCGTTACCGGGTGTTAATCCACTTAATTTACTGTAGTTCAATAACTCAATCTTTAAAATTTAATTTGGAACAGAGTTTTTTGAAAACATGGTCGCATAAAAACATGAGATTCTACCGTAAAGTTCTTCCAAAAAAATTGTTTTTGTAAATGTTTGTGTACATTGTTACAACTAGTCCTTGAGCATAGAGTTGTATGGTTTGTTAAAATGTTCAATTAAATATTTTAGTTTGGCATACATTTTAAAGTGAAGAAAACTGAGTCAAAGCGTAATCCGTTATCGTGGAAATGCCCACATCCTCAACACTCATCGCTGTTGGAACAGCAGTATAAAGACCAGACCATTAAATTTTTTAACATTTTGTTTATTTAACCTTTATTTAACAAGGCAAGCCAGTTAAGAACAAATTATTATTTACAATGAAGGCCTACCAAAAAGCAAAAGGCCTCCTGCGGGGACTGGGGCTGGGTTTAAAAATTAAAAATAACATTTTGGACAAAACACACATCATGAGAAGAGAGACACCACAACACTACATAAAGTGAGACGTTTCTCATTAGTGCTCTATGCATACCCTTGACACAAACAACCCAGACACTTGACAATCTAAAGCCTTGCCTGTATAGAGGACTCTGGGTGAAGTGAATACATACCCGCTGCAGCCTAACTGATATACATACTATGCAGATGTGATTAGTTTGCTATATAACTGGACCGACGCGTGGGTGCTGTTTTATGTAAACTGTTATTGTTTTGCATACTGAGAGGGATGACAGCGACCCAAAGCACAGCAGCTATGCTCTCTCTCTCTCTCTCTCTCTCTCTCTCTCTCTCTCTCTCTCCTCCTTTTAGCACCGACCCTCCACTTAGCTAGCTCGACCCTGGGCTCATCAGCATTCAGTGATGTAGCAGTGTAGCTAGCGATCATAGTAAGTGTCATCCTTGACATCTCTCCGTGTCGCTCTGAGCCCATTAGCTTAGTCACACACACATCTCTGAAAACATCACTTTACCCTGAGTAACATCACATGCACAAACACACTTTACACTGAGAGAGGCTGAATGAGGCCTGGATATTGCCCTGTAGCTCTCTCACACACACACACACACACACACACACACACACACACACACACACACACACACACACACACACACACACACACACACACACACACACACACCCCCCCCCAGCTGGGAGGGATCCCTACTCTCTTCTCTCTCGCTCTGTTTTAATCAGTTGTTTTTCTTCCCTGGTACTCTATATTGTAACTTCATCATTTTCCGAACAATCCTTTCACTCTGCCAAAACGGTCCCACAAATGCCGCCGTCCCCTAAATGAATGTGTTGAATTATACATCCATCTCCTCATTGATCTTTACTGGGGTACAGTCGCTTAGTAGAGACTGAGGATTGTGTGCAACTGTGTGTGTCGTGTCAGACAATCCACCCTGAATATCTGACAATGCCCTGCACCAAGGGCCCACGCTGCAAGAATACAAGATGGAGAGGAGATGAGGGATAGGGGGGGGAGGAGATTAATGACCTGACAAGTGGACGGAGTGTCAATTTTATGTTGAGGACAGCCAGGCCCAAGGAAGGCCATGACATTCACAAAGCACTTATGAAGAGGACATTAGAATGTTCTTCAGTTTCCCTTGACACCAGACAGCCAGGCATGGAAACATGGAGGCAAATTCCTAAAATTCACCTCAGAAAATGGGTGTGTTTGTAAATGTTTATTGTCCTCATCTAATAATAACTGGAGAAGTCAACATGTTATAACATAGGATGGTTGACGGTTGAGAAATGTAATCTGTCATTAATTTGATATAGCCTCTCCCCTTAGATCCTGTTCTAGAGTAATTACCCTATCCCAAATCATGTTGATGGGGAATGCTTATTGGAATGCTAATCTGTAAATTGGGTTTCCAGGCCTAGTTTAGCAGTAGGGCTTCCTATAGTAGGGTTCCTATAGATCGAGCGGAGTTTCCCATATTCTCCCCCAAAAGGGGGAAACTAACTTTCCCATTCTGGGGAAACACCCCAGAACACCTAATGGCCTGTCATTGTCATAAGGAATCCACTATATTCGTGCCTCAAATAAAAAAGTATGAAAAAGCATGGTTTACTGTAGCTAGCAGCATACCACCCTGTGTCCCACTGCTGGTGTGCTTCTGAAGCTAAGCAGGGTTGGTCCTGGTCAGTCCTTAGATGGGAGACCAGATGCTGCTGGAAGTGGTTTCAGAGGTTTAGTAGGAGGCACTCTTTCCTCTGGTCTAAAAAAAAATATCCCCGGGCAGTGGCCCTGTGTAGGGTGCCGACTTTTGGATTGGGATGTTAAATGGGTGTCCTGACTCTCTGTGGTCACTAAAGATCACGTGGCACTTATTGTAGGGGTGTTAACCCTGGTGTCCTGGCTAAATTCCCAATCTGGCCCTCATATCATCATGGTCACCTAATCATCCCCAGCTTACAATTGGCTCATTCCTCTCCCCTGTAACTATTCCCCAGGTTGTTGCTGTTAATGAAAATGTGTTCTCAGTCAACTTAGCTGGTAAAAAAAGGGTTAAATATATTTTGTTAAATGTGGTGACATGTTTAATCAAAAATCACAGCGGTAATCTAAAGTCAGCCTTACGATTTATCCTGGCTGAATGAACTGAGGCAAACTTCCTGCTCTCTCTCTCTCTCTCACACACACACTGTCTCTCTCTTTAGATTTTTTTCTAATTGTTTTCCCCCGGTCAGTCCCTCTCCTCAGCAGAGAGTGAGAGCCAGAACCAGGTGGGGGCGTTGGTAGAGTGGGCAAAAAGTCAAATTCAAAGCACAGAGCAAAGCCACCCCCACCCCCAGCCCCAGGGACAGTCACAGCCAGAGTGACCAGAATCAGCAGACCACATGCATGACAGAGCCCATTGTTGTGGGTCCCTGTGAGAGCCTGCTCCGCCTGCCAACAACGCTGTGGGGAGACGGACGTTCTAACATCCCTGCATTTTAACTGCCTGTATTTACCACTGACAAAGATGTGTGTATGTGTGTGTGTGTGTCTACATGTGTGCATGCATGTGTAACCCCAGTCAGGCATGTGGAGTGGCCTCTCAGAGCCTGCCCATACATGTTGCCCTATCCTTTTCCTAAATCAATAGCTCTACAGGACAGGACAGCAGGAGGGCAGAGCCACTGAGAGGAACAGAGGCCCAATTCAGGACTGTATCCAGAGCTGCATTCCAGAGTTGTAGTCCCAGTTTTCCTGGCCTGGGTCCACTCAGGCCTAACACTCAGGCAGCTGTCTTCCTGTCAGGGCCACATACCACCACCTGCTGTCCCACCTGGAACCCCAATGGACGCCACTGTATGTGTGCATTGGGTGACGGACAAACATGGCCTCCTTGGTGGGTGGCTCTTGTTGCTCTCGATACTGTCTCTATCCCCTAATGCTGAAGCATGGGTTTGTTCACTTCGCAGCAAATCACAGAACCGATATTCAGTACCTTCTCTGAGTTAACAGGCCTTTAGTGTACAAAAATATGATTATAAAAAATTGAAATACAAGGTCAGGAACTTGACCACCTCAGCAACGGGATAAGATGGCGCTGCAGTGGATAGCAGCCGTTATTCGGGCTCTTGTCCAATTCTGCTATCTTGTGTATTTTTCCGCTGATCTGAATTGTTATGTACATTATCTCTCCACCATCATTTCCTATGACAGAAAACAACTTCTGGACATCAGAACAGCGATCACTAACCTCGATTTGGACTAACATTTTTACATCAACGAGTCAGCAGCTCTGGATGTTCGGCTTACTCCGGGCCAGGTCCTAATCCCCGAGACTCGACAGAGGAAGCGGTGGAGAAACCAAGGCAGGCGAGTCGGCACCCTGACGAGACTACGTTAGCGAGTAAATACACTACCATTGCCCTCTGATCTATTGGCGAACGTGCATTCACTGGAGAATAAACTGGATGAGCTCCGTTCGAGACTATCCTATCAATGGAACCGGAAAAACTGTAATATATTACGGTTCTCAGAGTCGTGGCAGAACAAGGACATTTTTTCCATTTTGTTACTTAACAACCTTATTCTACAATAGATTAAATAGTTTTTCCCCTCACCAATCTACCCACGATACCCCATAATGACAAAGCAAAAACAGTTTATTTTTATATATATAAAACATTTAATATCACATTTACATAAGTATTCAGATCCTTTACTCAGTACTTTGTTGAAGCATCTTTGGCAGCGATTACAGCCTCAAATCTTCTTGGGTATGAAGCTACAAGCTTGGCACACCTGTATTTGGAGAGTTTCTCCCATTCTTCCCTGCAGATCCTTGATTTGTTGAATACTTTTTTGGTTACTACATGATTCCATATGTGTTATTTCATAGTTTTGATGTCTTCACTATTATTCTACAATAAATAAAGAAAAGCCCTGGAATGTGTAGGTGTGTCCAAACTATTGACTGGTCCTATATATACACACACTACCGTTCAAAAGTTTGGGGTCACTTAGAAATGTCCTTGTTTTTGAAAGAAAAGCAAAAAAAATTGTCCATTATAATAACATAACATTTATTAGAAACACAGTGTAGACATTGTTAATGTTGTAAATGACTATTGTAGCTGGAAACTGCAGATGTTTTTAGAGAATATCTACATAGCCGTACAGAGGCCCATCATCATCAACCATCACTCCTGTGTTCCAGTGGCACATTGTGTTAGCTAATCCAAGTTTATAATTTTAAAAGGCTAATTTATCATTAGAAAACCCTTTTGCAATTACGTTAGCACAGCTAAAAACTGTTGTCCTGATTAAATAAGCAATAAAACTGGCCTTCTTTAGACTAGTTGAGTATCTGGAGCATCAGCATTTGTGGGTTGGATTACAGGCTCAAAATGGACAGAAACAAAGCACTTCCGCCTGAAACTTGTCAGTCTATTCTTGTTCTGAGAAATTAAGGCTATTCCATGCGAGAAATTGCCAAGAAACTGAAGATCTCGTACAACGCTGTGTACTACTCCCTTCACAGAACAGCGCAAACTGTCTCTAACAAGAATAGAAAGAGGAGTGGGAGGCCCCGGTGCACAACTGAGCAAGAGGACAAGTACATTAGTGTGTCTAGTTTGAGAAACAGACACCTCACAAGTCCTCAACTGGCAGCTTCATTAAATAGTACCCGCAAAACACCAGTCTCAATGTCAACAGTGAAGAGGCGACTCCGAGATGCTGGCCTTCTAGGCAGAGTTGCAAAGAAAAAGCCATATCTCAGACTGGCCAATAAAAATAAAAGATGGACAAAATAACACAGACACTGGACAGAGGAACTCTGCTTAGAAGGCCAGCATCCCGAGATACTAGGGTGCAAAAGAGCAAGAGGGCAATAATAATATGGGGATGAGCTAGTTGGGGGTGCTATTTACAGATGGGCTGTGTACAGGTAGAGTGATCGGTAAGCTGCTCTGACATCTGTTGCTTAAAGTTAGAGAGCTTCAGCGATTTTTGCAATTCGTTCCAGTCATTGGCAGCAGAGAACTGGAAGGAAAGGTGGCCAAAGGAAGTGTTGACTTTGGGGATGAACAGTGAAATATACCTGCTGGAGTGTGTGCTACGGGTGGGTGTTGCTTTGGTGACCAGTGAGCTGAGATAAGGCGGGGCTTTACCTAGCAAAGACTTATAGATGACCTGGAGCCAGTGGGTTTAGCGACAAATATGAAGCGAGGGCCAGCCAACGAGAGCATACAGGTCCCAGTGGTCTATGGCAAGACCTGAAAACGGTTGTCTCGCAATGATCAACAACCAATTTGACAGAGCTTCAAGAATTTAGAAAATAATAAATGGGCAAATGTTGCACAATCCAGATGTGGTAAGCTCTTAGACTTAACCAGAAAGACTCATAGCTGTAAATTGCTGCCACAGGTTCTTCTACAAAGTATTGACTCAGGGGTGTGAATACTTATGTAAATGAGCTATTTCTATATTTAATTTTCAATACATTTGCAATAACGTCATTATTGGGTATTGTGTGTAGATGGTTGAGAAAAAAATGAATTCAATAATTATTTAATTCAGGCTGTGATGCAACAAAATGTAGAATAAGTCAAGGGGTATGAATACCTCCTGAAGGCACTGTATTATGTACATAGCTACCTCTACCCCTGCACATCGACTCAGTACACGTACTCCCTGTATATAAGTCATGTTATTTTTTACCAATTTTTTATCATTTTTCACTGTGTATTTATTCCTCGTGTCACGATTTATATTTTTATTTAATATTTTTTTTATCTTCCTCTGTAACTCTGCATTGTTGGGAAAATGATCCATAAGTAAGCATTTCACAGCTCGTCTACACCTGTTGTTTACGAAAGCAGGTGGCAAATTACATCTTATTTTATTTAAATTGGCTGAAGTAAAACTCGGGGCAATGTCTGATCAAGTATTTTTTTAGATGTGGAAATAAAGTATTGGATTCCCCCTGAGAAGTCCCAATCTCATTGGAGAGATGCATATCCTGAAAACATTTCCATAATATCTGTTGTTGTGGGTGGATGGCAGAAGCAGCATTGGCAAGAACTGTGTGTTATAAAGCAGCAGCATCCCACAGGAGACATGTCTTTATGCAGATGCCAGAGCTATAGAAACCTATTGAATGGCTGTTACGTAAGGCTGTGGAAAAGATGGCTATGGGCCACATTGTAGAGTTTCATAGAGCTAACTTCAGCTGCTACTTTAGAAACATATTTTTCTTTAAAAAAAAATGTCAGTCTCATCAGCCTCCTCATAAAAACAGGAAGCATTGCAGCCCCTGCAGCCCTCTTTATTCAATCAATTACAGTTTTTACTAGATCAAGAGCTACATTTCGTATAACGCATCATCACATCTATACTAAAAAGCATTAAGAAACTGGCCTACTTTTTTGGAGGATATAATATATAACATCTCATTTATCCATAAGGAGTAATAAAATAGCATCCTCACATTATATATTGGCCAATCAAGACAATATGATTGTGATCAAAACGCCCATCTGTCACACACACTTCACATTACATTTGCACTGCCATTGGAAAATACCATAGAATACACTGAATAAAACAGTAAAGAACCACTAAACTCACAAAAATCTAGTCACATCACCACCTCCAAAGCCCTAATCCGCACACAAAGGCTCAGAGAGAACAGCTAAATCACAGGCACTATAGACTGGTTAGCTGACAATGTCACGAAAATTCTGTATGTTGTTGTGATTCTGGGTGGCCAGATAGCTCGAGTCCAGGGTGTCTGGGAGGATGTGAGCCATGACCAGCCTTTCAAAGGATTTTACCTTGGTGTTCATGGGGACAGGGACTATGGTGGTTTGCTTGAAACATGTCAATATTATAAACTGGGTCAGGGAGAGGTTGAAAATGACAGTGAAGACACTTGCCAGCTTGCCAACAGTTCTGTAGCTTAGCATCCGCTTCATCGGACCACTTCCTTATTGAGTGCATCACTGGTACTTCCTGTTTGTGTTTTTGCTTGTAAGCAGGAATCAGGAGGATAGAGTTATGGTCCGATTTGACCATTTATATCGATTTCTATCTTGTTCTTGATACTGTCTTGTTTTGAGATGTTTTGACGGATGTCACGTCTATGCTAATATGGCAAAGCTGCAAGCTGGTGTAACAGTATAGCTTCTGTCCCTCTCCTCGCCTCGAACCAGGGACCCTCTGCACACATAGACAACAGATACCCTCGAAGCATCGTTACCCATCGCGCCACAAAAGCTGCGGCCCTTGCAGAGCAAGGGGAACAACTACTTCAAGGTCTCAGAGAGAGTGACGTCACCGATTGAAACGCTATTAGCGCGCACCACCGCTAACTAGCTAGCCATTTCACACCGGTTACACGAGCTAACCAACTAACTGTAACTATGTAGTTATTTCAGAAACAACAAGTTCTCATTGTACAAATGTATTTGTTTTCAATAAACATTGGAGACAAAATATGGTTTACATGTTGTCAATAATCTAAGCCAACTCCACCCTAACCCTCACACATAGGCACCATAGATTGGTTAGCTGACACGAATGATGCTCACGCTTAATTGGAGCTGAAGTCTGTGTGTTGTTGTGATTCTGGATGGCCAGATAGCTAGCAACAATCACAAGAAACTGCCATGTGAGGAATCATAGGTGGCTCATTTCATCTTTCTTAAACTCAATCAAACCAAATTGTATTTGTCACGTGCTCAATACTACACGTGTAGACTTTACTGTGAAATGCTTACTTGCGCACACCTCGGTTTGTTGCTAAACAACCAACCCCTCTATACAGTGGTTGTGGCTCTATTGCTGTAAATTCCATAGCTGTGGCTCTGTAGATTGTTTGATGTAGCCTACAGTGTTCTCTCCCTTACCATCACCCTCCCAGCAACTCTGACGCCTGCCCTCTTTAGGAGGAGTGTTACTTCACCCCATTAGTAGACGGTCGCCTCATCACGGACAAAAACCCTTCTCCCCTGTATCCCTCAATTAAATGGATGTTAATGTCCCAATGGGAAGCAGACACAGTCTCAAGTGCAGTGGAAAAAATAACCACACCTTACCTCACTCCCTCCTTCCCTCCCTCATTTCTTCTAACTATTTTCCTTCCCTCCTACCCGTTCCATTGGACTGTGGTAAATAATACATCACAATAGCAGTCATATCCGATCAGGGATCAAATGGATGGTTTGAACTGTATGGAAGCCTTCACAGGGCTGTGTTAATGATGACATCCCAGTCCCAGACCAGCCAGGGAATTGTGTGAGAGTCTCTGAAAAGGCCTATTTTATGTCAGGGCAGTAGGGGCTGTCAAAGAGAGAGAAAAGAGGAAGCACAAGCACAGTGTCTTCCTTTTTCTTTATCCATTTCAATGGAGGACTAATTTAATTGTACCACAATTGATACACCCTCTCTTCTTTTAATAACAAACACAGCATTTGTTTTCCTTTTTGCTTTGAGGTACATGCGAAAAAGAAAATAGAGAAAAACACAGGAATATAGCAGTACAGAAAAAGCAAGCAGCTATTCAAACTGTAGTCATTCAGAATGAAATATGCCTGATAAACAAACTAACTATAAATCAAAGCCAACTATGCGTGATTGTGCTAATTAGAATAAACCTATGTAGCTATGTCTGGCACACTGACAAACAGCAAATGGAATGCAGAGAGGCAGAATCCTACAATTATGTTCAATTTATTTCTTACACTGAGCAACACTGAGCTGCACGAAGAAACAGGACAGCAGTGGGAAGGGCATGAGATGAGGAAGAGTGATAGATACAGAGAGAGAGAGAGAGGAAGATGAGAGGAAGAGTGATAGATACAGAGAGAGAGAGAGAAAGATGAGAGGAGAGTAAGAGTGATAGATACAGAGAGAGAGAGAGAAAGATGAGAGGAGAGGAAGAGTGATAGATACAGAGAGAGAGAGAGATGAGAGGAGGGGAAGAGTGATAGATACAGAGAGAGAGAGAGAGAGAAAGATGAGAGGAGAGGAAGAGTGACAGATACAGAGAGAGAGAGAGAAAGATGAGAGGAGAGGAAGAGTGATAGGTACAGAGAGAGAGAGAGAGATGAGAGGAGAGGAAGAGTGATAGATACAGAGAGAGAGAGAGAGAAATATGAGAGGAGAGGAAGAGTGATAGATACAGAGAGAGAGAGAGAGAAATATGAGAGGAGAGGAAGAGTGATAGATACAGAGAGAGAGCGAGAGAAAGATGAGAGGAGAGGAAGAGTGATAGATACAGAGAGAGAGAGAGAGAGAAAGATGAGAGGAGAGGAAGAGTGATAGATACAGAGAGAGAGAGAGAGAGAAAGATGAGAGGAGGGGAAGAGTGATAGATACAGAGAGAGAGAGAGAGAGAAAGATGAGAGGAGAGGAAGAGTGACAGATACAGAGAGAGAGAGAGAAAGATGAGAGGAGAGGAAGAGTGATAGGTACAGAGAGAGAGAGAGAGAGAGATGAGAGGAGAGGAAGAGTGATAGATACAGAGAGAGAGAGAGAGAAATATGAGAGGAGAGGAAGAGTGATAGATACAGAGAGAGAGCGAGAGAAATATGAGAGGAGAGGAAGAGTGATAGATACAGAGAGAGAGCGAGAGAAAGATGAGAGGAGAGGAAGAGTGATAGATACAGAGAGAGAGAGAGAGAGAAAGATGAGAGGAGAGGAAGAGTGATAGATACAGAGAGAGAGAGAGAGAAAGATGAGAGGAGAGGAAGAGTGATAGATAGAGAGAGAGAGAGAGAAAGATGAGAGGAGAGGAAGAGTGATAGATACAGAGAGAGAGAGAGAGAAAGATGAGAGGAGAGGAAGAGTGATAGATACAGAGAGAGAGAGAGAGAAAGATGAGAGGAGAGGAAGAGTGATAGATACAGAGAGAGAGAGAGAGAGAAAGATGAGAGGAGAGGAAGAGTGATAGATACAGAGAGAGAGAGAGAGAAAGATGAGAGGAGAGGAAGAGGAAGAGTGATAGATACAGAGAGAGAGAGAGAGAAAGATGAGAGGAGAGGAAGAGTGATAGATACAGAGAGAGAGAGAGAGAAAGATGAGAGGAGAGGAAGAGTGATAGATACAGAGAGAGAGAGAGAAAGATGAGAGGAGAGGAAGAGTGATAGATACAGAGAGAGAGAGAGAAAGATGAGAGGAGAGGAAGAGTGATAGATACAGAGAGAGAGAGAGAGAAAGATGAGAGGAGAGGAAGAGTGATAGATACAGAGAGAGAGAGAGAGAAAGATGAGAGGAGAGGAAGAGTGATAGATACAGAGAGAGAGAGAGAGAGAAAGATGAGAGGAGAGGAAGAGTGATAGATACAGAGAGAGAGAGAGAAAGATGAGAGGAGAGGAAGAGTGATAGATAGAGAGAGAGAGAGAGAAAGATGAGAGGAGAGGAAGAGTGATAGATACAGAGAGAGAGAAAGATGAGAAGAGAGGAAGAGTGATAGATACAGAGAGAGAGAAAGATGAGAGGAGAGGAAGAGTGATAGATACAGAAAGAGAGAGAAAGATGAGAGGAGAGGAAGAGTGATAGATACAGAGAGAGAGAAAGATGAGAGGAGAGGAAGTGATAGATACAAAGAGAGAAAGATGAGAGGAGAGGAAGAGTGATAGAGAGAGAAAGATGAGAGGAGAGGAAGAGTGATAGAGAGAGAGAAAGATGAGATGAGAGGAAGAGTGACAGATACAGAGAGAGAGAAAGATGAGAGGAAGAGTGATAGATACAGAGAGAGAGAAAGATGAGAGGAGAGAGGGGGTAAGTTTGAGTTCAAAGTAATAGAAGATACTATAATAGATTTATTTCCCAAGCCTCTGTAATACTGTACAAAGCCACATACTTATAAACATAATGTTCCCTTACTCTGGATAGTTCTGAAAGCAAGAACGTTTGCTTTCACTTTGGGTGTGTTATTTACCAAAACTCTGATTAGATATGCATAATCTCACTTTACGCTATCCGCCCTGTTAGTGATGGTAAACAGCACATAAGTAATTTCTAAAGAAAGGGGGAAAAGTTAAGTGCATTATCAAAAACGTTATAAAAGGCTCCATCTCCATCCATACACCGTTTAAAACATGTTGGCCTTTCTCTCTGAGAAACAGAATTTTGTAATAGTCACTACCAATATTATAAAGGCAGAATGTACGACAACCAATCATCTGAGGAGTGTTCAGAGTGTTCTGGTGTCTGAGGTAAAAGTCAAATATCAAACAGGTCTCTGAGTGAGTCAAAACAAAACTCTGGAGAAAATGTTTAGTTTATGAGAGAAAACCGATGAGAATACTGTCAACCTGTCAAAACAAAGAGTTCTCAGCCTAGTATAGAGACATACAGGGGTTAGAAAGTGTGTGGCGGGGAAAGGTTAGGGAGTGTGTGGTGAATTGTGGAGAGTTGAAGCTGCCCTTGAGTGTGCCTTTCACGTTCTCTCTGTGCGCCCGAACTCACACAGCCAGGCAGCTACTGCATTTATGCATGACCTGGCCTACGACTCGTCCCCAGCGCACATTTCATAATTCATGCACACTGTACCATACCAGTGGAGGCTCCTCAGAGGAGGATGGGAAGGACCATCCTACTCAGTGAATTTCAGAATAAATTAAAAAAATTATGAAACACTAAAAAGTTGATTTAAAACACACAGTAGTCTCAACAACCCAATCTAGGCTAGAGCAATGGTGTAGCCGGAGGAAAGCTATTCCCTATCCTCCTCTGGCTAGATTGACTATAAAAACTAGGAGGCTCATAGGACTTACCCCTTTCCATAGACCTACATGGTAATTATGACCCCTTCCAGAGGACGTCCTCCAACCAATTAAAGATTTTGCAATATGAACTGACATGTTCTCCATCCAATCATAGGATTAAGATCAGGGAACGAACCTAGTGTGGTGTATTAGGGTTGTGCCACAGAGCATTATAGGGGTTCTTTGTGTTGAGAAGCTTGTTGAGTTGGTGACGTATTGGATAGAGACAGAGTGGAAACTGATAGTTGAGCATTTAAAAACAAAATATTACATATATTACAGTTTCTCCAAACTACAGGAGACGGAGGAGGTAGATTATATATTTTTTTTCTTGGTTTTAGAACTTTATTTTAGTTAGCAAGACAAATTGAAATAAATTGTACTAACTTTAGTAACAAGTGCTAATATTAGCTAGCTACAAGATTGCAGTTTTCTCCGCCAGACTGACTAGCTAGTGCTAACAACAATGTAGTGGATTTAATGTTTAAGAACCCCTTTAATTGTCCACATCAGATTCAAGCTTGTAATGGGCGAACTTCTGCATACTCAAAGTGTAAGTTTAATGATGGAGAAACTGTTGCCCAAACCTAAGATGGCACTGCTGTAATGGAATGTATCTGCTATTTGTATTTACACCTAAGTCCCCTTCTGTTCCCTGATTAAGAGGTGATGACCACTCCACTCCACTCCACTACCATTGTCAACTCTCTCCTGACATGAACTGAAGCCAGCTCTCATGTGCCCGCTTATCCACTGGCACATTGAATGTTTCCTCTCTAAGCTCTGAGTATACCTGTCAATTTTCTCTCATTACTGTATGTAGAGTCAATCACATACACAATCACATTACATATCAATAACATTTGATTTGATTTTACTCCTTGCTTGGACTAACTCATTCTTAGCTGTTTAGTGTATTGTGTTATTGTTTTTTGTCTTCCCAGTCAAATCCTGTCCTGCCCTCAGTGGAAGAGTTGAGCTCTTCTCCAACATCATCCATGATGAGCCTGTCCTGCACTGAAGCCTATGAAGACCTCAACCCCTGTCCTGCACTGAAGCCTATGAAGACCTCAACCCCTGTCCTGCACTGAAGCCTATGAAGACCTCAACCCCTGTCCTGCACTGAAGCCTATGAAGACCTCAACCCCTGTCCTGCACTGAAGCCTATGAAGACCTCAACCCCTGTCCTGCACTGAAGCCTATGAAGACCTCAACCCCTGTCCTGCACTGAAGCCCATGAAGACCTCAACCCCTGTCCTGCACTGAAGCCTATGAAGACCTCAACCCCTGTCCTGCACTGAAGCCCATGAAGACCTCAACCCCTGTCCTGCACTGAAGCCCATGAAGACCTCAACCCCTGTCCTGCGCTGAAGCCTATGAAGACCTCAACCCCTGTCCTGTATTGAAGCCTATGAACACCTCAACCCCTGTCCTGCACTGAAGCCCATGAAGACCTCAACCCCTGTCCTGTACTGAAGCCTATGAACACCTCAACCCCTGTCCTGCACTGAAACCTATGAAGACCTCGACCCCTGTCCTGCACTGAAGCCTATGAACACCTCAACCCCTGTCCTGCACTGAAGCCTATGAACACCTCAATCCCTGTCCTGCACTGAAGCCTATGAACACCTCAACCCCTGTCCTGCACTGAAGCCTATGAACACCTCAACCCCTGTCCTGCACTGAAGCCCATGAAGACCTCAACCCCTGTCCTGTACTGAAGCCTATGAACACCTCAACCCCTGTCCTGCACTGAAACCTATGAAGACCTCGACCCCTGTCCTGCACTGAAGCCTATGAACACCTCAACCCCTGTCCTGCACTGAAGCCTATGAACACCTCAATCCCTGTCCTGCACTGAAGCCTATGAACACCTCAACCCCTGTCCTGCACTGAAGCCTATGAACACCTCAACCCCTGTCCTGCACTGAAGCCTATGAAGACCTCAACCCCTGTCCTGCACTGACGCCTATGAACACCTCAACCCCTGTCCTGCACTGAAGCCTATGAAGACCTCGACCCCTGTCCTGCACTGACGCCTATGAACACCTCAACCCCTGTTGTGCACTGAAGTCAAGCCTCTGAACACCCCTGAATGAAAATGATAAGAAACTATACTATGAAACAAAGATGGATGATATAAAGAATGATAGTAAAAAGCTCTGGAGCACCTTAAATAAAATGTTGGGCAAAAAGGCAAACTCATTCATTGAATCCGATGGCTCATTCATCACAAAACCCACTGATATTGCCAATTACTTTAATGATTTTTTCATTAGCAAGATTAGCAAACTTAGGCATGACATGCCAGAAACAAATGCTGACACTACACATCCAAGTATAACTGATCAAATGATGAAAGATGAGCATTGTCATTTTTAAATTCCGTAGTGAGTGTGGAAGAGGTAAAACAATTATTGTTGTCTATCAGTGAGAAGCCACTGCGGTCTGACATTCTGAATGGAAAATTACTGAGGATAATAGCAGACGATATTGCCACTCCTATTTGCATTATCTTCAATATAAGCCGACTAGAAAGTGTGTGCCCTTAGGCCTGGGAGGAAGCAAAAGTCATTTGGCTACCTGAGAATAGTAAAACCCCCTTCACTGGGTCAATTAGCCGACCAATCAGCCTGTTACCAAAAAATTGTTTGACCAGATACAATGCAATTTTACAGTAAACAAATTGACAGCAGACTTTCAGCACTCTTATAGAGATGGACATTCAACAAGCACAGCACTTACACAAATGACTGAAGATTCCCCCATAATTTGAAAATAAATTCATTAAAAATCCTACAAATGTGATTTTCTGGATTTTTTCCCCTCATTTTGTCTGTCATAGTTGAAGTGTACCTATGATGAAAATTACAGGCCTCTCTCATCTTTAAGTGGGAGAACTTGCACAATTGGTGGCTGACTAAATACTTTTTTGCCCCACTGTAAATATTGTAATGAATAATGTGGAAATTTAGCAAGTTGAGTTGACTAAACTGCTTGAAGTAACTCTGGATTGTAAACTGTCATGATCAAAACATGTTGATACAACAGTAGCTAAGATGGGGAAAGGTCTGTCCATAATAATGTGCTGCTCTGCTTTCCTAACAACACTATCAATAAGGCAGGTGCTACAGGCCCTAGCTTTGTAGCACCTGGACTACTGTTCAGTTGTGTGGTTCAGTTGCCACAAAGAGGGACTTAGGAAAATTACAATTGGCTCAGAACAAGGTAGCACATCTGACACTTAAATGTACATGGGGAGCACTAACAATGATATGCATGTCAATCTCTCATGGCTCAAAGTGGAGGAGAGATTGACTTCATCAGTTCTTGTAAGAAGTGTTGACAAGCTGAATGCACTGACCTGTCTGTTTTAACTACTAGCACACAGCTCGGACATCCACGCATACCCCACAAGACATGACACCAAAGATCACTTTACAATCTTTTACAAAAGTCCAGAATAGACTAAGGGAGGCGCACTGTACAACATAGAACCATGACTACATGGTTATTGGATATTCCACATCAGGAAACTAATGCAAGGAAACTAAACATGAAAGCCATAGTGCTCAAAACTCAAACACAAACAATATCCCACAATGCAAGTGGGAACAATGGACAACTTAAGTATGATCCCCAATCAGAGACAATGATAATCAACTGCCTCTAATTGGGAACCATACAAAATACACCAACATAGAAATAACAATACTAGAACACCCCCCTAGTCACGCCCTGACCTAAAACACCATAGAGAACCCCAAGGGCTATCTATGATCAGGGCGTGACAATGAAGGTATCTTTACTTTTACTCAAGTATGACAGTTGGGTACTTTTTCCACTGCTGACGCTGTTTTATATATTGTTTTATGTGTAATATAAGTGCCTTAATGTGTTTGGACCCCAGGAAGAGTAGCTCAACACTATACTGTACACGTCAGCTCGACTGATCCTTAATAAATACAAATACCTCAACTCAAGCCTTATACCCTCATCCAATCCCTGCTGTGATCCCTTCCCAACACTGTGTAAGTAGCATTCTCATTCCCCATAATATTGTACCATAAATATCTTTATTAAATGCTTGAGGTTAAAATAATTTGTCTTTGACGATTTTTAAAAAACATGCTTTGTCGTCTCCGTGCCTATACTGTGGGTCTCCCATCCTCCTCAATTTGTCAAGTCACCAGCCTCCACTGTACCATATCAGCTTTGGTCTATACAATTCTACTACTGCTGATGAATGGTTAGGCCTAAACGCTATCAGCCACACAACAACATGCTCAATAACAACAAACTCTCTAACCAAAATCAATGTAATGATCCTTCCTATTAGTCCAGGGTAAAGATGAAAGTTTCAGACAACTGCTTCCTTTTTTCAAAATAAGAGAAAAATCATACAAAATGACAAAGATGAACCTTGGAGTCCCTCATACCTTTCAGAACACCTTGAGAGAGATTGAGAAAATATGCTTTGACATGTTTCATTGTGGGATGCTTTACACAGAGATAAATTAACGGAATTGCTGTGATTGAAACAGAATTGCATCAGCCTGATTGAAACATCATGTCCTTATGCTCAAGAGAGAACATCTTCTGAATGTAAAATAGCTCAGAATCGCTCCCATGGAAATGATGCAACTGAACAACAATATGCTGTAGAACTTAACTTCTTCTGAAGGAGGAGTTTGTCACACTGTGGTGGGGGCCTTATTAATCAGTATTCACTTCCTGTGTTCAGAGGCCTGGGTTAGACTGTGAATAAAATAATCTTATCTAGCAGTTATACAATATAATGGGTAATTGACTGACTATAACCACTATTGTCTCTTGTGACCTATAAATAATGGATGAATTGGTAGTGGATTCACTATGGGTTTTTGTCTGAGTAATAACACACATTAGTCTAAAATAAATATAATTGGGAGCACATTCTATTTGTGACAAAACATGCAATTGGGTCTTAGAGTTCGTCATTAGTGGCGGTCTTATTTAAGTTGTTCTCAAAGTCTTTCGTACCACAAATGGAATAGATTGCAAATAAACTCATTCCCATAGCATACCTCGGAAATGACTAGAGTAGGCTCTTAGTTTAAGTGCTACACTTATGGTTATTACTTGAACGTGTCATGATAACAAACTAGCAAAAATGGGTTACAGAAAGCCTCCTACAAATCAAATGCATACTGATTGTTAAACGCCTTATATCGGAGACTTCCAGGGTTGATCTAACAATGGTTGTTAGACATGCTGTACATTTCGCTGCATATTTTTCAAATATCAGCTAAAAAGGTTGTGCCCCCTTTAACCACAGTAAATAAAGTGCTTGTTTATTTAACTCTATAGGACTCTACTCCGAGAGGACCTACTATTTTTACTCTCAATCTGCATGACTTGACTGACTGAGTTTAAAAAGGCTTGAATAACTTGAATAACTGTTTGAGAGCTTTCGAAGAGAATACCCAAAATAATGTTTGATCTTTTTCATCAGGGAGAGAGATACAATATCTAGAGACAGCCATGAAGAGGTCCCTAAATCAGCGATAATTCAAGATTCTATAATCAAAAATAAAAGCTGTTCTTGTCTATTAGATGTTGGGTGATTTACAACATTAGCGCGGATGGTGAAGTGTTCTTTCCCCCTCTTGTGTTCCTCCATTATCCCTGGCTTCTGTGCAGTGCCTACTGATGGAGACTAGCTCGTGGCTACAACCTGAACCTGTCTCCATGCATCAAGCCAAGAGAGCTATCGTTTATGTAAAAAATAAATGTTCAAGCATTGCCTGTTAAATCAATACATGCGTAAACTGCCCTCCGGGTCTACAATGGAGGTAGGCAGTGAGGTGACAGGCTGGTTGACAAATGGACAGCAGACGCCCAGAATAGCCTGACTCAGCAGCTTCCTGGGTCTCGCTCTCTCTCTCTCTCTCTTGCTCTCCATATCTATTCCTCTCTCCTCCCTCCCGCTCTCTCTCCCTTCTTTCCTCAATCCCTGATCTTTATTAGAAAGCCACATATCTGTTTCTACATGGGAATTGCTGATCAGAGGGTCTTAAATATCACAAAAGCATGTATAAATTCAGCAGAGGCATATCCTTGTTTGAGGACGCGAGAGATTTCTGTAGTAGGGTGATTTAGTAAGAGAAATATACGTTACAGAAAGCAAAACAAATTTGCCCCACTTCTCATCCGCATTTTCAAATAAGATTAAATGAGCAGGGAGGTGAGATTTGTCAGTGCTGCACATGATGTAATAACCACATAGGGATATATACACTGTACATAGGGATCCATCATGATCACTTTGTGGTATGCCCAATAAGAGATCACCTGCATATCTCTCTCTCTTTCTCTTCCCATCTCTCCGTCCTTCAGGCCCACCTGTTTCATCCATCACACTGTAGACATCCCAGTACCCCCTGTTAATCCTCCTGACTCCCCTTCATCACCCATGTCTGCCTCCATCACCACACTCACCTAAAGCCTGACTCGGGACAAATCCCGACCCCAAATCCCAGGCCTTTAACAGGTTAACCCCACTGACAAATGCCTAAGCTTCTCTCAATCACATGAGCTAAATTAGTATTGCAATTGGATTGCCCTCTGAACTGGCTCAACATCAGCAAGATCCAGACCACTGGGATGGGAAGCTCTAGGCTACTGACACACACACACACAGTATATGTGATTTAGTCTACTCAATTGGGAATGAATGGGCTCTGAGGAACTGGGGCTTTGCTTACAGGTCAACTTGTTCACCTTGCACTCCTTATGATTATGATCAAATAGAGCTTGTCAGCAAATTAAAATTACATTATTCCCCAGTGTCCACAAATGTACAAGGGAAATTAGTGTTCTGCTTTATCCCAACCGTGCTGAAAGACACACATACACGCAGAACATGGAGCGGTTGGAGTGGAATGATGTCAAACCTAGTTTGTTCAGAAGTGTCACAACAGTTTTAGCTGCAATCAGAAATGTCCATCCACAAATGATGGATGTAAATGTGGCCACTAGTTTTGGCACCAGTCAGAGGCTGGCCTCGGGGCATGTAAGATAATGTGAGAGACAGAAAGAAGCATCTCCCCACACACACATGATTTCTCATAAGGTTAGCTGTCAAAGGGCACATCATCTACTGTCCAAATCATTTGCAACTCCTTTTCCATCTCCTCCTAGATTGCTCCCACTGGGCACAAACTGGTTGAATCAAAGTTGTTTCAACATAATTTTTCAATGTATTGTGATGTGGAATCTACATGGGAAATGCAACAGATGTGTCATAAAGTCATAAACTGTTGTTTTGAGGCTGAAATTTCAACCACAGAATTATGTCATCATGGTAACCAATTTTCAACATAGGCAAACCTTGTATAAAACATGTTGAATTTGTACCTTTGAAACAACGTCAGATCTTCAGCTAAAAGGCTGGGCAGCACCTTCTATTGGAGAGTTGATTTATTAGGATTTTTTTATGTGCAAATGAACTCAAGCTTACGGACAATGTCAAATGTGATACAGGGAAGCACCTGAGTGAGTTGGGTGCGTAATTACGCATGTACTTTCCCGAAGCGGACGACACAAACAACTGGACTCGTTATCCCTTTCATGCCCTGCCTCCAGTCCACTTACCGATATCTGAACAAGAGAGCCTCATCAAAATTGCAACAAGCGGTTCTGTGAAAATTGAATTGAATCAGAAGCCACTGCCAGATTTCTGGATTGGGCTGCGCTCAGAGTATCCTGCCTTGGCAAATTGCGTTGTTAAGACACTGATGCCCTTTGCAACCACGTACCTATGTGAGAGCAGATTCTCACCCTCACAAGCATGAAAACAAAATACAGGCACAGACTGTGTGTAGAAAATTATTTAAGACAGACTCCCTCCAATACAACCCAAAATTGCAGAGTTATATGCATCCTTTCAAGCACATCCTTCTCATTAACATGTTGTGAATTATTCACAATTTTCAATTAACAAATAAGCTTTAATATGTAAGATGGTTAAATAAAGACCAAAATTATTAATTATTATTATATTATTATTTGTGCCCTGGTCCTATAAGAGCTCTTTGTCACTTCCCACGAGCCGGATTGTGACAAAAACTCACACTCATTCTTATGTTTAATACATGTATCATATGTGTGTGGTAGGCTTACAATGATGGCAATAAACAACATTTGAGAGTGCGCTGACTCTGGTGCTAGAGGGGGTATGCAGCTGGAGGTTGAATGTTTGAAGGGGTATGGGACTATAACATTTTTGGGAACCACTGCTGTAGAGCATGAAAATCCCAGCAGCGTTGTAGTTCTTGACACAAACCACCTGGAACCATACCCTGTTCAAAGGGTATGCCCAGGGTATGCCCATTCACCCTCGGAATGGCAAACATACACAATCCATGTCTCAAGAATTAAAAATCCTTCTTTAACCTGTGTCCTCCCCTTCATCTACACTGATTGAAGTGACATCAACAAGGGATCCTAGCTTTCACTTGGTCAGTCTATCTCGGTTTTCTAATGATCAATTAGCCTTTTAAAATTATAAACTTGGATTAGCGAACACAATGTGCCATTGTAACACGGTGGTTGCTGATAATGGGCCTCTGTACGCCTATGTAGACATTGCATAAAAAACATCTGCTGTTTCCAGCTACTATAGTCATTTACAACATTAACAATGTCTACACTGTATTTCTGATCAATTTGATGTTATTTAATTAAAAAAAATATGCTTTTCTTTCAAAAACAAGGACATTTCTAAGTGTCCCCAAACATTTGACAGGTAGTGTATACATTTTGTTACCTTTAACTACGCAAGTGAGTTAAGAACAAATTCTTATTTACCATGACGGCCTACACCGGACAAACCTGGACTACACTGGGCCTATTGTGCGCCGCCCTATGGGACTCCCAATCACGGCCGGTTGTGATACGGCCTGGATTCAAACCAGGGTATCTGTAGTGACGCCTCTGCCACTGAGATGCAGTGCCTTAGACCGCTGCGCCACTTGGGAACCCAAACTAGCTGCAGTTCGTTTCGTTTGACCTTTTTTCAATTGACATTTCTTATGCCGGCTGATTCATGATTTCGACAGGCTGAGAAACGCTGCCTGCCTGTCTGTCTCGTCCTGACACGTTCATTACTATTGGACATTTGAATATTGAAACAATGTTGCAAACAATGTTTGTCTACAAGAAATGTGAGAATGTCAAGATGCATTTTATAGTGGAGATCAAGTTTAGAAATTGCTTGGCTGGGCTGATGAGACAGTGATTGCGCAGTCAGATGGAACAGCGAGCAGGCCTTCCTAATGGACCTGGCCCGGGTATCCTGGAAGGATATTGACCTCATCCCGTCAATAGAGGATGCCTGGTTGTTCTTCAAAAGTGCTTTCCTCTCCATCGTAAATAAGCATGCCCCTTTCAAAAAATGTAAAACAAAGAACAGATATAGCCCTTGGTTCACTCCAGACATGACTGCCCTTGACCAGAACAAAAACATACTGTGGCATTCTGGATTAGCATCGAATAGCCCCTGCAACATGCAACTTTTCAGGGAAGTCAGGAACCAATATACTCAGTCAGTTAGCTTTCCTAAGGCTAGCTTTTCCAAACAGAAATTTGCATCTGTAGCACTAATTCCAAAAAGTTTTGGGACACTGTAAAGTCCATGGAGAATAAGAGAACCTCCTCCCAGCTGTCCACTGCACTGATGATAGGAAACACTGTCACCACCGATAAATCTACGATAATCGATAATTTCAATAAGTATTTTTCAACAGCTAGCCATGCTTTCCACCTGGCTACCCCTACCAACATCTCAGCACCCCCTGCAGCAACCCCCCCCCCCCAATTCTCGTTCACCAAAATTAAAGACAGTTGATGTTCTGAAAGAGCTGCAAAATCTGGATCCCTGCAAAACAGCTGGGTTCGACAATCTGGACCCTAACTTTCTAAAATTATCCGCCAAAACTGTTGCAACCCCTATTACTAGCCTATTCAACCTCTCTTTCGTTTCGTCTGAGATCCCCAAAGATTGGAAAGCTGCAGTGTTCATTCCTCTCTTCAAAGGGGGAGACACTCTAGATCCAAACTGTTAAAGACCTATATCCATCCTGCCCTGCCTTTCTAAAATCTTCGAAAGCCAAGTTAACAAACAGATCACCAACCATTTCAAATCCTACCGTACCTTCTCCGCTATGCAATCTGGTTTCTGACCTGGTCATGGGTGCACCTCATCCACGCTCAAGGTCATAAACGATATCATAACCTCCATCGATAAAAGACAGTACTGTGCAGAAATCTTCATCGACCTGGCCAAGGCTTTCGACTCTGTCAATCACAACATTCTTATCGGCAGACTCAATAGCCTTGGTTTCTCTAATGACTGCCTTGCCTGGTTCACCAACTACTTATCAGATAGAGTTCAGTGTGTCAAATTGAAGGGCCTGTTGTCCAGACCTCTGGCAGTCTCTATGGGGGTCCCACAGGGTTCAAATCTCGGGCAGACTCTTTTCTCTGTATTTATCAATAATGTCGCTCTTGCTGCTGGTGATTCTCGGATTCATCTCTACGCAGACGACACCATTCTGTATAAATCTGGCCCTTCTTCGGACACTGTGCTAACAAACCTCCAAATGAGCTTCAACGCCATACAACACTCCTTCCGTGGCCTCCAACTGCATTTAAAGTGAATTTAAGTGAATGCTCTTCAACCGATTGCTGCCTACACCCTCCCGCTCGACTAGCATCACTACTCTGGACGGTTTTGACCTAGAATATGTGGACAACTACAAATACCTAGGTGTCTGGCTAGACTGTTAACTCTCCTTCTAGACTCACATTAAGCATCTCCAATCCAAAATTAAATCTAGAATCGGCCTTCTATTTCACAACAAAGCCTCCTTCACTAATGCTGCCAAACATACCCTCGTAAAACGGACTATCCTACCGATCCTTGACTTTCGGCGATGTCATTTACAAAATAGCCCCCCAACACACTACTCAGCAAACTGGATGTCGTCTATCACAGTGCCATCCATTTTATCACCAAATTCCCATATACTACCCACCACTGCGACCTGTATGCTCTCGTTGGCTGGCCCTTACTACATATCCGTTGCCAAACCCACTGGCTCCAGGTCATCTACAGTGGGGAGAACAAGTATTTGATACACTGACAATTTTGCAGGTTTTCCAACTTACAAAGCATGTAGAGGTCTGTAATTTTTATCATAGGTACACTTCAACTGTGAGAGACGGAATCTAAAACAAAAATCCAGAAAATCACATTGTATGATTTTTAAGTAATTCATTTGCATTTTATTGCATGACATAAGTATTTGATCACCTACCAACCAGTAAGAATTCCGGCTCTCACAGACCTGTTAGTTTTTCTTTAAGAAGGTCTCCTGTTCTCCACTCATTACCTGTATTAACTGCACCTGTTTGAACTCGTTACCTGTATAAAACACACCTGTCCACACACTCAAACAGACTCCAACCTCTCCACAATGGCCAAGACCAGAGAGCTGTGTAAGGACATCAGGGATAAAATTGTAGACCTGCACAAGACTGGGATGGGCTACAGGACAATAGCAGCTTGGTGAGAAGGCAACAACTGTTGGCGCAATTATTAGAAAATGGAAGAAGTTCAAGATGATGGTCAATCACCCTCGGTCTGGGGCTCCATGCAAGATCTCACCTTGTGGGGCATCAATGATCATGAGGAAGGTGAGGGATCAGCCCAGAACTACACGGCAGGACCTGGTCAATGACCTGAAGAGAGCTGGGACCACAGTCTCAAAGAAAACCATTAGTAACACACTGGATTAATGGATTAAAATCATGCAGCGCACGCACGCAAAGTCCCCCAACAACCTCCTTTCCTCATTAAGAGCATTGAAGATGGGTCGTGGCTGGGTCTTCCAGCATGACAACGACCCAAAACACACAGCCAGGGCAACTAAGGAGTGGCTCTGTAAGAAGCATCTCAAGGTCCTGGAGTGGCCTAGCCAGTCTCCAGACCTGAACCCAATAGAAAATCTTTGTAGGGAGCTGAACTTCCGTATTGCCCAGCGACAGCCCCGAAACCTGACGGATCTGGAGAAGGTCTGTATGGAGGAGTGGGCCAAAATCCCTGCTGCAGTGTGTGCAAACCTGGTCAAGAACTACAGGAAACGTATGATCTCTGTAATTGCAAACAAAAGTTTCTGTACCAAATATTAAGTTCTGCTTTTCTGATGTACCAAATACTTATGTCATGCAAAAAAATGCAAATGAATTACTTAAAAATCATACAATGTGATTTTCTGGATTTTTGTTTTAGATTCCGTCTCTCACAGTTGAAGTGTACCTATGATAAAAAAATTACAGACCTCTACATGCTTTGTAAGTAGGAAAACCTGCAAAATTGGCAGTGTATCAAATACTTGTTCTCCCCACTGTATAAGTCTTTGCTAGGCCATATCTGTTTACTGGTCACCATAGCAACACCCACCCGTAGCACGCACTCCAGCAGGTATATTGCACTGGCCATCCCCAAAGCCAACACTTACTTTAGCCGCCTTTCCTTCCTCTGCTGCCAATGACTGGAACAAATTGAGAAGAAGAAAAAAATCACTGAAGTAGGAGACTTATATCTCCCTCTCTAACTTTAAGAATCAGCTGTCAGAGCAGCTTACCGATCACTGTACCTGTACACAGCCAATCTGTAAATAGCACACCCAACTACCACATCCCCATATTATTACTTACCCTCTTGCACCCCAGTATCTCTACTTGCACATCATCATCTACACATCTATCACTCCAGTATTAATGCTAAATTGTAATTATTTTCGCCTCGATGGCCTATTTATTGCCTACTTCCTTACTCGTCTACATTTGCACACTGTACATATATTTTTCCATTGTTATTTTATGTTGTGTTATTGACTGTACGTTTGTTTGTGTAACTCTGTGTTTTGTCGCACTGCTTTGCTTTATCTTGGCCTGGTCGCAGTTGTAAATGAGAACTTCTTCTCAACTGGCCTACCTGGTTAAATAAAGGTGAAATAAAAATGTATTAATTAAAAAACAGAGTAAATAGTCATTTTAATGTCATAGATTTGGCCGGTGATAACTTGTGGAATAGACACTGGCTAGGATGCGGTTTTAACCAATCAGCATTCAGGATTAGACCCACCCGTTGTATAGCATCAATTATACTATTTAGGCTTGTATAGCATTTGCAAAGCCATCAATAGCTATTGTTTCAATTCAAACCCGGGTTCAACAAAAAAAAGACAAATATAGGCCTAGAATTCCAAGCTTTGGTTGATGCCAAACTTAATCTTCAAGTTAATAATAAATATGTTGCATTCACGTCTCCATTTCAAATGAAAATCTAAGTTAAAGAATAGGACTAAATCAAATCAAACTTCATTAATTTAAAGTTAGATTTTATTTAGTCCTATTCTTTAACTTGGAGACGTGAACCCAACATATACACAAGTTATCTGTGGCTCCTCATATGTTAGACAAAAGCAGATGACAGTGTTATTTATTATGAATAGGTTGATGTTGTTATTATCATAATGTATTGGATGCAATGTATTTGTATTGGCTCTTAACTACCCCGGCACATTTACATGGATGTTGCATTACTGTAACATTGATGTTGATTAATGTGCACTGTCCCTGTAAAATAAATAAATATAAATGATTCATTTGTAGACAAACTGGAATTAAAGTCAGACTAAGTCAGTGGCACAAAATATACATCTTCAAATGTTCATATTTGGTTGCATTAACAACCAAACAGAATTCAACAACACTTTTGCAATACAGTAAATAGCCTATTAACTTGTCGACAAGTTAACAAATGATAGGTTGGATTCACGTCAAGGAACTAAACCAAAAATAAAAGCTAAAGAATAGGATTAATCCAGTGGCTAAGATGAAACTATCCAAGCATTAGATACTGTACATCTCCTTTAATGTTGATATTTGGTTGTGTTGTCAACCTAACACAATTACTTTTGTAATGTAGTATACAGCCTAAAGTTAAGGATATCTGACAAACTAATGTGACCGTTTTTATTCAACCTTAAAATGAGTAGCCTAACAAATCCATGGCCACAATTTAAAATCAAATTGTATTGGCCACATACACATATTTAGCAGATGTTATGTGATGTGTAGCAGCAACAATACACACAAATCTAAAAGTAAAAGAATGGAATTAAGAAATACAGTGGCAAGAAAAAGTACAAGTCCTTTGGAATTACCTGGATTTCTGCATAAATTAGTCATACAATTGTATCTGATCTTCATCTTAGTCACAACAATAGACAAACACAGTGTGCTTAAACTAACAACACACACATTATTGTATTTTTCTTGACTATATTGAATACATCATTTAAACATTCACAGTGTGGGTTGGAAAAAGTATGTGAACCCCTAGGCTAATAACTTCTCCAAAAGCTAATTGGAGTCAGGAGTCAGCTAACCTGGAGTCCAATCAGATTGGAGATGTTGGTTAGAGCTGCCTTGCTCTATTCACAAGAAGCATTGCCTGATGTGAACCATGCCTAGAACAAAAGAGATCTCAGAAGGCCTAAGATTAAGAATTGTTGACGTGAATAAAGCTGGAAAGAGTTACAAAAGTATCTCTAAAAGCCTTGATGTTCAGGAACTTGAAGCTTTCCGAGGAACTTGAAGCTTTCCATCTGCTCCACTGTGGTCTATGTGGACAGGGGAGTGCTCCCCCTGCTGCTTCCTGAAGTCCACAATCAGCTCCTTTGTTTTGTTGACGTTGAGGTTATTTTCCTGGCATCACTCCGCCAGGGCCGTCACCTTCTCCCTGTAGACTGTCTCGCCATTGTTGGTAATCAGGCCTTCTACTGTTGTGTCGTCTGAAAACTTGATGATTGAGTTGGAGGCGTGCATGGCCATGAACATCACGGGTGAACAGGGAGGACAGGAGGGGGCTGAGAACTCACCCTTGTGGGCCCCCTGGGTTGTGGATCAGCAAAGTGGAGGTGTTGTTTCCTACCTTCACCACCTGGGAGCGGCCTGTCAGGAAGTCCAGGGCCCAGTTGCACAGGGCTGGGTTCAGACCCAGGGCCCCAACCTTAATGATGAGCTTGGAGGGTACTATGGGGTTGAAGACTGAGCTATTGTCAATGAAAAGCATTATTACATAGGGAATCCTCTTGTCCAGTTGGGATTAGTCAGTGTGCAGTGTGATTGCATCGTCTGTGGATCTATTGGGGCGGTACACAAATTGAAGTGGGTCTAGTGTGTCAGGTAAGGTAGAGGTGATATGATCCTTACCTGGCCTCTCAAAGCACTTCATGATGACAGAAGTGACAGCTACAGGGATAAAGTAATTTAGTTCAGTTACCTTTGCTTTCTTGGTTACAGGAATAATGGTGGACATCTTGAAGCAAGTAGGGACAGCAGATAGGGAGAGTGAATATGTCCGTAAACACTCCAGCCAGCTGGTCTGCGCATGCTCTGAGGATGCGGCTAGGGATGCAGTCTGCGCCGGCAGCCTTGCGAGGGTTAACACGCTTAAATGTCTTACTGACGTCGACCAAGGAGAACGAGAGCCCACAGTCTTTGGGAGCGGGCTGCGTCGGTGGCACTGCGTTATCCTCAAAGCGGGTGAAGAAGGTGTTTAGCTTGTCCGGGAGCAAGACGGTGTTTCCGCGATGTGGCTGGTTTTCCCTTTGTAATCCATGATTGTCTGTAGACCCTGTCTCATGTCTGAGCCGTTGAAACCCGACTTCACTTTGTCTCTGTACTGACATTTTGCCTGCCTTACGGAGGGAATAACTATACTGTTTATATTCAACCATAATTCCAGTCACCTTGCCATGGTTAAATGCAGTGGTTCGTGCGTTCAGTTTTGTACGAATTCCACGATCTATCCACAGTTTCTGGTTTGGGTAGGCTTTATAATAGTAACCGTGGGAACAACATGCCATATATACTTCCTGATGAACTCAGTTACCAGTGTATACGTCCATGTTATTCTCAGAGGCAACCCGGAACATATCCCAGTCCGCATGATCAAAACAATCTTGAAGCATGAAATCCGATTGGTCAGACCAGCGTTGAAAAGTCCTTAGCACGGTTACTTCCTATTTGAGGTTCTGCCTACAGGAAGGGAGGAGCAAAATGGAGTCATAATCTGATTTGCCGAAGGGAGGGTGGGCGAGGGCCTTGTAGGCATCCCGGAAGGGGGAGTAACAGTGGGCGAGCGTTTTAGCAGCGCGAGTACCACAGTCAATGTGTTGGTAGAACTTCTGTTGCATTTTCATCAAATTTGCTTTGTTAATATCCCCATCTACAATAAATGCGGCCTCATGATATGTGGTTTCCAGTTTGCATAAAGTCCAGTGAAGTTCTTTGAGGGCCGTCTTCCCGAAGAGATCTTTATACCGGTCTGCAATTGCCCTGGGGGGTACGAACGACTTTCCAATTCGGGAAAGTCATATTCCTGGTCGTAATGCTGATGAGTTACCGCCGCTCTGATATAACACACAAAAACACAAATTACTGCAAAGTTGTTTAGGAGCTATAAGCAGATGCCATTTCTGTCAGCACTATCTTAAAAAGGTTACTGTAACTATACAAGTCTTATGTAATATGTCAAAGATAAATACACAACGCAGAGTTTGAGAGGATGAGAGGACAAGAATACTAAACTAAATATAGTACTAATGGTCAATAGAGAATTGTAAATAGGAGTTGGGTTTCAGTTCAACAACTGTTTAGAATCTGTGGAATGTCACTCCTGAACTCAAAGTGAGGTGTGCTACGTTCTGTTCATTGAGTCGGGGGCAGGATACTTGTTATTTGGCCATTGGCCAGTTGTACTGCAAGGACTTCTGATTGGTCAACCCCAGGCTAGGGTGGGGGGTTATAAATGGCATCCTGTCCCTTTGTTCGATGGAGAAAAGCTGAGGGGAGGGGAGACTGAACATCTACCTCCCAGCATAACATCTTGATTTGTCCTTCTCAAATAAACCTATTTTTCTCCCCCTGATTTGCTTTGAAGTCTGTGTTATTGAAGCATAGCATAAATAGCTAACACTTTGTGCCGAGACCCAGATGAATTGGTCTTAACAACAACAAGAAAACTTATCAACTGTGTGTTGATCCAAAAGAAAGAGAGAAGGCTGTGTGCAACTCACTTTGGGGAGTCAACTCTATCTTCTGATTTATGGCAGAATTTCTGGGTGAGTCTAGACTAATATCATTTTAAAAGAACCAACTCAGGTTAAAATAGTGCATGCAATGAGTGACATGTATCTGTGATGTATAAGTGTTCAAGTCCTTTGTTTTATTACAGAGTTTAGTCCTTTGTTACTCAATTAAAAAGGTTGGAGTCCTTACTCTATTAACAAAAGGTTTGAGGCCTCTGTTTTTGTGAAACCTTCTTGTTGTATAGAAGTGAGTTGTTAATTGAGTAGCGATTTTTACACAGGTGGTTAATGTAAGCCTTCAACAAGCTTTTTGAGGTGAACATAAGTTATGGGTAGCCAGGCCCTACAGAAACAATGTGTTCTAGAAGAGGTTTGGGTCCTCAAAAGGGGTTATATAAATATATAAACAGAGAGATATATATTATACAACTTTTCACGTTAATGTAATGTCATTGTTAAGTGAGAAAACCACTCTAGAAAAGGGCGGAACAGCTCTTTCGGATGTGAGCATGAAAGATACTTTAAATTCACTGTCTAGAACCATTTCAAAGTAGAGCAAGAGACATGGGTGAAAAGGTCAGACATGACTCCCACCTGTGGCCTCGCTGTTCTCCGATCTATATATCCTTACACTGAGTTGTGCAAGGCAGATCAGGTTTCAAGCAACTGGTCAGCACTGCCTGTCTGAGTCAACAGATTCTGACAGCAGTGACAAACGATGTCTTAGGCCCACCAGAACACAGGCCATAAATGGGAGTAAAGACAAACGTCTAGAGAGAGTGATCACACATAAATCCACATCTCCAAAACAGTTGGATGAATGGTCACAAACTTTTAAGCATTCACGAGATGTGGTTATCAGAGTTGTGCAGGTTCCGAGTGAAACCAATAACATTATCCGTTCAGTAAAAGAGAAACCTGGTGTATGTCATTATTGCGGGATTTCTGGTCACTGGCAACAAGAAAACATGATTTTATGAGAAGTGGGCAGGAGAAGAAGGGTCCGTCTAAGGGAAAATGGAAACAAGACAATAGCCCCAACGACACAATACTTGTGCAGAAATTTAAGAAGCTCTCTCTGGGTCTGCAGCAGAGTTTGCTGGATGCTGTGGAGGTAAACTAATAGAGACTCCATCTTACATCCCATCTTAGCTGGTGTACATATGAAATCGGATGGAATGTGTGTGAACATGATGGTTAACAACTTTGCAGTAGATTTGTTTTGTAGATACGGGTGCTGAAGTCACTGTATGTCCCATATCTTATGCAAAACATACATGTCCATAGTACACGGGTAACAAGATGAGAGCGACAGGAGTTGAGGGAAGACAGCTATGAAACAAATCAAACCATTATCAATTTCTATTGGTCCAATGAAGATTGATGCAGGGATCTAGAGTTCAGAACCATACTATTTGGACAACAAATTAAAATTAGTGTGGAACCTTTGATATGGAACCAGTGTGTTTGACAGGTGTTGCCCCACCTTGCACAAAACAATATCCCATTAGCAAGGAAGCTATGGACACTACTAAAGTAGCGATTAAAGATCTATGGGACATGAGTATAGTTGAAAAGACACCATGTAATCCAGCTACTCTGATGTATCCTACAGATACCACATTACTTGAACACGACTGTTGTGAGTTGGTTTTGGATCAGCTCTCTGATGGGTTTATAGAGTCATTCGTTGGAAAAACCTGAGTTTATCTTATACACAGATGGTTCAAGCATTGTGGAGGGGGGTGTGAGGATGGCTGTGCATAGGTAGTTACTACAATGGACAATGTGATAATACAAGGCACGTTAGATTTGAGAAAAGCATGAGTGACACAACGCTTAACTATTGCATCCTAATGGAGAATAACTCCCGAGGGGGGACATGACGTAGTGCCAGGACAGTGGGTGATGGTTGTAAAAGAAAAAAGTGACAGACACATTAGGGCCAAAATGGGAAGGTCCTTATCAAGTTTTGCTCATAATGAGGTCAACAGTAAAAGTTCAGGGAAAATCACAATGGATACATGTCATTCATTGCAAGGTTGTCCATTTTGATGACAAAGTGGAGCCTGGGGAATAAAGAACTGATTGATTAGGAAACGGGGGCCAATCTCGGGTGAAGAAGCATAGTAAGATGATCAGAACCTGATAAGCTTCTATGTTGTATACCGCAGTCATCATATTAGGGATATCTAGGTGAAATGTCCAACGTTTTTCTGAAAATTGGGACATGCTTACTTAGGGAAATCTATGTGAAATATCAATTTGTCTTAAAACCAGGACATGTTACTTTCACTTTTTGTTTCCTTCGTTACAGGTTATGATAATCTATCGTCTGAGGCTGCAGCAATATCCTTCGATTTAAGGACTGTACCTGAAATAATACAAGATTACCGGTGAAGTGCAACCAGTGGAACGGAAGAAGAATTCCTCAATACAGGCAGACTGTCAGAACATAATTTTTAATAGTTATCAATGTGGGACTGATACCAGTGTGAAAGAGCTGGTCACTTTTAAAGGACTTTGTTAATGATTACCTTGACAACAGGACGATTGAATATTATTGACTTGCAGACAAGTGAAAGATGTTTGAAATGACTTTCTTGTGCGTATCCTCCTAATACAGGACGTGGGTGGGGTTTCCATTTCTAACACAGAGAAGGATGAGGGACACTCGGGTGTCAATACGTTTCTAGTCCTCTCTCTACACTATGCCACAGTAGTCAAAGTAGTTGTTGGGTTTGTACGTATGCACCATTCACGTCAAGGGCAGATATTCCATTAAGGGCTATTCCTTTTAACCAGAGTGAAATGTTGGGTATATGGATAGACGTTAATTGGTATAAAGTCATTATTGGTACAAGGGGGTAAGAATGTTGAGTATCAACATGAGAGAGCACCTAGCTCTGCAGTACGTTCATTTGAGATTACCGATGGCACTAATCAGCGACCACCTTACCTAGTTATTACACATGCCCCTGTTGGGTGGGTATGTTTTAATAGGACACTCTCTTGGAATTTGTCTCAACTGCACCAGGATGCGTTTGTGATCAGACAACAGACCTATCTGCCTGTGATGGTACTGTTGCGGAATGTCTAATGTCTGTTGATTTGATTCTCAGTAATGGCACTATGACTACGTTTTATGCCAATACCTTCGGTAATATCATCAATAATGGTATGATAGCTCCTAAATGGGACTTACTTTATCTGTGGATCCTATGCCTATTCCTGGTTACCAAAGTTGTGGTAAGGGTCGTGTTTGTACGGGTCGTGTCATACCCCATGTAAGACATTCTGTAAACTCTCCTTTTTCACACTGTCATAAACGTGTGATTACAGAAACGGAGAGATTGGTAATCACTTGGTAATTGAGTTTCCATCTTAAGGTATTTCTAAAATAGCACGGGAAGTTATTCATATGGCTAATTCTTTGGAAATTGTAGCTAATAGTACAATTGAGAGTCTAGAGTTAATTACAGCTGAGATGGATGACATCCGGAGTGTGGCGATGCAAAATCGTTTGGTCCTTGATTATCTTCTGTCCGCACAAGGTGCTGTTGTTGGTGCTGAATGCTGAATGCTGTACTTATATTCATGATAAGTCTAAGGAAAAAAAACTGACCTAATCCAAAAGATCAGGACTGAGGGCGCGAAATATCATGATTACAATCAAGATGATGTAGGCTTAGTCATGTGGTTGTCTTCCACATTCGGTACATGTGGAAGTTTTTTGATAGGCATGATACTTCTAATAGTGGGAGATGTGGTTATTTTTGTCATCCTCATCCAGGTTATCAAGTACGCTACTGCCTGATGTTTGTCTGCTAAAATCTGATGGTTACGTGATAGGGGATATCATAAGATTCATCAACTGTGTCCTTTTGGAGATGGATGTCAGTGGTGTTCACCAGAATGTGGTGGGGATCATAAGGGTCTTCAAACACAACAAGCCTCATGATTGTGGTCAATGTTCCCATGGTAACTGTTCTCGGTGCTGTAACGAACCATGCTCTCTCAGATGTGGTATCACACCTGTTGATACCTCTTTTCTTTAACTTTGTGTGAAATGTATTTCTTATTGCAACGTCAAGTATAATATGCCCTTTCTGTTTTATAGAAATACAAGGTGTTTAACGTAAATTATTTTATGCTTACTGCTAATGTTTTTATTCTGTTTATTTTTTCATGTTTATTGTTTTCTAAAAATACATGAAGTACATTCATTTTTAAAATGGTCTAGGGGGAGTATAACAATATGTTGAAGATAAATACACAACGCAGAGTTTGAGAGGATGACAGGACGAGAATACTAAACTAAATATAGTACTAATGGTCAATAGGGAATTGTAAATAGGAGTTGGGTTTCAGTTCAACAACTGTTTAGAATCTGTGGAATGTCACTCCTGAACTCAAAGTGAGGTGTGCTACGTTCTGTTCATTGAGTCGGGGGCAGGATACTTGTTATTTGGCCATTGGTCAGTTGTACTGCAAGGACTTCCGATTGGTCAACCCCAGGCTCCTGTGGAGAGTTATAAATGGCATCCTGTTCCTTTGTTCGCTGGAGAAAAGCTGAGGAGGGGGAGACTGAACATCTACCTACCATCATAACATCTTGATTTATCCTTCTCTCTTGCTTTGGAGTTTGTGTTATTGAAGAATAACAAATTGCTAACATAATCATTGCATGCTATCTTGAACATAGGGTCACATGTCTGTGGAGTTCTTCACAATATACAGTTAAAGTCGGAAGTTTACATACACGTAGGTTGGAGTCATTAAAACTCGTTTTTCAATCACACCACAAATTTATCGTTAACAAACTGTAGTTTTGGCAAGTCGGTTAGGACATTACTTTGTGCATGACACAAGTAACTTTTCCAACAATTGTTTACAGACAGAATATTTCACTTATAATTTATATAAATATATTTTTACCTTTATTTAACTAGGCAAGTCAGTTAAGAACAAATTGTTATTTTCAATGATGGCCTAGGAACACTGTGCCTGTTCAGGGGCAGAACGACAGATTTGTACCCTGTCAGCTCGGGGATTTGAACTTGCAACCTTCCGGTTACTAGTCCAACGCTCTAACCACAAGGCTACCCTGCCGCCCCAACTTCTGACCCACTGTATTATCACAAATCCAGTGGGTCAGAAGTTTACATACACCGAGTTAACTGCCTTTCAACAGCTTGGAAAATTCCAGAAAATGAAGTCATGGCTTTAGAAGCTTCTGATAGGCTAATTGACATAATTTGGAGGTGTACCTGTGGATGTATTTCAAGGCCTACCTTCAAACTCAGTGCCTCTTTACTTGACATCATGGGAAAATCAAAAGAAATCAGCCAAGACCTCAGGCAGGAAAAAATTTGTACACTTCCACAAGTCTGGTTCATCCTTGGGAGAAATTTCCAAACGCCTGAAGGTACCACGTTCATCTGCACAAACAATAGTATGCAAGTATAAACACCATGGGACAACGCAGCCGTCATTCCGCTCAGGAAGGAGATGCGTTCGGTCTCCTAGAGATGAACGTACTTTGGTGCGAAATGTGCAAATCAATCCCAGAACAGCAGCAAAGGACCATGTGAAGATGCTGGAGGAAACAGGTACAAAAGTATCTACAGCCACAGTAAAAAGAGTCCTACAACCTATAACCTGAAAGGCCGCTCAGCAAGGAAGAATCCACTGCTCCAAAACCGCAATAAAAAAGCTAGATTATGGTTTGCAACTGCACATGGAGAAATGTCCTCCGGTCTGATGAAACAAAAATAGAACTGTTTGGCCATAATGACCATCGTTATGTTTGGTGGAAAAAAGGGGAAGTTGCAAGCAGAAGAACACCATCCCAACCGTGAAGCATGGGGCTGGCAGCATCATGTTGTGGAGGTGCTTTGCTGCAGGAGGGACTGGTGCACTTCACAAAATAAATGGCATCATGAGAAAAAAAAAATATGTGGATATATTGAAGCAACATCTCAAGACATCAGTCATCAGTTAAAGCTTGGTCGCAAATGGGTTTTCCAAATGAACAATGACCCCAAGCATACTTCCAAAGTTGTGGCAAAATGGCTTAAGGACAACAAAGTCAAGGTATTGGAGTGCCCATCACAAAGCCCTGACCTCAATCCTATAGAACATTTGTGGGCAGAACTGAAAAAGCGTATGCGAGCAAGGAGGACTATTAACCTGACTCAGTTACACCAGCTCTGTCAGGAGGAATGGTCCAAAATTCACCCAATTTATTGTGGGAAGCTTGTGGAAGGCTACCTGAAACATTTGACCCAAGTTGAACAATTTAAAGGCAATGCTACCAAATTCTAATGTAGTGTATGTAACCTTCTGACCCACTGGGAATGTGATGAAAGAAATAAAAGCTGAAAGAAATAATTCTCTCTACTATTATTCTGACATTTCACATTCTTAAAATAAAGTGGTGATCCTAACTGACCTAAGACAGGAAATTTTTACTCTGATTAAATGTCAGGAATTGTGAAAAACTGAGTTTAAATGTATTTTGCTAAGGTGTATGTAAACTTCCGACTTCAACTCTAAATATCTGTGCAGAATCTCAAACAGCATTGATCACTTGCACTATTTTAATGTAATCTCAACTACAATCCAGGTAATTTGGTTGTGCTATTAGATGAAGCACAGTGATAACACATTAAGTTGTTGTTTACAAACAAAATATCTGATATTGTATTCCCATTTGAACTTTGTTGTGCTTTTAAACGTTTGGCTTTTTTTTGTGTGGTTGAATGAATGTTGAAATCTTGTTGATCAAGTCACAACCAAAAATTACCCACATTTCAATGTTGAAATGGACAAAATAACTGGTGTGGTGTGCCCAGTGAATTTCGGGATGGGTGCACGTCCACTGATGCATAGTGAGGGCGACAGACCACACAAAATCCCAATACTCATTCTTCACTGAGCCTTGGGCAAGGGATATATTTGTGTAACAGAAGTTCTAAGACGCTTTGCTAGGCAGCCAAAACCACCAATGAAATGTGCCCTGTGTGTTTCTAACAGTCTCCTGAAAAACAACTCTGTGGAGAACATCCCGTGAAACATAAACTCTCCCTCTCATCCAAACTAACTTTCACGTCTTGCTCTTCACTGTAATCAGAGGGCTAATATCAATAATATGCATGCTAGTCTCTCTTGGCTAAAAGTATAGGAGAGACTGACTGTCACTTCTTGTTTTTATAATAAACATTAATGTGTTGAAAACTCCAAATTGTTTGCATAGTCAACTTACACACAGCACTGACACACACACTTACCCCACCAGACATAGCAGGAGTCTTGTCACAGTGCCCAAATCCAGAACAAATTCAAGAAAGTGTATTATAAAGAGCCACGATTTCATGGAACTCCAATCTCACACTGCTCAAGTGAACTGCAAGCCTGGTTTTAAAAAATATATAAAAAGGATCCAGATGAGTGCGCCCCACATGTAGTTACGTGCAGTACAAGTGGATTAAACAAGTGACATCAATAAGGGATCATGGTCTTTCACCTGGATTCACCTGATCAGTCTACGTCATGGAAAGAGCAGGTGGTCATGTTTTGTACACTAAGTGCATATACTTATACACTTACTTAAAATAGGACATTTATGGTTGACCAGAGTGGATTTACAGTGCCTTCAGAAAGTATTAACACCCCTTGACTTTTTCCACATTTTATTGTGGTACAGACTGAAATGAAAATGGATTAAATTGAGATTGCCTTAACACCATGTTTTTTAACTGGCCTAAACACCCCATAATTTCAAAGTGGAATTGTACATTATTTTTCTATTTACTACAAATTCATTAAAAAGTACAGCTGAAGTCGGAAGTTTACATATACTTTGGTAGAAGTCATTAAAACTAATTTTTCAACCACTCCACAAATTTCTTGTTAACAAACTATAGTTTTTATAAGTCGGTTAGGACATCTACTTTGTGCATGACGCAAGTAACTTTTCCAACAATTGTTTACAGACAGATTATTTCACTTATAATTCACTGTATCACAATTCCAGTGGGTCAGAAGTTTACATACATCAAGTTGACTGTGCCTTTGAACAGCTTGGAAAATTCCAGAAAATTATGTCATGGCTTTAGAAGCTTCTGATAGGCTAATTGACATCATTTGAGTCAATTGGAGGTGTACCTGTGGATGTATTTCAAGGCCTACCTTCAAACTCAGTGCCTCTTCGCTTGACATCATGGAAAAATCAAAAGAAATTAGCCAAGACCTGAGAATAAAACATTGAAGACCTCCACAAGTCTGGTTCATCCTTGGGAGAAATTTCCAAACGCCTGAAGGTACCACGTTCATCTGCACAAACAATAGTATGCAAGTATAAACACCATGGGACCACGCAGCTGTCATACCGCTCAGGAAGGAGACGCGTTCTGTCTCCTAGAGATGAACGTACTTTGGTGCGAAATGTGCAAATAAATCCCAGAACAACAAAGGACCTTGTGAATATATATATATCCACAGTAAAACGAGTCCTATATCGACATAACCTGAAAGGCCGCTCAGCAAGGAAGAAGCCACTGCTCCAAAACCCTCATAAAAAAGCCAGACTACGGTGTGCAACTGCATATGGGGACAAAGATTGTACTTTTTGGAGAAATGTCTTCTGGTCTGATGAAACAAAAATATAACTGTTTAGCCATAATGACCATCGTTATGTTTGGAGGAAAAAGGGGGAGGCTTACAAGCCGAAGAACATTGGCAGTCATTGGCAGCAGAGAACTGGGAGGAGAGGCGGCCAAAGGAGGTGTTGGCTGTGGGGATGACCAGTGAAATATACCTGCTGGAGCACGTGCTACGGCTGGGTGTTGCCATGGTGACCAGTGAGCTGAGATAAGGTGAAGCTTTACCTAGCAAAGACTTATAGATGACCTGGAGCCAGTGGGTCTGGCGACGAATATGTAGCGAGGACCAGTCAACGAGAGCATACAGGTCGCAATGGTGGGTAATATATGGGGCTTTGGTGACAAAAAGGATGGCACTGTGATAGACTGCATCAAATTTGCTGAGTAGACTGTTGGAGTTTATTTTGTAAATGTCATCACCAAAGTCAAGGATCGGTAGGATAGTCAGTTTTACGAGGATATGTTTCGCAGCATGAGTGAAGGAGGCTTTGTTGCGAAATAAAAGGCTGATTCTAGATTTAACTTTGGATTGGAAATGCTTAATGTGAGTCTGGAAGGAGAGTTAACAGTCTAGCCAGACACCTAGGTATTTGTAGTTGCCCACATATTCTAAGTCGGAACTGTACAGAGTAGTGATGCTAGTCAGGCGGGCATGTGCGGGCAGCGATCGGTTGAAAAGCATGCATTTTGTTTCACTAGCATTTAAGAGCAGTTGGAGGCCATGGAAGGAGTGTTGTATGGCATTGAAGCTCATTTGGAGGTTAGTTAAGTGTCCAAAGAAGGGCCAGATGTAAACAGAATGGTGTCGTCTGCGTAAAGGTGGATCAAAGAATCACCCGCAGCAAGAGCGACATCATTGATATATACAGAGAAAAGAGTCAGCCCGAGAATTGAACCCTGTTGCACACCCATAGAGACTGCCAGAGGTCCGGAAAGCAGGCCCTCCCAATTTGACACACTGAGCTCTGAGAAGTAGTTAGTGAAGCAGGCGAGGCAGTCATTAGAGAAACCAAGGCTGTTGCATCATCATTGATATATACAGAGAAAAGAGTCTGCCCGAGTATTGAACCCTGTGGCACCCCCATAGAGACTACCAGAGGTCCGGACAACAGGCCCTCCGATTTGACACACTGAACTCTATTTGAGAAGTAGTTGGTGAACTAGGAAGTCTTTTGAGAAATCAATGCTGTTGAGTCTGCCGATAAGAATGCGGTGATTGACAGTGTCGAAAGCCTTGGCCAGGTAGATGAAGACAGCTGCACAGTACTGTCTTTTATCGATGGAGGTTATGATATCGTTTAGAACCTTGAGTGTGGCTGAGGAGCACCCGTGACTAACTTGGAAACCAGACTGGAAACCAGAATATCCCCCCACTCATCGATGTTACCCTCCTCCTCTCTCTAGCCCCTGGGTCCTCTCTCTAGCCCCTGGCTCCCGACTAGCATTCCATGGAGACCTAATTACTGTATAAGCGTTGACATCGACAGCCACTATCAATCACATCACTATGTCGCTTCTGATCACAGTTATGCTTTAGTGTGTGTGTGTGGACACGTTTTTCTATACTATATTTAAAGTCCTTATAAGAATAGTAAACCAACTAAGTCAGGACATTTTGCCGGTCTTCACTGTGTAAGACAGAGATAGAATGAGGTCAGGAGAATCCACCCAGATAAATCTCTGCCGTTTTTTTGTGACGGGTCAGTCTGCTTGTGTCTCTCACCGCTGCTCCACACCAAGGCAGCCCTGTCCCCATGGGCCACAGAGGTATGAGACACTTACATTAGGCCACATAACATAATCTATAGTAGAAACACACATGCCTGGACGAATAGCTTTCAGCACAGCCCAGAGCAAGCTATCCCATTAGCCATGAATCTGAGGCCTACTCCTACTGAAAGGGTGGAAGAGAGGTGGAGACACTAAACAGATATATCTGTGAGCGCTGACAGTACATCTACAGAGAGGAAAACCTGCACCAGAGAGGGACAGACAGTGACTGCCTTCAATTTGCAGAGACTGCAACTCTTCATTGTGAAAGTGCATGGACGTAACTGGTGTATATCTCGGGGAGTGACAGGGAATCCTTTGACTCGCGTGTCAGTGTAATATGTGGGCCCTTCTGGGACCTTGGCTCGGCCCAACCTGCAAGCCACCACGCTTCTAATCTCCTCTCATCTTCTCTCTCAAAACGGGGATAGGTTCCAGGACGGGGAGATAGTGTACACACACACACACACACAGGCCTCATCCATCAATGTATTACCCAGCAGCAGCCGGGCTCCCCGTTTTGTTGGGCAGGCAGAGGGCCCTTAACAGGTTCAAGCAGAGCACATCATTGCCACCTCCTCCAATACACAGTACCAGTCAAAAGTCTGGACACACCTACTCATTCAAGGGTTTTTCTTTATTTTTACTCTTTTCTACATTGTAGAATAATAGTGAAGACATAAAACTATGAAATAACACATATGGAATCATGTATTAAGCAAAGTGTTAAATCAAAATATATTTGACATTCTTCAAAGTAGCCACCCTTTGCCTTGATGACAGCTTTGCACACTCTTGGCATTCTCTCAACCAGCTTCATGAGGTAGTCACCTGGAATGCATTTCAATTAACAGGTGTGCCTTGTTAAAAGTTAATTTGTGGAATTTCTTCCCTTAATGCGTTCGAGCCAATCAGTTGTATTGTGACAAGGGTGGTTTACAGAAGATAGCCCTATTTGGTAAAAGACCAGTTCCAGGTAAAGCTGCTTAAGAGAATGCCAAGAGTGTGCAAAGCTGTCATGAAGGCAAAGGGTGGCTACTTGGAAGAATGTCAAATATATTTTGATTTAACACTTCTTGCTTAATAAATTATTCCATATGTGTTACTTCATAGTTTTGATATCTTCACTATTATTCTACAAAGTAGTAAATAGTAAAAATAAAGAAAAACCCTGTATTGAGTAGGTATGTCCAAACTTTTGACTGGTACTGTGGGTGCAGAGAATAAAAAAATGCCAATTGCCTGGACTGGCTACCACCATCTAAAAGTTCAGTCAGTTCTATTTGAAGAGCACACCACTTCCACCGAGAGACAGTTCTGTTACTATGAAGTCTGAATGTCAAAATTGCATTTTGAAGCTTTGGGGGGTTTATATACTGTTTAAGGAAGGAAGTGTTTTTTACAGACTCAGATTAAGTATTTAAAAGAAGATGTCTGAAAGGACAATGTGTGACTCATTGTTTTGGCAGCTATGTATGGGAGTCTGAGGAAAGGATTATGTTGTGCATTGATTTGATTGCTAGACAACCGGTTCCTCCAAACCCTGAGACTCTCTAGCTTGTCAACATAACCATTTCCCTTTAGAGACAAACAAAAGATGAGGATGGACTTTTACATTTTCAAATCAATGTTTCTGGAGGCTGGTCATGACTCATCTACATCGCAACCATGACAATCTTTGTAGATGTACACACACACACCCCCACACCATTCACACAGCAGTTGGATATGTCAAGACAGAGCTGTTATCCAGTGTGCTACATGGCCAGGTTAATCCAGCAGTGCCAGTGTTCACAGCTGTGTGTGTTGAACCCAGACAATACCAGCCCTCAGCTGTTGGAAGCTCACTAAGCTGTTAACTCAATTCTTCTGGCAGGCGAGGCGAGCACCACCACCTCCTCCTCCACACTTTACCTAGCAGCAGGTCACAGTACAAGTCCCTGGATAACACCTCCTCCAACCTGGCAACCGCTAACACCTGGACTGACTGCACATACTAATCTGGCAACCACTGCCTGCAGCCCGAGGACACGCAGGCAGGGCTCAGGCAGCTCTGAGGGACGATAACAAAAACAGAACCCAGTCAGTCTTATGATAAGGAGAAATAACCTGAGACAATTAGAGGATTGATTCAGACGATCACTTCTGTTACTTTATGTACGGTAAAACCATAGCAAACAATTCTGTTAATGAACTGTAATTTATTGACTGCTCATATCACTGTGATAGTGTATAATTATTGTATAACTCCATTGTATCACGTCTGTGTTCTATTCTAAGAGATCAGGACTTACATCTGTACATATGCAAATGTGTTTTTAACCCGTATTTAAACAGTCATTCCTCCCTAGCAGCAGAGCTGCCACATTAGCAGACACTATCAGGCCTGCCCGTCAGGGCTGCAGCCTCACACATCTCTGGGATGGCACCTCAGTGCCAAGGCTTGGATGGTAGAGCAGAGAAACCATGGCTTTCAAACATGGAGGAAGAACAGAAATTCACCATGCTAACCAGAGCACATCTAGACCAGGCACAGAGGGAGTTGTAGAGAGCCACAGACCTCTTCTCCTTCGTCATTCAGTCCCCTCTCGTTCAGTCCCCTCTACTGGGCTCTGATGGAGCTCTTAGCGCACACACACATTGCAGGACTCCACAGACCCCATGGCTTTCTGAGATGGGGGAGCCTTACTGTACACTTTTTTTTTGTCAGAGGGAAACAGGTTGTGATTGTGGGTGGTAGTGTGTGTGTACGTGCATAAGGTACAGTGCCTTCGGAAAGTATTCAGACCCCTTCTTTTTCCACATTTTGCTATGTTACAGCCTTATACTTATTTTTCCCCCTCATCAATCTACACACAATAGAAAAAATAGGTTTTTGCAACAGAAATATCACATTTACGTAAGAATTCAGACCTCCCGGGTGGCGCAGTGGTTAAGGGCGCTGTACTGCAGCGCCAGCTGTGCCATCAGAGTCCCTGGGTTCGCGCCCAGGCTCTGTCGTAACCGGCCGCGACCGGGAGGTCCGTGGGGCGACGCACAATTGGCCTAGCGTCGTCCGGGTTAGGGAGGGATTGGTCGGGAGGGATCTCCTTGTCTCATCGCGCACCAGCGACTCCTGCGGCGGGCCGGGCGCAGTGCGCGCTAGCCAAGGTTGCCAGGTGCACGGTGTAGCCCCCGACACATTGGTGCGGCTGGCTTCCGGGTTGGATGAGCACTGTGTTAAGAAGCAGTACGGCTGGTTGGGTTGTGTATTGGAGGACGCATGACATTCAACCTTTGTCTCTCCCGAGCCCGTACGGAGTTGTAGCGATGAGACAAGATAGTAGCTACTACAACAATTGGATACCACGAAATTGGGGAGAAAAAGGGGTCGAATTTTTAAAAAAGAAAAAGAAAAAAAAAAGAGTTCAGACTTTCAACTTTGTTGAAGCGCCTTTGGCAGCGAATAAAGACTCAAGACTTCTTGGGTATGTCGCTATAAGCTTGGCACACCTGTATTTGGGGAGTTTCTTCCATTCTACTCTGCAGATCCTCTCAAGCTATGTCAGGTTGGATGGGAAGCGTTGCTGCACAGCTATTTTCAGGTCTCTGCAGAGTTCTTCAGTCTGGTTCAAGTCCAGGCTCTGGCTGGACCACTCAAGGACATTCAAAGACTTGTCCCGAAGCCACTCCTGCGTTGTCTTGGCTGTGTGCTTAGGGTCGTTGTCCTGTTGGAAGGTGAATACTTTTCTCCGTTCATCTTTCCCTCAATCCTGACTAGTCTCCCAGTCTTGGCCACTGAAAAACATCCCCACAGCATGATGCTGCCACCAACATGCTTCACCGTAGGGATGGTGCCAGGTTTCCTCCAGACGTGACGCTTGTCATTCAGTCCAAAGAGTTCAATCTTGGTTCATCAGACCAGAAAATCTTGTTTCTCATGGTCTGAGAGTCTTTAGGTGCCTTTTGGCTAACTCCAAGCAGGCTGTCATGTGCCTTTTACTGAGGTGTGGCTTCTGTCTGGCCACTCTACCATAAAGGCCTGATTGGTGGAGTGCTGCAGAGATGGTTGTTCTCCCATCTCCACAGAGGAACTCTGGAGATCTGTCGTTGACCGTCCGGTCCTTGGTCACCTCCCTGACCAAGGCCCTTCTACCCCGATTTGCTCAGTTTGGCCAGGCAGGCAGCCAGCTCTAGGAGAGTCATGGTGGTAACCAAACTTCTACCATTGTAGAATGAGGGAGGCCACTTGCTACCCTTCCCCAGATCTGTGCCTCGACACAATCCTGTCTCTGAGTTCTATTGACAATTCCTTCGACCTAATGGCTTGGTTTTTGCTCTGACATGCACTGTCAACTATGGGACCTCATATAATTTTTCATCCAAGATGGCATAGCAGTCAGACGTCCTTTGATATATATATATATATATATATATATATATATATATATATATATATATATATATATATATATATTTTTTTTTTTTCTTTCTAAAAACTCAACTTCAAAACACTCTCCTGCAACCTGCCTCACCAATTTATATTAAAAAAAGTATTATTCACCTCAAATCTGAAATCCACAACAGAAGCTAGCCAGAAGCTAGCCAATTCACTGGCTAACGTTAGTATTCAGCTAACCACAGTTGGCGGTCATCAGCTATCCTTTAGCTCGAAAAGCTATCGGCAGTTTTGTACAACGCAACTCAGACCAGAGCATACCGGACCTATTTTCTCTCCATATCCCCGGATTTCTACCGCAAGCTCTGGACATTTACTCGTGGATCTTGCAGCAAGCTAGCTGCTATCCAAGTGACTATTGGCTTACGTCGGTCCCGGAGCAAACATCAATTATTCCGGAGCTAGCCAGCTGAAGAGTTCCATCAGCCACTCCTGGGCTACAATCACCTATCCGGACCCGTTTAACTACGGACGCGGAGCCCCACCAGTCCTTCACAACTGGAATACCGACGTTATCTGCCCGAGGGAGTTATCCAACTGGCCCCTCTGTCGCGACGTTACCTGAACGCCCATCTGCGGCCCGCTAAACGTTAGCGGTCTTATCGGCTGCTATTTGAATAGGTCCATCGGACAATTTTCTTGGGTGAGTATAATCTATATATACTTTGCCAATTGGATTGGTCCCCTCTACCACACGGAACCCCACTAATCTACTGACGGAAGCGCACGAGGTGGCTAAAAACAGACCTCCATCCTCTGCCAGCTTGCTACCCATGGCCCGGCTAGCTGTCTGAATCGCCGTGACCCCAACCAACCTCACTACTCACTGAACCCTTAATGGTCACTCGACTAAGCATGCCTCTCCTTAATGTCAAGATGCCTTGTCCATTGCTGTTCTGGTTAGTTTTTATTGGTTTATGTCACTGTAAAGCCTCTAGCCCTGCTCATTATACCTTATCCAACCTTTCAGTTCCACCACCCTTACATGCGATGACATCACCTGGTTTCAATGATGTTTCTAGAGACAATATCTCTCTCATCATCACTCAATGCCTAGGTTTACCTCCACTGTATTCACATCCTACCATATACCTTTGTCTGTACACAAAACCTTGAATTAATTTTATCGCCCCCAGAAACCTGCTCCTTTTACTCTCTGTTCCAGACGTCCTAGACAACCAATTCTCATAGCTTTTAGCTGTACCCGTATCCTCCTCCACCTCCTCCTCTGTTCCTCTGGTGATGTAGAGGTGAATCCAGGCCCTGCAGTGCCTAGCTCCACTCCTATTCCCCAGGCGCTCTCTTTTGATCACTTCTGTAACCGTAATAGCCTTGGTTTCATGCATGTTAACATTAGAAGCCTCCTCCCTAAGATTGTTTTATTCACTGCTTTAGCGCACACTGCCAACCCGGATGTCCTAGCCGTGTCTGAATTCTGGCGTAGGAAGACCACCAAAAACTCTGAAATCTCCATCCCTAACTACAACATTTTCAGACAAGATAGAATGACCAAAGGGGGCGGTGTTGCAATATACTGCAGAGATAGTCTGCAGAGTTCTGTCATACTATCCAGGTCTGTACCCGAACAATTTGAACTTCTACTTTTAAAAATCAACCTCTCTAAAAACAAGTCTCTCACCGTTGCCGCCTGCTATAGACCACCCTCTGCCCCCAACTGTGCTCTGGACACCATATGTGAACTGATTGTCCCCCATTTATCTTCAGAGCTCATGCTGCTAGGTGACCTAAACTGGGACATGCTTAACACCTCAGCCATCCTACAATATAAGATAGATGCCCTCAATTTCACACAAATTATCAATGAACCTACCAGGTACCACCCCAAAGCCGTAAACACGGGCACCCTCATGGATATCATCCTGACCAACTTGCCCTCTAAATACACCTCTGCTGTTTTCAACCAAGATCTCAGCGATCACTGCCTCATTGCCTGCATCTGTAATTGGTCAGGGGTCAAACGACCTCCACTCATCACTGTCAAACACTCCTTGAAACACTTCAGCGGGCAGGCCGTTCTAATCGACCTGGCCCGGGTATCCTGGAAGGATATTGACCACATCCCGTCAGTAGAGGATGCCTGGTTATTTTTAAAAAAAATGCCTTCCTCACCATCTTAAATAAGCATGCCCCATTCAAGAAATTTAGAACCAGCTTGAAAAAGCTAGCCCTCTCTCCAAACCTGACTGCCCTTAACCAACACAAAAACATTCTATGGCGTTCTGCATTAGCATCGAACAGCCCCCGTGATATGCAACTTTTCAGGGAAGTTAGAAACCAATATACACAGACAGTTAGAAAAGCCAAGGCTAGCTTTTTCAAGCAGAAATGTGCTTCCTGCAACACAAACTCAAAAAAATTCTGGGACACTGTAAAGTCCATGGAGAATAAGAACACCTCCTCCCAGCTGCCCACTGCACTGAGGATAGGAAACTGTCACCACCGATAAATCCACTATAATTGAGAATGTCAATAAGCATTTTTCTACGGCTGGCCACGCTGTCCACCTGGCTACCCCTACCCCGGTCAACAGCACTGCACCCCCCACAGCAACTCGCCCAAGCCTTCCCCATTTCTCCTTCCCCCAAATCCAGTCAGCTGATGTTCTGAAAGAGCTGCAAAATCTGGACCCTTACAAATCAGATGGGCTGGACAATCTGGACCATTTCTTTCTAAAATTATCTGCCGAAATTGTTGCCACCCCTATTACTAGCCTGTTCAACCGCTCGTATCGTCTGAGATTCCGAAAGATTGGAAAGCTGCCGCGGTCACCCCCCTCTTCAAAAGGAGGTGACACTCTAGACTGAAACTGCTACAGACCTATATCTATCCTACCCTGTCTTTCTAAGGTCTTTGAAAGCCAAGTTAACAAAGATTACCGACCATTTTGAATCACACCGTACCTTCTCCGCTGTGCAATCTGGTTTCAGAGCTGGTTATGGGTGCACCTCAGCCACGCTCAAGGTCCTAGACGACATCATAAACGCCATCGATAAGAGACATTGCTGTGCAGCCGTATTCATCGACCTGGCAAAGGCTTTCGACTCTGTCAATCACCACATCCTCATCAGCAGACTCGATAGCCTTGGTTTCTCAAATGATTGCCTCGCCTGGTTCACCAACTACTTCGCAGATAGAGTTCAGTGTGTCAAATCGAAGGGCCTGTTGTCCGGGCCTCTGGCAGTCTCTATGGGGGTGCCACACGGTTCTTAGGCCAACTCTCTTCTCTGTATACATCAATGATGTCGCTCTTGCTGCTGGTGAGTCTCTGATCCACCTCTACGCAGACGACACCATTCTGTATACTTCTGGCACTTCTTTGGACACTGTGTTAACAACCCTCCAGACGAGCTTCAATGCCATACAGCTCTCCTTCCGTGGCCTCCAACTGCTCTTAAATACAAGTCAAACTAAATGCATGATCTTCAACCGATCGCTGCCTGCACCTGCCCGCCCGTCCAGCATCACTACTCTGGACAGTTCTGACTTAGAATATGCGGACAACTACAAATACCTAGGTGTCTGGTTAGACTGTAATCTCTCCTTCCAGACTCACATAAAATATCTCTAATCCAAAGTTAAATCTAGAATCGGCTTCCTATTTTGCAACAAAGCGTCCTTCACTCATGCTGCCAAACATACCCTCGTAAAACTGACTACCTACCGATCCTCGACTTTGGCGATGTCATCTACAAAATAGCCTCCAATACCCTACTCAATAAATTGGATGCAGTCTATCACAGTGGCATCCGTTTTGTCACCAAAGCCCCATATACTACCCACCACTGCGACCTGTACGCTCTAGTTGGCTGGCCCTCGTCGCCTAACCCACTGGCTCCAGGTCATCTACAAGACCCTGCTAGGTAAAGTCACCCCTCATCTCAGCTCGCTGGTCACCATAGCAGCATCCACCTGTAGCACGCGCTCCAGCAGGTATATCTCTCTGGTCGCCCACAAAACCAATTATTTCTTTGGCCGCCGCTCCTTCCAGTTCTCTGCTGCCAATGACTGGAACGAACTACAAAATGACAAATTCTATCATTTAGCCCAAACAACTACCGCTTCCCCTACTGTATTTATTTTGCTCCTTTATACCCCATTATTTATATTTTTACTTCGCACATTCTTCCACTGCAAATCTACCATTCCAGTGTTTTACTTGCTATTTTGCATTTACTTCACCACCATAGCCTTTTTTTGCCTTTACCTCCCTTATCTCACCTCATTTGCTCACATCGTATATAGACTTATTTTTCTACTGTATCTGTTTGTTTTACTCCGTGTTGTTGTATGTGTCGAACTGCTTTGCTTTATCTTGGCCAAGTCTCAATTGTAAATGAGAACTTGTTCTCAACTTGCCTACCTGGTTAAATAAAGGTGAAATAAAATAAATAAATAAAATAGGCAGGTGTGCCTTTCCAAATCTTGTGTAATTATTTGAATTTACCACAATCAAGTCGTAGAAACATCACAAGGATGATCAATGGAAACATGATGCACCTGAGCTCAATGTGGAGTCTCATAGCAGTATCTGAATACTTATGTAAATAAGATATTTCAAATGGAAAAACAGATACATTTGCAAAAAAAAAAAAAAAAAATCTGTTTTCGCTTTGTCATCATGGGGTATTGTGTGTCGATTGCTGAGGATTTTTATTTAATCCATTTTAGAATAAGGCTGTAACGTAACAAAATGGAGAAAGTTAAGGGGTCTGAATACTTTCCAAAGGCACTGTATGTGCTTACATGCATACGTACAGTATGTGTATGTATATTTGTGTGTGTGTGTGTGTGAGAGAGAGGTCAATATTTTTTTATGGAGGGCAAGAGCATCAGCAGAATAATCTGCACACCAATGAGGGGTGTCTGCCTGGCGGGGGTGAAGCAGTGGTGGACCGTAACGTGTGCCTTATGAAACATTACTGGCCACTTCACCTTTATTAAATGGCCATGGGGGCGTGATGCTGGGATGCATGGGCCACCTTGATCACAGACGCATCTATGTACAAGAAGTACTTCACTCAGTCAGCGACTCCCTGTGATCAAGGTGGCCCATTACTGCCTGGCCGAAAGACAGAACAGGTAAGACTCCTCAGAAATGAGTCATAATAAAGATAAAATAAAATGTTATTTGTCACCTGCCTCATTAACAACAGGTGTAAACTAAACAGTGAAATGCTTACTTACAGGTCTTTCTCCAACAATGTTAAAGATTTTTTTTTAAAGGTACAAATAATTAAATACACAGTGAATAATGAATAACGAGTAAAAAATAACTTGGCTATATACAGGGAGTACCAGTAAGAGTCGTGTGCAAGGGCTATGAGGTAATTGAGGTAGCTATGTACATAGAGTAGGGGTAAAGTGGCTAGGCAACAGGATAGATAAGACAGTAGCAGCAGTGTATGTGGCGAGTGTGAAAGTGTGTGAGTATGGCATCAGTATGCATGTGTGTGTGTTGGGGTATAAGTATGTGTGAGTACAGTCCAATGTGTGTAAATAGAGTCAGTGCAAAGAAGTGTGTGTGTGTTGGGCAGTGTATGTACACTACAAGTATGTGCACACCCCTTCAAATTAGTGGATTCGGCTATTTCAGCCTCATTCATTGCTGACTGTCGTATACGCCCTGCTAGAGCTGAAATTTGACAAACTGACTTGTTGGAAAGGTGACATCCTATGACGGTGCCATGTTGAAAGTCACTGAGCTCTTCAGTACAGGCAATGTTTGTCTCTGGAGATTGCATGGCTGTGTGCTCGATTTTATAGAACTGTCAGCAACGGGTTTGGCTGAAATAGCCAAATCCACTAATTTGAAGGGGTGTCCACATACTTTTTTACATTTTTTTTTATCTCCCTTTCAAATGTTAATTTCTCCTCCTCATACATAATCATAACTTCTGGAGGTAGCTAGTGGGCAATTGCAGCTAGGGTTTTTCACAGCATGGTAGGGTGTCCAACTACCCTGCTCTTTCTAATCTAGAATGAAGTGAAGCGATTGAAGCACAGGATTGCTCCAAAGGAATGCTGGAGCGATGCAACTGGACTCCTGGGGGACACATGCTTCTGGCTGCCCCAGTCCCACAGTTGCAAATGAGAACTTACAGAATCACTAATTAATTTTGGCGGGGACTTAGCCAGCCTCAGTGAAATCTCTTGTTGATTCCATTTGACACAAGGTCCCATAGCTGTACCCCAGTCTTTTCTTAGTTCATGCCCTTGTTCTGCATTGAATGGACTTTAAAATGTTGAATAATAATGCTTTTTCTGACAGATTTTTGCTTGTTGAAGCGTTTTCAAAAGTGCATATCTGTTAATATATTAAAATTGGCATAACAAGAGGAGCATATCTGCCTGTCTCCCTCACAGTTTGTGACCCATTAAATACAGGATGAGCTCCCAAGTGGTGCAGCTGTCTAAGGCACTGCATCTCAGTGCAAGAGGCGTCACTACAGACCCTGGTTCGAATCCAGGCTGTATCATAACCGGCTGTGATCAGGAGTCTCATAGGGCTCACAATTGGCCCAGCATGGTCTAGGTTAGGGTTTGGCCGTCAATATAAATAAGAATTTGTTCTTAAACTGACTTGACTAGTTAAATAAAGGTTAAAATAAAAAAGTATATTAAAAAAAGCCCACTGACTGTAGGTGGAAGAATGTGTGATGCGAGAGCACAATAATCCCTACAATAATGTATTCTCACTCAACAACCTTTATTTAACTAACCCTTGCCCAGTCCCCCTTAGCTCCAACAAACAACTTCCCTTATAATAGTGATAAGTAACATAAGAAATGTCAAGGTCCTTATTGCCGTAGCTACCCCTCCCTGAGTGTACTGTACTACCTCTGTTTAGTCAAATAGTATCATAATGGCAGAATAGAAACCCAGATATCGTCCAGATATGATGCCAAACACATGCCCACATTAACCCCTCTGGGTCTGGGTAAACACTGATGGCACAAGACCCCTCTCCATCCACCCACCAGAAAGCTTGTTGCTGTGGAAGGTTAATGGGTTACTTCAGGAATTTGGCAATGAGGCATTATATCATCCCCATAGTCAGATGAACTCGAGGATACCACAAGTGTCCAATATGAAGGAAGTTAAGAGGTAGTTTTGCGAGCCAATACTAACTAGCATTAGCACAATGACTGGAAGTCTATGGGTATTTGCTAGCATAGACTAGCAGTCGTTGCACTAACGCTAGTTAGCAACTTACTTCAAACCGCACACAGACATAAAATGGTATCCACGAGTTGATCTGACTCTGGGGAAGCTTTGTCAACCGTTCTCACCTGAGTGGGGCAAGGAGCCTGGACCTTTCATCCTGACATAACTAACTCAATACCACCAGTTGACTTTATCATCTATAAAACAAAACTTAATGACTTTAGTTCAATCTTATTGATTGTGCATGCTGCCATGTCACTCACTACATTCGAATCCTGAAAAAACTCCATACAGTGATGCAGGAGCTATCATGATACTACTTCAAGTCCTCTCTCAATTATTAATGGCCTTATAAGGCAAAGGTGTATCATTGATGGTGCACATCACATACATCATGAACATGTATACCACTGAGGATTTCGGATGTAATTTGGATGTAAAACATGTAACATTGTATGCAACACCTAACTAAATTGTTACCGTAACACCTCCATTCAAGAAGCCTATGCATGTATGGTCAGTGAATTCCATACCTGCCACGAGCTGGACGGGATCTCGGAAAATTTTCCGAGTCCTCCGAAGGTGTAGCATCTGTACATATGGTCCAGGGACTCTGAGCAGTGCCAAAGTAAGCCGAAGCTCACCGAGTCCTTGTTTTTCAGATGGTCCTTGACAATCCATGCAGGGGATATAAAACTGAAACTACAGATAGCGACCAGAGCAGAGGACAGAAGGACCCAAAAGCAGCCCACACAACTGAACATCCTCGCAGCTTGGGGCAACGAGTAGCTCGGAGACAGCTCGATCCCAACCCCGGCTTCTTTCTTCTTCCGATCCAGCAACGAATGCATTTGGAGCACACACCCAGAAAAGATCAGCTGAAGCTCTCCCCCAACAAATATTACATCAACAGCCTCCTGAAGCAAGATAACGAGTTAATTTGTTATCCGTAAAGATTATTATTTAAAGGGATATTCCAGTGACCTAAACATCGGCTCCTGATTTCATAAAATTGTCAAACATGAGCACGTCTAGGTAAACAAGCTGCCACCTCAACAAGAAGTAATGACTACTTTAAATAGGCTATCCGCTACTATACTTGAGAATATAGAAATGTGAGTCACCGCAGAACACAAAAGATGTTTGTAACACGCACCCGAGACACAGATACGTAACTGTCAGTCCGTAGGATGGTCACCACCTGGAACTATCAAATACTCTATCGAATTTTACGCAAGAGATAAAAAAAAATAAACATATGGTTAGTGTTGCAGTTCTCTTTATCGGTCCGGTATTTGAGTCGCCGCGCTTTTTGCTCAGCAGCAGAAGCCGTGGTTTTGGTTAAGCGTGGTAACCAGTGGGCTTCACAACAAAAGTCTCCACATTGGCGCGCGCGTCACTGCGCGCTGTGAATACTCAGGTGGGCGTATCCCCATCAATGTTGTAAACCTTCCCTTGTGTCCTCATGTTGCTTAGGATATCAATTTTAGATTAGTGATATTAAACCATTACGCATACACATTTTACCAAAAAGAAGCAAACGTGCCCATATTTTACTGCAATTGTCTTTGGAAAACAATTAGAATATGTACAGTGAAATACAGTACTTACTGGAAAATACGTTTTTTTCCCTTCATTTAAACAAAATCAAAACCACTGAATATTACACACTTGATTATTGCTGATCATTCGCAGTTAGACATGTATCTTGCTCATTGACGTTACAATAGTCCACATTGCCCCCCACTGGTTAAACGGCATTGCAACAAGATAAATCGCATTTTGCTGTTTTAAAACGACTTTAGCTACAAATAGGCAGAAAAGTTTTATTGTACGATAGCCATAAAATATTTACAATAAAGTATTTCATACTGTACAACAAAATGGGGATAAAACAATTTTGATGCACAAAACTGCAGCATCTCTATGAACTTATTCAAAAGCCAACCACACACACTTGAAACACTGCACTGGGATGAGCACTAATTTGCTGAATTACAGGTTGCATCATTATCTTGCAATGCTAGAGGTTAAATACCCAAGTGCAATTAAGAACATGTTGGCCACAAACTAAGATCAGCCATCAAGCTAATGATAACTGAAATGGAGCCAAATCAATCCCCATGTTTGGTGGCAAACAAGATTTGCATTTTGTGCAGAGGATTGTGCCATTTTTCATCAGTGGTAGCACTTCTGTTCCTTCTAGTACTCTGCCAAATAAAAATAAAACTAATATATATATATATAGAAATCCAACACAATTTAAATATATTATAGATTACGTACACATACGTCAGAAAAACAATATTAGTGGTACATAGTACCAAGAGAGTCCTTTTCCACACATCTCAATGAGGTTCAAATCATAACAATATTAACATTATATTCAAAGAGTAGACTTTTCAATTGAACATTTGTAATTGAGATTTGCTTAGACATTGCTTTTGACAGTACATACAAAAAAAGAAAAGGTCAACAATCACCATTAAAAAAAAACTAACATGAATATATTGGGGTTAAAGAGAAATCTAAATATGTATAAAATTATATTGAGTAGAACGGAGTTGCTCTTTCTTTGCAACTGTAGAACTTCTTCTTCTACACAACAAGGAGTATTTATGCATTTGTCTTTGCTCTGTAATGACATGGACAAGGAGCCAGAGCTAGAGATGCATGTGGTTAGCTAGACCGCAAAATCAATATGGTCCATTCCAGTTTCACTGTAACATGTCTGACCAGCCCTCTACAGTACATTAGGGCACAGCTAGGAGGGCAAGACTACTCAACCTATCGTCATAGTAACCCACCCCACTGCCACAATACTCCAGGAGGGCCCAGGAATATTAGCAAGTTATGTATCAGCCGCAAATAAAAACTTTACAAAGCACCTACTGGTGGATTCCATCTTAAAATTGTACGTGTCACTCTGACCCCTTTCAAAGAGATTTCATTAAAAACAAGAAATAAGGAATGGGCATAAGGGCAAGAGGTGGTGGTGGTCTAAGGAGAGACGATGTGCAGGAATCAAGAGAGGAGTGGACAACCGAATCTTCTTAGTGATCGCTTTATGAAGGATGCTTCAGGTCCCTGCAGGCTCCCTCTTGGATGGCATGGTAACAGAGGTAACCATGGCAGGGCCGATGCTTTCTGAAGTGCTGCTTCTTCTGACAGCTCCCGTTCAGCCCCATTTTGTGTCATAGCTTGTCATCTCTCCTTCCCTAGAGAATTTGTTCTGGAAGGAAGTCTGGTACTCTGGTGCTCTTTGTGCCACTGCTTTGTTTTTCTTTTTCCTCTTCATTTATTCAGCGATGCCTTCATAGTGTTACAAACAGTTGGAAGGATGGATGATCTACTTCAAGTTTTTCCGCTCACTCACACACACCGGTACAAGTTAATGCAGGAGATCATGGAATGCATTTGTTCTTTGATCTCTATTGATGCGTTTCATCTTAAGGTAATTCCAGTGTACAGTTCATCACTGGACTAGGGGACGTGTCTGTCTGTCAGTCTGTCTCTATAGGGTGAGGGACGAGGGGAGTGACAATGCTTTGGTTCTCCACAGGAGGCTCATAACTGGGGAGAGAGATTGTCCATGTTTCATTGTCAATCATCATACAACAGTAAACGTGTCACAGGTGAGGAGTTATTTTCTATAGTTGACTATATAGTGGCATTTAAATGCAATGGCTTTGGACTGTCATGAATAGGAAACCAGAGCATACAGATATCCGTGACAATTACAAGGCATTTACAGAAATTGGGCCTGGCGAATTGTCTTCAATGCACTCAAGAGTTTGTACTTATCCAATGTGCAGTACACTTATCAAGAGTCCACCATGTTGTAGATTGAGTCAGACTGACTTACCTTGGTGGATTCGCCAGGACTGTCGTGGTGCGCCTGGTGTACGACATCATTGACGATCATTTTAGCGATCTTCCAGGCCATCTCCTCCTGGGCCTAAACACACATGTTACGATTCAAAGTGTTCATCAATCCTAGTGTTTGTTAGTTCAAACAGATTCAACACAAGAGGAGCTTGTTTTGTTGTTTTACATACCTCATCAGAGTTGCCTTGAACAAGTTTCTTCATGGCTAAAGAGAGCATGGAACCTGTGAGGAGAGAGTGGAAAATAGGGCAATGGTCACAAGGATGAGCCTCTTATCTATTGCTCCTCTGTAAGCTACTGGACATATGAGGTACATGAAAAATATATCACAGAACATAATTATCTTAGTATGTGATGTATGCATTTGGAGGAAACCGAGGGCTGGAAAAGCTGGTTTGTGATTAGAGCCATGAAATCTAGTACAAAAAAAAAAGTGTTTTACATATACAGTACAAGTTTAGTCCAGGGCTTATATCCATTTCCTCTATTCTCAGAGAATGTTCTCTTCTAAGAAATCCTAAATAATAGATTCTTGTTTTACTGTATAAGATCTAAAAGCACCTTGGGTTTTATTTGGGAGTGCCTCGCAAACTTCAAGCCACTATGATTGGGGTTAGGATAAGAAGGCAATACCCACACCATGGATGCCTAAGTGACATGGCACCAAAACCATACAAGCAACAATGAACAGTATAGAGAAAGAGCTACGAGTGAGGGAGACAGGCATATACACTATATGCACGAAACATTAAGGACACCGGCTCTTTCCATGACAGACTGACCAGGTGAACGCAGGTGAAAGCTTTGATCCCTTAGAGGTCACTTGTTAAATCCACTTCAAATCAGTGTAGATGAAAGGGAGACAGGTTAAATAAGGATTTTTAAGCCCTGCGACATGGATTTTGTATGTGTGCCATTCAGAAGGTGAATGGGCAAGACAAAATATTTCTGCGTTTGAATGGTGGTAGCTGCCAGATGCACCAGTTTGTGTCAAGAACTGTAACGCTGCTGGATTTTTCACGCTCAGTCACAGTTTCCGTGACACCCCTTAAAATGATTGGATTCTATTATTTCAGGGCACCTGTCGCTGACAGATGTGTGCCTTCAGAAACTATTCATTCCCCTTGACTCGTTCCACATTTTGTTGGGTTACAGCCTGAATTCAAAATTGATTATTTTTCTCACCCATCTACACTGAATACCCCATATGACTAAGTGGATACATTTTTTGAATAAAAAAATACAGAAATATCTAATTTACACAAGTATTCACATCTCTGAGTCAAAACTTTTAATAAGCACCTTTGGTGGTGATTACAGCTTTGAGTCGTCTTGGGGGTGTCTATCAGCTTTACACATCTGGATTTGGGGATTTTCTCCAATTCTTCCTTGCAAATAATTCTCAAGCTCTGTTACGTTAGACAGGGCGCAGCGGTGAACAGCAACAGATTTTCAATGGGATTCAAGTCTGGGCTTTGGCTGGGCCACTCAAGGTCTTTCACATTCTTGTTCTGAAGCCATTGCAGGGTTGCTTTGGTTGTATGCTTGGTGTCCTTGTTCTGTTGGATCATAAATATTCGACTCAGTCTAAGGACTTTTGCACTCTGAAGAAGGATCTCATCAAGGATTTGCCTGTATTTGGCTCCATTCATTGTTCCCTCTATTCTTACCAGTCTCCCAGTCCCTGAAAAGCATCTCCATAGCATGATGCTGCCACCACCATGCTTCACGGTAGGGTAATCATTTTATACATTTTGAATTCAGGCTGTAACAACAAAATGTGGAATGAGTCAAGGGGTTTGAACACTTTCTGAAGGAACTCTATAGCCTATAAATAATTGCCACATTAGTGTTTGCCTGTTACCTTTGGATTTCTTCACATCCGGTTCTGGTTCGGCTTCCCTGATAAACTGGCCCAGCTCGTTGACTTTCCCAAACGTCATTCTTCTGAACAGTGAGGGGACATAGCCAATGAAGTCATACATATAGGATGTTAATGGAGACAGCACCCTGTTACTAGCCTGGTCCCATATCAGTTTGTGTTGTATGGCCAACTCCTAATAGTCATAGTCATTTTGTCCCAGCACAAACAGATCTGAGACCAAGCTAATCTCTTACTGCAACTAGGACACTACCGGTGCTGCCTAAGGCCACACAAATCTCCTATATCAGCCTGTGTTGGGCCATTAGACTGCCATCAGAGCTGATTGTAATATAATGGGGATGACCTACAAATCTGCCATGTCACAGAGGACTGCACTGCAGTCTTTGAAAATATGTATTTGGAGCAGTTTAGTCACATCAATGGTCATTACACACTGGCCTACTTAGCTAGCATCAAAGAACTCTCTTGGGGAAATTACAGTAGTAAAATCAGGGCAGTTGAAGGGTAGCTATGGAGGAAATTTTGCACGATTATAAAAACAATTTTCACTCATTTTGTCCAGCAGAGAAACATGAAAATCCAAATCAAATATTTGAAATAGTAAATGTGGTTTACAGAGCCATTTGAGGTGACTGTACTGAGAGTGGTGAGAATAAGTAACTAAAGGAGGCCTGAGTAGGCTATGCAGAAACTCACCCAGCATAGGGGCGCTGGTACAGGGACTCTGGGTCCAGGCTGGCTATGTCCACTGTTATTGCTTCATCAAAGTTTTTCAAGATTTTTATTGCTGCCACCTTTTTGGCACCTTGCTGTAAGTGAAAAAATATATAATGATTTGCACATTTAGAGCAGAACTAGAGGGAAAATCTATCTATTTATGTTAAGTAAACAAATTAATACCCACTGACTATTGAACAAAAGGTATGAGTGCTACTGCTGTTGAACATAATTGATTTGAGTGCACTTAGACAATGAAAAGAGGAAAATGCCAGTAGAGCTAAAGTGAAAGTACAGGTTGTGAGCAGGTCAGGTGTGGGGTTATCTACCTGGGCTTGAGACCCCTCAGTTGTGTTGGTGCTGCGGTCAAGGTCAGAGGCCACGCCTTGCCCGGGAGCACTAGCCAGCACAAACTCATCCGCTCGGACAGAGTTGATAAGGTCACTCAGATACTTGTAGTAAAGGTTACTCGACAGGAAGCCTGGCATGTAGACCTGCGAGAAGAAATATGACATTAACAAAGCTAAACTTCAAAATGCCTTTCAGTCACAAAGGTCTTCCGTTTTCTCCAGAGCCTGACAAAGTGTTTCAACATCATCCCTAGCCTTGGCAACAAAGTCGTACCACTGAGACACACAGTGCATTCGGAAAGTATTCAGACCACTTGACATTTGGTTACATTACAGCCTTATTCTAAAATTGATTAAATTGTTATTTTCCCACTCAATCTTCAACACAATACCCCATAAAGACAAAGTAAAAACAGGCTTAGAAATATTTGCGAATGTATATAAAAAAAAATCTAACTGAAATATCACATTTGCATAAGTATTCAGACCCTTTACTCAGCACTTTGTTAAAACACCTTTGTCGGCGATTACAGCCTTCCGTCTTCTTGGGTATGACGCTACAAGCTTGGCACACCTGTATTTGGGGAGTTTCTCCCATTCTTCTCTGCAGATCCTCTCAGGTTGGATGGGGAGCGTCGCTGTACAGCTATTTTTAGGTCTCTCCAGAGATGTTTGATTGGGTTCAAGTCCGGGCTCTGGCTGGGTCACTCAAGGCCATTCAGAGACTTGTCCCAAAGCCATGTTGTCTTGGCTGTGGGCTTAGGGTCGTTTTCCTGTTGGAGGGTGAACCTTCGCCCCAGTCTGAGGTCCTGAGCACTCTGGAGCAGGTTTACATCAAGGATCTCTGTACTTTGCTCTGTTCATCTTTCACTCTATCCTGACTACTACTAGTCAGGATAGAGTGAAAGATGAACAGAGCAAAGTCCCTGCCACTGTAAAACAGTAAAACATCCCCACAGCACGATGCTGCCACAACTATGATTCACCGTAGGGATGGTGCCAGATTTCTTCCAGACGTGACGCTTCTCATTCAGGCCAAAGTGTTCAATCTTGGACCAATCAGACCAGATAATCTTCTTGTTTCTCATGGCTGTCATGTGCCTTTTACAGACAGGTGTGTGCCTTTCCAAACCAAGTCCAATCAATTGAATTTACAACAGCTGGACTCCAATCAAGTAGTAGAAACATCAAGGATGATCAATGGAAACAGGATACACCTGAGCTAAATTGAGTCTAATAGCAAAGGGTCTGAACACTTATGTAAACAAGGTATCCGTTTAAAATAAAAATAAAAATATATAAATTATGGGGTATTGTGTGTAGATTGATGAGGAAAAAATATAATTGAATCATTTTTTAGAAAAAGGCTGTAACGTAACAAACTGTGGAAAAAGGGAAGGGGTCTGAATACTTTACGAATGCACTGTATCTATGGCTCTGGTACCACTACCTTCAATAACCACAAAGGCCTGTCATTGATAATCTAAGCCTCATGGTCTTAATCTAAGCCTCATGGTCTCAATCTAAAGGAGTTCCCAAAAGTAAATCATTTTGACGTGTAATTTCTGTTTTGTTTTTCTGGCTGAATTCCAGGTGATTTTACAGTGGTGAGTTTGCAGTGACCGCTGTGTGTTTCCTATATGTTGTCATATGTATTTGGCCCAGGTAACTGGGTGACCTACGACCCCTCACCTTTTCCATGGTGGTCCAGGCCTGTCTGAGAGGAGTGGTGAAGCAGTCAGGTAGAGGCCCTCCCTCCCGGCAGATATTAGACTCTATCTCCATCCGCACAGAGTCATCAAAACCCAGCGGGTTGGTGGCTTGGAGTGAGAAATACCTGGGGAGGAAATAGATGAGATCATTATTAAACTGGTTCTCAAATAAACAAGCCAGGCTGAGTAATGTGGAGGTGGTTGCCCTTTACACTTATACCAATATACGGTTGAAAATTGAAGACTTGGGCAGTGATAAATGCTTAAATTGGAACGCAGGGCTGTCAAAGTTTTGCTATACAATACGTCAGAACTTAGGCTCTGTGCTTCAAAGCACTGTATGGGTTTTGACTGACAGTCATTCTGAACTTGAGCACCTCACGTGACATGAGGTTTGTTATTTTATAACTTAGTCATGCTAGCAATAGAACAGGCTTTCAATTGATGCCCATCTGACCCAGATTACGATTTATAAATTGACCATTTTTGGATTGCGTAAACAACAGTAATTGTGTGATGGTGTGGATGCAGGGCTGTGTTACAAACAAAACCGTTACAAGTGTGCTTGCGCTAGTTCCTCAACGGCAGAGCTAGGAGAGCTAAAAATGTTTTACTTAGGAACTGTGCTTGCAGACACCAGTTAGTCCTCTCACTCAAACCCTTGTAATTTGTATGTCTTATGTTGCAACTACCCCACATTTTTCTAGAATATTGTGATATGATACTGAATGTTTCCAGAGTATTTTCAGATCATATTATCAAACAAATGTGACAAAAAGTACAATAAATGTAAAACAGTACAACAGTGTAATGTTTGGATTCAGTCTTGTGAACGGTTGTGTTCTCACCTTTGGTCTAATAATTGCCATATAATCTCCAAACTGTTCCTTTTCTAAGATAGTGTGAAGGCATAGGTAGTGTGAAGGCATAGGTAGTGTGAAGGCATAGGTAGTGTGAAGGCATAGGTAGTGTGAAGGCATAGTTAGTGTGAAGGCATAGGTAGTGTGAAGGCATAGGTAGTGTGAAGGCATAGGTAGTGTGAAGGCATAGGTAGTGTGAAGGCATAGGTAGTGTGAAGGAAAAGGTAGTGAAGGCAAATATAGTGTAAATAGATGTCTTAGGCACACCAATACGTTTACTGGCCTAGAGTACTTAAAACCGCTGAACAGAGCGCCGGCCGCAATTTGCAAACCAAGCATGCATTGATTTTACATGTAGAACAGTGTGAAAATGTCGTCAGTCAGACGTCTACAGCGGGTGGTCTCTCAAAAACAGCGCACTGAACGATCGGCAGACAAACGCTAGATCCCTATTCGGTGAGATGTGTGTGAGCAGTTACTTGTCGTAAAGGATCATGGCGTCATTCTGGGCCTCCAGGCCGTCGTACTGGCCAGCCTTAGCAGCCAGCTGGTCCTGGAAGTTATCTGCTGCCAGCCAGAACTGCAGGACATTCACAGCGTCCTCCTTTTCCATGTACTGGGGAGACACACAACATACTAGCTTTATTACCAATGACACTTCTATTAACACCTACCATATGACACTAATGTGGAATAGAATAGAGAATAACAGAAGAGATACAAACACCACCAGTACCACTAATGAGTAAAACACCTATGATTGAACTTGATAAACTGTGGCTGTGTATATTTAATAGCGAACAACAGTAACATCAGTTGTGTTGCTCTTACCTCAGAGAAGTAGAAGAGGGCCGACTCACAGAATAAGATGTCTGCCAGGAACACAGAGCCACTTGTCAACACTTCGATCTGGTACTTACAGAAATGATGGCTGCGCAAGAATTCACTAAAGTGCCTGGGAAATATAGATTATACAGTTGAAGTCAGAAGTTTACATACACCTTAGCCAAATACATTTAAATTCAGTTTTTCACAATTCCAGACATTTAATCCTCGTAAAAATTCCCTGTTTTAGGTCAGTTAGGATCACCACTTTATTTTAAGAATGTGAAATGTCAGAATAATAGTAGAGAGAATGATTTATTTCAGCTTTTATTTCTTTCATCACATTCCCAGTGGGTCAGAAGGTTACATACACTCAATTAGTATTTGGTAGCATTGCCTTTAAATTGTTTAACTTGGGACAAACGTTTTGGGTAGCCTTCCACAAGCTTCCCACAATAAGTTGCGTGAATTCTGGCCCATTCCTCCTGACAGAGCTGGTGTAACTGAGTCAGGTTTGTAGGCCTCCTTGCTCACACAAGCTTTTTCAGTTCTGCTCACAAATGTTCAAGAGGATTGAGGTCAGGGCTTTGTGATGGCCACTCCAATACCTTGACTTTGTTGTCCTTAAGCCATTTTGTCACAACTTTGGAAGTATGCTTGGGGTCATTGTCCATTTCGAAGACCCATTTGTGACCAAGCTTTAACTTCCTGACTGATGTCTTGAGATGTTGCTTCAATATATTCACATAATTTTCCTTCCTCATGATGCCATTTATTTTGTTAAGTGCACCAGTCCCTCCTGCAGCAAAGCACCCTCACAACATGATGCTGCCACCCCTGTGCTTCACGGTTGGGATGGTGTTCTTCTGCTTGCAAGCCTCCTTTTTACTCCAAACATAACAATAGTCATAGTCAACAGTTCTATTTTTGTTTTATCAGGCCAGAAGACATTTCTCCAAAAAGTACAATCTTTGTTCCCATGTGCAGTTGCAAACCATAGTCTGGCTTTTTTATGGACGTTTTGGAGCAGTGGCTTATTCCTTGCTGAGCAACCTTTCAGGTTATGTCGATATAGGACTCGTTTTACTATGGATATAGATAATTTTGTGCCCGTTTCCTCCAGCATCTTCACAAGGTCTCTTGCTGCTGTTCTGGGATTGATTTGCACTTTTCGCACCCAAGTATGTTCATCTCTAGGAGACAGAACGCGTCTCTTTCCTGATCAGTATGACGGCTAAGTGGACCCATGATGTTTATACTTGCATACTATTGTTTGTACAGATGAACGTGGTACCTTCAGGCGTTTGGAAATTGCTCCCAAGGATGAACCAGACCTGCGGAGGTTTATCATTTTTTCCCTAGGTCTTGGCTGATTTATTTTGATTTTCACATGATGTCAAGCAAAGACGCACAGAGTTTGAAGGTAGGCCTTGAAATACATCCCCAGGTACACCTCCGATTGACTCAAATGATGTATATTAGCCTATCGGAAGCTTCTAAAGCCATGACATTTTCTGGATTTTTCCAAGCTGTTTAAAGGCACAGTCAACTTAGTGTATGTAAACTTCTGACCCTTATAAGTGAAATAATCAGTCTGTAAACAATTGATGGAAAAATGACTTGTGTCATGCACAAAGTAGATGTCCTAATAGACTTGCCAAAACTATAGTTTGTTAACAAGAAATTTGTACCTAAGTGTATGTAAACTTCCGACTTCAACTGTATCTGGTCACATTTACATTTATGATCTAGGAGTGGATTAGTGTATTACAGAACAGAGGTAAAACTTTCATCCTAGGAGAAAAATAATGAAAACTAAAGAAAAACACTGGGCACTTTACATTAACTAATTGAATAAATCAATCTTTCAATGGATACGAAAACAGGAAGATTGGAACAAAAAAAAAACGTACTGTTGTTCCATGATGGAGAAGACGACAGACTGTGCAATGACGAAACAGTTTGGGTCCACCAGTCCATCCTCCCCACAGATTTTAGCTGTCAAAAAATGACAAAAAAACAGTCAATCACACAACCGATTATCAAGCATCCACAAAATAGTTATCCCGAAACCAAGTTAAATATACTGAGATGATTACAGCTGATTTGATCTTTAACGTTGGTTGCAACATTCTTACTAGGTCTTACATTCTTAGGAATGCATACAGTACTCAAAGTTCTGATACAGTACTCATTCAGTGACTGCAATGTCTTAAGAGTCAAAGTCTCATACTAGGCGGCAATCAGGACTCATTTCTTACCGACTATGTCGTTTCTGAGCTGTTCTGTGATGGGGATGGGCCTAGCAGCGTCTGGAGAGATGTACTTGGTGAAGATGCTCACTGCATCTCTCTCTATACCTACAACACACAGGAGGAGAAGATGTTTAACAGTCAGCCACATGCGTCATAAACTGTGTACAACTCAGATATTACCTCCAATGTGCAATTAAAACAAATTAACGTCATTATTCTGACAGTCAGTTGTTTCACACGGTGGAAATACGAACAAATATAGTGAATATACTAGCCTTCTCTAGTCAGTGAGTTATACAGGCCTATAAATAAATGATAAAGACAAGCCCAACACACAAAAGGAGTTTGAGTACAGCCATAGAGTCTCTGAAACATGCACCACCAGTCGGCTCGAAGAGACTCCAGGCTACTTACTTAACCTTTATCTATGCAAGTAAATTATGAACTGATTCTTTACAATTACAACCAGTCAAACGTACTCTTCATGAGCTTGTCTGAAAGCTCCTTGAGGGCGTTGGTGGACTGCAGCTTGAATGACGTCCCTGTCCTGTAGGAGGGCTGTCTGGTGGGGGTGTCTGCTCTGCTGGGAGTGCCAGGCCTCTGGTCCACCACAGAGCTGAAGGAGTCCCTGTGGACGAGCTGCACTGTGGGGCCTTCACTACTGTTACTGTTAGCGTCCTGGGGGCTGGGGGTAAGCGGGCGTGAGGAGGAAGGCCTGGGGATGGAGTGTAGGTCCATGTCTGAGTGGGATGAGGGGTCGGGGGAGACGGGGGGGGAGGCGGGCTCGGCTAGGGAGCTGTGTTTGACTGAGTTGAGGCTGTGGGCCCGGACCCGAGACCAGCTGGTGGAGCGAAAGCTCTCTGCCTCCAGCCAGAAGCAGACCAGGTGGTCAGCCCCGCGGGCCTCCTGGAACTGGATGTAGTAGGGCATGGCCACGTTGTCCCGCAGAATCTGATCCACCGTCTTAGACAAGCGTGAACGCGTCTCAGAGGCCAGGTAGTTCACACTAGAGCGCCCTGAAACACACAACCATACAGTATAATAACACTGGACCCCCCTGAAAGACACAATCAACCAATCAATCAAATGTCATTATAAAGACCTTTTTACATCAGCAGTTCTCACAAAGTCTTTAACAGTAACCCTGCCTAAACAACCACAGCATTCTGAATAAAACCATACACAATCAATAACAAAAGAGAATACTTACAAAAAAAATATTTAAAAAACCTATTTAACTATGGCACATTTCCTGGGTCACATGACCAGAGAGGCCATATGAACGACTGACTGAAGCCTGGCTGGGGGCCTCCAATTACATAATGGACTAAAGTTGGAGCACTAAACAGTGAGCTGACTGAGGTGTTTTGTGATAAGTGTTGTGTATTCCTGGTATCAGCTCCAGAGTTGGCAGGCTGCCACGGAAGCTTAGCTCTCTCTCGCTCCGTGCCCCCCCCCCTCCCGCTCTCTCGCTCCCCTCCCGCTCTCTCGCTCCGTGCCCCCCCTCCCTCTCTCTCGCTCCGTGCCCCCCCTCCCGCCCCCCTCCCTCCCTCTCTCTCACTCCGTGCCCCCCCTCCCTCTCTCCTGTCCAGGAGCTCACGCCCGCTGAGTCCTGTCTGGGGTCCAGTCAGTGCAGTATACACTGCATTCGGAAAGTATTCAGACCCCTTGACGTTTTCAGCATTTTGTTACGTTACAGACTTGTACTATAATGGTTCTAATAGTTTTTTTCATCAATCTTTACACAATATGCCATAATGACGAAGAAAAAAACTTGGCACACCTGTATTTGGGGAGTTTCTCCCATTCTTCTCTGCAGATCCTCTCAAGCTCTATCAGGTTGGAGGGGGATCATTAATGCTCCACTATTTTCAGGTCTCTCCAGAGATGTTCCATCAAGTTCAAGTCCGGGCTCTGGCTGGGCCACTCAATGACATTCAGAGTCTTGTCCAAAAGCCTCTCCTGCTTTGTCTTGGCTGTGTACTTAGGGTCGTTGTCCTGTTGGAAGGTGAACCTTTGCCCCCAGTCTGAGGTCCTGAGCGCTCTGGAGCAGGTTTTCATCAAGGATCTGTACTTTGCTCCATTCACCTTTCCCTTGATCTTGACTAGTCTCCCATTCCCTGGCGCTGAACACATCCCAACAGCATGATGCTGCCACCACCATGCTTCACCGTAGCAATGGTGCCAGATTTATTCCAGACGTGACGCTTGGCATTCAGGCCAAAGTTCAATCTTGGTTTCATCAGACCAGAGAATGTTGTTTCTCATGGTCAGAGTCCTTTAGGTGCCTTTTGGAAAATTCCAAGCGGGCTGTCATGTGCCTTTTACTGAGGAGTTGGTTCCGTCTGGCCACTCTACCATAAAGGCCTGATTTGTGGAGTGCCGCAGAGATGGTTGTCCTTCTGGAAGGTTCTCCCATCTCCACAGAGGAACTCTAGAGCTCTGTCAGAGTGACCATTGGATTCTTGATCACCTCCCTGACCAAGGCCCTTCGCCCCCGATTGCTCAGTTTGGCCGGGTGGCCAGCTCTAGGAAGAGTCAAACTGCTTCCATTTAAGAATGATGGAGGCCACTGTGTTGTTGGGGGAACTTCAATGCTGCAGACATTTTTTGGTACCCTTCCCCAGATCTGTGCCTCGACACAATCCTGTCTCGGAGCTCCACGGACAATTCCTTCATCCTCGTGGCTTGGTTTTTGCTCTGACAACTGTGGGACATTATATAGACAGGTGTGTGCCTTTCCAAATCATGTCCAATCAATTGAATTTACCACAGGTGGACTCAAATCAAGTTGTAGAAACATCTCAAGGATGAGCAATGGAAACAGGATGCACCTGAGCTCAATTTCAAGTCTCATAGCAAAGGGTTTGAACACTGTTTTTATTTTTAATACATTTTCTAAAAAAAAAAACTAATTCTGGGGTAATGTGTGTAGATTCATTTTTTTATTTAATCCATTTTAGAATAGGGCTGTAATGTAACAAAATGTGGAAAAAGTCAAGGGGTCTGAATACTTTCAGAATGCACTGTAGTGTTGTCACCCTACTCTACTGCATTCCCAGGCCAGGCCTCAAAGATACACCACTGGTTCAACCACCCCCTCCCTCTGACTCACCGGTAACTAAAGGACCTGTCCCAACAGGTGTTGTTACTCACCATGTCATAAACAATACTGGTGTAGCTGGCTGCTGTAGCACTATAAAACAAGTTCCTGATATCCACCCACTAATGAACTGCTTGATTTAAATAGCCTACATCTTCAGAGGGAAGACGATTTAGGGAATTCTTATGTATCGTACTTAGGGCACAGCAAGCTTCTCAGTACGACATATACATTATAAGTAGGACCAGGAGTTTTACCAGGCCATGTGTTCACTCAGGAAAACCTCTGGGCCATACTTATGCGTCATACTAAAAAGCGTTGCTGGTAGCGTGCTGGTTGGTCAAAATGCTAACCCATGCATGAAGCTGGAGCGAGTGCGTCGCAGGATTAGCCTGGCCGGTTGGCAGTTAAACACAGCAGCACCATGTCCACTAGCCACCATTATCATTTTGTATCAACTCACTCATACATGAGCACGCACGATCCAGTCAAAGGGACAGGATTTAAAGCGAAAGAGCTCATCCATTCAAATCAATCTAAATCACCGATCTAGGATCAGTTTAACCTTTTCAATCATAATGACCTAATCCCAGATCAGAACTGCTACTCTGAAACACTTGTTAATACACGCCATGAAAACTAAGACAAATCAATGGAGGACTGGAGGTACATACCGAGATCCCCAAAGTGTGCAGCCTCCATGTGGATGGGCTGTTTCTTGAGGATTGCTGTGCGTCCGCGGGCGAAGGAGTCCATGTTGGCAGAGATGGCATTGATAGCCACATGGCTGGGCCCCGCCGCCTCCAGGATGGCATGATGGTTCCTGAGGCTCAGGGAGGGGGACTGGGGGCTCGTTGGGGCTACAGGGGAGGAGGAAAGGAGGATGGTTGAAAAGAAATAGGTATCTTAATTCCTTTGATCAACACAGTCAATGTAGGCTTAACTTTCTAGATGACAGAAACCCACAACATCAACAACCTGTTATGGTCCTGAAAAAGGACTTATAGTGATCCTGTACATTAATGTCTCCAGTTAGAGCTCAGAGGGTGCTGTGACCTTTTATGAAACACTGTGGTGCGGGAGACTTATTCAGTTTTAACTTATTAAAAAAGGTCACTGTGAGCCTGTCTGAAAAGGGAAAATACTTCACGGCTATCTCTCTAGCAACTCTTAAACCAAAGTCTCAACTTCAGCTACAATTACTGCCTGGTATACACTGAGTTCACCAAACATTAGTAACACCTTCCTAATATTGAGTTGCACCCATTCCTTTGCCCCCAGAACAGCCTATATTCGTCTGGGCATGGACTCTACAAGGTGTCAAAAGCGTTCCACAGTGATGCAGGCTGACTTCAATGCTTCCCACAGTTGGGTCACGTTGGCTGGATGTCCTTTGGGTGGTAGACCATGTTTCCAATTACTGCCTGGTATCACCTGGATTAACATTACCAGTCTATATTTTATTTTAACTGACTTGCCTAGTTAAATAAAGGTAAGAACAAATTCTTATTTTCAATGACGGCCTAGGAACAGTGGGTTAACTGCCTGTTCAGGGGCAGAACAACAGATTTGTACCTTGTCAGCTCGGGGGTTTGACCTTGCAACCTTGCGGTTACTAGTCCAACACTAACCACTAGGCTACCCTGCCGCCCCATATCATGGAAAGAGCAGGTGTTCTTAATGTTTTCTATACTCAGTGATGTGTCTTATTACCTACATCAATCAATTCTCTCTCAGAATATTTACAGAAATAATAACTACAAATATAATTAGGAAGAATGATTAAAAAGGGAAAGCTCAGAGGGAAATACCGGTACCTTCAAAAAGGTGTGAGGGAACACAGCACTGCAACTAAAGAGGCACTTGACTGCTTTCAAAGAACATCCAACAAGGGCCTTCCTCTATTTTCAGGGCTTCTCAAAAATGAAACATCAGGTGGCAGCAGCACATCACTGCAATTCATAATTTCAGAGCGTTAGTAGTGTGGTACCCACCTCTATTGACTTTAGCATCAACTGGTCGCTCAGGTTCCTTTCCTTTGGCTGTGGGTCAAAAAAGAATACATAGCACTGTAATTAGAGCAGGCTCTAACATTTGATTCGCAATACAGGGGGAGATCAGTGACTGGAATATTGGGCCTAGAGTCATTGTAGGGTAAAGCAATAGGGATGATGCGGTGTCACTGAAAAAGCACTCACTAAACTATCCAGTTACATAACGGTCTAGGCCTGGTCGGGAAACAGATATGCCTGTGACAGTGATAACCATGTCTGTTCAGCAAACACTCATGCACAGATCCTCACTGTCACACACAGATAACATACGGAGAGAGAAACTAGCTACTTGTGTGTGGCTCCTAAAAGGAATAAAACAGAGTTATTCTTCACATTGAAGCTTGGCTGCCATTTTACAAGGCGTGTTTATTGACTGCAGTGGCCTTGGTCTATCAGCTCGAGTGTCACAGCAGAGGCATTTTCCCCACTTCGTTGTCATGTTACTGCAAAATACTCTCATCACCATAGTGAACAGTCTGGAAACAATGTCCTGTTTTTTTACACATTTCAGTCCTCCTGTTACATGAAGTAACAGAAATCACCTGGTTACAATAGTGTGGTGAAACGGAACCTTCTGCGCATGACACAAGGAGTCTTTCTGAGGCTCTTTCAGTTGTCAGTGGAGTGGGTCAGCAGATAGGGGCTGGTCTGTGTAGGGCAGGCCTCAGGGGGAAGGATGGAAACCTATTTTTCATTACAGAGGCATCCTATGGTGAGCATTTATAATTTCATTTGGTATATAAATTGGTGTCTACATATGATTGTTATCATCATAAGTTCATATTATCCATGGTTTGTGGCACTGTAGGCCTAATACTTTACAGTAGCTATCAAGACAAGTGTGTGTGTGTTACTAGCCCAGGAATCAAGGTTTATAGTTTGGCCTAGTAATTTTCATGCAATAATATTTGCTTGAATCTCTTTGGACCACAATCCCAAGGTAAATACTGAGTAGCCAAGAGACATTTAACACAATTAGCTTAAGTCAATCCTTTAACTTTTTGGGCAACCTGACCAAATTCACATTGAAATGTAAATTATAGATCTGTCACTCATAGAAAACAAGTCTAAGAAGCGGTAGCAAGTTTTAGAAGCGGTCTGTGTGTGCTATTTCTATGGGTTTAGTTGGTACAATGATTCTCTACCCTATAGTTGCTTGTTTTGTCACATAAACTGAAATTAGACAAACTATTTGAATTTTAGCAACCAGGAAATGGAGGAGCGATTTCGGCATAGTACATCTATCAAGCACTTGAAAGGTAAGTTGTAGTAAGGTGCATCATTAGGTCATGAGTTTGGGTCCTGCTTTGCACGGCATAGCTCTTGATCATGATTCAAGAGTCATTGGATGAAGGCGTCTTCTGTAGGGGGGAGTTGTGTTAAGAGCCGCGGCGCTCGGTCTGAACATTAACACGCATTGCTTGCAGTACAGTTTTGGAAGCACAAGGACCTCATCTTTCATGTTGGTGAGAAATCATTTTAAATTGATACACACCTTTATAGGGGTAGGGTTCCCACATGGCCATATTTCCATGTTACAGCACTTGTTTACAGAACACAGACAAAAGACAGAGTGGATGGCATCCCGAGTGGCACAGCGGTCTAAGGCACTGCATCGCAGTGCTAGAGGCGTTACTACAGACCCGGGTTCATTACTTGGCTCATCGCACTCTAGCGACTCCATGTGGCTGGCCAAGTGACTGCAGGCTGACCCCGTTCGCCAGTCATTAAATTGACTCTTCCGAGCCCCTTGCAGCGATAAGACAAGATCGAAAACTGGGGACAAAAAGTAAAATACAAAAAAATACGAGTGAACTACCAGTGCTCATTAGGTATCTGAGTCTCCGAACACCTGTGTGAACGGAAGACTGACACCACAAAGTGATGTCACTGAAAAATACTGTCGGCTGCCACTGTGTTAAATCCAGTATTAAAACAGTGTACAGTAAGTGTGTATTTTGTATTTGTGAAATTATTTTGATGTGATGTGGAAGTAGATTGACTGTATGTTTGTTTATTCCATGTGCAACTGTGTTGTTGTTTGTATCGCACTGGTTTGCTTTATCTTGGCCAGGTCGCAGTTGTAAATGAGAACTTGTTCTCAACTAGCCTACCTGGTGAAATAACATAAAACAATTTAAAGATTGATTTATCTTTCTAGAACCATACTGCAATTGAGAATCGATTCACGTTTAGGTGGAGTATTTGGCTGTTTTGGCTTCCAGAGCCAATTTGCCATTTAAAAACATGTGCATGTGGGCATTCCTGCATGTGCAGGCACCCCCTCGTTTTTCTTCTATTGGCACTACAGAGGGTAGTGCGTACGGCCCAGTACATCACTGGGGTAAAGCTGCCTGCCATCCAGGACCTCTACACCAGGCGGTGTCAGAGGAAGGCCCTAAAAATTGTCAAAGACCCCAGCCGCCCCAGTAATAGACTGTTCTCTCTACTACCACATGGCAAGCGGTACCGGAGTGCCAAGTCTTGGACAAAATGGCTTCTCAAAAGTTTTTACCCCCAAACCATAAGACTCCTGAAAAGGTAATCAAATGGATACCCAGACTATATGCATTGTGTGCCCCCCCAACACCTCTTTTTACTCTGCTGCTACTCTCTGTTCATCATATATGCATAGTCACTTTAACCATATCTACATGAACATACTACCTCAAATCAGCTTGACTAACCAGTGTCTGTATGTAGCCTCCCTACATATAGCCTGTCTTTTTACTGTTGATTTATTTCTTTACCTACCTATTGTTCACCTCATACCCTTTTGCACTATTGGTTAGAGCCTGTAAGTAAGCATTTCACTGTAAGGTCTACCTACACCTGTTGTATTCGGCGCACGTGACAAGTAAACTTTGATTTGATTTTAAGCTAGGACAGGCGGGAAGCGTCTGTATGTGGCGTTAACATTAGATGCCAGCCGCCAATAAGCACCACAGAAGAAGGGGCAGAAGCGACAACGGTTGCTAGCTAGCCGTATACCTGTAGACAGTGTCCATGTCCCGCCTGTCGGGCACTGTTTTCCCGCAGTGCTGTTAACGATGGCAAAGGCAGGTTTTCGGTAGGCAGGTGCGAAAAACACTGTGTGCTAGTCCGATACACAGCAGAATGGGCGACACAGTGTGCTAGTTAGCTAGCCAACACAAGGTGTTGCCCCAGCTACCCACCTGCTGTGCTTGCCGCAGGCGGGGGCAAACGGTAGACAGGAGGCGGGGCGACACTGTGTGCTAGCGAAGGGAGGAGTGGAGGCGATGGGAGGAGAGGAGAAGGTTCATTCAGGAACCAATGGGATGTTCGAGGCGCAGCCTTACTGCAAATGGAATGCCCACATGCAGGAATGCCCTGAATTGCGGGCTGCAGTTGCACACTATTGCTTTAACCAGAACATGTGAGGTCCTTGGACTAACGAGTAAAGTTAGGCTCATTTAGTCCAATAATGGCCTATCCATGGGGCATAGCAGACTGGCATGGAAGACAGACAAACTAAAGAAACATGTATGTGGCATTATTAGCTAACACATCACCAAGTGAAAGGCGACGGTGTGGATAGTTAATACCCAATCTAATGTGCATTGTCCAAGAATGAATTGAGATAGATCATGGATGCTAGTTAGGTCTGAACATCAGCTAGCGATTTAAGTGGCAAACGCTATTGAGAAGGAAAACTGGATTAGTTTGCTAACATAGATTTGAGATCATCTGGCTGCTTGTTGTATTTCTTCAGATTTGAAAGAGATAAATGTATTTGCTAAATAATCCATCTTTCTCCAACGGATATTTGTCGAAGGCCTTGACTTGACACAGACCTGTCAAGCGCATTCTCATCTCAGTCATTAGCCATCGAGCATTTCTCAACCTCTCCCGCAAGCCTCTTCTTTGCACCCTTCGGCTTGCGCTAGCTGGCTAGGCTAGCATACTTCCTTACCTTTCCTCCTGAAAAACGACATGACGATTTTCACGCTCTGAATGTATCCTCAGCTCAATGACAACATCCCGTGGATTCCCGAGTCCCTTCATTCACATGCATCGACTCTAGACAACTGAAATGGGTGCATTTGCAACCGACTGGACTGTTATATCCAACATTTCCCCATTCTGAAACCAGTGGCCATATTGTCAATACGTCTCACTTCCGGACTGATGCTGCAGCAGCATTGTGGGAAACTTGCATTGTTTGCTAGTGACAGCAGAGGGCAATAGCCACAAGGAAGATATTATCAGGGGGGAAGTTAGGTGGTACGGCATCCAGGCAATATAAATAGTGAGGGTATGCTGTACCGGTAAAATGTGCGCCTATCACAATTACAACAACATGACCAAAAAGCTATACACCAGCTCCATGAAAAATGTGCCAATTGACTGGAAACCGGGTGGTATACGCTCCAAATTGCGTTGTGGTTTGAGGAGAACACTTACATTTTGCCAAGGGGAGATGAGTGGCTGAGATGCTGGTGGACAAGGTGGAGGTGAGGTGAGTTGCCAAAAGTGGATGCATCAATTCAGCTCAGGCCTAATGACAATCACAGAATGTCATTACAATACACATCGTCGAGAATAGATGAAACATTAGCTAATGTTACATGTCAATTACAATATTAGCTCAAGTCTGTATAAACACATTTTTGTTTATGTTAAGTTAAACAGAAGTGACCTTGCCAACTACATCAGTCAACTCAATAGTAGCCAACTTCTACTCTGCTTGCTTTTACAACTCAGTGAAAGAGCACAACACATACACACTGAACTATGCTCAACTCTCCCGTGCTGGTCCAGCCAGCCTTCCAGAAGCTTCCCGGTCACAACTTGTGGACTTGTTTACTTTTGAGTTTATTTTATTTGTACAGTGACAGTGCACATTAATGAATGTTTCAGTAAAAGTGACGGTTTTAGCCTGCCAGCTAATTTTCAACCGCAGTCCCTGGGCAGGTTATTAAAAACCATTACAATATAGACAATCATTGAGCAGTGAGCACACGCAGAGCAACATAGGACAAGCAATACGTAGCATACAGACAGAGCAACATAGAACAAAAAGAAACGAGACCAAATCCATAAAAGCAACAAAGTGTTTCCACACCTCACAAGCTACAGACAACAGACAACATGGAAAGCGGCAATACACGGGCTCGGGAATATGTTCACAAATCTGATTGACCTTTAGCCATGTCTTCATGTTTTTTGTGAAAGTGTGATATGTTGTGCAGTTCTGTGTGTCTGATGGCAGTGTATTCCAGACATGGGAAGCTCTCACAGAGAAAGCGGATTTACTAAAGGTTATTTTCCTTAAGGGAACTAACTATACAGTCACCTCTCATGGCAGACCTTGTGGATCTGCTGCCATATGTTTGGGTTTCCTGTTTAACAAAAATACTGAGTGGAGGGGGAGCCAGGCCATTTAGGATCTTGAATACAAGACATGCGTTGGTGTATTGCACAAGATTTTCCCAACTCAGGAGCTCATGCTTTCTGAGGATGTAACAGTGATGATGGCTATTGGGCTTCCTATCAAGCACTTTGAGAGCCTGTTTGTAGACCGACTGAATAGGTTTAAATGTTGTACAGCAAGCTTGGGCCCAACTAGTCAAGCAGTATGTTAAGTGGGGGAGTATCATAGATTGAAGTACAGTTTTGCTACCTCTGTAGTCAAACAATTTCGTATAAATCGGAAATTAGCTAGGTTGAATTTTGTTATTTGAATTACCTTTTTCACATGCTTTTTAAAAGAGAGGTTGGAATCAAGTGGAATCCACCTGGAGCTTCTCCCCTGACATATAGACATCTGGCTCAGTAGCATCTGTTGCCCTTTATGTGGAAAAATATGCAGACAGTTTTTTTCACATTGAGATGCAAACACGAGTCACTGAGCCACTTTGTAACCTGGACCATTACAGTAGTGAGTTCTTGTGCAGCTTGTTAGTTGCTCTTTGCATGCACATACAGTGGGGCAAAAAAAGTATTTAGTCAGCCACCAAATTGTGCAAGTTCTCCCACTTAAAAAGATGAGGCCTGTAATTTTCATCATAGGTACACTTCAACTATGACAGACAAAATGAGAAAAAAAATCCAGAAAATCACATTGTAGGATTGTTTATGAATTTATTTGCAAATTATGGTGGAAAATAAGTATTTTGTCACCTACAAGCAAGATTTCTGGCTCTCACAGACCTGTAACAACTTATTTAAGAGGCTCCTCTATCCTCCACTCGTTACCTGCATTAATGGCACCTGTTTGAACTTATCAGTATAAAAGACACCTGTCCACAACCTCAAACAGTCACACTCCAAACTCCACTATGGCCAAGACCAAAGAGCTGTCAAAGGACACCAGAAACAAAATTGTAGACCTGCACCAGGCTGGGAAGACTGAATCTGCAATAGGTAAGCAGCTTGGTTTGAAGAAATCAACTGTGGGAGCAATTATTAGGAAATGGAAGACATACAAGACCACTGATAATCTCCCTCGATCTGGGGCTCCACGCAAGATCTCACCCCGTGGGGTCAAAATGATCACAAGAACGGTGAGCAAAAATCCCAGAACCACAAGGGGGGACCTAGTGAATGACCTGCAGAGAGCTGGGACCAAAGTAACAAAGCCTACCATCAGTAACACACTACGCCGCCAGGGCCTCAAATCCTGCAGTGCCAGACGTGTCCCCCTGCTTAAGCCAGTACATGTCCAGGCCCGACTGAAGTTTGCTAGAGAGCATTTGGATGATCCAGAAGAAGATTGGGAGAATGTCATATGGTCAGATGAAACCAAAATATAACTTTTTGGTAAAAACTCAACTCGTCGTGTTTGGAGGACAAAGAATGATGAGTTGCATCCAAAGAACACCATACCTACTGTGAAGCATGCAAAGGGACCAGGACGACTGATCCGTGTAAAGGAAAGAATGAATGGGGCCATGTATCATGAGATTGAGTGAAAGCCTTAAGGTCCTGGAGTGGCCTACCCAGTCTCCAGATCTCAACCCCGTAGAAAATCTTTGGAGGGAGTTGAAAGTCCGTGTTGCCCAGCAACAGCCCCAAAACATCACTGCTCTAGAGGAGATCTGCATGGAGGAATGGGCCAAAATTCCAGCAACAGTGTGTGGAAACCTTGTGAAGACTTACAGAAAACGTTTGACCTCTGTCATTACCAACAAAGGGTATATAACAAAGTATTGAGATAAACTTTTGTTATTGACCAAATACTTATTTTCCACCATAATTTGCAAATAAATTCATTAAAAATCCTACAATGTGATTTTCTGGATTTTCTTTCCTCATTTTGTCTGTCATAGTTGAAGTATACCTATGATGAAAATTACAGGCCTCTCTCATCTTTTTAAGTGGGAGAACTTGCACAATTGGTGGCTTACTAAATACTTTTTAGCCCCACTGTAAGTACCCAGGGGCTAATGAAGAAAACAGGTGACACCTGGAGGTGGGTGAAGGCAATCACAGACAGGTGAAACAGATCAGGGTGTGACAGCGCAATCATCAAGATTAATTGTCAGATCCAACAGAGGATCTCTTTGTTTCTTGGGACCTAAACTAGCATCTCTGTTTTGTCCGAGTTTAAAAGTAAACATTTTTGCCAGCATCCACTTCCTTATGTCTGAAACACAGGCTTCCAGGGAGGACAATTTTGGGGCTTCACCATGTTTCAATGAAATGTACAACTGTGTGTCATCCGCATAGCAGTGAAAGTTAACATTATGTTTCTGAATGACATCACCAAGAGGTCAAATATATAGTGAAAACAATAGTGGTCTATTTACAGTTGATTTGTCAGTAGATAAACCATCCACAGAGACAAACTGATATATTTCCGACAGATAAGCTCTAGACCAGGCCAGAACTTGTACATGTAGACCAATTTGGGTTTCCAATCTCTCCAAAAGAATGTGGTGATCGAAGGTATCAAAAGCAGCACTAAGGTCTTGGAGCACGAGAACAGATGCAGAGCCTTGGTCTGACACCATTAAAAGGTAATTTACCACCATAACGAGTGTAGTGTTAGTGCTATGATGGGGTCTAAAACCAGACTGAAGTGTTTCGTACATTGTCTTCAGAAAGGCAGTGAGTTGCTGTGCAACAGCTTTCTCAAAAAATTTGGAGAGGAATGGGAGATTCAAGAGAGGCTTTATTACTGCCAATTTTAGTGAGTTTGGTACACACCCAGTGGATAGGGACATAGGGCCAATCACAGGAAGCAGCTCTTTCAGTTTTATTTTGTTCAAATAGGGTCCTGCTTGGTTTAGAGACTATTTTCATCAGTGTCAAGAGATATAGTATCAAAAAACTTGAGTGTCTCCCTTGATCCTAGGTCCTGACAGTGTCTTGCAGACTCAGGACAACTGAGCTTTGGAGAAATACACAGATTTAAAGAGGAGACCGTAATTTGCTTTTTAATGATCATGATCTTTTCATCAAATAAGTTCATGAATTTATCACTGCTGAAGTGAAAGCCATCCTCTCTTGGGGAATGCTGCTTTTTAGTTAACTTTGCGACAGTATCAAAAATACATTTTGGATTGTTCTTATTCTCCTCAATTAAGTTGGGAAAAATAGGATGATCAAGCAGCAGTGAGGGCTCTTCGATACTGCATGGTACTGTCTTTCCAAGCTAGTCGGAAGACTTCCAGTTTGGTGTAGCGTCATTTCCGTTCCAATTTTCTAGAAGCTTGCTTCAGGGCTCAGGTATTTTCTGTATACCAGGGAGCTAGTTTCTTATGACAAATGTTTTTAGTTTTTAGTGGTGCTACTGCATCTAGGGTATTAAGTAAAGGTTAAATTTAGTTCCTCAGTTAGGTGGTTAACTGACTTTTGTACTCTGACGTCCTTCTAGACTCCCTCCACCTACCCAAGGACGTCTAGGAATCTTTGGGTTGTCTGAAAATGTATAGCACAGCTTTTGATGATCCTTGGTTGGGTTCTGAGCAGCTGATTTGTTGCAATTGCAAACATAATAAATTGGTGGTCCGATTTTCCAGGATTATGAGGAAAAACATTAAGATTCAAAATATTTATTCCACGGGACAAAACTAGGTCCAGAGTATGACTGTGGCAGTGAGTAGGTCCAAAGATATGTTGGACAAGACCCACTGAGTCGATGATGGCTCCAAAAGCCTTTTGGAGTGGGTCTGTGGACTTTTCCATGTGAATATTAAAGTCACCAAAAATTTGAATATTATCTGCCGTGACTACAAGGTCCGATGGGAATTCAGGGAACTCGGTGAGGAACGCTGTTTTCGGCCCTGGAGGCCTGTAAACAATAGCTATAAAAAGTGATTGAGTAGGCTGCATAGATTTAATGACTAGAAGCTCAAAAAATGAAAATGCAGCCATTTGTTTTGTAAATTGAAATTTGCTATCGTAAATGTTAGCAACACCTCCACCTTAGTGGGATGCGTGGGGGGGATATGGTCACTAATGTAACCAGGAGGAGAGGCCTCATTTAACACAGTAAATTCATTAGGCTTAAGCCATGTTTCAGTTAGGCCAATCACATCAACATTATGATCAGTGATTAGTTAATTGACTATAATATACTGCCTTGGAAGTGAGGGATTTAGCAATAAGTAGCCCTATTTTGAGATGTGAGATATCACAATCTCTTTCAATAATGACAGGAATGGAGGAGGTCTTTTTTCCAGAGCGATTGCTAGAGCGAACACCGCCATGTTTAGTTTTGCCCAACCTAGATCGAGGCACAGACACGGTCTCAAAGGGGAGAGCTGAGCTGACTACACTGACTGTGCTACTGGCAGACGCCACTAAGCCTGCAGGCTGGCTAACAACCTGCTGCCTGGTCTGCACCCTATCTCATTGTGGAGCTAGAGAAGTTAGAGCCTTGTCTATGTTCATGGATAAGATGAGAGCACCCCTCCAGCTAGGATAGAGTCCATCACTCCTCAGCAGGCCAGGCTTGGTCCTGTTTGTGGTGGAGTCCCAGAAAGAGGGCCAATTATCTTCAAATTCTATCTTCTGGGAGGAGCAGAAAACAGTTTTCAACCAGCGATTGAGTTGTGAGACTCTGCCCTAGAGCTCATCACTCCCCCTAACTGGGAGGGGCCCAGAGACAATTACTCGATGCTGACATCTTTCTAGCTGATTTACACGCTCAAGCTATGTCGCGCTTGGTGACCTCTAACTGTTTCATCCTAACATTGTTGGTGTCGACGTGGATAACAATATCCCTATACTCTCTACACTCACCAGTTTTAGCCTTAGCCAGCACCATCTTCAGATTAGCTTTATGTCGGTAGCCCTGCCCCCTGGTAAACAGTGTATGATCGCTGGATGATTATTTTTAAGTCTAATACTGCGGGTAATGGAGTCGCCAATGACTAGGGTTTTCAATTTGTCAGAGCTAATGGTGGGAGGCTTCGATGTCTCAGACCCCATAACGGGTGGAGAAGAGACCAGAGAAGGCTCGGCCTCTGACTCCGACTCGTTGAAAAATGGGGAAAACCGGTTGAAAGTTTCTGTCGGCTGAATGAGCAACACCGGTTGAGCATTCCTACAACATTTCCTTCCAGAAGCCATGAGAAAATTGTCCGGCTGCGGGGACTGTGCGAGGGAATTTATATTACTATCTGTACTTATTGGTGGCACAAATGCTGTTTCATACCCTTGCCTAATGATTGCGTCTGAAGCTGGGCTTGCAGCACGGCTATCCTCGCCATAAGGCGATCGTTCTCCTGTATATTAGGAGTACAGCGACTGCAACTAGAAGGCATAATGTTAATGTTACTACTTAGCTTCGGCTGGTGTAGTTCGTGTAGAACCATGTCCAGATAAAGCGTCCGGGGTGAAAAACTTTTATGAAAAAAGTTGAACGAGGGAAAAAAATCCAAATATAAAACGGTATTTAAAAAGTAAAAACCGTAAAGTTGGCAGGTAGCAAAGTAACGTTTGCAACAAAGCGCACAGCATCACGTCTTCGGGCGACCCTACTGACGTGAATAACTACAGGCCCATTAATATACTACCTGTGGTGTCAAAGTTTGTTGAAAAGTGTGTAGCAGAACAACTGATTGCCCACCTCAACAATAGCCCCTTCACATTACACTCCATGCAGTTTGGCTTCAGAGCGAAACACTCCACAGAAACGGTCAACTGCTTTCTTCTGGAAAATGTGAAGTCCAAGATGGACAAAGGGGGCATTGTTGGGGCTGTGTTTCTGGACCTAAGGAAGGCTTTTGATACTGTTAACCAAGAGATTCTCATCACAAAATTGTAAAAGTTCTACTTTTCCCCTGATGCCTTGAGATGGATGAAATCATACCTTGAAGGCAGAACTCAGTGTGTCAGAATTAGCAATGAGCTGTCGCCCACTCTTAGCTATGATGTGGGCGTGCCCCAAGGGTCAATACTGGGGCCCCTTCTGTTCAGCCTGTACATTAATGATCTGCCTTCTGTCTGTACTGGGTCTGAAGTTCAAATGTATGCAGATGATACAGTGATATGTGCATGCAAAGAGCAAACAACAAGCTGCACAAGAACTCACTAATGTAATGGTCCAGGTTACAATGTGGCTCAGTGGCATTATACTTGATTCCAACCTCTCTTTTAAAAAGCATGTGAAAAAGGTCATTCAAATAACCAAATTCAACCTAGCTAATTTCCTATTTATACGAAATTGTTTGACTACAGAGGTAGCAAAACTGTACTTCAATCTATGATACTCCCCCACTTAACATACTGCTTGACTAGTTGGGCCCAAGCTTGCTGTACAACATTTAAACCTATTCAGTCTGTCTACACACAGGCTCTCAAAGTGCTTGATAGGAAGCCCAATAGCCATCATCACTGTTACATCCGGTGCAATACACCAACGCATGTCTTGTATTCAAGATCCTAAATGGCCTGGCTCCCCCTCCACTCAGTATTTTTGTTAAACAGGAAACCCAAACATATGGCAGCAGATCCACAAGGTCTGCCATGAGAGGTGACTGTATAGTTAGTTCCCTTAAGGAAAATAACCTTTAGTAAATCCGCTTTCTCTGTGAGAGCTTCCCATGTCTGGAATACACTGCCATCAGACACACAGAACTGCACAACATATCACACTTTCACAAAAAACATGAAGACATGGCTAAAGGTCAATCAGATTTGTGAACATATTCCCGAGCCCGTGTATTGCCGCTTTCCATGTTGTCTGTTGTCTGTAGCTTGTGAGGTGTGGAAACACTTTGTTGCTTTTATGGATTTGGTCTCGTTTCTTTTTGTTCTATGTTGCTCTGTCTGTATGCTACGTATTGCTTGTCCTATGTTGCTCTGTGTGTGCTCACTGCTCAATGATTGTCTATATTGTAATTGTTTTTAATAACCTGCCCTGGGACTGCGGTTGAAAATTAGCTGGCTGGCTAAAACCGTCACTTTTACTGAAACATTCATTAATGTGCACTGTCACTGTAAAAATAAAATAAACTCAAACACCTGTTGTATTTGGCGCACGTGACAAATAAACTTTGATTTGAATAGCCCCCGTGATATGCAACTTTTCAGGGAAGTTAGGAAGCAATATACATAGGCAGTTAGGATAGCAAAGGCTAGCCTTTTCATACAGAAATTTGCACCTTGTACCACAAACTCCAAAAAGTTCTGGGACACTGTAAAGTCCATGGAGAATAAGAGCACCTCCTCCCAGCTGCCCACTGCACTGAAGCTAGGAAACACTGTTACCACCGATAAATCTACGATAATCGAGAATTTCAATAAGCATTTTTCTACGGCTGGCCATGCTTTCCACCTGGCTACCCCTACCCCAGTCAACAGCTCTGCACCAAACACAGCAACTTGCCCAAGCTTCCCCCGCTTCTCCTTCACCCAAATCCAAATAGCTGATGTTCTGAAATAGTTGCTAAATCTGGACGCCTACAAATCTGCTGGACTAGACAATCTGGACCCTCTCTTTCTAAAATTATCCACCACAATTGTTGCAATCCCTATTACTAGCCTGTTCAACCTCTCTTTCGTCTGAGATCCCAAAAGATTGGAAAGCTGCCGCGTTCATCCCGCTCTTCAAAGGGGGAGACACTCTAGACCCAAACTGTTACAGACCTATATCTATCCTACCCTGCCTTTCTAAAGTCTTCGAAAGCCAAGTTAACAAACAGATCACTGACCATTTCGAATCCCACCGTACCTTCTCCGCTATGCAATCTGGTTTCCAAGCTGGTCACGGGTGCACCTCAGCCACGCTCAAGGTCCTAAACGATATCATAACCGCCATTGATAAAAACAATACTGTGCAGCTATCTTCATCAACCTGGCCAAGGCTTTCGACACTGTCAATCACTGCATTCTTATCGGCAGACTCAACAGCCTTGATTTCTCAAAAGACTGCCTAGTTCACCAACTACTTCTCAGATAGAGTTCAGTGTGTCAAATCGGAGGGCCTGTTGTCCGGACCTCTGGTAGTCTCTATAGGGGTGCCACAGGGTTCAATTCTCGGGCAGACTCTTTTCGCTGTATATATCAATGATGTCGCTCTTACTACTGGTGATTCTCTGATTCACCTCTACGCAGACGACACCATTCTGTATACTTCTGGCCCTTCTTTGGACACTGTGTTAACTAACCTCCAGACGAGCTTCAATGCCATACAACTCTCCTTCCGTGGCCTCCAACTGCTCTTAAATACAAGTAAAACTAAATGCATGCTCTTCAACCAATCGCTGCCCGCACCCGTCCACCCGTCTAGCATCACTACTCTGGATAGTTCTGACTTAGGTATTTGCAGATGTCCACATATTCTAAGTGTCTGGTTAGACTGTAAACTCTCCTTACAGACTCACATTAAACCTAGAATTGGCTTCCTATTTCGCAGCAAAGCATCCTTCACTCATGCTGCCAAACATACCCTCGTAAAACTGACTATCCTACCGATCCTTGACTTTGGCGATGTCATTTACAAAATAGCCTCCAACACTCTACTCAGCAAATTGGATGTAGTCTATCACAGTGCCATCCTTTTTGTCACCAAAGCCCCATATACTACCCACCACTGCGACCTGTATGCTCTCGTTGGCTGGCCCTCGCTTCATATTTGTCGCCAAACCCACTGGCTCCAGGTCATCTATAAGTCTTTGCTAGGTAAAGCCCCACCTTATCTCAGCTCACTGGTCACCTTACCAGCACCCACCCATAGCACGCTCTCCAGCAGATATATTTCACTGGTCATCCCCAAATCCAACACCTACTTTGGCTGCCTTTTCTTCCAGTTCTCTGCTGCCAATGACTGGAACGAATTGCAAAAATCACTGAAGCTGGAATCTTATATCTCCCTCACTAACTTTAAGCATCAGCTGTCAGAGCAGCATTTTACAATGATTTTCCAATCAATAGAATTTCTGAAGTCTTCATTTCTGTATATTTGAGGAAAAAATAAGAAACATGCATCACATTGATACTATCAAGAGCAGTGTGCGGGTTTCGTGTTTTTTCTATTTTTATTCAACTGTTACCATGCACCTGCAAAAAAAGATAGCTCAGATGTGTGTTTTTTGAATTTTGCAAATTAGAGAAAATGTGTAGTGTTTCCCCTTATGAAACCTTTTACAGCTAACCATACAGTACCATAGTTGAGTCATCCACTGAGTGGTAATTTTTTTCTGAAAATGATTTTAAATTTGATCTAAACTGTAAGATGAAGTCAGAGTTGTGTAGTAAAGTATTATTAAACCTCCATCTCAGTGCACGCTTCTTCATTGGGAAGATTTGAAATTGACAAAGAATGAGATTATGATCAGATAGAATGTCCGGTAATGTTTTTATAAATTCTATGTTACCTGTAATATCAGTAGATGTTAAAACATAGTCTATTCTCGAGAAAGTCTTAAATTAAGCAGAAAAGCATGTATTGTTCTTCTTTGTGGGATTATGAAATCTCCAACAACCATTAAGATGAAGAAATTGGAAGCATTCACTTGTGATGAGCTATAAGAAGGTCCAGATCAATCTACTTTAGAATCAATAATGGCATTCATGTCAGTTCCAATAATAAGCGTATAATCCTTTAAATTGAGCAGGCTTCTGGCTACAGAAGGGAGACAATATTTGTCATATGAGTTAGGAGCATAGATACAAATGCTATTTTCCTACCATACAGAATGGAACATAAGGAAGTAAATCTGCCCTGTTTATCATTTCCACTTTTTTAAATTGTATGGGGTAGATTGCATTTATGTAGAATAAGCATCCCTTTAGATTTAGATATGAAGCAGGAAGCAGCTGCCAGTTTGTAGTATTTGTTTTGAAGTCTATGGACATCATCCCCCAAAAGATGTATCTTGCAATAGAGCAATGTACATTTTATTCCTCTGTAAGTCAAGGCATTTCATTTGTTTATTTGGCTCATTAGAACCCCTCAGATTACAGGAAATTATCACTAAATTAGCCATTATCCATCTGTATTGTATAAAAATACTACTTTGTTTTTAGAATATTGGTTCTGAAATAATATCCTATTGGTGAGCAAAGGGTATTTTACTTAGTTATAAGGAATTCTTATCACTTTACAAGGTCCCTCTAAAGATTTTGCAATTGTTTTAGATGCCATTCCCTCAGGTGTTGCTTTATTATTCAGGAACGTGTCAAGACCTGACCCTCAGAGCCTACCTTCCATTGACCCTGTTGTCTCATCAGTAGGAAAGATGTGTTTCTATTTTGGTCCATTCAACAACAGAGCGATACGAACCTTGTTTCAGCAGGATGTTGTATGTACCTTATGTCATGCCTTATTGGAATGGATTTATTGATAATATCTGTTAGAAAACAGTTTGGATGTTGCCACACACATACCTACTTGTTAACAAAGTTAAGGAAGTTTCCTTTCAAAATATTCATAAATATTATCCTGCCAACCACTATATGGAGAAGTTTAAGGAAAACAACTCAAATGGTTCCTTTTGTAATGACCACCCAGAAACAGTGTTGCATCTTTTTTTGGCATTGTATTCATGTAAGAAATCTGACATCAGTAGATTTATAATTGAACACATTTATGAAGAGCTTACACTATTGTGGAGAGATGTACTGCTTGGATTCTTTACCTAAATAAATAAGAAATAAGCTGAAACATTTATGTAAATCATTTCATTATTCTTTTGGCCAAATTTCATATTCACAAATGTAAATTTACAAACCTTACAAAAATAAATTGAACTGTATTTTAAGACAATTAAATTAAAAAAAAAATGAAAAAGCTGTTAGAATAATAAGTGTATGTATGTCCCTTAAGGTCCTTGTGTAATGTGATATTGTACCCCTAGCCCAATTGTCCTTTGTATATTATTGATATATACTTGTGTTCCCACATGTACTTCCTGTATTGATTTGTTGTTAATAAAAATAAAATAAAATATTGTCCAGTATGTTGTAGCATATTCGCCCCCTCTCTATTCTGATCGGCTGTTTACTATGAGTTTTGCTTTCTGCCAGGCCCAGTTCATTACAGTTCTGCTCTTTCATTGGGTCGCTGACACGAGTAAGGCAGAAACCCATATCCATCACTTTGTTCTGCAGAACACGAAAGAGTTCGTCAGTTTCATTGAAAATTCCACCATAAGCCAAGAGCAAAAAGCAAACACGGTGGCAGTTTCTATGGTTTGGTTCCACATAGCCAGTCTTTCCTTTGATACCACTCAGATTGAAATGATAGTTTTATTTTCTGTCCCTATTTTTTGATGTTGGTCCCAAAGCTCAGGTGTTGGGCTTCCACCCTGTATCACCCCCTACCTCGCTAGAAAATCCAACTTGAAAACTGTTTCAGATACAATATGTTAGCCATCCTGATCAGCTGAGTTTCTTTAGCTAGCAGTAAAACAGACATAACCTCCAAAAGGCGGGAGATGATGTGTGACGTCCACAGACAGGAGCGAGCTCTGCCAATCCCAGAACTTTTTCACGGCAATACACAAGCATTTGTTATTTGACTGCAATGAAAATGAATGGAACATATTGGCCAAGTTCGGGAGCATCAAAAATATGGCAGGCGACTGACGGATCTACAGATCACCTTGTGTCATAAATAACTACTCATTATTATTTGAAGATCAGTCAGTCAGTCACAATTTACCCATGATACAATCACAGTTTTGATGCTCTCGAACACAGCCATTGACACATGAAAGGCAGTCATCACTAGTTCCCACAACCACAAAGTCCTAATTATGGCTAAACCCTGCCTATTTCTACAATGTTTTCTTAAAATCTGATTTTTAACCTAACCTTAAATCACACTGCTAACCTTAAATTAAGAAATGTTCATGAATATTTATGATATAGCCACTTTTGACTTTTCTTAACTAGTGACAACCATGAAAGGCAGCGAAGCTTTCTACCTACCTTTCGGCATTCCATTACCTGGCAGTATAAGGTAGAAACACGCATGTCATGTCAGTGGCCGTGACTAAGAAGATCAAAACAAAGTATCATGAGTAAATTGTGACTGACTGATCTAGAAATAATAATGAAATGTATATTTATTTTTACACATGTCACTGACAGGTAGTTTATTCGCTAAAGTACAACATAATGAAATGTTACAATTATTTGAATCAAATGCATTTTTATCAAACGATTCATGAAATGTTTAAGTTATTGTTGAAAACGTTTAGCTTTAAATCGCACTATCGTCCTGACTAAAACAAATGTGGTCTTTGTTGTAAAATCATCAAATCAAAGGCCTTTTGAAAAATGCATAAAGTAAAATAGATTGATCATCAATCATTGATTCAGTTAGATAAATCAACATCAAAAGGTAAGATTTTCTAACATTAATTTGACTTAAGTTGTGTCATGTTTCAGTCTCGCCCGACTTCGTGGGTCTCACTGGGTCGGTCGATGCGGTAGACGAACTCGGCAGGCATGAAGTAACCCAGGTATTCCACAGTGTCAGGAGTGGTGTCTATGTAGTAGTGACCACCCTCTCCATGGTGGCTGAAGCAGTGAGTGTGCTCCACACGTAGGTCCAAACCCTGGATAGTAAAAAGCCAGTTAGTAAAAAGTGCCAAAAGAAAAGGTCCAGTTAGGGATCGTAGATTAAGTCTACTTACGGGGTCTCTGGAGACCATCACAGACTGGCATATCAGTGGTGCGCTGACCTCAAAATGTTTCAGCCATTTGTTAACATCATCGTTGGAGTTGAGTGGGCAGGCTGAGAACTCCCTTGGCTATGCACAGGGTCACCAGAAACACAACAAATGGGATTTGGTAATGCTCTCTGAGGCGTCAGTAAAAAAGCCTACATAAATTCTGACACTGTTGGTGTCCATTGCTGTGGTTTGATGACAAACATGTTAAGACATGAAAATTAGTTAAGGGGCAATTGCAGTTGCTACATCCTTTTTGGACATGTACAGTGCATTCGGAAAGTATTCAGACCCCTGACTTTTCCACTGTTACATTACAGCCTTATTCTAAAATTGATTAAATAAAAATCCTTAATCTACACACAATACCTCAATGACAAAGAGAAAAACAGGTTTTGCAAATGTATTAAAAACAGATATACCTTATTTACATAAGTATTCAAACCTTTTTCTATGAGACTCAAAATTGAGCTCCGGTGCATCCTGTTTCCATTGATCATCCTTGAGATGTTTGTACCTCTTGATTGGAGTCTACCTGTGGTAAATTCAATTGATTGGACATGATTTGGAAAGGCACACACCGGCCTATATAAGGTCCCACAGTTGACAGGGCTTGTCAGAGAAAAAACCAAGCCATGAGGTCGAAGGAATTGTCCTTCGAGATCCAAGACAGGATTGTGTCAAGGCACAGATCTAGGGAAGGGTACCAAAACTGATCAATCGGGAGAGAAGGGCCTTCATAAGGGAGGTGACCAAGAACCTGATGGTCACTCTGACAGAGGTCCAGAATTCCTCTGTGGAGATGGGAGAATCTTCCAGAAGGACAAGCATCTCTGCAGCACTCCACCAATCAGGCCTTTATGGTAGAGTGGGCAGACGGAACCCACTCCTCAGTAAAAAGGCACACGACAGCCCGCTTGGAGTTTGCCAAAAAGCAGCTAAAGGACTCAGACCATGAGAAACAAGATTCTCTGGTCCGATGAAACCAAGATTGAACTCTGGCCTGAATGCCAAGCGTCACGTCTGGAATAAATCTGGCACCATCCCTACGGTGAAGCATGGTGGTGGAAGCATCGTGCTGTGGGGATGTTTTACAGCGGCAGGGACTGGGAGACTAGTCAGGATCGAGGGAATGAGGCAAAGTACAGATAGATCCTTGATCAAAACCTTCTCCAGAGTGCTCAGGACCTCAGACTCGGGCGAAGGTTCACCTTCCAACAGGACAATGACCCTAAGCACACAGCCAAGACAACGCAGGAGTGGCTTCGGAACAAGTATCTTAATGTCCTTGAGTGGCCAGCCAGAGCCCGGACTTGATCTCGATCAAACAACTCTGGAGAGACCTGAATAGCTGTGCAACGACACTCCCCATCCAACCTGACAGAGCTTAAGAGGATCTGCAGAAAAGAATGAGAGAAACTCCACAAATACAGGTGTGCCAAGCTTGTAGCGTCATACCCAAGAAGACGGAAGGCTGTAATCGCTGACAAAAGTGCTTCAACAAAGTACTAAGTAAACGGTCTGAATACAAATGTAAATGCGATATCAAGTTTTGTATTTTATTAACCTGTTTTTGCTTTGTCATTATGGGGTATTGTATGTAGATTGAGGGGGGAAAAAACGATTTAATTAATTTTAGAATAAGGCTGTAACCAAACTAAATGTGGAAAAAGTCAAGGGGTTTGAATACTTTCTGAATGCACTGTACATTGATACAGTGCGTTCGCAAAGTATTCAGATCCCCTGACTTTGTATAAAAAAAATATTCTTTTTTGGGGGAGGGGGGGTACATGTCTTGGTGGTTCCAAACTTCTTCCATTTAAGAATGATGGAGGCCACTGTGTTCGTGGGGACCTTCAATGCTGCAGATTTTTTTTTTGGTACCCTTGCCCAGATCTGTGCCTCGACACAATCTACAGACAATTTCTTCGTCCTCATGGCTTGGTTTTTGCTCTGACATGCAATGTCAACTGTGGGGTATTATGGGGCATTGTGTGTAGATTGATGAGGATTTTTCTTTTTTTCCCCCATCCATTTTAGAATAAGGCTGTAACGTAACAAAATGTGGAAAAGGGGAAGGGGGTCTGAAAACTTTCCGAATGCACTGTATATACCAATTGACTCTCAAAGAATATAACTTCGAATTGCCTCATGAGCTTAGTTCATCTGTCGTACCCCATCAGAACCCAAAATATAACATTATTTTACTCCAATGTTTGTAAACAAAGTAAATATATAAACACACTGTATGGCCTCAAAACATGGTTAAAATGAAGGTTATGTAACCACGGTTATGTAAGCGATATGGATCACTGCAATATATTGGTATCACTCCGCGGTGAAGGGATACATCTGAGGTGAGGATTTACTCCTGGGGGGGGGGTCATAAGCAGATAGGATATAAAGGGATGTTCACATGCCTGTCTGACAGAACCTTCGGGAGGAATGAAGGGTTGGGGCAGAGAGATATACTCCTCCCCCCAGGGTCCATCCGGTAGCACTCAGAACTTACCGAAACAGAATGGCACTCACCCACCCTCTTCATGGAAGTAATCGCTACCAAGAAAACCCCCTTCATAGAGAGGTGTTTCAGGGTGGCAGACTCCAACTGTTCGAAAGGCGGCTTTGCCAAGCTGAAAGACCACATCCAGATCCCAGCTCGCCATTGAGTGGGTCCTAGCTGGACGCAGGCGACGAACCCCCTTCATAAACCTGGAGATCAAGGGATGGCGCCTCACTGGCCTGTCCATCCACCCCGCATGGTAGGCAGATATAGCGGACAATTACCCTCTCAGTGTAGAGGCTGCCAAGCCCTCATCCAAGCGAGACTGCAGGTATTGGAGAACATACTGTACCCCGCATGACTCGGGCACAACCTCAATACCAGTGCACCAAGAGCAGAACAAGCGACAGCGCAACTGGGGTGCTGGTTACAACCTGCCGCATACTTGCTTTTTGCGTGGTGTTCATTACACCATCCTGTAGTCCTAACATGGACCATTGGTGCCGTTCAGTGGCCAAGCCCACAGACTGAGGCGGTGTGGCCTCAGATGCCACAGAGTTCCCCCAGCCTGAGACCGCAGGTCCGGTCTCAGGGGAAGTTGCCAAGGTGTCCCAGACAACCGGGACAGGAGAAGGCTGAACCAGGGTCGTCTGGGCCAGTATGGCGCCACCAGAAGCAGACGATGCTCTGCCATCCTGGTCCTGTCCAGCACAGCCTGATTCAGGGGAAAAGGGGGGAATGTGTAAGCTCCAGCCCTGGCCAATCGTGAGCCAGAGCATCCAAGCCCAGAGGCCCTGGTGGCTCAGACATGGAGTACCACAGGGGGCAGTGTGCATTATCCAAGGAGGCAAACAGGCCCACCTGTGCCCTCCCGAACTTGTCCCACAGGTGCTGCACCACCTGGAGATGTAGGCTCCAGTCCCATGGTGGCAGGCCCACTTTCGAGAGCATATCCGCTGCCACATTTAGGATGCCAGGTACGTGCGCTGCGCGTAGACACGCTAGACATCCCTGAGCCCAGAGAAGGAGCTCCCATGCCATAATATGGAGGTGGTGGGACCTCAGTCCACCCTGATGGTTGATGTAAGCTACCATTGTGGTGTTGTTCGTTATCACCAGGACATGTCTGAGAGAAAGGAGTGACAGCGCCACCTCAACAACACCCTGAGGCACTGTGCGGTCACCCGCAGCTGGCGGTGACAGTGGCGCTTTGGGTGCAGCTGGTGGGAGTTGAACCACAGTTGGCCGGAGATGGAGCAGGCCCAGGGGAATCAACAACGAGGTTGCCATCAGCAAGCCCAACAGGCATTGGCAGGTTCCACCTTGATCAGGTCTAGCATCACAAACCACTGGTCCCTGGACACGGCCCGCAACACGTGGGCTGGGGACAGCATGTGGAACCTAAGCACCTTCAAGTAACGATTGAGGTTGCGGAGGTCCAGAATTGGTCGAAACCCTCCATCTCCTTTTGGGACCACAAAGTAAGTGGAGTAGAAGCCACATAGTCATTCTAATGTCTCAATCCTGCGAACAACACCCTTGTCCAGAAGTGAGGAAATCTCAAGCCGCAGGGTTTTCTTCGGGGGGGGGGGGGGGGGGGGGGCACGTCCCTATGGCGGTTAACGGTTGACACCATCACACCTGTCAAAGAGAAGCCATAAGCTCAGCCAAGCCAACGGAGCAGGGGTCCGAAGCCCTGGGAGAGCTTATGTCGTGACCCGCTTGTAGGAATAGGAACCCGGCAAGGGATAAATTACCCAGTACCTCTGCAAAAACCGGGGAAGACCCTTGTGGGAAAAACATGCTGTTGCATCACCTCACACTGTGCCCCTCCCCTCTGTCATCCCTTTGCACAAGGCGATAGAGCAGGAGAGGGACCCCACCGTCGTTCAGGTGCAGGTGGGTGGCAACGGTCCGTCTGCCATGGACCCGGGGCCTGAGGAGGCGGCATGAACCGTCTCCCGGTCCTTACGTACCTTATCGGTCTGCTCTAGAATGTCATCAACCCCTGAGCCAACATCAGCCCTGGGGTGATGGGGTGAGGGGCCCGGGGTGCTAGGAAAACAGCCAGGAAAAAAAAAAAGTCCGCAGGTAGGCCTGCAGCAGCATGAATGCGGAGGGACCCATATGTGGCTCTCAAGGTCGCATCAAAGATGCCCTGGCAGAGGCCCAGCTCTCCTGCAAGGCCTCGCGGAACTGAGCAGAGATGGGGACAGATGGAGAGTCCTCACTGTCCACCAGTTGATGTCCAGTGCAGTGGCTACCCAAGTGAGTTGACCTCTCATAGCCTCTCAAGCCACTAGGGGCGATGAAGCCCCACTGGCGGCTTCTGATGACCTGTCAGCCCTGCTCACGTGGTGAACAGTGCCAGCATCATCCCCCAGGTACAGCCTATCACTGGTCAACAGGGAGCAGCTGTCGTGGCCATCAAAGCTATTAACCTCCTGACAAAGGGCATGCGCCCTCCGTTCAAGGTGGTACCAGCGGTCCAACACATGCCCCCATCCAGGACTGGCAGCAGATGGGCTCTGCCTGCAGTGGCTCTTGCCACACTTCCTTGGAGGGGTACTGGGCCCAGTAGGGGAACTAACAGCTCGCTGACGCACCACTCCTGAGGGAGGGAGCTCGTCTCCAGCCTGAGCCCCAGCCTGGCCGGCCCTCCCCTTGCTCATGGCAACCAATCGCGCCAGGTGCAGACGTTCTAAGAACACCACACAAGACAGGCATCCAGTATGGCTCAAACCCAGGCAGTGCATACATGAGGTATGCGGATCCCCAGGGGGATGCCAGCATCACACCTGTCACAAAAGGAAGTCATAAACTCAGCCAAGCCAACATGGCCACGGAGCAGGGGTCCGACGCCCTGGGAGAGCTATGTCGTGACCTGCTTGGAGGAATAGGAACCCGGTGAGGGATAAATTACCCAGTACCTCTGCAAACACAGGGGAAGACCCCTGTGGGAAAAACAGGCAGACAAAAAACAGCAAGCAGGTAATGGATTTGATTTGTGTTTTTCGTCAACTGCAATTTTACCTAGCATGTTTAATATCCAAGCAGAAAACAAAAAACTGCACCATATGATAGAGTAACTCCGTTAAGGAACTCCAAAGTTAATGTCTCAACGTAGTGGCAGCCCACCACCATACTCTTACATTCTGCAGAAAGAACAAGAAAACCCTGTCGGGGAATTAGCAGAGAACCAGCGCCTATAGTGAGGGGACAGCATGTTAAAGAAATTCACAACACACACAAAACAAGCCAGTCGGCAAGTTGTGTAAGGTAAATACAGTTTGATGCAGCAAGAGCCACCAATATATTAATATGTGCACACAGAGTCGTAGTGTAACGCTAACGAAACACAAGCACGACAAACCACGGGCAGAAGATACAGGTCAACCTCACGCAGCAAGTGGAGCACTCAAGAGGAGGGGCTGGCCGTGTGGCCAGCTGCTCCAGGCTGCAAACAGCCAGTGAGTATACTTCCATGCAAGATATTACTTACCAGTGACTTACCAAGCGAACTTCAGAAAGTTTGTACCTCAAACCATACGGACATCGGCCGAGAAAATGAAAGAGAATGTGTCGCGGTCATGGGGTCTATATATAGCGGTTGACCCCAGCCATGACACAGGTGTACACGGGAGTAAATCCTCACCTCAGATGTATCCCTCCACCGCGGAGTGATACCATTATATTGAAGTGATCCAATATAGCGAAACATAACTATATTTTTGATATCATAATGGTCAGTTCTTACATCCAAAGCTCTGTCTAAGAATTGAGAGTGGTTACATTCCAGGCCCTGCCCTCAGCTTTTAACCAAAACAGTGGCATGGAGACTGCTTTGTTGTCGTTTCAACTGCAGATTGCCCCTTTAAGCAATAAGCATGCATTGAGCCTTGAATCCACAACACCATGTCACAGCATCCTGTCAACACATATCTGCATGTTTTTTGTCTTTACCATGATATGGATCTTGGCCTTCCCTTTCTGGATGAGGAAGGTGCCCCCCAGAGCCAGGCTTTTATCAGGGTAGTGCTCCTCCATGGTCTTCCTCAGAGCACCCACAAGGCTCTCTTCTCCTATTCTCCTTTTGGCTCTCACCTCTATGACCTGACAGTGATAAGAAGGAAAAACTACATTTTCAGCACTGATTACACAACCAGTTCATAGTCACTTTTCTTCTGTTAATATGTGTAGACCTAAAGTAAACCTTTGGAGCAAACACAGACAGGGAGGTCATAATCTGTGTAAACATTATTTAAATCATGAACCTAAAGTGCATTTTGTTTATGTAAATGCATAACCAGATGAGGGTTTTATTCACCAGGAAGACAAAATAATGAGTAATACACAATGATTACGCACAATTGAAATGACACTCAGCCCTAAAATCTCATTTGGTTTTAACTTGTTACGAGCATCATAGTAATACTAGTTATAATTCCAAATATCACACTCACCATTCTCTTACGAGCCAAACCATCCATTTCTTACCTTTCCAGGCTTTCCCTCACATGCATACAAGTTCGCCAGCAGTCCAAAGTCACAGTCTGAGAACTTATCGCTGTATTTCTCCAAAAGACACTGGTTATTATCTGGATTTATGGAGGAAAACCAGCTGCTATTCACTGCAGGCCTTCCCTCAGCTTCAGTGAGCACCAGAGGCATCATCTGGGGTGATGATAATCAAAATGAGATAAGACTCAACATATTGACAAATAAAGCAAACTATATTAACCTTAGTTGTGTCTAATTATTATTTAAGGGGAAATGATTAATTATAATTTACTAATTATTATTTAAAGGGGATACCTAGTCAGCTGCAAAACTGAATGCAATCAACTGAAATGTGTCTTGCGCATTTAACTTAACCACTCTGCCATAATGTATCCTATCCTCCCAAAGTTTGTAATCAAAAATGACAACTTTAGGTAGTCTTTCTATTCATGTAATCATAATAAGTCTGACAAAATACTCCATAAATATATCAAGACAATTGGAAGATAATTTTGACAGTTAACAAACCTCTGCATTCATTCCAACATTTTTGGAGGATACAGCTCCTGCACCAAGAATGAATGCTCCAGGTAGCTCCAATTCCTTTGACACAGTGTTCATGTTGTACTCCTTGAGAGAAATAAGAATTTATATTGGACCAATTGTTATAGCATTCATCTCACATTAGTTTATCGTTATGGTTTTCATTCCCTGTACCTTGTCCACTTTGACCAGAGGGACCAAATAGGGCACTCCCCCCACATCTGTAATGCGAGGTTTTCCACACAACCCTGTCGATAGGTAAAATAGATACTACAGCGAGGTTGAGATGGTAACAAAGTATAACTGCATAAAAATTAAGAAAATGCAAAACGATACAGTGTTCCAAAAAGTTGCAACGTGTTACCCTTGACGGGAAACTTAAACGGATCTTGAGTGAGGTCTGGACAGTCGACAACACAAACTTGCGCGTCAGCAAAATTGTTCTTCAGCCCTCTCTGCAACACTGTAGTGGCAAGTGGATGAAATGAAGATTAGAGCCAGACAGTTCAATATTATTAGTGTTCAGTAAATCTATGCATAACACTAGGTCGCAATTTCCAAAGTATGTTTTACCGTCACATAATTCCTCCAAAATCGGGACATATAACTGGAACTTTTCAGTCTTGCTGACGTCTGACATTCTGTATCCTGTAGGAATCACAAGCTTCAAGCGACTGAAGAGCACCTGATTGTGAAACGCGATGAAGAACTCCTAGAAAAACCTTGGTTGGCCAACTAATATTCTCTGACGTGACGTGACGACGTTTGCCCGTCTCAATTCCTGGTTGACTGTGCGCATTTCATAGAGTTAAGAGAATACTACAATAGATTGAACCTTCTTATGATGGCGCCAATGTTAACCATGTTGGTCAGGGAGTTGGTCAACCATGAGCTGCCAGTGCTGTGATAAGATTTTGTGTAAAACAATGAATGTGAAGAATTAATCTGCACTGTATGTGTGTGTTAGCTAGCTAGTCAGATAGTTTTACAATAATTAGTCTATATATTTTTCAAATTAACTGCCAATATGCCATCAGTTGATGATAGGATTTACACAAGTTGTAAACGCAACAAGTACTGATATTGTATCATATAATAACACTCAGATGCCCCCCCCCCAAAAAAAACGGAAACATTTATGGACTCTTTACATATATTTTTAGAGGCTATTTATACAGAACATGTGTATAAAACCCATATAGGCTGTATTTATAATTATATGACAATATTTTAGGTTGATTATAATTCCATTACACAATTTCTGATACATCACATGCCTTACCTTTATTTTCCTGAATAAGTAAAAGCAGGAAATGCATCACCAATGCCGCCTCCACTGCCATTCTTTCCAATGAGACTTGTTTTGGATTTCTCCCTGACCAAGATGGCTGCCATTTTGGCCCCATTATAGAACTTTGAGGGTTTATGACACAGCATCTCTAGTAATTTAATCGGATCACTATAGTGAATTTGTCCAAACATGCCTGTCATCACTAGTTACCACAGCCGCAAGGTCGTAAACCCGACCCATTTCTAAAAAAAAATGAACAGTGCGCTATGCAGAACATGTTCCCAATTTCTTGGTTGCTAAAATTCTGTTTGTGTGACAAAACATGCAAGTATATTGTAGAGAATCATTGTACCATCTAAACAGCTGTGAAATACATGTTCCATGACCAAACATTTTTTATTTTACCCTACAAAGTTTCTATGTGAAGTTTATGTTGCCCAAAAAGTTACATATTACAGATTTTAAACCTAACCTTAACCCTAGCCATAACCACACTGGTAACTTTATACCTAACCATAACCTTAAATTAAGACCAAAAAAACATTGTTATCATAAATGTTTATGATATAGTCCATTTCAACTTTGTGGCTGTGGTAACTAGTGACAACCATCCAAGATTATTCTATAGACCCCCAATCCTGATTTCACAAAAACAATCTCAGTATTTCAATGCTGCTCTCAGTGGATAGAAAAATGTCTTATCCTATCCCGTCGTCACAGACCTTGGCATTTAGTCTTCAGCAGACAGGTAAGCACACATGGAAAGATGACAGGCGATAAATTGGTTAAGTCAGTGCTGTGCCCTCAGCAATGCTTCTTCATAAATGTGTGAAGCATTTAGAATATATTCCTATATCTAGCTTATTACAACAATGTCAGAGAAATGGTAAAAAGTGTGAATATTGCAATGCATGCCTTTGGTCACGTTCGTTGTAAAAGATTATCGGACCAATGTGCAGTGTGATATGGCTTCCAGAAGTTTATTAACTGAAACGCACAAAAACAATAAAGAATGACTGAACCGTGAAGACAATGGAGTGCTCACAGGCAACTGTGACAAGATCCCACAAACACAGGTGGGAAAAATAACTACATAAATATGATCCCCAATTAGAGACAACGATTACCAGCTGCCTCTAATTGGGAATCATACAGAACACCAACATAGAAAAAGAAACTAGAACACAACATAGACATACTAGATCACCCCCTAGTCATGCCCTGACCTACTACACCATAGAGAAACAATGGCTCTCTATGGTCAGGGCGTGACAGTACCCCCCCAAATGTGCGGACTCCGGCCGCAAAACCTGAAACCAAATGGGGAGGGTAGGGGGGGGTGATTAGTGTCGGTGACAGCTCGGGTGCGGGGCGAAGTATCCGCTCATCCTACGGATCCGCCAGCATCGGGGGCGGCTCTGGTGCGGGCCGAAGAAGCTGCTCATCCTGCGGATCCAGCCATGGCCCCGGGCTGAACACTGTGCTTGGACTGGACCTCGGTTTTAAGGAAGGCTCCTGCCATGGAGCCGGACTGGACACCAGCCCTGGCCTAGACATAGGTGCAGAGGAAGGCTCCTGCCATGGAGCGGAACTGGACGCCGTATCTGGACCAGGCACCAGCGCAGAATAAGGCTCTGACCATGGAACAGGACTGCACATTGTGCCTGGACTGGGCACCGGCGCCACTACCATGAAGGCCTGATTGGGGAGTGCTGCAGAGATGGTTGTCCTTCTGGAAGGTTCTGCTATCTCCACAGAATAACTCTACAGCTGTCAGAATGACCATCGGATTCTGGGTCACCTCCCTGTCCAAGGCCCTTCTACCCCGATTGCTCAGTTTGGCCGGGCGGCCAGCTCTAGGAAGAGTTTTGGTGGTTCCAAACTTCTTCCATTTAAGAATGATGGAGGCCACTGTGTTCTTAGGGACCTTCGATGCTGCAGACCTTATTTGACACCCTTCCCCAGATCTGTGCCTTGACACAATCCTGTCTCGAAGTTCTACGGACAATTCCTTCGACCACATGGCTTGGACTTTATATGAACAGGTGTTTGCCTTTCCAAATCATGTCCAATCAATTGAATTGACCACAGGTGGACCCCAATCAATTCATAGAAATATCTCTATGTTTTTGCTTTGTCATTATGAGGTATTGTGTGTAAATTGCTGCAATTTAAAAAAAAAAATGTAATCAATTTCAGAATAAGGCTGTAACGTAACAAAATGTGGAAAAACGTCAAGGGGTCTAGTTTCCGAAGGCACTGTATGTATAATTATGCTTGAAAACAAATATAAATATACATTTTAAAAAGCTGCATGATACTTCAAAACTGCAACCACAGCAACAATCTTACCGCCCCATTTTCTATAAACAAGCAGTAGGGGGCCAAGAGTGAGTTGAAGAGTTGAAGTCTGGTGTCTGCTCATTCCTTCTTCTTACTAGGCCCGCTAGGCTGCTGAATGGCATACTTGTTGGAAGTTGGTTAATTTCCATGTGATTAGGAGCCAATAGGGTTTTGTAATCTGGTGTCCAGGGGCCTGGCTACAGGGGCCACATTGGGCCTGATGAAAGCATTGTGCCTTGGTTCTGAATTGTGTTTTCTGCTCTGAGAAATTAAACTGTGTGTGAAGTCCTCCAAAGCAACAATTGGAACTATGGGCCTTTCTGTACATGATTGATTAATTTGCAAATACAGATGGAGATGGGGATTAATCGATGAGGAAAGAAAAAGTCATGCACACAATTAGTCAATCTTCTTTACAAAATAACATCAGCCAAACATACTCTACATAGGCTACATAATTATTTATCTTTTTCATAACTGTTGAGGACTCTTTCATTTGTGTGCAAGAAAGCTACTTAAAAATATCAAATATTTCACGTTGACGATAAGAGAATCATGTTTTCTACTGTTCTTTTGTTGATGTTTAATTTATATATTGTTATAAGAACAACTAACTATCCAGAGTACACTCAGTAGCTGTGACTAGATGCACTATTTTGCTTTAAAATTAAACTGTTAACTTTTTTTGATCCAAAGAATTATTGCGATAAATATACTGTATATTCAATGCTATTTTTTATACATTTTATAAAGCCAACTTAAAGTTTTGGGAAGTGTAAGGAAAGTAAGTGTATCAATTTAGTTGAGAAATTCAAAGAACAGCACTCCCCAGAAGAGCCACAGAACTTTAGCACTGTTCTTAATACTGTATTGTAAATAACTGCTCAGGAAGTTAAAATGATAATGTACAACCTATGAATCTTTACGTCATATTTATTATACTTTCAATCGAGTTGTTACAACCAATAAGCAAGTGAGCTCGGCCTTAAAATACAATAACTGAACCTCGATGGTACCTAACCTCTATATATAATAAATGTTACCTAACTTCCACAATGGTTGTTGTTATGGTGATGCTACTATTGCCTGAAAGTAAGTGATTTCTATGATAACTGCATGACATTTGTGAGGGAAAGTGTCATTTGTATCCCAGATGTGGAATAAATAGATTATATTTTGATATGAAGTTGGATGTGTTAAGGTGATTTATTTTCACGTGACGAGGTGTGGTGTGTTTCAGACATGTACATGTGTTTTCTGTCAGAAGGAATAAAGGATTTGATATTATTATTATTGTTATTTTGATGTATTGTAAGTCGGTTTTAACGTGTGATGTCTATTTTTTTAAATAACATGAGTGGATCTGTGAAATCTGTATGTATGTATTCAAACATTTCATTTGTATGTCCTACACATTTGCTGTTTGCTGAAATGTTAAAAAGTTGAAGCAATAGTGATCTGATTTAAATATTTAATTCCAATCCCTCAGAACAGTTAAATTGTGGTATATCCTATGCCTTTTTTTGTTGTAAATTGGACATAATCAATAAATATGGCAATATGTGTTAAATCATCAGCAGTGTGATCATACTGTCTTTTATTATACAATTCTGAAAAAATGAAGAAGGCAGATGTACATGCACTCATATCTTCTGATTATTGGAATCAAAAACAAACTTGTGTATCTTGTAAGTATTTGTTTTCAGAATAGGCCATCTCTTTATTGTCATTATGTTGACCACAAGAGGACAGCACAGCTCCATTGACAAGCCACCAAATTCAACTGACATCATTGCTATAACAATGGCCTCTTGGTCTTGTGGTCAATAGAACATGTAATTGTACCCTTTCCAACCATTGGATCCAAACAAATTTGTCTAATACTAAATTGCTTTCATAGGTTGGAGTTGTAGTCTTCAATGTGTCACTTTTACTGAGATCAAATAGTAGGAAGTCTCCTGGTTAATGATTAGATAAGAAGCCTTGCCCTGCATATCTGACAGCTGTATTTTTACATACCAGAAATCCGGTTACCAGCAGTAGGAACAAATTAGCAGAAGGTTCACACACATTTTCTGTAATGTCATCTCACCCGGCACCACCAGGCAGCAATCTGATTTGTCTAATTGTCTCACAATTGCATGTACATTGGCCAGTTACAGTCATGCCTGCTGTATGGTAATCCAACCAAGCTCTCAAACTATTGATTGGGGTTCTACGATTCCCACAGGCAAAAGAAAGCTTTTAGGAGAATGATATTTCAGTTCTGGGCAAGGATCCAACAGGCCACTCAAACCCATCTTGGGTCATGTATCCCCCTCCACTCTCAAGAGTGATAGAATTGTTCTGGTTTCTATTGAATAGCATTACAGCTCAGATTTACTGGAAGTCTGGGTGAATGCAGCCATGTGTACAGTAACATAATTGAGATTATCTAATCAAGTTTTGGGTTTCCCTTGTAAGAGACAGATTTTCATGTTGCAGATATCATCATTTTTGGGTTGTGTAAGTCTGTGACATATCTTTGTGAAAAGTTTATTTTCATAATTGATAGGATTTGATTAACCAGTTAGCAATGGTAGAACAATGCACATTCAGCACGGTGCCATAATATCGAATTTGCATAAAATTTGATAAAATACACAAAGCACAACTGCATAACATTTTCATGTAGATAACCAACACTCAAGTGACATATAGTAGAAAAGCTGGTTTAGCAGAAAAGCATTGTGTGTTCAGTGCATACTATCCTGTTCAAGGCCAGTGCACAGAGAAAGGTCTAAGGGTGCCTGAGCACCTTCCATTTTGCCCTCCTATGAGAAAAGTGCCCTTTCAGATTGGTGGCATTGTTTAACTATACCATTTTTATTTCACCTTTAGTCAATTTTTTCTCTCGTCATTTAAATTAATTTCCCATTATTTAAATGTTGCGCATGCTGCCTTCGTCCTGTAAGCAGAAGCTACCGGCGTTGAATGGTAGGCTAGTGTAGCACTGGCTCCCTTTTGAGTTGCATACATCTCATCTCACGGTCAGGAACAGGGAAGGGAAGGCTTTGATTTGACCATTTGTTAGTAGGCCTAAGAGGCAGATGTCAGCAGCAGAATAAACTCCAGTCACAGCTACAGGTAAAGACTAGTTAGTTTGTTTCAACAGTATAGCTAGATAGCTAACAGGCTGATTTACATAATCTGCATTCACGATGATCAGATGATAGCCCACCTAGGGTTGCAAAGGGATGGTAAATTACTGGAAACTTTCGAAGTTTACCAGTAAACTACCAGAATTCTGGTATCGTTCAAGGATTTTATGTAATCTATCACATGACATCTAGTGGCCCTTTTGGGTACTTCAGATTATTACAGGCATCTGTAATTATCTCTGGCCCACTGTGGGCCTTATCACATGTTAAAATATTTGAAATAATTAAATAAGATTATTAAAAAAATAATAATAATAGAATGAAAAAGCTGTAAAACATCATCCTAAATATAAACCATCAACTAAGTGAATACCATTGGGTTTTAAAATGTTTCAGTATGAAATATCCTTTATTTTTATTTGACACACTTTTATTTATTTTACTATGTCGATATGTTTTGTTGTCAATGTTTTGGCGTCGAACTAGTGGCATTTCTGAAGAAAAGTCAATAGTTGGAAGAGTTGCAGAGTTAATTGAGCACATGCCCCTCCAAAGGTAATGTCTACTGCTTCTATCATATGATAACAGTCAACTGTGTACTAGCCTACAGCATTAGACTAGAGCACACCATCTCTACAGAATGAAAGCAACCCACCCCAATGGAACTGTATGAGTATGTTTAATAGTAAACTCATTGTTCATCCCCATTATCTCTTAGCTGGCCCTGCAGCCAATACAGCTCAAATCAAATCAAAATCAAATGAAGTTTTATTAGTCACATGCCCCGAATACGGCAGGTATTTCACCTTACAGTGAAATGCTTACTTAAGAGCCCTTAACCTACAGTGCAGTTTCAAAAAATACATGATGCGCATACCAAATGCGTACTGGGCCTCCTAACGGTGTAGACAGAAGGATGGGTAATGGAATCTGCCTGAAAACAGAATGCCTCAAAACTGATGAAATGGAGACATGATTAATACAAGAACCAGTTGTCAATGTAAATATTTCTATAAGCAGTTACACACTGAAGCAGTGCTGTAGTACATTTTGAGTGTCTCTTGTCTTGTCTCGGTGTCAGATACATTTGTACTCGGTCTTGCACAGTGAATACTCATCATTTCTTCGTGAGACCAGCAGAGTAAAAAAACTATGGTGTAAAGTACTTAAGTAAAAAATACTTTAAAGTACTACTTAAGTTGTTTTCTGGGGTATCTGTACTTTCCTATCTATATTTTTTACAGCTTCTACTTCACTACATTCCAAAACAAAATATTGTACTTTTTACTCCATTCATTTTCCCTGACAAACAAAAGTACTCATTACATTTTGAATGCTTAGCAGGGCAGGAAATTGACAAATTCAGCCCTTATCAAGAGAACACGTGGGCATCCCTACTGCCTCTGGTCTGGTTGACTCACTAAACCCAAATGCATATTTTGTAAATAATGTGTTGGGAGTGTGCCCCTGGCTATCAGTAAATGTTTTAAACAAGAAAATGTTGCCATTTGCTTTGCTTAATACATTTGAAATGATTTATATTTTTACTGTTAATACTTAAGTATATGTAAAACCAAATTCATTTAGACTTTTACTCAAGTAGTATTTTACTGGCTGACTTTCACTTTTACTTGAGTAACTTTCTAGTGCGAAAATTGGGTATTTTTTCCCACCACTGTAAAAAACTCATAATTATCAGCTTCCATTCAATTGGCGTATAAAACCGCTTCGCCAGGCCAAATATATACACTCCTTTGTTGAAACATTAATACCCAAACAGTCTTTGTCTAGTATAGACATGTTTGCACAGTAGCAAACCTATTGGACCTAGGCCTTCAGTGTGTGATAGGTTATTGATGCTGAAAGGACAGCAACGGAAATACCAGCGCGCTTGTGTAGGAGAGTGCACTTACTGTAAAACACAAAGGGCCAGTGGTGTAGTGGAGGCTATTTAAGCAATAAGGCACTAGGGGGTGTGGTATATGACCAATATACCACAGCTAAGGGCTATTCTTACGCACAGCCCTTAGCAATGGTATATTGGCCATACACCACAAACCCCGAGGTGCCTTATTGCTATTATAAACTGGTTACTAATGTAATTAGAGCAGTAAAAATAAATGTTTTGTCATACCCGTGGTATACGGTCTGATATACCACGGCTGTCAGCCAATCCGTATTCAAGGCTCGAACCACCCAGTTTATAAATGCAGATATACGCAAAGCATGTGAAAGATATTCACATGCGCGCCTCACATAGTCTAGTTTCAGCAGAGTATCATCTGCAGGCAGCAAGAGCATGTAGCTCTCAACTGGTTTTGGTGTGGAGCAGGTAGGTAGGAAAGACATTTCAATTTATGATATCTACCAGTAAACGCTATCTATGGCAATAATGGGCAGTGGTGGAAACGCCCCCAATTGTCATACTTGAGTAAAAGTCAAGATACCTTAGTAGAAAGGTGTCAGGGAAATGTATGCAGTAAATAGTACATCATTTTCTTTAGGAATGTAGAGAAGTAAAAGTAGTCAAAAATATAAATAGTAAAGTACAGATACCCCAAAAAACGACTTAAGTAATCCTTTAAAGTATCTTTACATAAGTACTTTACACCACTGACAATGGGTATGCAAAAAAGGTATTGAAAAAGATTGTCCCGAAGTCTTGGTTAGTAGAATATTTGTGATGTGCTATTCAGAGGTCACGTGCTGTTTGCGTCAGGGGCGAAGGCATGAGTGGGCCTGGGTGGACACAGGCGCACCCACTAGGGAGCAAGGCCCTGCCAGGCCCACCCAATCAGATTGAGCAAAAACCAAAAAATTATTACAATTATTATTACAAAAAACAAAGTTCCACTCACCATATGATGATTTGAAACAACCCTTTCCTGCAATGGTCAATGACCAAAAGTACCCTCTTTGGCCTCTTGGGTGGAATGTTATTCATATTTTTCATAATTTCACAATTTATATAAAATAAAAAAATCATAATTAACAACGAAAATCCAATGTGTTTCTATGTCAAACAATTATGTCAAACAGTCTCCCACTCTTCATAACTATGTGTGAGGTGTATACATTTGTTTAAGTAGATTTGTTTAAGACTGCAAAAAATCCCTATCTGTGACCCTGATCTAGCCCACTGCAGTAAACGGTTACTTCTTTTTGAAAGTTATTATCGAAAAGGGAGAAGCTAACAAATTAGCAACAACATCCTCTTTGTTAACACCAGCTGCAGCTGCTGCAAACTAGCCTACAACCAAAGATAGCTAGCTAGACCGTGGGAAAACTACTGCTCGCTATTACACAGTGACCTGTTGGCCTTTGAGAAGGCAGAAATTTCCAAACGTTTTTTTGTAAAAACGGTCCTACCCAAGTCAAAATGTCACTCCCAAATGTTGCCCTAATAGAGTTGAATGGCAGATGCCTTCTATCTAGCTTCTGATGGCCGAGCCAATGGCTGAGTTAGCTAGCTAGATTTATCTCCCCAGAGAAGACCAAAGAAATCCTGATTGGATATATTTTTTAACTTCAGTGTTAACCCTTTACTTTCTAAGAAAAACTGAAGAGATTGAATCAGAACATAATTGAAAATAATAATATAATTAGAATGATTTATTTTTATTTAATAAATCCTTGGCCCTTCTCTGAAGGTGTAGAAGGCCTTCATTGTCCCCCATTGTCTTTGGGTTAGTAATCATTTGAAGTGGCTTTATTTGCCCTCAGCATGCATTTTTTCAACCTTCTGAATATCTAAAGAATACGAACACAGAAATACTGGACATCTTGAACTCTTGAATTGAACTAACATTTTTCTGGTCTCGGTCTTGACTCGGTCTCGGTTCCCTTGACCACCTCCCGGTCTCGGTCTTGACTCATCTAACTCCCCCCCCCCCCCCCCCCCCCCTCCGGTCTTGGTCTTGACTCCGATTCAAATGTCTCCAGTCTTCGTGTTCAATCGGTCTCGCTTCAGGTGGTCTCGAACACAACACCGGCCTGAAGCAGACGGACCAGGAAATGATTTATGAATGTCTTGGTTTAGGCTACTGATAAAATACAATCTGACAAGTCATAGGTCCTATTCTAAAATAATATAATTATGTAATATTGTACATTTACATCAACAGGTGTTTTCCTATTGTGAGAACAGGTCAGTTATGATTGAATGTTCAAAGGCATTTTTTTCTAATGCAGGAAAGGTCACAAGTAAAAATCTGCTACATTCCATCTAAAAAAGAATGCTCCATCATCACTTTTGGTGCTTTCAAGACATGGCAACTCTGAAAAAAACGAGGTCAAATCTTGACGTCAGTGAACTTCAAGTAGAATATTCGGAGGTCAAGAAAGAAGCCGAGTTCCCGAGTAGGATGACCGTTCAAAATGATTTCTCCCACTCGGAACTCGTTTCTTTCCGTGTTCCCAGAACGCACTGAAGTCGGCGGTCGGAGATTTACCAGTTTCCAGTTGATTTGAACGCGCCATACGACTGTCGCATTTAATTGGTTTACGTCACCAACTATCTACCGGAACTCGAAACTTTTTATTTGGATATACCAAACTGATCAAGCGATTGCGTTGGAGATTTAACAAGTGTGTGTGTTAATGTACAACGGAGTGGCAAGTATGGAATGAGTTTGTGGGAATTTTAGCCGATAAAAGGTTCCATTTGCGACAGAATCAATACTGTTTGTAAAGGGAACAATTTCCTCAAGGGGCAATTACACGGAATCGCCGATCTTCGCAGGAGACAATATGTGGGAGCAAGAGGAATTCGAAAAACATTGGAAAAGGGAATTTCCTGACGTGGAGGCACCTAAAATGGATTTAATCTCGGTGGAAGATGTTGAGACAGAGCTAGAAACACGTAAAGCGAATCTCAAAACGCTGCAGCAGGCGCTGTCTGAGGAGAAATTCAAGGTGATATACCTACAGACCACCATCGCTAGACAGAAGAAAAGTTCTGACATGGAAAGATGGGAAGACACTAAAGACGAAAACTTGAATGTTGAACCTATATTATCAAAGACAGAAAGGAAATGGGATAATGAAAAAGTAGACGGCGAAAGTATGAAATTGCCTGGTACTGGTAGTGCAAGCATGAAACTAGGCAGCAAACCAGAGCCGCCGACCAGGATCAGTAGTAGGACAGGTAAACTTATCCCCCCCGCGCCCCCGCGAAAGCCAAGCTTCCAGAAACAAGGGACTACGATCTCATCAGGGCTCTCTCAAGCTGATGGAAACTGCATCGGCCGCATAATAGGGAAACTGAATTCCGGTACTGATAGCAACAGCAGGGAGGCTAGTGACCATGAATACGAGGATGCTGAGCTCAATGAGAATTTCGTCAAGAGCAACCTGGTGAACACCAAAACGACCACCAGAGACAGCCAGAGGTCGAAACCCTACCCGGACACCCTGTGCCCATTCCGCCAGAGTAGAGATTTCGACTCCAGTGATGATGGGAGGCAGTCTCCTTCCTGCATACCTGCGCCCTTCATTGCATCCCTTACCGGTGGTTCCGGGTGCAGCACTCCAGACAGACGCAGTGAAGGCTACTTGAGTTCCGACCATGAAGACTCCTCTTCAGGTAATATATTTATTTGCTTGGTCACATCAGTTGAGGTTTACACAGCACTGGAAGGTGCTATTTGTGGAGTCAAAGTTTTATGGCAATGGCACTGATAAAACAATCATGAGAGAATGACTGGTGTTGCACCATCTCTATAACTAGCCTATGGCCTGCACTGTATGACAGTGCATTATAAGTGAACGAGGTTGTGGCTGTGAAGTTTGAGTAAAGATTGTTGGAAAGTGTTAACCTTTGCACCAGATTCCACAATAGCAGGTAAAACCACATTGCATCCTTGAAGGAGTTTGTCAATATTTACTCAGGTTGTTGGGCTTTATTAGGCAATACTTTGTTCTGGTTTTGTCAGTCACAAGGAATGTTTGACATGGCAGTTCACACATGACTAAATGACATCAAGGAAAAGATCAACTTAACATTTTAATCATTTTACATTTTAGTCATTTAGCAGAAGCTCTTATCCAGAGCGACTTAGTTAGTGCGTTCATCTTAAGATAGCTAGGCGGGACAACCACATCACAGGCATATAAAGTACATTTTTCCTCAATAATGTTGTCCATAGAGTCAAAGCTAGAAGGTGGGTGAAGTGCAATTTCACCACCCGTTTTTATTTTTTTCACAAAACTATGAAATAACACATGGAATCATGTAGTAACCAAAAAAGTGTTAAACAAATCAAAATATATTTTATATTTGACATTCTTCAAAGTAGCAACTATTTTCCTTGATGACCGCTTTGCACACAATTGGCATTCTCTCAACCAGCTTCATGAGGTAGTCACCTGGAATGCATTTCAATTAACAGGTGTGCCTTGTTAAAATTGATTTGTGGAGTTTCTTTCCTTAATGTGTTTGAGCCAATCAGTTGTATCGTGACAAAGTAGGGGTGGAATACAGAAGATGGCCCTATTTTGTAAAAGACCAAGTCATATGTCAAGAACAGCTCAAATAAGCAAAGAGAAACAACAGTCCATCATTACTTTAAGACATGAAGGTCAGTCAATCTGGAAAATTTGAAGAACTTTGAACGTTTCTTCAAGCGCTATGATAAAACTGGCTCTCATGAGGACCGCCCCAGGAAAGGAAGATCCAGAGTTGCCTCTGCTGCAGAGGATAAGTTCATTAGAGTTACCAGCCTCAGATTGCAGCCCAAATAAATGCTTCACATAGTTCAAGTAACACACATCAACTGTTCAGAGGAGATTGAGTGAATCAGGCCTTCATGGTCAAATTGCTGCAAAGAAACCACTACTAATTAATAAGAAGAGACTTGCTTTGAGTCCAAATTTGCGATTTTTGGTTCAAACTGCCGTGTCCTTGTAAGGGGCGGCAAGTAGCCTCGTGGTTAGAGCGTTGGGACAGTAACCGAAAGGTTGCTGGATCAAATCCATGAGCTGACAAGGTAAAAGTCTGTCATTCTGCTCCTGAACAAGGCAGTTAACCCATTGTTTCTCGGTAGGCCTTCATTTTAAATAAGAATTTGTTTTTAACTGACTTGCCTAGTTAAATAAAGGTTACACAGGTGGATGGATGATCTCCGCATGTGTGGTTCCCACTGTGAAGCATGGAGGAGGTGTGGTGGTGCATTGCTGGTGACGCTGTCAGTGATTTATTTAGAATTCAAGGCACACTTAACCAACATGGCTACCACAGCATTCTGCGGCGATACGCCATCTCATCTTGGTTTGCGCTTCGTGCGACTATCATTTGTTTTATAACAGGACAATGACCCAACACACCTCCAGGCTGTGTAAGGGCTATTTGAAGAAGGAGAGTGATGGAGTGCTGCATCAGATGACCTAGCCTCCACAATCACCCAACCTCAACCCAATTGAGATGGTTTGGGATGATTTAGACTGCAGAGTGAAGGAAAAGCAACCAATAACTGCTCAGCATATGTGGGAACTCCTTCAAGGCTGTTGGAAAAACATTTCAGGTGAAGCTGGTTGAGAGAATGTCAAGAGTGTGCAAAGCAGTCATCAAGGCAAAGGCAGCCTACTTTGAATAACCTCAAATATAACATATATTTTGATTTGTTTAAAACTTAGGGTTACTGCATCATTCCATATGTGTGATTTCATAGTTTTGATGTCTTCACTATTATTATACAATGTAGAAAAAATTAAGAAAACCCCTTAAATGTTTTAGGTGTGTCCAAACTTTTGACTTTTTTTTAAAAGGTGGTGAGGAGAATTATTTAAGATACTGTTTGAAGTTTCAGATGTTTTTGGAAGATGGGCAAGGACTCTGCTGTCCTAGCTTCAGGGGGAACCTGGTTCCACCATTGGGGTACCAGGACCGAGAAGAGCTTGGACTGGGCTTAGTGGGAGCTGCCCTCCCGTAGGGGTGGGAGGGCCAAGAGACCTGAGGTGGCAGAACGGAGTACTCGGGTTGGGGAGTAGGATTTGAGCATAGCCTGAAAGTAAGGAGGGGCAGTTCTTCTAGAGAGGGGCAGTATCTACAGGTTAGTGCCAAAATAAAGGAAACGCTTGAGTAAATGAGGGATACAAAGTTGAAAGAAGGTGCTTCCACACAGATGTGGTTCCTTAAGTTAATTAAGCAATTAACATCCCATCATGCTTAGGGTCACGTTTCCCATTATTTTGCCATGGCCAGAAGAAGAGATCTCAGTAACTTTGAAAGAGGGGTTTAAAGTGTGTTTCTCTCAATAAGCAGATGTCAACCCAATTGAACACTTATGGGAGGTTCTGGAGTGGCGCCTGAGACAGCATTTTCCACCACCATCAACAAAACACAAAATTATTGAATTTCTTGTAAAAGAATGGTGTCATATCCCTGCAATAGAGTTCCAGACACTTGCAGAATCTATGCCAAGGCGCATTGAAGCTGTTCTGGTGGCTCGTCATATTAAGACACTTTATGCTGGTGTTTCTTTTATTTTGGCATTTACCTGTATATAGTTATATGATGCACATGTATCGAGGGAAGTACCCTAGGAGAGGGACTTGAAATGGATGAGTGGTTCATTAGGGATAATGGAGAGAGTGTGTAGCTTCCTCGTCCCTCTAATGACCAGGTGCTAGAGCAATGACAATCTAAATTCTAGCGGCACAATCCAGTCTGGCTCTCAGACAGACAGCATCAGCATGTCCTTAGTGTTTCACAAACATAACATTCACTTGCAGGAGCAAATGGTTGAATAAGGTGAATAGACAATGAATTCCAATACACACTGTGGGTCTGTCAGTCAACCAGATGCAGATTTACCTTCAATGTTGATTTGAGACAATCAGTTCTGTTGTTGAGAGGGCTGAGCAGGAAACAGTTACAAAATAAACTGTCGTAAGTTAGTCATTTTGAGAACAGGTTTCACGAGCCCCGACTTTGAGTTAAAGTGGGCAACTAAGTGGGCTACCAAGTTGTTGAATGACTGAGAAGGTCACTTCAGGTTACTTCTTTTAAAGGACATTATACTTCAAAATGCATCAACATTTTCTTGTGTTCTCTTCCTTTGAAACTCATCTGAAAATCGAGTGAAGCTGAATTTGATCTCTTCGTCTCAATTTTGAAAGTGACAAATGGAAAAAAAATGATTAGCGTTAAAACTGTTTATTTTATATACATTTTTTTTTTTATTCTATTTTTTTGTTTTATCACAAAAATTACATGGGGGGCAATGAAGGTGTGCAGGTGGCTTCGGGCAAGTGAAATTTTGTCCCAAAGAATCAACTTGAATTAAAACTTGTCTATGGTTTCTTTTATTTGTTATGTGCATTAGCGACTCACAACAAAAAATAAACCTAGCCAAGTGATCAGTTCTTTTCCCTCCATTACATGTCGCTCACTCGATTTTATCCGACCATTCCCTCTACACACACACACACACACACACACACACACACACACACACACACACACACACACACACACACACACACACACACACACACACGCACGCTCTGCACACCTCCCATTAGGCCTACACAAATTACTGCCTTTAAAAACTGTTGGGATACATTTCTTGACAAATCACAACATCTTTATCGCAAATTCAAAATGGACTGGTTGATTTAAAGTAGGGGAATATGCGTTCCAACCACGGTTTGGAATAATACATTTGTCTCGTCTATTTAAAGTTTTTTGCGAACCGCTAGTGTGCCATTTAGAATAGATTACATTGATAACTCCCCCTAAACCTAGGCAGTTTCCAGACTGAAATATGCAACAAAAACATTGTTTTGATGAAGGCAAATTGCTTCTTCATTAGTCTAGGGTTTAACAAAAGCCTGCCCACCAAGTTTTTAAGCTAAGCTCACAAATCAAACACAGGGCAAAAGAAAACAAACTCCTCCACATGTGGGTTTCTATTGGTTAAAAAATGAAATAATTGTAGCTTTCTAATGTTGTTAACTGTATGTCTCAACTGCCATTATTAAGGGAATCCCTGTTGAAACAGGAGTAAACGATGAACATTGATATTGATGAGGAAGATGCACCTGTTTTCAGTAGTGCGCGTTGTGGCACAAATGGCATTTGCAAGTCAGTTAAGAACAAAATCTTATTTACAATGATGGCCTTGGAACAGTGGGTTAACTGCCTTGGTCAGGGGTAGAACGACAGATTTTTTTACCTTGTCAGCTCGGGGATTCGATCACGCCACCTTTTAGTTACTGGCCCAACGCTCTAACCACTAGGCTACCTGCCACCCCTGTTAGTGGTAGTTTTGTGATAACTGCACTGTGAATATAATTTTGTGGATTTTTTTTTTTTTTTTTTTTTTTAGGGATCTCAATGACCTCACCAACCAATTCTATATTAACCCAAATAATTATTTATCTAGTGTAATGTTACTGTATTTTAGCTAACAATTATTACATCTATGAATATGGTTGTCTACACTTACAGGATTACAAGCTAGCTAGTTACCTTGGACGTTTCTCGGACGATCTGATGAGAATCTGAGGAAGATCACTCTGATCTTAAAAGCTAGTCTAGGCAGTGCGCCACTGCTAAATTAATATAGGGGAAACACTTCCAGATGAATGGTATGGGACTTGGGACCAAGCCATCAGACCATAGAGTTCTGCTCATTCCTGTCACTTGTCTTTTTCAGAGAAAATTAGGTCAGTTGGATTCCAGTCACTCTCTTTGATTTTTTTTTTTTTTTTTAATTTTACCTTTATTTAACCAGGCAAGTCAGTTAAGAACAAATTCTTATTTTCTTATTTTCAATGACGGCCTGGGAACAGTGGGTTAACTGCCTGTTCAGGGGCAGAACGACAGATTTGTACCTTGTCAGCTCGGGGGTTTGAACTCGCAACCTTCCGGTTACTAGTCCAACGCTCTAACCACTAGGCTACCCTGCCGCCCCAATCTTGATAAGATGCATGCATGATTTCCATGGTAATGCACACCTTGGCTGAGATTATATTTCACCTCAAAAGGTGGCGAGAAGAGGTTTTGCATCTGCTTCGAGTTCTCTGCCTGTTAGACTTCCTCTATTCTTCATGAGCAATGACAAACTAACAACAATAATGACAAAAGCTACAGCCAACTCCCATCTCTACTTTTATGTGTACTATACGTTTGACACCATGACATTGCATGTTGTTTTGGTTAACCTAATGCAATTAGAACGAGGGTGAACTCCGCACCGTGGCTGCTGTACTTCTAACAGCAGGGTTCCTTTGGAAGAGTGGAGAACAAACCTATCTTTGTCACGTTGCTGGAGATTAATTTTATATCACGTTCATCTCCTTATCCACGTCTCTCTACTCTCAGAAATGCAGGGCCTGTCGAGGCCCGTCCTGCTTAGCTGGTATGCCGACAACACAGCCAGCTGTCTATGGAATATGTTTTTGTACTTTGCCTACATGTGCTGTGTGTGTGTGTGTGTCTGGCCCTGACAGCTCAGTACAGTAGGCTATACTACATTGAGCTGAGGCTGCTGTCCTCTGAGCAACATACACCCTCCATTTCCCCACATAGGATAATTTATGTGGCTTATGTCATCATTTAGTCCCTTTGTAAGGAGACTGACTTAAAATGAGATATTTCCCATTTATTTCAGGCATTTAGAGAATGTGCTTAAATATGGAAGTCAAGCTGTTTGGCTATTAACTCAGGCTGTTAGTGCCTGTTCTCAACGGCCTATCTGTGGTGTTACCTTGGTGATCAGCGTGTCATCTTGGCAGCCAGGCAGGCAGGATGTGTGTTTGTGGGGAAATGACACACACACACAATAGCTTGTGCCGAAGGTGTGAACAATAAGTACAGGCTCACGCTCTAAACTGCTGAGTTCAAGTGAAGAGTTTGTAATGAGTAGAGAAGCAAGGCTAGAATGTGGATTTTGAAAGGGTAAATCTATTTGAATTCCATCACTTTTTGACAGCATCCATTTTGATTAAAACAACTTTTCTTCCATGGGCAAACATGTATGGAGTGGTTAGAAAGGGACTTTTTTGACCTGAATGCCAAAACATTCACGAGATAAGTGCTCAAAGTTGACCAACTTTGCATACCCCACCATACCATGAGACATCAATGTCTTCATCACTGGAAAAGATGAACGGCTTAGTTTGATATCATTTAAATCTTACAAACAGGGTTGACAACCTATTTTACAATTTCTTGGATACATTAAAAAAATAAATAATAATTGGACATTTTGGAATCCTTTAAAGGTGCTACACCTAGAATTTCCCTGAATTGTGCCCCAATGTGGAAGCTAGATGAATTGCAATAGCACTTGGTTGCATTCAGAACAAATATCGCCCCTCGCCCACATCCCATTTCCTATAATATGGCTTAGACTCGCGCTTGAGCCTTTTACTCAAGGTTTTGAACCACCAGCTTCCAACGACTGTAAAAATGATGTTTTTATGTTATTGAAAATGATTTCGCAGTGATTTAGATGGTACAATGATTCTCTACATTGTTTGTTCGCTCAATTTAAGTTTGTAAGAAAACAACGTCGAATTTTAGCAACCAGGAAATGAGAGGTATTTCTATATTGGCCACTCAACCTGATTTCCACTAGATTTTGATTTGATTTGGATCTCTTTTAGACCACAGTTGGACTAATCTTCCAAGAGTCCTTAAACATTAAAATACAATTTATAATACGAACACGTTTTCACATAACACACTGTTACAGACATAATACACTAACATATTGACCCGATAAATACAGTCTAAAAATATATTTTGATTCTTCATCTACCATAGTCCAGCACAACTTTCCTGTGTATTATATTTAAATGGTTTTAAAGGTTTCTGGTTTGCTCAGTTCAATTATTCCATTTCTTTATTGCTCTATATCGAAATGTTATTTTTCCCATTTCTCTTTTCTGTCTGGATAACACAGATGGTGGACAATGTATTCCTAGTATTTACTGAATGTCTGTCTCTTACCAACTGAATAGAGTTTGACTGTTTTTAAATGGTGTATATTAAATATAATAAGCATGTTTTTTTTTATTTTTTATTATCTTGTTTCTTGATGACCAACCAAGAGCATTGTCCATGACTACAACAGAATAACCATATCTCCACCTTAAAACAATCCTTGCTGCTTTGTTCTGTGCAGTCTGTAGCCTCCTAATTTCACTTGCTGATGCATTTCCTCAGACAACAGAACAGTAGTTCACCTCTCTCAATTAATGATTGTGTTATTTGCTTAAGAATCTTTCCTGGTAAATAGTTAGCTATCCTTCTGATCACGCATACTGTTTTTACATTTTTTTTTTTACATAGAGTAGTTATTTGAGACGACCATGATAATCAGTTGTCTAGCTGCACTCCTAGTAGTTTGGTTTCTGCCACTTCCTCAATTTGTACTCCCCCCCTCCCCCCATACTTAATTGTATCCCATGCTGTGTTGGCCTTTTCCTAGTGGAATAGACCAACATAACTTTGGTTTCCTTGGTGTTTAAAACAAGTTTGTTCCAGCAAACCCACTCCCTGATATTCTCAATCTCCGTGTAAAGCTTACTGTACCTGTTGAACCAATTGTCTTGCTGTATAAATTGTAGTATCATCTGCAAATATCGTAACTTGAGTTTCAGATAAGGCATAATTAAGGTCATTGGTATATATTAATTAAAGAAGTGGCCCAAGGCAGCTGCCCTGCGGTATTCCACAGTTTAAAGCATGAGGGGAAGAAAATGAACCATTGATATAGGTGAACTGTTTCCTGTCAGTTAGATATGACTGTACCCAATTCAATGCTTTAGCACACTCTGCCAACCCGGATGTTCTAGCTGTGTCTGAATCCTGGCTCAGGAAGACCACCAAAAATTCAGACATTTTAATTCCAAACTACAACATTTTCAGACAAGATAGAACTGCCAAAGGGGGCGGTGTTGCAATCTACTGCAAAGATAGCCTGCAGAGTTCTGTCCTACTATCCAGGTCTGTACCCAAACAATTTGAACTTCTACTTTTAAAAATCCACCTCTCTAAAAACAAGTCTCTCACCGTTGCCGCCTGCTATAGACCACCCTCTGCCCCCAGCTGTGCTCTGGACACCATATGTGAACTGATTGCCCCCCATCTATCTTCAGAGCTCGTGCTGCTAGGCGACCTAAACTGGAACATGCTTAACACCCCAGCCATCCTACAATCTAAACTTGATGCCCTCAATCTCACACAAATTATCAATGAACCTACCAGGTACCTCCCCAAAGCCTTAAACACGGGCACCCTCATAGATATCATCCTAACCAACTTCCCCTCTAAATACACCTCTGCTGTCTTCAACCAAGATCTCAGCGATCACTGCCTCATTGCCTGCATCCGTAATGGGTCAGCGGTCAAACGACCTCCTCTCATCACTGTAAAACGCTCCCTGAAACACTTCAGCGAGCAGGCCTTTCTAATCGACCTGGCCGGGGTATCCTGGAAGGATATTGACCTCATCCCGTCAGTAGAGGATGCCTGGATATTTTTTAAAAATGCCTTCCTAACCATCTTAAATAAACATGCCCCATTCAAGAAATTTAGAACCAGGAACAGATATAGCCCTTGGTTCTCCCCAGACCTGACTGCCCTTAACCAACACAAAAACATCCTATGGCGTTCTGCATTAGCATCGAACAGCCCCCGTGATATGCAGCTGTTCAGGGAAGCTAGAAACCATTATACACAGGCAGTTAGAAAAGCCAAGGCTAGCTTTTTCAAGCAGAAATTTGCTTCTTGCAACACTAACTCAAAAAAGTTCTGGGACACTGTAAAGTCCATGGAGAATAAGAACACCTCCCAGCTGCCCACTGCACTGAAGATAGGTAACACTGTCACCACTGATAAATCCACCATAATTGAACATTTCAATAAGCATTTTTCTACTGCTGGCCATGCTTTCCACCTGGCTACTCCTACCCCTGTCAACAGCACTGCACCCCCAACAGCAACTCGCCCAAGCCTTCCCCATTTCTCCTTCTCCCAAATCCATTCAGCTGATGTTCTGAAAGAGCTGCAAAATCTGGACCCCTACAAATCAGCCGGGCTAGACAATCTGGACCCTTTCTTTCTAAAATTATCTGCCGAAATTGTTGCCACCCCTATTACTAGCCTGTTCAACCTCTCTTTCGTGTCGTCTGAGATTCCCAAAGATTGGAAAGCAGCTGCGGTCATCCCCCTCTTCAAAGGGGGGGACACTCTTGACCCAAACTGCTACAGACCTATATCTATCCTACCATGCCTTTCTAAGGTCTTCGAAAGCCAAGTCAACAAACAGATTACCGACCATTTTGAATCTCACCATACCTTCTCTGCTATGCAATCTGGTTTCAGAGCTGGTCATGGGTGCACCTCAGCCACGCTCAAGGTCCTAAACGATATCTTAACCGCCATCGATAAGAAACATTACTGTGCAGCCGTATTCATTGATCTGGCCAAGGCTTTCGACTCTGTCAATCACCACATCCTCATCGGCAGACTCAACAGCCTTGGTTTCTCAAATGATTGCCTCGCCTGGTTCACCAACTACTTCTCTGATAGAGTTCAGTGTGTCAAATCGGAGGGTCTGTTGTCCGGACCTCTGGCAGTCTCTATGGGGGTGCCACAGGGTTCAATTCTTGGACCGACTCTCTTCTCTGTATACATCAATGAGGTCGCTCTTGCTGCTGGTGAGTCTCTGATCCACCTCTACGCAGACGACACCATTCTGTATACTTCCGGCCCTTCTTTGGACACTGTGTTAACAACCCTCCAGGCAAGCTTCAATGCCATACAACTCTCCTTCCGTGGCCTCCAATTGCTCTTAAATACAAGTAAAACTAAATGCATGCTCTTCAACCGATCGCTACCTGCACCTACCCGCCTGTCCAACATCACTACTCTGGACGGCTCTGACTTAGAATACGTGGACAACTACAAATACTTAGGTGTCTGGTTAGACTGTAAACTCTCCTTCCAGACCCATATCAAACATCTCCAATCCAAAGTTAAATCTAGAATTGGCTTCCTATTTCGCAACAAAGCATCCTTCACTCATGCTGCCAAACATACCCTTGTAAAACTGACCATCCTACCAATCCTCGACTTTGGCGATGTCATTTACAAAATAGCCTCCAATACCCTACTCAACAAATTGGATGCAGTCTATCACAGTGCGATCCGTTTTGTCACCAAAGCCCCATATACTACCCACCATTGCGACCTGTACGCTCTCGTTGGCTGGCCCTCGCTTCATACTCGTCGCCAAACCCACTGGCTCCATGTCATCTACAAGACCCTGCTAGGTAAAGTCCCCCCTTATCTCAGCTCGCTGGTCACCATAGCATCTCCCACCTGTAGCACACGCTCCAGCAGGTATATCTCTCTAGTCACCCCCAAAACCAATTCTTTCTTTGGCCGCCTCTCTTTCCAGTTCTCTGCTGCCAATGACTGGAACGAACTACAAAAATCTCTGAAACTGGAAACACTTATCTCCCTCACTAGCTTTATTAAGCACCAACTGTCAGAGCAGCTCACAGATTACTGCACCTGTACATAGCCCACCTATAATTTAGCCCTATCAACTACCTCTTTCCCAACTGTATTTAATTTATTTATTTATTTTGCTCCTTTGCACCCCATTATTTTTATTTCTACTTTGCACATTCTTCCATTGCAAAACTACCATTCCAGTGTTTTACTTGCTATATTGTATTTACCTTGCCACCAAGGCCTTTTTTGCCTTTACCTCCCTTCTCACCTCATTTGCTCACATTGTATATAGACTTGTTTATACTTTATTATTGACTGTATGTTTGTTTTACTCCATGTGTAACTCTGTGTTGTTGTATCTGTCGAACTGCTTTGCTTTATCTTGGCCAGGTCGCAATTGTAAATGAGAACTTGTTCTCAACTTGCCTACCTGGTTAAATAAAGGTAAAATAAAAATAAATAAAAAATGCTACCTACTTAAAACCATAATGCATTAATTTTGTCAAAATTAATCAAATGCTGTACTAAAATAAAAAAATAGTACCCCCACAAACCTGCCATTATCCATAGCATTGAGGCACTGGTCAATCATGTCAACCAATGCAGTGGTAGTGGAATGGTTTTTGCGATAAGCATGCTGATTGGGCTGTAATCAGATCATTACTTTCCATGTACTCCCATATTTGTCTACTCACGATACTCTCCAATATCTTACTGAGTGAAGGGAGTACACTAATTGGTCGACTATTGGCAGGAGTAATGGGTTCTTTGCCGTCTTTCGGAATAGGACACAGTTTAGCATGCTTCCATACATGCAACACCCCCTTTTCCAGTGAGCAATTAAATATGTATTTCTGGGAACAGCATAGCGAAGTAAAAAAATTATCCATAAGATCAAAACCTGTAGATTTACCATCGGAGAATGACTTCAATAGATTTAACACTTCCTACTGACACCATTTGTAGACTAAAGGAGCAGGTCTTGTTGCTCATAATATGATCATCAATCCTTTGGACAATAGCTTGTTAGGAAGACTGTGTGTTTACATTATTGCTCAGTAAATCAAATATCTTTGTAAAAAAATCAGCAAAATTGACACTATCAGCTTGTTTTGTTATTGTTCTCCTGCCAACCTCCACACTAGATGGGCATGATGAGAAAGATGTACCAAGTAAGCCCTTAACTGTATTCCATACTTTTTTTTATTTTTTAGAATCATTTTTCCAATCAATGAAAGCATTGTTTTAAAATGTTTTTTTCCCTTGCGATTTAATTTAACTGCATAAACACAATGTTTTTTATAATTTTGTTCAGATTTGGCTGCTAAGACTTTCTACATATTTCTTTGAGAAAAAGCTTCACCCAGTTCATCAATCCATGGAGATGGACGTGCCCCAACTGTACTCTTTCTTACTGGGGGCATGATGGTCCATTACCTCAGTGAGCAAATCAATAAAACAGTCTGTAGCGTGATTTAAATCATCCTCTAGATAAATCAGCTCCCAGGGTACAGCAGCCAAATCATTTTGGAATGGTTAATGATTAAATGTTTACATATTTCTCTTGACCACAATCCTTGGGAGTTTCTTTGGAACCTTGGTGTTTATGGTTATGGTCACAATATTATGGTCTGTCCAGCCCACTGGCATTGATCTGGCTTTTAAGCATTGCAATGGTATATTACAGAAGATCAGATCAATGCATGTCTGAACGATGACCCATCTTAGTTGATGATCTAGTAGTATCATTATCCATATGCCGAGAACTGTGGTTTTGAAACAAATCTCATCAATTTTGTTCTATTCAAATGATTATGATCCTTGCAATTTATATTAAAATCTCGCAAGATCGCAACATCTCTGTTGCTATCTGTGGTCTGGTCAAACCCAGTGCATAAGTCATCCAGATAGGACACCTTAGAGCTAGGTGGTCATTATTCACATCCTACCAATATGGCTGCCTGGTGAGGCAGATGTACTTGAGCCCATAGTGTCTCTATTTGACATACATTAAGGTCATCCCTCTTAAAAGGTATATGATTCTGAATGTACAGTGCTACACCCCCACCATTCCTATTCCTGTCTCTTCTCAGTAGACTATATCCATGAATGTTTATTTGCCCATCATTTACAGATGCATCTAAATGCGTTTCGGTCAAAGCCAAAATATGATTATTTATGTTGACCAAGTTAAAAAGCTCATGTATTTTTTTAGGAATGGCTACCTACATCCAGAGAGGACACCGTAGAGCCATATGCAGCCCTTTCCTTATCAAGTGGAGATCAATAGAGCATGTATTCATTATAGTTGAAGTTGGGGGGGGGGGGGGGGGGGGTGTGTTACCATTCATTCCAAAATCAGTGTTTCTGAGTTTTCTACCCCTGCTCTTTGTCATTTCCTTTTGCTTAAATTTGTCAAAACATGCAATAATAGCCTGTGACCTATTTCCAGAGGCCTTACCTATTCTATGGACTCTGGAGAAAGTGACATTACGCACAACATCAGTGGGCAGTTTTAATTGAGTTGACATAGTCTTAGACAGTGTCCTTACAGACTCTGCTGTTGTCATTCTCCGGTATTCCTGTAAATATTAGATTGTCCCACGTTGATCGACACTGTATATCAAGCAAGGTTTCTTTAAGCTGTTTGTTCTCCCTTGGCTCCACCTTGCCATGAATAGAGTCTACAGTACCTTTCAGCTCTGTGTTCTCTTTCCTTAGATCATCAATTTGACATTGGCTGAATTCTAGACTGGCACATAATGCATTGATAACACAGCTACAAAGTCAAAACAACTTTCCCATTTTGACAACAGATGCCGCTCAGGCGGGAGAAATCAATAGGCAGATATCACAGCCAATCACAACACTGGCATGTAAGTAATACTGTGAAACAGTAATTCCGCTATTACTGCAGATGCAGTATATTATGGACATTTTCTGAAATAACAATTTAAAAAATCTTATGTATAGCACCTTTTTGACATCAATTACCTAAACTTGTGAATTAAATTGTTTTTTAATATACGCATATGTTGCAGCTTAGACCCTATTCTACATCATCTGAGGTTTTTGTGCTATGCCCTCAATTGGTTGAGACACAACATGCTCTTGAATACAGGGTGGGTGGCGTTTCAATCATAGAAATATAATCATAGAATTGATCTATCCCTTCAGACCACTGCTGTTTAGAATGCTACACCATTTACATTTTTATTGAATTGCAATTTTAACATCTAATTACTACTGTAAAGATGGCCGCCGGTCCACCCACTCTCAACGTAAATGGTCACGTCTATTCTATTAGCGATATTAATATTATTGCAATAGGTTTCCTATTATCTCAACAGTGTGAAAGTTAGAGGCACAAAGATCATACCCTAAGACATGCTAACCTTCCACCATTACCAATAACAGAGGAAGTTAGCATTTTTGGGGGGATATGATATTTATGCCTCTGACTTTCTCACTCATCATGGTTCACTATTGATTGAGGATTATCCATAATCATGGTAACATCCACTTTCATGTAGAACTGTTCGGAAACATATTATTTTCTAATTTACAATAAAAGTGACTCCAAATTGACACACATTATTTACCATTGATTTCTATAGTGCACAACATTATCTGAAACACAACCAAACAAACTGCAAATGCATCCAACAAGTTTCTAGTCACAATGATTTGGGCATTGTGTCCTAGGAATATGGGACCAAATACTAAACTTTTGACTACTTTAATACACAAGGGAATTTCTCCAAAAACGTATGACACCTTGAAATGGGGGGATGAGATACATAAAGTGCTTTCATTTCTAAATGGTTAAACATATGAAACATTTGATCTCAAATCCAAACTGAGTTTTGAGCTAAATTGTAAGCTTCACTGTCCAAATAAATACATAGGGGACTCTGTATATCTGGTGTGTGTGTGTGTGTGTGTGTGTCATCTGACTTGCTGCTCTTTGTGTGTGTGCCAGGGGTGGTAGAGGAGTGGTCTTCTCCCTGAGGGGGATGAATTGCTGAGTTGTTACAGGAACCCAAGGGTGGGGGGGGTCACCGAGTTACTGAACGTATCAGGAATCCGCCAAACACTCCATCAAAATGTTTGAACCTTTATTTAACTAGGCAAGTTAAGAACACATTCTTATTTACAATGACGGCCAAACCCGGACGACACTGGGCCAATTGTGTGCTGCCCTATGGGCCAATCACAGCCGGATGTGATACCGCCTGGATACGAACCAGGGGCTGTAGTGACGCCTCTTGCACTGAGATGGAGTGCCTTAGACTGCTGCGCCACTCGGGAGCTCATAATCAAACTACTAAAATATTAACTACCAAGCTGTCTTTGCTACTGTTTAGACCACATATTTGTAGACTTGGGGTATGGAGTAAAGACAATTTCTCTTGTAAAAGTCATATTTCATAACCATGCCTTAAAATGAAATTTTATACAGTTTTTAGGGTGAGTTGGTTTTCATATCTTTGCTTTGATATTGTGTGATGGCAGAAGCAGTCAGACACTTCCTCTTTTTTAAAGAACAAAGTGTGGTTTCCAGTCAGCCAACTGATTTCTCAAGTCACTGATTTAATCTAATACATAGACGGTCCCATACATGCCCCCCACACACACACTGTGACATGCACATAGTACAATGAGCCACTGTGTGACTATCGGGTTTTAATAGCGGGGCAACAGGGCCCCCTTTTCTTCTCTCTGCCTCCCACGGATCTGAAATCAGAGAAACAACGGCAGTTGCTGATTGGCTGCCTGCTCCGGCTGCCATGGAGACCCTGGTGAGGTGCTAGATATGTGGTGGGGGGTTGCTGTGGTGGTTTGTGGGAGCTGGCTTGTGTGTCTCTACTCTGTGGACTAGGCCCTCATAGAGCAGCTCATTCAGTCCTCTCTCTCTCACTCACACACACACACACACACACACACACACACACACACACACACACAGAGCTCTCAAATATGACTTAACTCATTTCCTCTTAATGACTGAGAACTCTCACGGAGATGGTTATGAGCTTTGGTTCTACATAGAGAATTCATTTTATATTGGAATTCAACTGTGCAACTACGTTACTGTGCAACCTGCGATCTATCCAACTGTGAGGAAGCACTCAGAAGCACTGTCAGAACAGCATCACTTATGTATAAAAGTGAAAGGTAAAGTTGAAATGTTCTACACAGGGCTCTACAGTGAGACCATTTTGCTCGCATATGCTCCTATTTTGCTGTGCGATTTGTAATTTCAATTTAGGAGCACCAGTGCGTCAAGAAAAATTAAGATTTGTAGTTTTATTACCTAAAATATTTGTAAAAATAAATACTTAAATAAAAGTCAGCGTAGATCCCTTTAATATCATTACATTAAGACTTAAGGAAATGTTGAATAAAGGAGAAGAAGCTCCCGCAAACTTCACTTGCAAAGTAACACTTGTATGTTTGTCAACATTTCAGCCTCATGAGTCACAACCTTTGCCAGAGCATTCGGGTAGCTGGTTGAAGTGTATACAAAGCAGATTGCAACTAACACTAGGTAAAAGGGAATAGTGTGTCAGTAAACCGGTCAGTGCCACCATAGTTCACAATAGCACCATCTGAGTGTTAGCCTTAGTGTTTTGGCTTTGAGACTGTGAGGGGAAACCTCAGCTGTGTCTGACTGGTGTGGCGGATGAGAACCACTTGAATCCAATCAAATGATTGATGCTCATATCAGCATGTGATGCTGACAATAAAAAATGTTTCTTACATTTTTTTTTTTTCATGTTCATTCTACACATTTTAAATACATGGACTTTTTTCACAGTAGTTACATGGCAAGAATATACAGTGCCTTCAGAAAGTATTCACACCCTTGGACTTTCCCCACATTTTGTTGTTACACCCTGAATTTAAAATGGATTCAATTAAGATTTTTGGTCACTGTCCTGCACACTACCCCATAATGTAAAAGTGGATATGTTTTTTAATTTGACAAATTATAAAAAATTAAAAGCTGAAATTTCTTTATTAAATCAGTATCTATTTTATTATTATTTATTTTTTTAGCATACAATTCTTGGTGGGGCAAAAAAAAGTGGCAAAGCCACAACACTAAACAACACATTAATTGCACTATAACGGTGACAAATAGTGCCTACAAACTGTTAGGGCCTACATAAAGCTGTCCCAACATCTTACCACTGCTACACCTGGAGCCTTGTCTGGCAGCAGAGCCTTGTCTGGCCACAAAATAGTTAATTCAGCCTCATTTACTGCCTTTTTAAAACAATATACAGTTGAAGTCAGAAGTTTAAATACACTTAGGTTGGAGTCATTAACTCGTTTTTCAAACACTCCACAAATTCCTTGTTAACAAACTAGAGTTTTGGCAAGTCGGTTAGGACATCTACTTTGTGCATAACACAAGTAATTTTTCCAACGCTTGTTTACAGACATTATTTCACTGTATCACAATTCCAGGGGATCAGAAGTTTACATACACTAAGTTGACTGTGTCTTTAAACGGCTTGGAAATTCCAGAAAATTATGTCAGTGCTTCAGAAGCCTCTGATAGGCTAATTGACATAATTTGAGTCAATTGGAGGTGTACCTGTGGATGTATTTCAAGGCCTACCTTCAAACTCAGTGCCTCTTCGCTTGACATGATGGGAAAATCAAAAGGAAGCAGCCAAGACCTCAGAAAGAAATTGTAGACCTCCACAAGTCTGGTTCATCATTGGGAGCAATTTCCAAACACCTGAATGTACCACGTTCATCTGTACAAACAATAGTACGCAAGCATAAACCCCATGGGACCACGCAGTCGTCATACCGCTCAGGAAGGAGAAGCGTTCTGTCTCCTAGAGATTAACGTACTTTGGTGTGAAAAGTGCAAAGGACCTTGTGAATATGCTGGAGGAAAAATTTACAAAAGTATCTATATCCACAGTAAAACGAGTCCTATATCGACATAACCTGAAAGGCTGCTCAGCAAGGAAGAAGCCACTGTTCCTAAACCGCCATAAAAAAGGCAGACTACGGTTTGCAACTGCACATGGGGACAAAGATTGTACTTTTTGGAGGGATGTCCTTTGGTCTGACGAAACAAAAATAGATCTGTTTGGCCATAATGACCATTATTATGTTTGGAGGAAAAAGGATAAGGCTTGCAAGCCGAAGAACACCATCCCAACCGTGAAGCACGGGGGTGGCAGCATTATGTTGTGGGGGGTGCTATGCTGCAGGAGGAACTGGTGCCCTTCACATCATGAGGAAGGAAAATTATGTGGATATATTGAAGCAACATCTCAAGACATCAGTCAGGAAGTTAAAGCTTGGTCACAAATGGGTCTTCCAAATGGACAATGACCCCAAGCATACTTTGTGACAAAATTGCTTAAGGACAACGAAGTCTAGGAATAGGAGTGGCCATCACAAAGCCCTGACCTCAATCCCATAGAACATTTGTGGGCAGAACTGAAAAAAGCATGTGTGAACAAGGAGGCCTACAAACCTGACTCAGTTACACAAGCTCTGTCAGGAGGAATGGGCCAAAATTTTTACCCAACTTATAGCGGAAAGCTTGTGGAAGGCTACCCAAAACGTTTGGCCAAAATTAAACAATTTAAAGGTTAATGCTACCAAATACTAATCGAGTGTATGTAAACCCACTGGGAATGTGATAAAATAAATAAAAGCCAAAATAAATCACACTCAACTGTTATTTTCACATTTCACATTATTAAAATAAAGTGGTGATCCTAACTGACCTAAGACAGAGAATTTTTACTAGGATTAAATGTCAGGAATTGTGAAAAACTGAGTTTAAATGTATTTGGCTATGGTGTATGTAAACTTCTGACTTCAACTGTAGCTGATTTGCTTAACTCAATTATTTATATATATATATATTTTTTTTTAACGTTGTTTTCAAACATATGTGACATGTATTAATGTCAAAATAACATGCAAAACAGGCAGATGGGGCACTGAATCTCTGAATTTGAAACACAGATTCACCTACAAAGACCAGGTAGGTTTTCCAATGCCTTGCAAAGATGGGTAGTTTGGTAAATGGGTAAAACAAAATAAAGCACACATTGAACACATCCCTTTTGAGTTATTAATTACATTTTGGATGGTGTATCAATACACCCAGTCACAACAAAGATCATTCCTAACACAGTTGCTGGAGAGGAAGGAAACCGCTCAGGGTTTTCACCATGAGGCCAATGGTAATTTTTAAAACAGTTAGTTTCATTTCTGTGATATGAGAGAACTGAGGATGGATCAACAACATTGTAGTTACTCTGCAACCTAATTGACAGAGTGAAAAGAAGGAAGCCTGTACAGAATATTCCTAAACATGCATCCTGTTTACAAGGCACGATATGAATTCTGCAAAAAATGTGGCAAAGCAATTGTCTTTTTGTAAAGAATACAACATTTTATATTTTGGTCCAACACAACACATTACTGAGTACCACTCCATATTTTTGAGCATAGGGCTGGCTGCATAATGTTATGGGTATGCTTGTAATCGTTAAGAAATGGGGAGTTTTTCTGATTTAAAAAAAAAATAGAATGGCACTAAGCACAGGCAAAATCCTAGAGGAAAACCTGGTTGTCGGTCTTCCACCATACACTGCGAGATCAATTCACCTTAACAATAACCTAAAACACAAGGCCAAATCTACACCGGAGTTGCTATCAAGAATACAGTGAGTGTTCGAGTGGCTGAGTTACTGTTTTTTACTTAAATCTATTGCAAGACCTTAAATGAATTTTGAAAAGAATAATGAAATGTTTTTGCACAATCCCAGTGTGGAATGGTCTTAGAGACTTACCCAGAAAGACTCTGTAATCAGCGGTAATGGCTTCCAAAGGTGCTTCTACAAAGTATTGAATCAGGGGTGTGAATACCTATGTAAATTAGATTGCAAAACACCAGTCTCAACGTCAACAGTGAAGTGGTAACTCCGGGAGGCTGGCCTTCTAGGCAGAGTTCCTCTGCCCAGTGTCTGTGTTATTTTGCCCATCTTTAATAATAGCCTTCATTTCTCAGAACAAGAATAGACTGACGAGTTTCAGAAGAAAGTTCTTTGTTTCTGGCCATTTTTGAGCCTGTTATCGAACCCACAAATGCTGATGCTCCAGATACTCAACTAGTCTAAAGAAGGCCAGTTTTATTGCTTCTTTAATCAGAACAACAGTTGGGCTAACATAATTGCAAAAGGGTTTTCTAATGATCAATTAGACTTTTAAAATGATAAACTTGGATTAGCTAACACAATGTGCCATTGGAACACAGGAGTGATGGTTGCTGACAATGGGCCTCTGTGCGCCTATGTAGATATTCCATTAAAAGTCAACTGTTTCCAGCTACAGAAGTCATTTACAACATTAACAATTTCTTCGCTGTATTATTTTCATTGACAAAAAAATAGCCTTTCTTTCAAACACAAGAACATTTCTAAGTGATCCCATATTTTTGAACAGTAGTGTATATATTTATTTTTTAATAGTATTCGAGTCACTCAGATAGCATAAGCCCTTGTAGAATTGTAGGATATTCTTTAAAACAGCAAAAACTTGGGACACAGACCATACCGTTGCCCCCAACCCCCTCCCCTCCCTATTCTAACTTTGTCACTGCTGCTGAAAAAAATCCAAGGGGAAACACTGATATTCTGTTCTTGATTGATTAGAATTAGTTTAATTCTGCACTTGAGGACCTGAATCAGTGTTGGCATAGTCAGAACGCTAGAGGGCATTAGAGTATCTGTTAATATGAACATGACACAGGAAATATGATGGGGGCACATTTCAATGCAGAACACCCTTTCTAGCAGCAGTGGCCATTAAGTCTGCAGCCATTGAGCCTGCAACCTCAGATGGCACTGACATGTTATTACTATCTATGTCTAACTGGGTTAAACCTGTAAGGCTGTGTTATTGTGACAGATGAGTTTGACTTTCTCAGGAATGAGCGTTAGCCTCAGGTTATGGTTCTGGATGATTTGACATTTCGTGAGGTGCAACGTCTGTTATGGATGGTTTTGTGGTGCTATTATTCTTCTCTCTGCACGAAGTCTGGTTGTATCTCTCTCAGGTTTGTTAGATAGCACGACGGTTGGCTGTCAATTTCATTCCAACTGAGGACATGTTTTGAAACTCCCATTCCATAATTCCAGTAACATGGCTGAGACTTGCGTTTGAGACTTTTTGCTTTCGGTTTTGGTCCACCAGCTTCCAACAGCTGGTCAAACGATATTTTTTGGTATTAAAATATATATTTCTCAACGATTTAGATGGCACTTTGATTCACTACACTATTCCGTGCTGATTTTCTCACATACACTGAAATTCAGCAAACAGTGTAGAATTTTAGCAACCAGGAATTCGTTTTTTTGTTATTGGCCACTTGACCTGATTTCCACAGCCACAAAGTTAAAACAGCTTTCCAATTGTGACAACAGATGCCAATCCGGCGGGAGAAATAATAAACGAATATCACAGCCAATCAAAACACTGGCAGGTAAGCAGTGCTTAATTGGTAAATCGGTATGTGCCAGAACAAAATGTGAGCGCAAGAGGGGGGTAACCTAGGGAGCTCAGAAGTATCGGATCGCATTCACCAGGTGGTAACACGAATTAACTTTGATCGATGTTATTATAATTTTTACATGCTGGATTTGCCACAGATGGATAGGGGAAACCAGTATCTCGGATTTCGCTATTTTTATCTCAAGTTTTGTCATTTTCCATAAATTGCAGCCGTGAATCCGCCATAGAAAAAGTTAGAAAGAATAACATGAAGCTCCGGTAATATAGATAACTGTTGAAAGATTTGGTCTAGACATACCTTTTTCTGCATTGTAATGGACACGATGCAACCTTTTGGTTGGCTTCTGACAGGCTATTTGGCTGCGGTACAGCAAAGCTAAGTCAAACCATGGTCATGGTTCTCGCAGGGGAAGATGCTACAATGACTTTGCTCATGATGCACATTTCAAATGATATCAACACCCTGAACTCATCGGACATGAAACGCCAATACAAATGTTACAGCAGCACATCAAAATAGATGAACAAGTTCATTGAATTTTATTTCGCGGTGCCTTTTCATTATAGGATAGACACCTGTGTTTTCTTGCTGCAGCAATCCAAGCAGTGGAGCGTGTAGTGAAGCAAAACTTTACTGGTCAAAACCATGTTGGGACGACTGGGGGAGCGGGGTTGCAAAATGCAATTACACATATACCATTTATAAAATGGTCTTTAAAAACATTATACAGACTAGCTAAAAATGTGTGTAACTTGACAAATTATCCAATGGATTGGGATCATTTTCTGGTAAAACCCAAACCCAGTGTCGACTAGTGTTATGTGAAAGTGTTGATGAAAGGTTAGCCCAGTTAAAACGTGGTAGTGTTAGTAGGGTGACCCAGGAATCTGAAGGCAGTGTTTTAAAGTATGCTCTGCTCTCTGTGTGGGACTCCCTGTGTGACAGCAGAAATGGGACAAACACAGCCTTATGCATGAAAACAAACACTAATGATAAAAACACAGCATGAATATCACATGTGACATGTCAGTGTGTGTTTGGATTTACCAGACCACCTAATCCACTGTCTGCCCAATCACAGCACAATTCAGGGGATGCAACATTTCACCTCCAATAGATCAAAGTGATTGATTGCACCGTGCACAGAATGAACACAGATTCACACACACACTGACACAGACATGGAGACAGACAGACATATGGATCTTGCTGAACTACCTCTCATTCTTCAAAAGGTTGTGGTGGTGCAGCTGTATTACGGTAGATGTGTGTCGTGATATCATAGACCATCCACTGATAACACGTCTCTCTCTTCTCTCTGTTAGGAGTGAAAACAGCAGACTGGCCTTTAAATCAGTGTCTAGGGGCAACGCGCATCCTCTTCCATCTATCACAACCAGCAATCAACCTTGTCTGCTATTACTAGCACCAGACTACACCCTAACATTCTCTTTAAATAATGCACATTCATTCCCCTCTCTCCACCCAATCCCCCCTAAACAAAACCAACACAGAGGCCTTGTCTCATTTGGGTAAAAGTCTGTCCTCTCCTCCGTGACCCGGAAACTGGTTGAGAAGAGTGGAAGTGTGTCCTCCCCTCCTCGATAGACACCTTTTCATTGCGGGATAGTTGTGTATCCTACTAGAGTTCTTTGTGAAAAAGTTTAGATTGCTGCCACACACCGTTTGAAGAAGTTGTTTTTGTGAAGGACATTTAAACAATATGTTATTTATCCTTTTATCTAGAAAATGTCTTGCACAACTAGCTACATTTTGTTATCACTCTACACATGTATTTTGGGATCCACCACCTGTAAGGATGAGAGGAGTCCCATTTCATACAAGCACATTTTCTTCCACGTTCCTTCTCCTCACCGTCTCTCCTCGATTACCTTGATCCCAGAAATGTTTGTCTGTAATAGTAAAGCCCTTTTGTGTGGGGAAAAATGCATTCTGATTGGCTGGGCCTGGCTCTCCAGTAGCCCACCCATGGCTGCGCCCCTGCCGAGTCATGTGAAAACGATAGATTAGGGCCTCATGAATTTATTTCAATTGACTCAATTGATTTCCTCATATAAACTGTAACTCAGTAACTCTTGCATGATCCTTTTTATATTTCTGTAAAGTATATATTACCTGACTATGCCTGATGAGCCCTACACATAGGGAGCTGGTATTGTAACTGTAGTACTCCTCTAGGGCTGACCCCATTTAGTCGACTGGTCGATTTGTTTGGTTGATAGGCTGTTGGTCAACCGAGATTTCTTTAATCGAACAGTTGCAAATATATATATATATTATATATTATATTATATATTTTTTTGTCTGTTTCGCACGTGTCTCAGTGGACTAATTCAGCATACTGGTGTTGAGAACAATGAGGCAGAGGTGGCAGTGGAATGAGGAAACAGCCCTCACCCTAACAAAATTAAGGAGTGAGGAAACCTCAACTAGGTCTATAATCAATACCATTACTGTTAAACGTGCCTGGCTTCATCCATATATATCTGCAGAAATACGACAGCTCCTGTGTCTGTTGCCAGTTAGTGTTTTGTTTAATATCCTTCTGATTCCGTGAGCACCAAGCCTCACAATGTTGGATAAAGCAATTTCACAAATTCAGCTGTTTTTGGTTTTTGCTATGCTGTAATAAAGGCTTTGCAATGTTTTTTTTGCTAGGACAGACTCTCTAGTATTATTTATAATTGATTTAGTGTTTGCACTGTTCCAAACAGGCAGAAAAATGATATTGTAATGTAACCGCACCTGTTTGTTTCAGACAATAGGCACACAGCGTTTGCTCCTATACCCTCCTTGTTCTTATTTTTATTACAATTATGAACGTCATAATAAGTAATGATCAAATCAAATTTTAGTCATCACATGTGCCGAATACAACAAGTGTATCCATTACAGTGAAATGCTTACTTACGAGCCCCTAACAACAATGCAGTTTAAAAAAAAATACGGATAAGAATATGAAATAAAAGCATCAAGTAATTTAAAGAGCAGCAGTAAAATAACAATAGCGAGACTATATACAGGGAGGTACCGATACATAGTCATTGTGCGGGGGCACCGGTTAGTTGAGGTAATATGTACATGTAGGTAGAGTTATTAAAGTGACTATGCATAGATGACAGCAGAGAGTGGCAGGAGTGTAAGGGGGGCACTGCAAATAGTCTGGGTAGCCATTTTATTAGCTTTTCAGAAGTCTTATGGCTTGGTGGTAGAAGCTGTTTAGAAACCTCTTGGACCTAGACTCGGCGCTCCGTTACCGCTTACCGTGCGAAGAAGAGAGAACAGTCTATCACTGGGTGGCTGGAGTGTTTGACCATTTTTAGGGCCTTCCTCTGACACCGCCTATTATAGAGGTCCTGAATGTCAGGAAGCTTGGCCCCAGTGATGTTCTAGGCTGTTCGCACTACCTTCTGTAGTGCCAGGCAGTGATGCAACCCGTCAGGATGCTCTCGATGGTGCAGCTGTAGAACTTTTTGAGGATCTGAGGACCCATGCCAAAATCTTTTCATTCTCCTGAGGGGGAAATAGGCTTTGTCGTGCCCGCTTCACGACAGTCTTGGTGTGCTTGGACCATGTTAGTTTGTTGGTGACGTGGACGCCAAGGTACTTGAAGCTCTCAACCTGTAGTGGACTACAGCCCCGTCGATGAGAATGGGGACGTGCTCGGTCCTCTTTTTCCTGTAATTATCATTATCATTTGTAGGCTTCTTATAGTAAGTAGGTACCTTGTATAACCACCATCATGCTGAATTTCTTAGAACGCGTCCTGTTTAATGTTAATACCATAACTTACTTAGGTCTATATTTCAATATATGGGCTACTGTACCAATCATTCATTCATGTCATCACACAGCATACAAGTGAATCATGCTTCGAAGTGCTTTCAAGCATTTTAGTTTTAAAATTAAATAAAAGGGAGCTTGGAATATTTATCCTAACCAATAAACAGGGTTGGGTACTAACGGATTACATGTAAGGGATTACAAAAAAAACGTTAACTATGATGACACACCAAATGTGTTTGCTTGAGCTCGGTAAAAGAGCAGGAATAGGCTTTTGTAGGCTACAGTCCAAGCTATGTCTTCCAATGGTGCGACTGCTGTCGGCATCCAAACGCATGGAGGTAAGGATGAAAGTAGTGGTGTAGTCTACGGCGATACAGATATCACTTATTATTGATATCTATGTAGCGCATTGTGAATCACATTGCTGTTCTCTCATTTAGCTATTTGCGCCAGACGGATTAAGGTTGTTGTGAATGGCTGTTCACAAATCCAAATGTGTATTTCAACCCAATAATGGTTGAATTCAAGTAGTTTAAGCTGCCCATCAATCATTTTGTTTTTGAAACCAGTTGACAGCTAGTGAAAAATGCACTCTTGCAACAGATGCATATTTGCGGATCCAAGCCTAAAAGCCTCAATTTTATTCTAATCTAATTCATGCTGATAAAAAAAATCCATAGGCCTAATGGACACATGCTCAAACTCACACACTTTTGATAGACTTAAAGGGGCAATCTGTAGTTGCTACATCCACTGAGTTTGACGGTAGGCCTTGAAATACATCTGTGTTTTTGGGCGCCGACTTTTATTATAATCTGACTGAGCATACAAGTATCTGACTGAGCGGTGGTAGGCAGAAGCAAGCGCATAAACATTCATTCAAACAGCACTTTCGTGCGTTTTTGCCAGTAGCTCTTCGTTGTGCGTCAAGCATTGCACTGTTTATGACTTCAAGCCTATCAACTCCCGAGATGAGGCTGGTGTAACCGAAGTGAAATGGCTAGCCAGTTAGCACGCGCTAATAGCTTTTCAAACGTCACTCATTCTTGCTCTGCATGGGTAATGCTGCTTCGATGCTGGCTGTTGTCGTTGTGTTGCTGGTTCGAGCCCAGGGAGGAGCGAGGAGAGGGACGGAAGCAATACTGTTACACTGGCAATACTAAAGTGCCTATAAGAACATCCAATAGTCAAAGGTTAATGAAATACAAATGGTATAGAGGGATATAGTCCTATAATTCCTATAACTACAACCTAAAACTTCTTACCTGGGAATATTGAAGACTCATGTTAAAAGGAACCAACAGCTTTCATCTGTTCTCATGTTCTGAGCAAGGAACGTTAACGTTAGCTTTCTTACATAGCACATATTGCACTTTTACTTTCTTCTCCAACACTTTTTTTTTTGCATTATTTAAACCGAATTGCACGTTTCATTATTTACTTGAGGCTAAATTGATTTTATTGACGTATTATATTAAGTTAAAATAAGTGTTCATTCAGTATTGTTGTAATTGTCATTATTACAATTTTTTTTTTAAATTGTCCGATTAATCGGTAACGGCTTTTTTGGTCCTCCAATAATCGGTTTCGGTATCGGCATTAAAAAAAAATCATAATCGGTCGACCTCTAACCTGTACTGACCTCGCCTTCTGGATGACAGCGGGGTGAACAGGCTGTGGATTCTGCACTCTCAGATTAATAGACAGAGCAATGGATGCAAGGACTGACCATCCATGATATAAAATGATTGTTTTAACCATGTCAGGAGGCTACACAGTGTGTTTTTACATTTACAAACATTGGAGGTGCTTCAAAGCTGGGACCTAGAGACCGAAACAGTTTTTGATCTCAAGGCCATCAAACTGTTAAATAGCCATCACTAGCCAGCTACCACCCGGTTACTCAACCCTGCACCTTAGAGGCTGTGGCCTATATACATAGAGATAGAATCACAGGCCACTTTAATAATGGAACACTTGTCATTTTAATAATGTTTACATACTGCTTTACTCATATGTAAATATTGTGGCAGGGTGAGGAGCGCTATCTTGCATGTAGCTGGCTCCACCCCCAAGTCTTATATGGACTTCCTGTCCCAACTAGTAAAGGCTTTGGGGTTGTTAGGCCAGGGAGTGCTTGGGCATAAAGGGGGAAGCAGCCTGCACATAGGGCCAGAGTAGGAGAGAACCAAGCGCGTTATGAAGAGTGGGAGAAGAGAGCATACTACCTGTGAGATTACACGTTGTGACCTGGACTGTCGGACTAACCCCCTTGTATACTGGACTGGATTGGCTGAGAACAAATCTAGGATTACTCCTGGAAAACCAAATGGAACGCCAAAGAGAATGGCGTGTGGACTGTGAGGTGATTGTTGAATTCCCCCAAAATCATGATTAAACTTCCCCCATTCTATATGTGCTACTGGTGCCTGTTTTGTTATTGAACTTGGTGACGTGGAAACCCCACACCCTTGATCTTGGTACAATGCTGTATTCTATTCTACTGTATTTTAGTCAATGCCACTCCGACATTGCTCGGGGGGGTGGTGGTGGTGTATCTTGTCCGAGAGCCATGTTGCAGTTTTGAGAGTCCGGGTGGTAGCAAATCTGTGTTCGGAGGTCATCCATCTTATTATCGAGTGACTGACTGTACATTGGCCAGTAGAATGGAGGCTGGTTTTCCCTTCGCCTTAATCTCACCAGGATCTCAGCCACCCCCCCTCTTTCCTCTGTAACACTGGCGTTTCCGCTTGAGTAGCCTGAAAATTGGGTCAATGTTATTTCTGTTGGAGTTTACATTATAGGGAATAGGCTGGTTTGCTGGGTCCTATATATTACTTCACCCCCCGGAAAAACATTTCAGCATTCTTCGGGAATTCTGATCGGTTTTATGTAATAACTAGACAAATAATGTGAGGTTTAACATTGCATTGGGACTTTTGATGCGTAAACGAATGCAAATCCATGTTACATATGTTTATGTTACCTACACTTTAAAATGCTTACGGTAGTAAGGGATAAGGTTCAGGTAAGGGTGGACCATTGGGACAACCCAAGGATACTTAATTGCACTAACCCTTAGTACCCAAGTACTCTCACATAGCTAGCTAGCTAGCTAGCTAGCACTCGTCATGGAAATGGGTGGCAAAACGTGAATTTGGACCAGTCCCTGACAAGTGACAATGAATCCATACATACGAAGTGCTACTTTGTAACCGGCTATGTTTGTCTCTGAAAACATTTGAATGACAGAGCTTGAGGAATACCCTAAACAAAAAGAAAATATACGGTAACACACTAGATTTCCCGGGCTTCACGAAATGGCTATAATGATAACTTTACCACAGAGTTGAACGTTAACATGGCAGTTTCTTTACATGTGGGCATAGCATCCATGTGTCACCACACCCAACACTCTACCATTACACTTCACGTAACAGTATGTGACCAGTGCGCATTTTTGTCACTTTATTGAGCTGGCAAGCTTCTATCTACTCAGCACTCACAGTAGAAGCAGTAACAGTTAGTTCACAGTAGTTCACTCTCCTTGGTGTAGTTGCGTTGGGGGATCGTGTCCAGTCTTGCTGTAGCGCCAAGGCAAGATAGGCTTTTAGCCATGTAAAGAACAACTCTTCAGGACAAGTAAATGAAATGCAAAAAAAGGATAAGGGGTTAGTGGTTCGAAGTGTTTTCGCCACGTTTTATATTGGTCCTTTTCGGTGGATTAAACGGCAGTAGAAATGCAGCCGATAATGACTGATATCGGCCGACAACATCTGTCAACCGATATATCGGTCGGGCTCTAATCAGAAGGATTCCAATGGCTTTTATGGATGAGTTGCTTGCTTTTATCCTCTGGTTTTGAATTGAAAATATTATTTTTCAAACAATTTGTCATGATTGTAATCTGTAATGAGTTGACTCAAGTGCCATCACTATCACATCAGAACACAACACGACACACTCACTATTCATTCAAGAGCGGCTGTGCATCAGGACCCCATTTAAAGCATGGCTTTTTGCCTCTCTCTCTCTATCCCTCCTGGTGATGGAGCTAGTCATGTGGAAATAGGTCTGTCTAGTTCCTGTGTATGGAACTAAAGAGGCATCACAACTCCCCATCACACACACACACACACCCCTCCCCGGTGGTGCGATGTGGGAGCGGAGGGAACATCAGCCCAGGGAATGGTAGGAGGCGGAGGGCAGTGTGGCACCACACCCCCTGGTATAGACTGACTGCCCCGGAGGGAGGGGAGGGCAGGGAGGATAGTGCAAGTTGACTGGAGGAGAAGCACCTGCAGCCACGCTCCTCTGTTCTCCCTCTTACCCCCTCTCTCCTCCCTGTCTTTCCCTAGGGCGACAAGGCCAGGGGCGGGGCTGGTGGGGTGACAGGAATGAGGGGGAGGGGTAGATGAGGGGTTCAGGGGTATCTGGGCAGAGTGGAGCTGGGGAGAACACAACCTGGTGATTGGCTGGTGGGCTGGCCTGCTAATTATGTACAGACATGCACATGCATCCCCCGCCCTCTTCCCATGCCAATAGGCTGTGTTTGCTATAACAAGCAGGATTGGGGAGTGCCATAGCCACATATCCTGTATTGAATAATGTAGGAGGGGAAGGAGTGTATGGGGGTCATGCCTAACCTGGGGAGCCCAGTTTAAGTGGTATCATGCCCCCCTGTGACAGCCAGCTAACCAGTCGGTCTTTGTGTTGTGTATGGTTTGGTGCCTTGCCATTATTGCCATTCCTTTGTTACCAAGGTTCACTGCTCTACTGTTTGGGAGTGGAGTGGAGTTGAGTAGGCTAATTCCCTTTCTGTAAACATCACTTAGCCCATTGTTTGCCTGGGATCTACAATGAAGGGACTACTGGCTGTAATATCTCCCTCTACCCTCATCCATTAGGTAGTGTAATATTGAATGATGATTTGTTTATTTAATTTCAATGTTAATGTATTCCACTAACAGACACTGATGTTGATTATGACTGCTAAGAAGATTCTCTGCGACTGGTGCTCCAAGGCCTCTGTAAGGAGGTGAGGGATCATATGTGTGATAGCTTGGCTCCCAAGAGAGGGTATTGATGGGGTCATGTTACCCACTATGATTGACTGGTCTACCCCTGCCATCTGGTCCCCTCTGCCGTCACACAGGAGGACCCAATACTGGAGAGAGGCCTGAACTGGGTGGAACAACGGGATGCAGATGCTCAGCCCTGCTCACTCACAAGCGCACACACATTTTGTTATTCTAACCAAAATTCCCATTCAAAATCCTATTTTCCTTTACCCTAACCTAACTCCTAAACCTAACCACTAAGCTTCAAAAAGTTTTTGTCTTTATGGGGACGAAGTAAATGTATTTTTATTTTACTATCCTTGAGGGGACTTTTAGGTCACACACACACACACACACACACACACACACACACACAGTTTTAGAAGTAAAGCATTAACTTTGTTGTGTCTGTCACATTGCTGTAGAAACTGGGTTTTGGCCTGTTTTACCCCACAGCGTGACTGCTCATTGTGACGCAACAGGAAGGCGAAAAACACGGCACTGCGAATGTGTTCTCTTTGTTTGGCCCCTCCCGCAGATGATTGGTGTTTAGTATTCGTGTGTGAGAGTGGGGGAGGTTGGTGTTGGCTCGCAATGCCCTGTTAGATGGAGTGTGCCAGACACAGGCACACACACTTTGTCCTGGTTCTGTGACTGTGATGTGACAGAATGTGAGAGAGCACGGCCCGCCCGTTGTCCCAGATTGAAGACAAAGGATGATGATCAGAGCTCTGCTGCTCATGAATCCATCATTGATGAAGAGCCACTTACCTATCTCTCTCTCTCTCTCTCTCTCTCTCTCTCTCTCTCTCTCTCTCTCTCTCGCTTTCTCTCTCTCTCTCGTGGCTTTTTTTTGTCTAAACCCACATCGCTAACCCTTGGAAATGTTTGTCTTTTCAAATGATTTCTCTCGCCTACATCTGCTGTTTGATTCATAACATACAATGATATGCTTTAGTTTGAATGACACATCAGATACAATGTATGCAGACTTACAAACACACAGAGGAGCTAGCGGTGCAATTAAGGCAGGGATGGATATCTCCTCAGACGTGACCTCTGGCTAGATTAGACCTGTGTGTGTCTACATGTGCGCGGGCACGTGTGTGTGTGTGTGTGGAGGCCCCACAGACTGGCCAATTCCAGTCTCTCGTGGAGAGACAAAGAGCAGCGCTCTAGGCCAACTGTGTCTCTAGGAGGGGATCCTCCCACAAGGCTTTGTGTTCTAATTGATGTTGTTCTGCCTCACATGTTCCCCCCATCCTAAAGGGGGGAGAGAGCAGGGGAGATGTTTTGGGCGGGTTGGATGGGGGTTGCAGGAGAGCACTTCCCTCATCTTTCCACAATGTTGAAGGAGAGAGGGGGTGGTTTGGGGGTTGAAAGTAAAAGGGGGGGGGGGGAAGAGGGAGCACTTCAGAGGGTCTTTGTGATGCATGACTTTAAGATCTCTGTACACACACACACACAGTTAATTTGTTTGTTATTGTTAGGGAGGAGAGCGGCTTGTGAACAGTGAGCCCTCAATGTTAAAGGCCTGACGCTGTCAGATTTTTTCTGCTACAAGCCTGAACAACTGCAGTCAGTATCCGTGGCCATGCTGAAGGACATTGAGCGGTGCGTTTTGGTGGTTAACTGAATTTCGGTGAATATCAAGTTTGCGGTGTGTGTGTACTGCTGTTGTGATTCTCAGTTCCCTCTAATGATCCCACTCAATTCTGTGTCTCTGTGGAGATGTCAGACACACACACACACACAAGAGATTTACCACAACTACTATTACTACTACAGTAGTGTCTGAGGAGCTGGGACATGTAGTGATGGTCACTGGTCTGCTAGGTTTACTTGGTGAAGAACAGGAGAGGGAGAGAGACACTCCTGCTAACAGGAGTGTCTTTTTAATTTGATTCCGAAAGTGTGTGTGTGTGTGTCTGTTTCTAGTGTGAAGGGGGGGTCAGCTGAACAGTGAGGATGATAGGGCTCGTTGTCACGGGAATGGAGAAGAGAAAAGATGACAGAGCCATCTGCCCCTCCCTCTCTCTACCTCTTGTTCTATTGTTTTCAGCACTACCCTTCTCTACACCCACATCTCTCTGGTCCTTTTACTGTCATCTGTTGTAGACTTCCTTTTATTTTCATCTCTCTTTCATGCTCTCTCCTCTGATCTCTCTCCTCAGCAGTGTCCCAGAGAGTCAGTCTGGAGACACACACACACACACACACACACACACAAACTAGTCTCTTTTGTCTCTGACACGATCACAACAACCCCTCTGCCCCCATCACTTCCTAACTCCATCCGTCTCAGAAACCGGTTAAAACACGTGGTTCATCCGCATTGCTCCATATCACAGATTGGGCTGTGACGATACCAATATCGCCAAAAAAGAAATCCATGGCAAAAATGGAAAGATGAAGTAGACAATTCTTTGGTCCTTTAAAAATCTGCTGTATGTAACGTATTGTGCACTATAGCTTGGAAAAGAAATACGTGACTGGATGACAACATAATGATTTGTTTTCAACATTAGGGCTGTTTTCCTAAAGAAACATGTTTTGTTTCCTTGTCACGATACTAACGAGTATCGCGATACTGGTATTGTTCCTGCGCTAATCACAAACTGGTAGTGGTGTCTTTAGTACTGGCCAATACTGTACAGCCAACAGCACTTGTCTTGTCCAGTCAGGAGAGGGGTGTATTTGTGGAGCCATTCAGAAACACATTAGGACACACAGGCTGGTCTTCCTTGTCCATTAGTACACAGGCTGTACCAGAATATTACAGTACAGAAAACTGTGCTAATGCAACCTCTTGAGAGAGAGACCGGTCTGTTTTTGTTTGTCTCCCTGTCCCTGAGAAAAGACATTACATAGAAACATCATGTGGAGTTTCTGATGTTGATGTGCTCATACAAGAGCAAGAGAGACATGCAGAGGAAGAGAACACACAAGGAGAGAGAGGGACCTGGAAGACTGAGCGAGAGGAGCTGTGCGTGCATGCTCGAGAGATAGAAAGAGGGGGTGGGAGTGAGCGAGCAAAAGGGAGCGAGAGAGCTTTCCCTCTTCCCTAGCAACGGTTGGCTGTGACCGTCTCTAGCCTGTCGTTTTTTTTCTCTGCCAGTCGTTGGAGCTCAGTCTGAGAGCAACCGTTACAGCAGAGGGCTGGTACACACTCGTTTATTCTCTTGTTCTCTCTGTCCGTACGCCTGTTGGACCCAAACTGTTTTTTTTTTTTGGTCTTTTGTTGCCCGAGATGACGACTGCCTTTCACCTGTGAAAAAGAAAAAGAACAGAAAGGGAAAGGAGTTTTTTTTTTTTAACAGAAATCGTTGCTAGGAGGATGGAGCCCCTGAGCACTCGTGGCCTCCCCCGACTCTCTTGGATAGATACACTCTACAGCAGTATGTATCACTCTCTACTCCTCTCTTCCTCCATCTCCTCACTCCCCTTCCAGACCCCATCCACCCCCTTCTTGGAGCTGAGACGTCTGATCACGTTCGGACCAGAGACACACGGCGAGCACAGTTTGTGTTTAGTCACCGCTCCCAATTAGAGTCCATCACTGTAGTTACCCATAACCAGACACCCCAGTCCTACATGTTCTTTCACCTTCCAGGTGCACTGTTTTGCTCATTAATCTAAAGTGCACGTGTGTGTGTACAGAGCTGTATATCACATTGAATCATTCAATTCATAAATTGAACTTGTATCTCATGATTTGAAACTGAATCGACTGAATATTGCATTTCGTTTCAAAATTTGATTTCAATTGAATATTCAAATGTAATATTTATGTGTTCAGTTTCAGTATGGTAAATATTGCATTCATTGTCTTGGTATCAAGTTTACAAATGCATAAAAGTCTCATATTTTTAAATAATGCAATATTCAGTTCAGTTTCAAATCATGAAATACAACTTGTGTGTTACACATTCAGAAACATGAAATTCAAATTAAATATCCTAATACACATTCAAAACAATGCAATTCTGCACTGAAATCGCTCAAATTATCTTCCACCATTTGAAGAGCTCAAATAGGAGCATATTTAACCAACTTGGACCGATAGACTCCGTGTTGATTGCAGAGAGAACGCCATGTACTTTTGTAACCAGGACACTCGTGCCGATAGAGATGAATCCATTCCACTGGTTTCGTCCATGTCGATGTTTCACTGTGGTCAGTGTCTTTATTGTACAGTTTCTGTGAATGGATGTTTTCTTTATCCTGTAAGTAGCCCAACCTAGTACCTGCCAAAACACTGGTTTAGAAAATGACTGTGATCATGAATCATCATGATTTAATGTATTTTTCAATTTAGGATTAGGATATTCTAGATATGGACAGAAGATGTAGTTTGTATTAACTCAGGATTCTATGGTGTGTGTGATTTGTACACTTGACTGGACAGTGATGGGAGCACTGATACATGAGACTTGTTATGGTGAGTTTTCATGCTGCCAGTAGAGCTACATTAACTGGGTAAAATGAGTCGTGACACACACACACACACACACACATTTAGATGAGTTACCCTTACGTGTGTCGTGATGTGATTCAGTCTTTTCTCAGAGAAGTAGAGATTAGGTTATGTAACAGCTTGTTGTTTGTTCTGCTGTATAGCTGTTTTCACTTAATCTGCCCCTTCTGGGGCTGAGAGAGAGAGGGATGGCGGGAGAGAAGTGGAAGGAGAGGAACTGTGGGAGCGATGGAGAAGAGCGGGGTTGGTGGAGGGGTTTTAGCAATTGGGGGGGGGGGGGCATAAAGTACCATATTATCAGGCCAAATGGGTTTGTGTCTGATGATGACTTCATCTGAGAACCTGCCACGCTGGACACAGAGCATCACAAACAATGATGCAATTTTAATTTTTTTTTAAACAATTGTGTTCATTTTCCCCCCTATTCATTGGGGCACGTTAGCCTACTTGTAAAAATAGATGGAAAAGAATAGACCACATTTGAAAGACATGAGACCGATGTTGGTCTAATAATGAATATGGGCCAGTGTGAAGTGCCTAGCAGCCAGTGATTGATTGAATGGTCTCCTTTGGCAACAGCGCTGACAAAATAACACAATGAATGTGTCATTTACACGGCGCATTCCCTGTGTGAATAGGTTAGACGGCGAACAAAGAGCTTCCAATGAAGGAATATTAGCATAACAGGAGACCGTGTTGACTCCGATGTCCCTAGACATTGTTAGATTATCTTGAGGGCTACTTCCATTATATTGAAGGCTATGCATGTTCCTTCCATTCCTTGTCTTCTTCCATTCATCTCTCCATCCTCCCTTTATCGTTGCTCCTCCTCTCATGGCTTGTCATGAGTTGAGAGACAGATCCAGTGGACAGGTGAGGGTGGTGGTCATGATGAATCACACTCACGTTGTGGTGATATTTTGTACTCCAGTGTTTATTGGTTAGCTTCATTTACTGCACCAATCTTGGCCCGGCCAGCCAGGCCCCTCTGTGTCTAATGATAGTCAGTATGAAACATGACATGTTAACACAGAGTGGTGGGTAGTAGGAGGTACCTGAGGCGGTTCCACTGTCGCGCACTCTCATTGTCACACATATATATATATATAGATATAGATATAGATATAGATATAGATATAGATATATATATATATAGATATAGATATAGATATAGATATATATATATATAGATATAGATATATATAGATATATATATATATATATCTATATATCTATATATATCTATATATATATATATATATATATATATAGATATATATCTATATATATATATATATATATATATATAGATAGATAGATATATATATATATATATATATATATATATATATATATATATATATATATATATATATATATATATATATATATATAGATATATATATACACACACACACACACACACACACACACACACACTTATCACTCATTCATACAAATATCTTCCTCTCTCTTCAGAGAAAGTTCCAAGACGTCTCCCCTCCTCTGTCAGACCCCTTGTCAGAGTCACCAGTCAGCTCAGAGACCAATTGTCTCTGACAGCTTACACATGCACTTGGACACTCCTTGGGTACAATAAGATGCACAGCCAGACATGACTGTACCAATATATAGCCTAGGCTAGCATTAGCAGCTTGTCATTTGTTGTAACTACCTGAATAGCTTGTTCTCGTAACAGTTAAATCGAATATGCTATTTCCATCCATATGAGCACTGGGAATTGTTTGTGTCTCGTCTCCAGTATTTTCACTTTAGCTCGATGCCCAAGCCAAACGTACGGGTCCAGTATAATATATATTTAGAGACATCTCCAGAAACATTCCCTAAGCTACTGTAATGTCACGTTGATGCTGAAGCAAAACATCAAAGGATAGAGATTATGTAAGAGCCTTCAGTATGGCAGCAGAGGACACACACACACACACACCCATAATCCTAGTCACTGCAGGGAAGGCTAACTTGGGTTTTAGCGCCACACACTTATCAAGAGGCAGAGGGGGCAGATTGGCTGGCAGTGCCACTGTTGTGCCAGTTGTACAGCTACAGCCAGCTGCCTGTAGTGCGTCTGCCCGGACTGCCCACTGTGATGCCAGTCATCATGCCACTGTGATGCCAGTCATCACGCCACTGTGATGCCAGTCATCACGCCACTGGGATGCCAGTCATCACGCCACTGGGATGCCAGTCATCACGCCACTGGGATGCCAGTCATCACGCCACTGGGATGCCAGTCATCACGCCACTGGGATGCCAGGGTGCAGGCTAAATCAGGCCATCCTGGGTGGTTGTGTAGTAATATCACCTATTAGAGTCCCAGCGGAGGTTCATTTGTAATCCCCAGTACGTTACATGGTGTTTCAAGGTATTTTCAGATATGAACATGCCACTGAGGTTTCATCTCCTTGTGGCTGCTGTTGAACTCTGATTCTGTATTGTCTTTGGCTGTAGCGATTTGAGTGGAGGCTTGTTTATGAAGCAGGGTTTGGAGCCTATGCAGTATGAGAGAAGCTTTTGAGCTACTGTATGTTAGGCTGATCTTGGGTTCAGTTAATACACTCCCCACGGGGTCATTCCATGTGAAAGTGGATGGAGTGCTGTGTGGCAATGAGTGAGTGGGGCGGGTAGTTGGTTGGTTTCTGAAACGGGGACTAAGTGGCTTTCCAGTATAAAATATGGCTTAGCTTATGTCACCCTCAAACTGCTTTTGCTGCTACATTTGTCTCTCCTATAGAGGATGCAATACTAGGACTTAGGTCTGAGTGCCTCGTTATGAAGCCAGTGTCCAGCCCACAATAGAAGTGCTAACATCAGCGGCCTACCTAATTATGAGCTTGTTCTGTGGGTTGAACTGAGTGGGTTGGTGCTAACATAGAGGGAATAGATCCTACTTCTAGGAGTTCGCCAAGAAAATAATGGGAGTCTCTGCAGCCCTATTTACGCCCATGTGTGTATCCATTGTGTTAGCAGCACACTAGCCCCTGATGCTTAAAGGGCCGAGTGTTTAATGGTGGTTGTTAGAGTGTATCTGGGCATCAGGATGTGTGTGTTTGGCTCGCAGGGATCAGCAAATGGGGAAAACAAAGTGATTTTGGAGAGCTTCCCAGAAACTAGAGCGAAAGATGTGAAAGGGGGCAGAGAGGAGTGAGGGAGTGTGTGGGGGTAAAATAATACTAGCTGAAGGTGTATAGCACATTCATCCCTGCAAAAATGATCTGAACGTATTGCTATATCGGGAAAAGAACAGCCCCACTCCATATTGTGTTTTGGGGTGTGTGTCCAGATCAATTGGTCCACTGTAGATGGACTGTAGCTTGATTGTGTTTCCAAACACATCAATCGGGTCCCGACCACAGAACAGATCCCTTGACTAGCTTGCCACACTGCCTATCGTGTTTTAGATTGGGCCTTCACAGCCTTGAAAGGGACCTACAGCTCCCACAGTGGCTCTGATTTATGTTGAGGGGGTGTGATATATTGCTAATATACCACGGCTAAGGGCTGTTCTTACGCATGGCACAACGTGGAGTGTCTGGATACAGCACTTAGCCGTGGTATATTGGCCATGAACCACAACCCCCCGAGGTGCCTTATTGCTATTATAAACTGGTTACCAACGTATTTAGAAGAGTAAAAATACTTGTTTTGTCATACCCATGGTATACGGTCTGATATACCACGGCTTTCAGACAATCAGCATTCGGAGCTCGAACCACCCAGTTTATCATGTCTGATTGTGAACTCCACCACTGTTTGTGTACGGTATATTGGCTCTTACATTGATTTAGATAATATGGATTTGAATAGATTTAGTCCCTACTGTACAAAGCATGTCCATTATCCAAAGACCCTCTGTTCCCTTTATCCTTTCCCAATTATTATTTTTAGAATTCTTCAAGCTCTGTCAAGTTGTTTATTGCTAGACAGCCGTTTTCAAGTCTTTCCATACATTTTCAAGCTGATTTAAGTCAAAACTGTAACTAGGCAACTCAGGAACATTCAAGGTTATCTTGGTAAGTAACTCCAGTGTAGATTTGGCCTTGCATTTTATGTTAATGTCCTCCTGAAAGGGGGATTTGTCTCCCAGTGTCTGGTAGAAAGCAGTCTGAACCAGGGTTTCCTCTAGAAGTTTGCCTGTGCTTAGCTCTATTCCTTTTCTTTTTATCCCCCCCAAAAACTCTATAGTCCTTGCCGATGACAAGCATACTCATAACATGATGCAACCACCACCATGCTTGATAATAAAGAGTGAAGAGTGGTACTCAGTGATGTGTTGGATTTCCCCCAAACATAATGCTTTATATTCAGGACAAGAAGTTAATTTCTTTGTCACATTCTTTGCAGTATTACATTGGTGACTTATTGCAAACAGGATGCATGTTGTACAGGCTTCATTCTTTTCACTTTGTCATTTAGTTTAGTATAGTTTCCTTCCTCTCCTTCCAAGCCATTCACTTTTTGTCCTGAATACAAAGTTTTATGTTTTGGCCAAATCCAACACATTACTGGGTATGTTTGTAATCATTAAGGCCTGGGGAGTTTTTCAGTTAAAAATGAAATGGAAATGAGGCTAAGCACAGGTAAAATCCTAGAGGAAAGCCTTGTTCAGTCTGCTTTTTACCAGACACTGGGAGATGAATTCTCCTTTCAGCAGGACAATAACCTAAAACGTAAGGCCAAATCTACACTGGAGTTACTTACCAAGATGACATTGAATGTGGCTGAGTTACAGTTTTGACATAAATCTACTTGAAAATCTATGGCAAGACCTGAAAATGGTTGTTGATCATTGCTAGACACCCAACTTGATAGAGCTTGAAGGATTTTGATAAGATTAATGGGCTAATGTTGCATAATCCAGGTGTGGAAAGCTCTTAAGAGACTTACCCAGAAAGACTCACAGCTGTAATCGCTGTCAAAGGTGCTTCTTCAAAGTATTGGCTCGGGTGTGAATACTTATGTACATTTTATATTTCTGTGTTTTAATTTTAAAAAAGCACATATTTCTAAAAACATGTCACTGTGGAGTGTTGTGTGTAGTGAGAAAATTCAGGCTGTAACAACAATGTAGAAGCCGTAAGGGGTATGAATACTTTCCGAAGGCACTGTAATTCTATGTGTGTGATACAGAGATGGCAGTCATGAATAAATCATGGTAAACACCATTTATCGCACAATTAATCCATGCAATTTATCTGACTTGTTAAGCACATTTCTACTCCTGAAGTTTAGGCTTGCCATAACAGAGGTTGGATACTTATTGATTCAAGGCATTTCAGCATTTCATTTTATAATAATTTGTAAAAATGTATAAAAACACAATTCCACTGTGACATTATGGGCTATTGTGTGTGTGTGTGTGTGTAGATCAGTGACACAAAATGTACATTTTAATATATTTTAACCGGCTGTAATGTCACAAAATGTGGAAAAAGTCGAGGGGTGTGACTACTTCCTGAAGGTGCTGTAACTGTTAATTTGATTGAACGTAAGCTCAGTGCATAGGGATAAAGAATGAGATGTGTTCTCCTCCAGCATCAGCCTCTGTCTCTTGTCCTAGCTGTCTGTTTGTGCTGGTGCTTGGTGAGGGATGGGGCTGGGGCTGGGCCTTGTAATCAGTAGCACATCCCTTCCCATACTAAATCAACTGAAACAACAGGGCTTGGGGCATGTAATGTTGGTGCATGTGAGAAAGAAAATGAATGAGAGATTTAAGGAGAGCGGGAGAAGGGAGAGAGGTTTAGGGAGTGGGGGTTGTTGAGTGAGAGAGGAGAGGTGAGGCAGAGGAGAGATGGGAGAGGGGTTGCTGAGAGTGATGAGAATGGAAACGATCTCGGCGAATGAGAGGGAAAGGGACACAGATCTATGGGCAATTTTATGGTTACGGAACACAAAACAAACATTAACTTTATGTGCAAGGACTTCTTTAACAATTTACACTGCCATTTTTACAAAAACACATTTACAGGAAGAACTGTGCAGATGCAAAGTTTGGTAACAGAATTTCAGTAAAATCTCCTTCAGTTGTTTGTGACCACGTCTTCCCAAAAGATGTCTGCAGAAATAATGGGGTTGCAGACATCTATAACATGACACCTTGAGTTTGAAGTGCATAATTATGGATATGAATGTCATTCTCTTCATGGTGATGTATCGTAAATATGTACACAAAGGTAGCAATATGTAATCCTTTAAGTCTGGGTATTATTCTACACACCTCTACTGTACAGTAGGGAGGGGAGAGGGAGTCTAGACATGCTTCGACCACCAGACGACAGAAAGAAAAACCAAACAGTTGTGAGCTGAACATGACAGTATGCCAGGTGAAGGAGGGACAGTAGCAGGTGACCTGTGGTTTGTGACTACTACTTTCTCATTGTAGCCAATTCAATTGCAGAAATTCTTTTTTTGGAGTGTCCCTAACAGCAACCTTTTCCTGGCTGCTATTTCCTCCACCATCACTTCAAGCTCTTGTTTGCGGAAGTTTTTATTGTGCTTTTCTTGGTTATCCATTTTTGTTTTTGATATAGCTAGTCTGAAGGTGTGTAATGTGTGAAACAATTACGTTTGTTTTTGTGCATAAAGGGTTCGAGCCCCCCAAAAATTATAATAATGTAGAGAATATAGTATAGCAGATAAATGTAATAAAATGGAAATATCAACACTTTATTATAGTGGGCCAAATCCTATCATCCTTGTAAACATAGGCATATTTATTGGTTTCAATGTCAATGCCACAAAATAAGATATTTACAAAGTTCATAAGAAAACTATGAATTACTAAGAACATTTTGAGAACGATCTGATTAACTTTTTTTTTCTTTAAATCCTTGAACTCCGTTTTTTCATAAATAATGTTTTTTGAATCGGGCCTCAGGACTGAATGGGAGCTGGGGCCAGACAGACAGACACAGGTGAACAAACACAGACTGTTCAATAGGAGATAAAACTATCCATTAAGGCCATTTATTAGACACTAGATTTATTTTGTGGAAAGCAAACTACCCATCTATCACTATTTGATTCGTTTGTTTGATCCCAGCTGTGACGCCTTTAAACCAAATACCCATTAAACTGCTAATTTGAGTTCCTTGTTTTTCTTCTGTGTGATTAAAGATTGAAACGGTATGGAGTGCCCTTCCCTTTCCCCTGTAGGTACACTCTCTCCCTCACCACTGGTCTCCCTGAGGTGTCTGTCTCTTGGCTCTTTGCCAGGTAGTGTTACAGTATTTATGTGAGGTAACAAAATGGCTTCTCTCATCTTCTACGGGTTTAAGAGAAAGACTGTGTCTACTCTCAAAAGTTCAGCTCGCTCACATAGTGAGAGAAGCATAATTATTGTCCAGATTAAGGCCAGAAAATGACTGGTATTTCTACTGTAGGGCAATTCCACGGAAAGGGAATTACGCTTTGACTCAGATTTTTTTCTTAATAATGTATGCCAAACAAAAACATTGATTTCAAACTTTAACAAACCATACAACTCTATGCACAAGGACATTTTCAATAATTAATACAAAACATTTCACAAAAACATGTTTACTGGAAGAACTGTGCAGATGCAACGTTTGCTAACAGAATTACGGTAAAATCTCCCTCAATTTTTAAAATGTTTTTTTTTTACGACCACGTTTTCCAAAAACTCCAAAAGAATGGAGTGTTGGTTATGACATGACACCTTGAGTTTGATAACCTACTGTAGTTCAAATACACTAAGTGGATTTACTGTAACGGATTTAGATCATGGGTCCCTGATCTGTACTACACAGAAATGCATCATTATGGAAAAAAAATATTGTTCTCTTCATGGTGACGTATCCTGAATAGGTACACAAAGGTAGAAATATGCAATATCCTGCTTTTGCATATTTGGGTGTTCTACAAAGTGGCTGTTAAAATGAGCTCTGCCCCCAAACAATACCACATTTGGTCATCAATATTTCACAAGTTCGGACATCACAGTAGAGTTCAGTAGAGTACAGTAAAGTAGATATGTTCAGTAGAGTACAGTACATTATTCTGTGCTCTACTGTACTCCACTTTACAGTACTGTGCTCTACTGTACTATGATGTCTGAACTTGTGAAACAGACGTCTATGATGATCCAGCCAGGATTGGTCTGACCACATTTCACCTACTTTTCAACGTTGATGGACGTCCGGTGTCGGTCAGTGCGTGAGGATGCTTGTTACAGTAAATGGAAAGCGGGTAGGTGGTAGGTGCCGGGAGACGCATCATTAACTGGAGAGAGAGAAGAGAGCGGCAGCTAGAGGGAGAGTGGGTGACAGGGAGGGGTTGTCCAGATTTTCAGTCTTGCTTTGAACTCCAGAAGACAGAAAAAAAACCAACAGTTATGATCTCAACATAACAGTAGGCCACTGGATGGGAGAACAGTAGCAGGTGACCCAACTGTGGTTTGTGACTACTATGATTTCCCATTGTAGCCAATTCAATTGCATAGATTTTTAGGTAATTCCGTTACTGATTTGGTAACTGAATTACGAGTTTTAATCACTTGATAATTCATAAAAGATCTTGATATCAGTAAAAACACGAACTAATTGGTAGGTCTACCTTTACTTGTTACTCCTGTGAACTTCTTAATCATCCCTCATGAGGGAGAGATCAGAAAATATCTTAAAGATATGTGAGTTTTTGGTAACGGAATTACAAAGCACAAGGCAAAGTTTTGTGAAACTTACAGAAAGCAAATGATTTATCCAAAAGTAAATATAACAATCAACCATTTATGCATTGAGTTTGTCTGATGCTTTAAGCGAACTGCACATTTTCTTGGAACAGTTTTATTTAATTTAGAAGAACGTCTTCTCAATCATTGTCATGTGGTTAATCAAAATAAAAAAGATACAATTTTCTTTTTAGGTTTGTATTGCCAATTATGTAAAAATAGCCTATAAAGCCATCAAATAAAAACATTGCAGCCTGGAGGTAGAAAATCTCCTGATTTAAAAAAAAAAAAAAACATCTCCTTTAAATCACATTGGCTATGCATAGCCTTTTGACAATGAACTTGAAACATTGAATCAACTATTAACTTGGGTGTGGCCTGAAGCACCTTGCAACATTGTATAAAATATTCTGGGCCCTCAGTTTCCCCAGCCAGTGAGCTCGGGACAGACACAGCTGTAGGCTATTTGCGCAAGGGAATAGAAGTAATTAGGTAGGCCTATTTTATGACGTTTCCACTGGATCAAAGCATGACGTTTTTCCCTTTCACGCTGAGTGGTTATCTAAATGGGGAGAGCTGGAAAGATTTATCAAATACATTAAGGAACTATTGTCATTCTCAATGGATGTAAAAACAGACTTAGTTTGCTTGCTGTTTGAGGAGAAGAAAACAACATTAGTTTGAGAAGCTCCACAGCTCATTTGTGGTGGTGCGTTCTATGGGTAATCAGGTGCACGTCCTTACTCCACATTGACAGGAGTGCTCCAAACAAAATACAATGACCAAATTGACAAAACTTGTAAATGGAATGAAATAAACCTCAACTTGTTTCTCACAAGTGTAGCATAAGTAGTGCGCAATGCAAACATGTCCACTCTGAAAATGAGAATGGTAAGACTGGAATAATTAAATATTGAATGCATTTCTGACATTACCTTTACCAAACAAACATTGTAGAGTCAAGATTATAGGACACATAAAGATTATAGGACACTACTGGTGATTATATGTAATGGGGAATTGATAGACATTAACAATCAAACGCAAAAAATTCACACTATGAAACAATGAATGTGCACAAATTGACAGGAGAGCTCATTCTGTAGAGAGACGTGCGTTGTGCAGCCACACTCCACTTCTTCTTGGACGGTGCCATCCTCACGGCCTCCGCAATGGATTAGTTCACTGAGATGGGCAGGAGTAAGACCGGTGTCTCGTGGGCCTTAAAAAATCTTGGTCGACCAACAACCTCTTGACAACAACCTATTGGGCTCAGCCTTAATATGGCTAAATAAAAAAGACTCTTAGCTTTCATTTGACACCAGATTTGAAATGCTCCTATGAACTTCACATATTGGTCCTCATGGGTCCTTTTTACATGGAAATTCCCTTTAGGACTGCTGTTCAGTGTCTCTCTTTTTACATGGAAATTCCCTTTAGGACTGCTGTTCAGTGTCTCTCTTTTTACATGGAAATTCCCTTTAGGACTGCTGTTCAGTGTGTCTCTTTTTACATGGAAATTCCCTTTAGGACTGCTGTTCAGTGTCTCTCTTTTTACATGGAAATTCCCTTTAGGACTGCTGTTCAGTGTCTCTCTTTTTACATGGAAATGCCCTTTAGGACTGCTGTTCAGTGTCTCTCTTTCTTTCTCTCTCACTCACTCACTCTCTCCCAAGCACCGTGTTTTATGTCGTGACCTATTATGGAAAGAGTAAATCTTGGATTGTACATTATGGCACTCCCTCTACCCCATATCGTTCTTCCCCATTAAAATAAAGGTGAAATCTCTGTTGGTCTCTTTCTCTCTCTTGTTCTCTGGCTGTCTCTATTTCAGAGTAAGAGAGGTGGAGGAATCATTTGACTGTTGCACCTGATTCACCTACATCAGTATTCTGTACTGGAGAGCTTAGGGAGAGACTGTTAGTTAGATATGTCAAATTTGGAGGGAGAGAGAAAGAGCAAGCGAGAGGGAGATGGTAGGGGTCACACAAGAATGTGATTTTCTCTGTTTGATTTGGAGTGTGCGTGCTTGGTAGTCTCTGATTTGAATACAGAGAGAAGCAGCTATCGGAGAGGTTTTGTTCTGTCATGCCAGCATGTAGAGAGACTTCCATCAAGCTTGATTGTCAGATTGTCAAGGTTGGGATGTTATCGCTGCTGTCAGACAATCTGCTACAAACAAACAAACAGCATACTATCCTCATAGTCTTGCTATAGACAGGATATGTGGTGTTCCTGTTCAGCAGGATAGCTTGTGTTCATTCTGTCTGACTGAAAAATGACAAAACAGTAGCTTTAGCATTATTCTAATAGAACCAAAGCTTCTTTTAAAAGACATTCTCAGCCTAATTTCCCTATCTGCTCACACCTGTGCAGGTCATCAAATCCGGTCCTCCTCCTCTCCTCCAGTGCAGAGTGAGTGCAGTTCACTCTATTTTCTGTGAAGAATACTGATGTATGGATATGGTGGCTGGATGGACATTACATAACCCACACCCACACTCTCTCCCTCTCTCTCTCTCTCTCTCTCTCTTCAAACTCCCTCTTTACACACACATTCCTCAGGGCGTACATTAGAGAGGACAGTAAATGCCTTGTGCAGTAGGCTCTGTCAAGGTCTGTCATGGGGCGTGAGCTGGCCCTGCTATTGCTCATGCTAGGGGCTTTTTCAGTGGGATGCAATGGTACTCAGCATTGTTATAGGCTCTCACACACACACACCTACACACTAGTGTACTGTGCGTGGGAGTGTGTTGGCAAGGAGTAGGCAGTGATATATCACCCTCCCACCTGTGTAGGGCCAAAGGGAGAGAATGGGCAGATGGATATTATTTTACCACTTGCTGGGACGTGGGGGAGGTGTGTGTGTATATGCTTGCCTTGGAAATGGCCACGGGATGGTTTTTCAATTCCGTTGAAATATCTTTATTTTTTTCAATACATTTAAATATTTGTAGCTACTTTTTTATTTGATTTTTTTTTAAAGCAGATTGTGTTCTTCATTTCACCTGTCACATTATTTTACATTATGAAGCTTACCCTGTCATGTGTTTGTAAGTAGCACATCTGGAGAAAGCAGGAGAAGGTGAGTCCAGCTGTGCATTGAGGTTGTGTTTTATATTGATCGTCAAATGTGTTTTTTTTGCTTTAATAGAGTGATCAGGGATGTGCAACTATAGTTTAACTTCACAGAAAATATATTAGTGCCACATATATCAGGCAGAAAATAGCATCATGTTCATCCAATGACAATAGAAGTGTTACGCTACAGTGGGGCTAAAAAGTATTTAGTCAGCCACCAATTGTGCAAGTTCTCCCACTTAAAAAGATGATAGGCCTGTAATTCATCATAGGTACACTTCAACTATGACAGACAAAATGAGAAAAAAAAATCCAGAAAATCACATTGTAGGATTTTTAATGAATTTATTTGCAAATTATGGTGGAAAATAAGTATTTGGTCAATAACAAAACTTTATCTCAATACTTTGTTATATACCCTTTGTTGGCAATGAAAGAGGGCATTGACAGAGGTCTTGGCTGTTATTTTTTTTCTCTCATGATGTCAAGCAAGGAGGCACTGAGTTTGACGGTAGGCCTTGAAATACATCCACAGGTATACCTCCAATTGACTCAAAGGATGTCAAATAGCCTATCAGAGGCTTCCTAAAGCAGTGACATCATTGTCTGGAATTTTTCCAAGCAGTTCAAAGGCACAGTCAACTTAGTGTATGTAAACTTCTGACCCACTGGTATTGTGATACAGTGAAATAATCTGTCTGTAAACAATTGTTGGAAAAATTACTTGTCATGCACAATGTAGATGTGCTAACCGACTTTCCAAAGCTATAGTTTGTTATCAAGACATTTGTGGAGTTGTTGAATGACTCCAACCTAAGATTATGTCAACTTCCGACTTCAACTGTATTTATTTTTAATGTTTATCATAGAAAGAAGGTAGCTAGCTACATTTCTTAATATTTTGATTAAAGTTCATTTGCATTTTACCAGAGAAAAATAGCCTGGCTACACTGGACAAAGTACTGGAGAGCGCTGTCTGCTGATATAATGCCCGTTTGTGAATTCTCATCAAAGTTCACCTGAAGCACAAAATTAGTCTGATGTTGAGCAGAAATGACAATAAACATTTTTATTGGCCTCCCGAGTAGCGCTGCGGTGTAAGGCACTGCTAGCTGCTTCACCACAGATCCTGGTTCGATCCCAGGCTGTGTCACAGCCGGCCGCAACCGGGAGACCCATGAAGAGGCGCACAATTGACCCAGCGTTGTCTGGGTTAGGGGAGGGTTTGGCCAGCCGAATTGTCCTTGTCCCGTCATGCTCTAGCGACTTATGTGGCGGGCCGGGCGCATGCACGCTGACACGGTCGCCAGGTGTACGGTGTTTCCTCCGACACATTGGTGCGGATTAAGCGAGCATTGTGTCAAGAAGCAGTGCAGCTCGGCTTGGTCGTGTTTCGGAGGACGCACGGTTCTCGACCTTCGCCTCTCCCGAGTCTGTATGGGAGTTGCAGCAATTGGACAAGACTGTAACTTCCAATTTGATATCATGAAATTGGGGAGAAAAGGGGGTAAAAAAAAGTGTTTTTAGATCTGCGTTTTTCAATATATTTCTTATGTGTTTTGTCTTTCTTTCCTGTGTGAAATTTAAGAATTCTGCATTTAACTAGCAAGTTAACTTGCGTTATCTAAGTAAGTGACTGAATTAATAAGGTGACATAATATTGCTGTTAGATATCGGCAGTGGTTGAGAAGTCAAAGCCCTTTAAATGTGTTATCTGTACAGCTGCCACTGCTATCTTTTGATTTCCTTGCGTTTTTTCTCTTCTCCATTCTCTGCCCGTCTGCTCCTACCCCATCTTCTCAGCAGAGCAGGCAGGCCTGTTGCTCTAACTACTCCAGAGTCCAAACAGACACAGCATGTACACATGCTGCTCCAAAGCCAGCACTGTTCTTCCTTCAGACAAGCATCCATCAACATTTTGTTCATTTGCACAATTTCTCTTGTTCACATTATTTTGTAATTGTCCAAACATACCAAAAATTACATTCTGTATTTTCTGCCTAATATATGTAAAACTTTATTGGCTGGATTGCCAGTCTTTGCAATTTGTTTATTTTGCACTCATTAGCAGATTTACCTAGCAGCCTTCATGGAAATTCGCTATTTTTTGTGCACATTTTGTTAGCCCATTGGGCATCTATTACCAGATTGCTTTCTTTGCATTTTTGGCACCCCCTTGTATACTAAGACGGTAATACCGTAAATCCTGGGATGAGGACGGGTATGACGATATGATCATCTGGATACCGCCCAAACCTTGTGTGTGTGTTTGTGTGCACATCCTAATCTTTGCAACCCAAATAACTATAATCGCGTAGTACCTACCTCGCTGGGGTGGCCAGCTGATTAGCATGTACAGCGCTGGGTGCCATGGTAACAGCGGCAGTTGGTGGTAGTTGATGTATGCATGTGGCATTTGAGAATGAGGGGGGGTCCTTATCTTTCTCTACAGGCATACGGCTGAACAGCCTCATCTGATGATGAGAAACATGTTCCTGCTTCTGTAATTTCCTCTGTTTTGTTCCTTTGCTTCCATTAAACACAGCACTTTGGGGCCTCCCAAGTGGCGCTGCAGTCTAGCATGCTGACCAGAACATCGCCATGTTGATTTTGTCCACCCACACAAGACGCGATCAGGACACGCAGGTTGAAATATCAAAACTAACTCTGAACCAACTATATCAATTTGGGGACAGGTCGAGAAAGCAAACATTTATGGCAATTTAGCTAGCTAGCTTGCCGTTGCAAGCTAATTTGTCCTTGGATATAAACATTGGGGTTGTTATTTTACCTGAAATGCACAAGGTCCTCTACTATACAATTTAATATACAGATAAAAGGGCAAACAGAATTCATTTCTAGTAATCTCTCCTCCTTCAGGCTTCTTCTTTGGACTTTATATGGTGGTTGGCAACCAACTTCAAGGTGAATTACCACTACCAACTGGACTGGAGTGTGGACCTCAATTAATTTTCAAATTACCCACGTGGGTATATGCTCCTAAACACCGATGGGAGAGGCGGGGCTTGCAGTGCATCAAGCGCCACAAATAGAACCAAGTTCTATTTTTAGAGCCAGGCTATGCCGATGCTAGTTGATGCGCATGTGAAGTGTGTGTGCAATGGTTGAATAATATGTAGGTGTGAAATTTATTTTGCAACGCGAGTGGTATGGTCAGCATTTAAGGCACTGCATCACAGTTCTAGAGGCATCACTACAGACCTGGGTTCGAGCCCTGGTTGTATCACAACCGGCAGGGATCTGGAGTCCTATAGGGCGGCGCACAATTGGCCCAGCATCGTCCGAGTTAGGGGAGGGTTTGGCCAGAGGGGCTTTACTTGGATCATCGCGCTCTAGCGACTCCGTGCGCCTGTGGGCTAGCCAAATGCACAGGTCTTGCATACCCAGGTCTAATGTAAAAGGCTTCCATGTAAAATAATATTCAAATGTAATGCTCAGCCAGCTCCATAAATTGGTATCTCTCTCCTTTCTTGCGTGCCTTAACCGCTCTTCCAGGCACTTCCAGAGGATCTGCACAGCACATGTGAGTGTGTGCGCGCTCACATGTGAGTGTGGTTGTCTGTGTGTATTGATTAATGCATAAACTGGATTGATCTCTGCGGTCTCTACTGTACTACTGTACTCTCTCAATGGACAAATCAGTGCCTTTTAGTTAAGCCGGGGGTGGGCAACTAGTGTCCTGGAGAGCCGCAGGGTGTGCAGGCTTTTGTTCCAGACTGGCACTAACACACCTGATTTCAAATGAGCTGGATGATGTTCATAGCAGCCCTCAAGTTGAGCTAATTACCACCGTGACATAACACTCAAATCAAATTTGATTGGTCACATACACATATTTAGCAGATGTTATTGCGGGTGTATCGAAATGCCTATGTTCCTAGCTCCAACAGTGCACTAGTATCTAACAATTCACAACAATACATACATCTAAAAGTTAAATATTAGGAGTGGCATTGACTAAAATACAGTAGAATACAGTATATACATATGAAATTAGTAAAACAGTATGTAAACATTATTAAAGTGGCCAGTGATTCCATGTCTGTGTATATAGGGCAGCAGCCTCTAAGGTGGAGGGTTGAGTAATCGGGTGGTAGCCGGCTAGTGATGGCTATTTAACAGTCTGATGGCCTTAAGATAGGTGTTTTTCAGTCTCTCGGTCCCAGCTTTGATGCACCTGTACTGACCCCACCTTCTGGATGATAGTGGGATGAACAGGCCACAGCTCGGGTGGTTGATGTCCTTGATGATCTTTTTGGTCTTCCTGTGATGTCGGGTGCTGTAGGTGTCCTGGAGGGCAGGCAGTGTGCCCCCGTTGATGCATTGGGCAGACCGCACCACCCTCTGGAGACCCCTGCGTTTGCGGGCGGTGCAGTTGCCGTACCAGGTGGTGATACAGCCCGACAGGATGGTCCTAATTATGCATCTGTAAAAGTTTGATGGTCTTAGGGGCCAAGACTAATTTCTTCAGCCCCATGAGGTTGAAGAGGCGCTGTTGCCTTCACCACACTGTCTGTGTGGGTGGGCCATTTGCCCTGGGGGTACGAACAAAGGATCCGGATTCGGGAAAGTTGTATTTCTGGTCTTAACACGGGGGAGTTAGCGCTCCTCTGCTATCCAAAAGTAATTTCCGGCTGTATGTTATAACACAAAAAACATTCTGGGCTAATAATGTAAGAAATAACACACAAAAAAGCACTTAAAAGTTGCTTAGGAGCTAGAAGCAGAGCTGCCATGCATGGCAGCGCCATTTTGTCTGTGTATCAGTTGATTAAATTACGTTAAAATGATCTCAGTATGCCTGCTCTTTTCTCCATGGAGTGCCGTTTTCTGGAGGCATTGGGCTGTTGCTGTGTAGGAGCTATATAATGTTTGTTTCAACCCTGTCTGGCCATGTTGTTTATGAACATCACTTAGCGCCCTGCCTTGTGCTGCACTGTATGGAGCGAGGCCTTAATAAGTACTTTAATTTCCCCAGTGTCACGTTGTGATTGACTGCCAGCCCAGCCCACGACAGTGGGAAGCACAAAGGTCTGCATGTACACAGTGACATGCACAGGCAACACATAAATCCACTGTGGCGTATTGTCATCATCGATCACGCCTGTAAATGCTCTAATCTCACAGGGACCTGGATGTACATTGAGCCTGCTCTCTTTCTCTCTCTCTCTTTTTCTCTCTCGTCAGTAGTGTGTTTCAGAATATGGTTCTGTTGTAGTGTGGGTCCTATTTTGAGAGAACTGTCCTGTTTTTGGAGAGGTGCACAGGGTGTTGCTGCAGAATACACTGTGAGTCCACAGTGACTGACTTTTTTACAAAAAGACACACACACAGCACATGCACTTCTCCGTCCCTAGAACATCACACAACAACACACCACTGCTGATGGCTGACACCCACCCACACAGAATATCAACACATGAAAATCAGATGAACCATGTGATGTATAGTAACATCCCTTTTTTCTTTGTCAGTTCAAATGCAGCCTCAAGCTTTTCCTTCCTCTATACAGTGTTGCCATTGATGGAGGTGATGTGCATCAGATATGTCTTCTGTCTGTGTACTTGCTCATGTGATGGCTCTCCCTGTCACTCTGCATCATCCTGTGGAGAGCTGAGCTGTGACGTATGTGTTAGCAGTCTCTCTGGTCCACTCACCCATCCCCATTACGCCACCACACAGCCACATCCCAGCCAGCCTCTCATATGGGTTCAATACCAGTGTCATGACTGTGTGTGGTGGGGGCTGACAAACCCTTGAAGTGTAAAACTATTATATGCCAAATGTTGTGCTCAATGTGATGAAGTGACAGAATAGTGGTTCATACCAGCCATTTTGGCTCTAGTCTTTCTCCAATAGTGTCATCATGAGTGGTAGCCCGGCCTTGGGTTAGCCCAAGATGTCTATTCTGACCCTGATGCAGCTTCAGAGCAGAGCTCACAGTCAGCAAGATGCCTACTTTGGTATGGGAACATAGGGGGGGACAAGCCAGCCCCATCGGTCAACGTTTTCACAGCCATTTAAAACGTCTGTCTCAGCTGCCTCCAGGGAAAGGGGTGATGAATATTCTCTACAACCCAAAGGGCCAGCCCTAACTGCATCAATCTGCCATGTCTGTCTGTTTGCCCTTTTCTGTGGCAGGTCACAGGTCACAAATCTTGCTGTTGTGATTGCACACTATTATTTCACCCAATAGATATGGGAATTTTCGAATTCTTTGTGGATCTGTGTAATCTGAGGGAAATAAACTCAGCAAAAAAAGCGACGTCCCTTTTTCAGGACCCTGTCTTTCAAAGATAATTTGTAAAAATCCAAATAACTTCACAGATCTTCATTGTAAGGGGTTTAAACAATGTTGCCCATGCTTGTTCAATGACCCATATACAATTAATGAACATGCACCTGTGGAACGCTCTTTAAGACATGAACAGCAATTAAGGTCACAGTTATGAAAACTTAGGACACTAAAGAGGCCTTTCTACTGACTCAGAAAAACACAAAAAGAAAGATGCCCATGATCCCTGCTCATCTGCCTGAACGTGCCTTAGGCATGCTGCAAGGAGGCATGAGGACTGCAGATGTGGCTAGGGCAATAAATTGCAAAGTCAGTACTGTGAGATGCCTAAGACAGCCCTACAGGGAGACAGGATGGACAGCTGATCGTCCTCGCAGTGGCAGACCACGTGTAACAACACCTGCAAAGGATCAGTACATCCAAACATCACAGCTGCGGGACAGGTAGAGGATGGCAACAACTGCCCTAGTTAAACCAGGAACGAACAACTGTCCGCAATAGGCTGAGAGAGGCTGGACTGAGGGCTTGCAGGCTTGTTGTAAGGCAGGTTCTCACCAGACATCACCAGCAACAACGTCGCCTGTGGGCACAAACCCACCGTCGCTGGACCAGACAGGACTGGCAAAAAGTGCTCTTCACTGACGAGTCGCTGTTTTGTCTCACCAGGGGTGATGGTCGAATTCGCGTTTATCGTAGAAGGAATGAGCGTTACACCGAGGCCTGTACTCTGGAGCGGGATCAATTTGGAGGTGGAGGGTCCGTCGTGGTCTGGGGCGGTGTGTCACAGCGTTATTGAACTGAGCTTTTTGGCATTGCAGGCAATCTCAACGCTGTGCGTTACAGGAAAGACATCCTCCTCCCTCATGTGGTACCCTTCCTGCAGGCTCATCCTGACATGACCCTCCAGCATGACAATGCCACCAGCCATACTGCTCCTTCTGTGCGTGATTTTCTACAAGACAGGAATGTCAGTGTTCTGCCATGGCCAGCGAAGAGCCCGGATCTCAATCCCATTGAGCAGGTCTGGGACCTGTTGGATCGGAGGGTGAGGGCTAGGGCCATTCCCCCCAGAAATGTCCGGGAACTTGCAGGTGCCTTGATGGAAGAGTGGGGTAACATCTCACAGCAGGAACTGGCAAATCTGGTGCAGTCCATGAGGAGGAGATGCACTGCAGTACTTAATGCAGCCCCCCTTTGTTCAGGGACACATTATTCAATTTCTGTTAGTCACATGTCTGTGGAACTTGTTCAGTTTATGTCTCTTGTTGAATCTTATGTTCATACAAATATTTACACATGTTAAGTTTGCTGAAAATAATTGCAGTTGACAGTGAGAGGACGTTTCTTTTTTTACCGAGTTTGTGTCTCTATAGTCATACATTTGGCAGGAGGTTAGGAAGTGCAGCTCCCGCTCTTTATCGGTATATCAGTATATCTTTATCAGTATCTCGGGCGCGGCCTCCCACTAAAATCACTTCCATCCCCATAACGGTTCACCGAGTAACCTCCAAATTACATTAGCAAAACATTTCCCTGATTTAACAACAGCCATCATTCCATTCCTCCAGCCCACAGAGGACTAGGGGGACTGTGTGTGTGAGGGCTGCGTGCCAAACATGCTTAACTCATCAGCCAGATCTGCCTCCACTGATTGTATGCCTGATGATACCATTTTAATTGTATTGATTGAATGTATGAGAGAGAAGCAGAGTAAAATAGTGTGAAATACATTCTGTCAGGCCACATTTAGATGGACGTTGACAATTTATTCTCTCAAAAACGTCCATATTTCATTCTCTCCTGGAACACTCATTCGATAGTTTGTTTTCCATAATTGGGGCCGGTTCCAACAATAGAAAAAACATGTCACTAGGCCTAATGAGCTCCGTAGTAACAATGATCCAGTGAATATGTGGCCTGCAGTTACAGAAATGACTGCAATTACGCAGGTATGGATTTGGTATTTAGGCTATGCTGTGAATCACAGCCTCACACAGTGTGTAGTTGCTATGGCACTAACTCTGGCTAATGAACTCGATCACTTCATCCCGCGGCTGTTTACTCTTTGCGCTGTGTGTTCGTATGCGCGTGACATGTTGCTCTGTATGAAATCTACTAGTCTGATGGAGCACCACTGAGACTAGTTAGTGACTCAAACCTTTCCTTAACTTATTCAGTATTACTGTGGTGTAAATAGGCTCATCCCCATCAGAAGCTCGCCTCTGACACATCTCATTCAGGGAAGCATGAATGACGGTGGCGAGTTGTCATGGCATCTTTTGCCCTCGCAATGGAGACTGTGATGGACTGTGGCAGTCGGGCGGGGGCAGAATCATTGGGGAGCTGTCCATCAGGAGAGGTTAAGGGAATGATAGGAAGTGACAGAAGGGGAGGGGAGGAGAGCGTGTTGAATCTGCAGACCCAAGGTTCAGCATGCTTCAATGCTCCCTAGGGCCTCACTGGTTATGCAACACACATCAAAACACTGGGAAGGGGACAGAGATGGAACTATAGTGACACATTACTTTTGACCTCAGAGTTAGCATTCAGTGCACAAGTACCGTGATATCTCTGAGTTAAAGTGAAAAGTTATCATCCAAAATACTATACATTTTTCCGGTAGGCGATATTGCTCTTGTGTCATCTCTCTCTCTCTCTCTCAAATGTTTTTGTTTCTTACTCCTCTGACCTCTTAAATATCTTAGACAAATCTGACCGCAGTGTGAAACTGCAGCAGTTGTTGATGGTACTGAGACCGGGAACAGGGACAGAATACATCATCAGTCACCTTCTGGACAGCGGCGCTTAAACGCAGTGGAGACCTTTTTTGATCCTGTCAGTTCACTAATTTGTTACGCTTAGGCTACTGCAGTTATTGAATGCCTCTTGGTCTTATGAAGTAAATGCTTTATTTGTGTATTTTGAACAAAGCCGTGCTGAAAGATATGGGCTTTTAAATTCGAGACATGGCAGATTGAACCATCCTGTGGGTCAGTTTGTCAGAGTTTTACAGCAGCATCAAGATGACGTGTGTTACAACACTGCCTCTATTAAAGTGCCGAGGGAGTCTAATGCTTGACTTCCAGATGGACCCTGTTGATCTGTAGCGGTTAGATAATTGTGTCCAATATGCAGAACATTCCACCTATCCGAGAGCAAAATGGGTTGAATGGGTCTTTCTATAAATAAAGAGGTCAACATTTTCAAAATGTTTTGGATATACATTTAAATATGATTTTCTTGCAGCTTCATATGTGTAGTTAAAAAAATAAGTCGGTAGGCACAATGAGACCGTAACTCCACCTAGCAACAATAAAGTATCTACATGTCATTCAAAATGTCACAAGAAACATGGACACCGCATGTTTCTTTCATGCCTAGTTGCCAGGTCTTTTTGTGCTTTTGTCAAATTCTCTATCAGTTATAGCCATGCTAAACACTGCTGAAGAATGAAAAAGATAAACAGCATTTATATATGTTTTAATAGTTGATATAATACAATAACACTTTTGTCAGTAAAATCATTGACAATAATAATTATCAATAATAAAATCATTATCAGTAAACTCTTCAAGAATTGTCTGTCTGAAAACTAGCCGTCTACTTCTTGCTTCTTCTGTCCTTGTTTCCTCCACTCCTTGCCTCTCCTTGAAAGTGCATTGTAGCTTGAGGGGAGGAACCTTCACTCCTCTCCCACTGTGCTTTGAGAGGGAGGGGAGGAATAGGGGAAACAAGGGGATAAGCTCAATTGCATTTACCTGATTCCTCACATCCAGTTCATTAATAAGTAAATACACACTAAATCTTATGCAGAAATTGAGGAATCTTACCTTGTAACTGTGGCATGGTATGGGCAGCTAATAATCGATTAACTTCTTTCGGATCAGTGGGACGCTAGCGTCTCACCTCGACAACATCCGGTGAAATTGCAGAGCGCCAAATTTAAGTTAAATTTCTATAAATATTTAACTTTCATAAAATCACAAGTACAATACATCAAAATAAAGCTTAACTTGTTGTTAATCCAGCCAACGTGTCAGATTTCAAAAAGGCTTTACGGCGAAAGCAAACCATGCGATTATCTGAGGACAGCGCCCCCCATACCAACACATGAAAAAAAAAAATCAACCAGGCAGGTGCGACACGAAAGTCAGAAATAGCGATATAATAAATGCCTTACCTTTGAAGATCTTCTTCTGTTGGCACTCCAAAAGGTCCCAGAAACATCACAAATGGTCCTTTTGTTCGATAAATTCCTTCTTTATATCCCCAAAATGTCAATTTATTTGGTGCGTTTGATTCAGAAATACACCGGTTCTAACTTGCCCAACATGACTACAAAGTATCTAATAAGTTACCTGTAAACTTGGTCCAAACATTTCAAACAACGTTCCTAATCCAACTTTAGATATCCTAAAATGTAAATAATCGATAACATTTAAGACGGAATATACTGTGTAAAATAGCAGATAAAAACAACGTGGAGCGAGCTCCTGGTCATGCACATGAAACAGAAGAGTCTACTTGGATTGACACTCACAATGAACAGCCCTACTTCTTCTTTTCTCAAAAGAAAAACATCAACCAATTTTTAAAGACTGACATCTAGTGGAAGCCATAGGAACTGCAACCAGGTTCCTCATAAATATAGTTTCCCATAGAAAGCCAATTGAAAACACAGTGACCTCAATTTTTTTTTTCTTGGATGGTTTGTCCTCGGGGTTTCGCCTGCCAAATAAGTTCTGTTATACTCAGACATTTAACAGTTTTAGAAACTGTAGAGTGTTTTCTATCTTAGTCTACCAATTATATGCATATCCTAGTCTACTTTGGGCACGCTTTTCATCCGGATGTGAAAATACTGCCCCCATTCCCAATGACGTTAATGAATAGCTTGATAGAATGGAGTTAGAAGGATGAACTGATAGGACAGGACGTGTTGGCTGTGCACTTAACCAATGACAGGCATTCCACATTTAACCCCAACCACATGTGAAAATAAAACTATCAAGGTGTTTTTTTGGTTTTATATGCAAAAACGAATAAACAAGCCCTTTTCACATTCCTGATTGCTCAGTTTTACCTTGGAAAACAAATGATCAAAACATACATGGACCGTAATCTTACCTCTTGACATAATATCCATGACATTATCTTGACCGCCGTAACAATCTAGACACCAAAATGTTCTGTCAATTCTCCAGATCAACATTAATTCCCTCACTTTGGCTGTTGTTCAATCACGTGCAGTATCTCACACATCCTTACCTGAATCAGCTGATGCTGCATGATAATTTCCCCACCTAACTAAACATCAAATGAGCATCAATCAACTATTATGCGTAATTATTGAAGAACCCTGTCAATGACCGCATCGATTTTTGTTTGATTCGTCTTGGTAAAGTTACACTTTCTGTTAGAAGCATTTGATTTTGCAATCCAGACATTAATTTGGATATGTGTGTCCATGAAAACTGTTTTCATGTACACATAAAGGCATAATATTATGAATGAATTTGTAATTGCTCCAAACAGTCCACTACAATAAATGCTCACTGGTACCCCAGTCTATAGAAAGAACTTAATACCATATTGCTCATACCCATCGTATTTACATGAAGTAGGTATTCTAGGGGGTTGGGACTAGGTGCCAGGGGTTGATTTGGAGCAGTATAATTTGAAGCCTGACGGATGGGGCCCACAGTGTGAGGCTGTTGAGTATTAGATCCCTTTCAGCATGTCTTCATCACTCAGTAGACTGTAAACAAACTGTCTGGTTAGACTGTAAACTCTCCTTCCAGACTCAGACTGTATGCTCTCATTGGCTGGTCCTCGCTTCATATTCGTCACCAAACCCACTGGCTCCAGGTCATCTATAAGTCTTTGCTAGGTAAAGCCCTGCCTTAACTCGGCTCACTGGTCACCATAGCAGCCACCACTCGTAACACGCACTCCAGCAGGTATATTTCACTGGTCACCCCCAAAACCAATTCCTCATTTGGCCGCCTCTCCTTCCAGTTCTCTGCTGCCAATGACTGGAACGAATTGCTAAAATCACTGAAGCTGGAATCTTATATCTCCCTCACTAACTTTAAGCACCAGCTGTCAGAGCAGCTTACAGATCATTGCGCCTGTACATAGCCCATCTGTAAATAGGCCATCCAACTACCTCACCCCCATATTATTTATTTATTTTTATTTATTTTTTTGCTCCTTTGCACCCCAGTATCTCCACTTGCACATTCATCTTCTGCACATCTATCACTCCAGTGTTTAATTGCTAAATTGTAATTACTTCGCCAGTACGACCTATTTATTGCCTTACCTCCCTAGTCTTACCTCATTTGCACACACTGTATATATATATTTTTTCTTCATATTGTGTTATTGACTGTACGTTTGTTTATTCCATTTGTAACTCGGTGTTGTTGTTTGTGTCGCTTTGCTTTATCTTGGCCAGGTCGCAGTTGTAAATGAGAACTTGTTCTCAACTGGCCTACCTGGTTAAATAAAGGCTAAATACATTATTTTTTTAAAGTCCAAGACCTCCATGTTACTGTGATTATCAGCCCATTAGCAGGGATCTCATTGATCAAACTAGAAGCTTCAATCTCACACACACACACACACACACACACGCTGCTGCATTAATTTAATCAGAGAATACAGATAGGACATTGATTATATTGATTAAAAGGCGTTCTAATGAGTGACCTCTGAACTCCACACACAGCTCTTATCTACTTGGTCTACATCTATAGGCATTCTTCAGATACTACAGATTATGTGGCCTGTGTGTTTTTGTGTTATCCAGTATGCACGTATTCCATTCAGTCCCTCGCTTATTTCCTTCCCTGAGCACTGTGTCAAACTGGAGCTACCTCAGGGAAACCAACAGTGAAAGTGATTTTAGAGGGAGAGAGTGAGCGTAACACACTATCACACAAATGACTGCTTGTTGGCTATTCAAATCAGCCCTGATCCCCATAGATACTCGATAGTACACAGACAGTGGCTTTTGGGTCAGGAGTGGTTTTCCAGTCATCATAGTAGACATGATATCAAACTGCAAAGGGAATGTAATTACACAATACACTCTAATGACTTGATAACTTGGCTTTCAATCCAATAATCATCCATTGTTTGTGATCACCATGACACATAAAATTGTGAGTCATTAAATCACATGAATTGAAGATAAATCTGTATGTATGCTCATGCTGTGTTTGCATGACTTGGCATGTTTCCTATAGCAACATTGTCATTTACTGTACTGTCGCTGTTGTAAATCTTTTGTTTCCCTATCAGAGGCAGTCAGTGGAGAGAGGAAACACTGTACTGTTAATGTAATTCACTGACTGATTCAATGATTTACCATGGCCCTCTGACCTACGTCACTGTAATAGTGTTGCTAATATCAGGGCTATATTGTGTGTGTGTTTTAGTGCTGCTAATATCAGGGCTATAGTGTGTGTGTGTTTTAGTGCTGCTAATATCAGGACTGTTCCAAGGTTATACCAGGTGATTTATGTTAGAGGAACTGACTGAGGCTGTGGTGTTTCACATCAGAGCTGGGAAGACAACATTTTGGGTTGTGTGTGTTTCCTCCTGAGCTCTTTGACTATGGGAATTTGAATGAGGGCCATTTGAAACAAACCTCACTGGTTTTACTCCTATGCTGAGCCCTGTGCTGTGGAGTGTGTTTTTAACTGTGTGTGTTTTGAGTTCAGTGCGGGGGACTGCCTATGTGGATTTGGTATAGAGAGTGTTGAGGTTGATGGGATGATTTTGTTTGTTGTGTTGAAGTGACAGAAGTTAAGGACATATGGCTTTTTTCTTTGAGGCTGTGTGCGCCATTCGCTCGCTCATCTCACCCCACGATCATCATGGTAAAGTTGGTTCACTGTGTTTATCTGTGTTGTGTCTGTCCATTTCTGCCTGTAGTCAATGTATTTGATGTGATTGATTCATGCCGCCTTGGCATTTTATTGAAATTGTATTTAAACGTCTGGAATGGTGGTGTTATTATGTGGGCATTCTGAAATGGTGAGATCTGTGACCCTTGTGTAAGGTCAGGTCCATAATTATTGGCACCCTTGATAAAGATTAGCAATAAATAAATAAATAATAATAATACAAACACTGAGCTATATTGTATGCAAAAAATAAGTTTTACTTATAATATTTTATACTAATACATTTTGCTCAAAGATTTTGTTTTCTTTAACACGTAATATTTATTTTATTCTTCAAAATGATTGGCACCTTTGTTGTCTTGGACCATTACGCCTCCATACAGAATCTTTCCAGATTCAGACGCCCTGTTCAGTTCAAACCACATATTTTCATTTGGATTCATGTCCAGAGACTGAGATGGCCACTGGAAAAATATTGATTTTGTGATCAATTAACCACTTATTTGTGGATTTTGATTAGTGCTTAGTTTTATTGTCTTGGTTCTTAACAAGGGCCCCAGTACCCATATCTTAGTTTTTTTGTATTACTTGTTAAACTAAATCTATTTCTCTGAGCAATTGCATTAGTATAAAATATAATACAAAAATAAATAATTGCATGCGATATTGATCAGTATTTGTATAATTTATTTTATACATTTTAGCTCATTTCCATGAAGGGTGCCATAAATTATGGACCTGTCTGTTTTCTCTATAAAATGACCATCTTCAGTTGGGAGAGTTGATCCTCTTACGTGACGTTGTCATGTAATAGCATGTCAGTTGTGTGTCGTTCATGTTTAAGTTGGCCCATCTAAACCCGTCAGTCTCAGGGGTAGTACTTATCTACTCCATTGAAAAGTAATCGAAGGTTAGACTTGCCTGGGTAAATATGTTGCCGCTCAACTGGAGAATCTCTCATTGACCGACTGACAGACATAGGAGAGTATTGATTTTGTGCGTGTTGGCAATGGGGGAGATTAGATTGTCAGAAAGCATTAGCTGATTGTGTGTGTGTGTGTGTGTGTGTGAGAGAGAGGATGTTTGTGTGTGTGTGTCCTTTGGGAAGGCAGTTATTACCACTGAGCGCTAGTGGAGCTTGGGGAAGGGGCCAGGGCCTGTGTTAAGTGGACTGACCCGTTTTCAGTTTTCACCACTCATTGCACAGCTGCCTTCTGTAAATGGTATTTTGCTTGTATAAAGTACAAAGGTAGGCTATAGGCTTATCACTTCTCTATCTCTTCACTAGAAAGGTAATAATTATTCACGCTCCACCTGTCTTCCTCTTCCCTGTTTGCATTTGTAATTTGTTAACGTACACAGAGCGCTACGATTATTGACTCTCTTCCTGAATTTCACACACAGCCTCCTTGCTATGTTAGCCTACAGAGAATGGCCTCTCACTGTGTATACACAACGGGTTTCTGAGGCTATTTCTCCCCTTTTGTTGAAATGAATTGAAATTAACTGTTGAAAATGAAATAACTGATATGCTTACACTTTGTCATTCTTGTGAGGAATGTCTAGAATGAGGGATGCACATTTTAATGTTCTGAATACCACTGCTGTTGCAAGATGATAAATCAGAATAGTTGGAGAATGCCTCAGTAAGCTTTAGAGTAGATGTTCAGTTTGAATAGACAACAGATCTATTGCTTGACTAAACAGTAAGTACATTCTGCCTCAGTAATTACACAATGTGGGCACTCCTGCGTCATTGGAACAGTCGGACCAGGATCTCATGGACTTAAGGCACGGATACACCGGTTGGGTTTTCCGCCCATAATTTGTAAAGAGACTCTACATGTAGAAATTGGCGAATTCAGCAGTCAGACGCCCACCGACAGGGTGGTCCCTAAAACCCACCGCTCCTTCAGCAAGCGATTGAACGTAGACAAACGGCAGACTGTAATTTGGTGCGATGTGTTTTCTCCTTTTAGTTAGTTGGACTCATGTCTCTGTTGACCATTTAGAGCTCCTGAAGTAATTTAACATGATGGCTGCTCCGGACTTGGATTCTCTTTAGGAATGGTACTACTGTTCACTGAATTTGTTTGTATTAGTTAGCCTAGCTCTACAATGTGTGTTGGTTTCAGAGTTGTCTCTTTCAGTGCAGTGCTTCAACCAGCTCATTTCTAGCACCTCTCTCTGCCCTGTTGTTTTAGTCGTCCATCACTACAGATAAAGGCCAGTCTCTCTCGGTGGCCTTTCCCTCTGGCCTTTACCATACAATGAATTAGTGATGCACCAGCTCAGTGTTTACTGGGACTTTATGGTTGTTTATGGCGGACGTCTTTATCTCCTTGACCTACTACACTTTCTTTATTCTCCCCAATTTCGATCTTGTCTCATCGCTGCAACTCCCCAACGGGCTCGGTAGAGGCGACGGTCGAGTCATGCGTCCTCCCGCCAAACCGCCCTTCTAAACACCCGCCCACTTAACCCGGAAGCCAGCTGCACCAATGTGTCGGAGGAAACTCTGTTCACCTGACGACCGAGGTCAGCCTGCAGGCGCCTGAGGTCAGCCACAAGGAGTCGCTAGAGCGCGATGAGTCAAGTAAATCCCCCCTGTCCCCTCCCCTAACCCAGACGGCGCTGGGCCAATTGTGCGCCACCCTATGGGACTCCTGATCACGGCCGGTTGTGACACAGCCCGGGATCGAACCTAGGTCTGAAGTGACGCCTCAAGTACTGCAATGCGGTGCCTTACACCGCTGCGCCACTCGGGAGTCCGGAAGCCTGCATGTTTTATCTGAACGCAGAGCAGTGCCAGACGTACACACACAGCCTTTCTGGGAACTGGTCACAGTTGTTCACATTTTTCCTTAATGAAGAAGCCTCTTAATGAGTGTTTCCCAGGCAGTCAGGCAGACATTTCTAGGTTAGCCCTGTCTGTCTGTCACAGCTACACATGCCCAATTAGGATAATCAGTTAAACAGAAGATGATTGTGACCATGATTGTGTCACTCTTGCTGCTGGTGAGTCTCTGATCCACCTCTACGCAGACGACACCATTCTGTATACTTCTGGCCCTTTTTTGGACACTGTGTTAACAACCCTCCAGATGAGCTTCAATGTCATACAACTGTCCTTCCATGGCCTCCACCTGCTCTTAAATACAAGTAAAACCCAAATGCATGCTCTTCAACCGATCGCTGCCTGCACCTGCCCGCCCGTCCAGCATCACTACTCTGGACGGTTCTGACTTAGAATATGTGGACAACTACAAATACCTAGGTGTCTGGTTAGACTGTAATCTCTCCTTCCAGACTCATATAAAATATCTCCAATCCAAAGTTAAATCTAGAATCGGCTTCCTATTCGCAACAAAGCATCCTTCACTCATGCTGCCAAACATACCCTCATAAAACTGACCATCCTACCGATCCTTTATTTTGTAAATGACATCGCCGAAGTAGTCTCCAATACCCTACTCAATAAATTGGATGCAGTCTATCACAGTGCCTTCCGTTTTGCCACCAAAGCCCCATATACTACCCACCACTGCGACCTGTACGCTCTCGTTGGCTGGCCCTCGTTTCATACTCGTCACCTAACCCACTGGCTCCAGGTCATCTACAAGACCCTGCTAGGTAAAGTCCCCCCTTATCTCAGCTCGCTGGTCACCATAGCAGCACCCACCTGTTCCACGCGCTCCAGCAGGTATATCTCTCTGGTCACCCCCAAAACCAATTCCTCCTTTGGCCGCCTCTCCTTCCAGTTCTCTGCTGCCAATGACTGGAACGAACTACACAAATCTCTGAAACTGGAAACACTTTTCTCCCTCACTAGCTTTAAGCACCAGCTGTCAGAGCAGCTCACAGATTACTGCACCTGTACATAGCCCACCTATAATTTAGCCCAAACAACTACCTCTTTCCCTACTGTATTTATTTATTTTGCTCCTTTGCACCCCATTATTTATATTTCTACTTCGCACATTCTTCCACTGCAAATCCACCATTCCAGTGTTTTACTTGCTATATTGCGTTTACTTCGCCACCATGGCCTTTTTTTGCCTTTACCTCCCTTATCTCACCTCATTTGCTCACATCGTATATAGACTTATTTTTCTACTGTATTATTGACTGTTTGTTTTACTCCGTGTTGTTGTATGTGTCAAATTGCTTTGCTTTATCTTGGCCAAGTCTCAATTGTAAATGAGAACTTGTTCTCAACTTGCCTACCTGGTTAAATAAATGTGAAATTAAAAAAACTTCCACACTCACACATATTGTTCTCATGCTGACTAACTTTTATTGAGACATATAAAAGTCACACAGACACATGCTAGTGCAGAGCGATTAGTGCTTTTTGAGGTTGTTTCGGTTCTAAATTATTTATTTATTTTACATTAAATGCACTATGCAATATGTGGGTTGAATTCCATAACAACACAGAATAAAACGATTAATAAAAGTCCCATGATGGTAGTGACTGCCCATTACGGCTCACTTGTTAACCATCATTTATTCACTTTACTTTTATAAAATATTTCAGTTATTGTGTAGTATATATTACATATGTTTTATTTGATGACTTTATTATTTTATTCCAAGTAATCATCTCATCTCCATAGAGCAGCTGCGTCTGCTGTCTGACAAAATCCCTATTTTGTAGTTCTTCAAAGGAAATAAGGCATACTTTTATGACTGCTGAATACCAACTATCAATCACAGATCAGGGGTTTCCAAGCCCCCCTTCCAGCATTGGGGAACATCCCGCTCCCCCCACGTCTATTTCTATGGGAACAAGCACTTTTAATTACAAACTGTTCACACCCCTCTTGTTGTTTGAGAGGAAAAAAGAAACTCAATTTCCTATAATTCTACATATTTTGTCATGGGGTGCAGAGAATTGTGCAGTTATAAAGCTAATGTTCTTGCAATTTTATACATTTTGCCATGTCTAATGTGTGTCCATGTGATATTTGAGTGACACAAACATTACAACAAAATCTATGGGCTAAAAAAAACCAAAAAAACATGAGCTGACATGGGCTAGTTGATCCGGACATTTCTTACAAATTATAAATAGCTCTCGAAGGTAGGCAGTGACTGACGTGATGAGGAAAACTGATGATGTACTATCTAATTTCGAAATTGCACCTTGTAATAGTAGAATGCACAACTTTCAAGAGTAAGTTGAAAGCTGGACAGAGTTGGGAGAGTAGACCACTACCTGGAAAAACATTATCTAAGTCAGAGATATCTCGCAAAGTAACAGCTGCTCTCTGTATCTCACATTCTCGCATTCTTGTCTCTTCCGTAGCAGGCTTTAAAAAAAAACAGACCGGACAAGTAGATGCGCAATGGATTATGGTCATTGTCATTAGTTTAGCACATAAAACGTGGTAATTATGTGGAATATTGTCCTGTTGGAAACCACAACACACTACTAAATTAGAGTTAAGGCTGGATCTGATTTCTCTCACAGAAAAAAACTAAATGAAAGTATTATAGGAATTTCATTCCTCTGTTCTAATACCCAATTAAAAGTAAACACTCTGTCAATTCATAAGAATTTGTAAGACCCTTATTTTATAGAAATAGACAGAGCCCGGTCTTAAAGTCAAATAGCAGCCTTTATTCACGAGAGTACTGCTCCTTACACATTTTACCACAGGTTATAAACTGAAAATGACGTCAGCGTTTTCTAAATGTTCTGTCTCTTCTTGACACTGGTAGAAAGGCTCTATAGTTCTCAAGCCTTCCCTCCTCGCCTAGAGCCAAGGTCAGCCAGTGTAGATAAGCATTCTAGTCAGTCTGGAGAAATAGTTAATTCATTTCTACCAAGGAACAGACAGTCATTGTTCTAAACTCTTGACCACATTCACACACATTATATTCAGTACTGGGATCAAGAAAGACAACTCATACACATACAGAATAGTATTCTGATTAGTACATATACAGTAACATAATCGTATTCGGATTAGTACATATACAGTAACATAATAGTATTCTGATTAGTCAGTCCTGATTGAAATGTATACATAATTAGTCATCATTGATAAAAATTCCCTTAACAGAAAGTCAAATAATTTGAACCGACATCGGTCAATTATTCTGAAAAAAATATATAAACGCAACATGCAACAATTTCAACAATTTTGCTTAGTTACAGTTAATGTAAGGAAATGCCTGCCCATTCCAAATATGCCTGCCCATACCAAAACCTCACCGCCACCATGGGGCACTCTGTTCACAACGTTGACGATCAGCAAACCACTAGCCCACACAACGTCATACCCGTGGTCTGCGGTTGTGAGGCCGGTTGGACGTTCTGCCAAATTTTCAAAAAATCCGGAGGCAACTTATGGTACGGAAATGAACATTAAATTCTCTGGCAACAGCTCTGGTGGGCCAATTGCATGCTCCCTCAAAACTTGAGATATATGTGACATTGTGTTGTGATAAATCCACACATTTTAGTGGCTTTTTATTGTCCCCGGCACAAGGTGCACCTGTGTAACGATCATGCTGCTTAATCAGCTTCTTGATATGTCACATCTGTCAGGTGGATGGATTGTCTTGACAAAGGATCAAATGCTCACTAACAGGGATGTAAACAAATGTGTGCACAAAATTTTAGAGTAATAATGGAAAATGTCATCTTTTCTTTCAGCTCATGAAACACAGTAGTTTAAAACCCGAAAAAGAACAAGTATTTCAGTTAATCGCTCAGCACTAACACACCTACAGAAACTTCCACACACAGATAGAAACATAGATGCGCGAGCACAGACACAAACAAGCACACACGGATAGACACACACAGACACAAAGGAACACACACACACACAGCAAAGAACATGCAAATGGGAACACACAGATAGAAACACAGACAGACCGGCAAACCTAAAAACGGAGAGTGGTGGAGAACGACAGTAAAGGCCAGCGTGTTTGTGTGTGTTGGAGAACTGCAGGCAGTGTCGTGATAGAGGAGAGCGAGAGAGCATAGGCCGACTGGCTGACCTACATTCACCCCAATCCCCGTATTAGATCCTCTCAACCCCCTCCCACTGGATACACCATGATGGGTAGGAGGTGGCAGTCCACAAGTTAGACTGGATTCTCAGCTTATTCTATGAATCTTCCAACTGGGAATTCTGGAAGAGCAGGGAATGTTGGGACAGTTTGTTGGGAATGTTTGACTATCTATTTATCTTTGAGGCCGTTATCCATTCTCCATCTTCATGTAGCTCTGTCTGATGATATGGCGATTCTCTCCCAAGCATGCAGGCCTCTAACTCTGTAGATAATATAAGGAAAGAGAATACATTTGGGCTATGTAATAAAAACTTTAGACTGTAACTTCGTAACATAACGATAGTTTTGGTCATGTAGTGTACATAATCCTGCCTTGACACCTCAAATCTCATTCCAAAATCATGGCTATTAATATGGACTTGGTCCCCCCTTTGCTGCTATAACAGCCTCCACTCTTCCCGGAAGGCTTTCCACTAGATTTTGGAACATTGCTGCTGGCACTTGCTTCCATTCAGCCACAAGAGCATTAGCATTAGAATTTTTTTTCTACTGTATTATTGACTGTGTTTTGTTTATTCCATGTGTAACTCTGTGGTGTTGTTTGTGTCGCACTCCTTTGCTTTATCTTGGCCAGGTCGCAGTTGCAAATGAGAACTTGTTCTCAACTAGCCTACCTGGCTAAATTAAGGCGAAATAAAAAAATTAAAAGTGAGTTTGGGCACTGATGTTGGGGGATTTAGGCATGGCTCGCAGTCGGTGTTCCAATTCATCCCAAAGGAGTTCGAAAGGGTTGAGGTCAGGGCTCTGTGCAGGCTAGTCAAGTTCTTCCACACCGATCTTGACAAATCATTTCTGTATGGACCCTGCTTTGTGCACATGCTGAAACAGGAAAGGGCCTTCCCCAAACTGTTGCTACGAAGTTGGAAGCACAGAATCGTCTTGAATGTCTTTGTGTGTTGTAGCATTAATATTTCCCTTCACTGGAACTAAAGAGCCTAGCCCGAACCATGAAAAACCGCTCCAGACCATTATTCTAACTGCACCAAACTTTACAGTTGGCATATGGCATTGGGGCAGGTAGCAGTCCCCTGGCATCCGCCAAACGCAGATTTGTCCGTCGGACTGCCAGATGGTGAAGCGTGATTCATTGCTCCAGAGAACGTTTTTCCACTGCTCCGGAGTCCAATGGTGGTGATATTTACACCACTCTAGCCGACGCTTGGCATTGCGCAAGGTGATATTAGGCATGAGTGCAGCTGCTCGGCTATGGAAACCCATTTCATAAAGCTCCCGACGAACAGTCTTTGTACTGACGTTGCAGTCTGGAACTCTTTAGTGAGTGTTGCAGCTGAGGACAGACACATTTTATGTGCTACACGCTTCAGAAAGAGGAAGTACATTAGAGTGTCTAGTTTGAGAAACTGATGCCTCACAAGTCCTCAACTGGCATCTTCATTAAATAGTACCCTCAAAACACCAGTCTCAATGTCAACAGTGAAGTGGCGACTCTGGGATGCTGGCCTTAAGTTCCTTGCTAGCATAAACTTATCTTAGATTTTTTTGATATCTTATCATAATCACTAGTTAACTACACACGGTTGATGATATTACTAGGTTAACTAGCTTGTCCTGCGTTGCATATAATTAATGCGGTGCCCGTTAGTTTCTCATCGAATCACAGATTTACCTAACCATAAACAACAATGCCTTTCTTAAAATCAATACACAGAAGTATTTTTTTTAAAACCCTGCATATTTAGTTAAAAGAAATTCATGTTAGCAGGCAATATTAACTAGGAAAATTGTGTCACTTCTCTTGCCTTCATTGCCCGCAGAGTCAGGGTATATGCAACAGTCTGGGCAGCTTGGCTCGTTGCTTACTAATTTGCCAGAATTTTACGTAATTATGACATAACATTGAAGGTTGTGCAATGTAACAGCAATATTTAGACTTAGGGTTGCCACCCATTCGATAAAATACGTAACGGTTCTGTATTCCACTGAAAGAATAAACGTTTTGTTTTCGAAATTATAGTTTCCGGGTTTTGACAATATTAATGACCAAAAGCTCGTATTTCTTGTGATTTATTATATTATAATTAAATTTATGATTTGATATTTGATTGAGCAGTCTGACTGAGTGGTGGTAGGCAGCAGCAGGCTCGTAAGCATTCATTCAAAAAGCACTTTACTGCATTTGCCAGCAGCTTGCTGCACAGCGCTGTTTATGACTTCAAACCAAACAACTCCTTAGATTAGGCTGGTAATTCTAACGTGCCTATACAAACATCCAATAGTCAAAGGTAAATTAAATATAAATGGTATAGAGAGAAATAGTCGACGTGTCATAATTCCTATAATAACTACAACCTAAAACTTCTTAACTGGGAATATTGAAGACTCATGTTAAAAGGAACCACCAGCTTTTATATGTTCTCATGTTCTGAGCAAGGAACTTAAACGTTAGCTTTTTTACATGGCACATATTGCACTTTTACTTTCTTCTCCAACACTGTGTTTTTGCATTATTTAAACCAAATTGAATGCTTATTTATTTGAGACTAAATAGATTTTATTTACGTATTATTTTAAGTTAAAATACGTGTTCATTATTAATTCAATATTGTTGTAATTGTCATTATTACAAGTGCGTATCTATCTATCTTCAACAATCGGTATTGACTTTTTGGTCCTCCAATAATCGGTATCGGTGTTGAAAAATTGTCTTAGGTCGACCTCTAGTACGTACGGTCACTGTGGGGATGACGTCGTCGATGCACCGATTGATGAAGCCGGTGACTGAGGTGGTATGCTCCTCAATGCCATTGGATGAATTCCGGAACATATTCCAGTCTGTGCCAGCACAACAGTCCTGTAGCGTAGCATCCGTGTCATCTGACCACTTCCGTATTGAGCAAGTCACATGTACTTCCTGCTTTAGTTTTTACTTTTAAGCAGGAATCAGGAGGATATAATTATGCTAAGAATTTTCCAAATGGAGGGCGGTGAAGAACTGTGTGTGGATTAATGGTGGTCAAGAGTTTTATTTTCTCTGGTTGCACATGTTACTTGCTGGTAGAAATGAGGTAAAACTGATTTAAGTTTGCCTGCATTAAAGTCCCCGGCAACTTGGAGCGCCACTTCTAGATGAGCATTTTCTTGTTTGCTTATGATCTTATTAGAGTTGTTTGAGTGCAGTCTTAGTGCCAGCATCAGTTTGGTGGTAAGTAGACGTCTACGAATAATATAGATGAGAACTCTCTTGGTAGATGGTGTGGTCTACAGCTTCTTCAAGTTCGAGGTTAGTAAACTCTGTTCTGATGTCCAGAAGTTATTTTCGGTCATAAGAGATGGTGGCAGCAACATTATGTACAAAATAAGTAAACTCCCCATCATGTGATTTTCCTTGACATATTTTACTTACCAGACACCACAATGGCAATATTTTAATAGCCAATACTGGCAACGATGACAGGCTGCTGGCCTCATGTTTTATTACAAATCAATGATGCTGTATTAAGATTTACACTGTGGAATATAAAAGGGTACATAGGGCTTCACATGAGTCTGAATTTACCAGTCATGTACAGAAGGTTTATGTTTTGAATAAGCAGTGCTTAATGAAGCATATAAAGCCATATGGCTGCAGTTATAATGCCTCTATAGCCCTGTGCTCAGTCAGCTGGCTCTCATGCCCTTGTCACCCAGCACAACAGATGGCATGATGCGTTGCATGGCAACACAGGCAAGCCCCTGTGGTGTATGGGGAGTACATAGTAGTTGAGTGATAGGTGGGTGGTCCATTAGCTGTGTTGTCAACCACGTCAGTGACTGACACATGGGTTGGTCCCGCCCCTCTGGGTCCGGTTCATATTAGGCCTCTTGTCTATGTAGGCCTATATGCCACTGAGGATTTCAAATTCTCTCCGACACTGCTTTAATTTTCAATTTGGTCATCATAGCTAGATCCTTTCAATACTACTGTGTGTTGTGGAGAGAGGCTTTCTAGCCAGAGTCTCTCTAGCTGAAGGGCCTAGACATTAATAATATGCATACCACTGTGCTCCACACTCTCATGCTCCAAGTGCATTCTCCGAGCCACGTAGCCATATTGACTGAGAATGGACGAACCCATTTACTGAACCTTCCTCCATCTAGCCAGGACAATGGCAATAGAGATGAAACAAGATATACAGAAAGCAAATTTGTAATTTTTATTTTACCTTTATTTAACTAGGCAAGTCAGTTAAGAACAAATTCTTATTTTCAATGATGGCCTAGGAACAGTGGGTTTAACTGTCTGTTCAGGGGCAAATGTTTTACTTCATACTGTAACTATCAGCTAGCTATATGTGAATTGTAATAATGTAGCTAACTAGATAGTATAACAGGCAAAAATGGTATCCAAGGTAGATGTCAATTCTTCGTGGGTAGCTAGCTAACAATTATTTGTGTAGGGGGCAGTATTTTGATGTTTGGATGAAAAACGTACCCAAATGAAACTATTTCTCAGGCCCAGAATCTAGAATATGCATGTAATTGTCAAATTAGGATAGAAAACATTCTAAAGTTTCCAAAACTGTCAAAATATTGTCTGTTAGTATAACATAACTGATATTGCAGGCGAAAACCTGAGGAAAATCCAACCCGGAAGTGCTGTTTTTCCTGAAAGCTCTCTGTTCCATTGCCTGCCTTCGCTCCATTTAAAGGGATATCAACTAGATTCCTTTTCGTATGGCTTCCACATGTTGTGAACAGTCTTTAGACATAGTTTCAGGCTTTTATTTTGAAAGATCACATCGCGTCATTGTATGGCTGGGTGCCAGCAGCATTTTGCATGCGCAATAGCTTGGAGCAGACATTTTCTCTTTCTCTCCTATTGAAGAAGCTACAGTCCCGGTTGAAATATTATTGATTATATATTGTAAAAACAACCTGAGGATTGATTATAAAAAACGTTTGACATGTTTCTACGAACTTTACGGATACTATTTGGAATTCTCGTCTGCCCGAACGTGACCGCTCGAGCCTGTGGATCTCTGAACATAACGCGCCAACCAAATGGAGGTATTTTGGATATAAAATAATAATTATTGCACAAAAGGAACATTTATTGTGTAACGGGGAGTCTCTTGAGTGCAAACATCCGAAGAACATCAAAGGTCAGCGATTCATTTTATTGCTTTTCTGAGTTTTGTGACCAATCTACTTGGCTGCCAGCTGTTTGTAATGTTTTGTCTGCTGAGAGAGATGTCCTTACATAAATGCTTGGTATGCTTTCGCCGAAAAGCTTTTTTGAAATCTGACACGCCAGGTGGATTAACCTCTAGCGTCGAGCAATCCCGTATCCGGGAGCGTAATCATAGCCTCAAGCTCATTACCATAACACATTTAACTATTCATGAAAATCGCAAATGAAATGAAAGAAATATATTCACTCACAAGCTTAGCCTTTTGTTAACAACACTGTCATCTCAGATTTTCATAATATGCTTTTAAACCATAGCTACACAAGCATTTGTGTAAGAGTATTGATAGCCTAGCATAGCATTAAGCCTAGCATTCAGCAGGCAACATTTTCACAAAAACAAGAAAAGCATTCAAATAAAATAATTTACCTTTGAAGAACTTCGGATGTTTTCAATGAGGAGACTCTCAGTTAGATAGCAAATGTTCATTTTTTTCCCAAAATATTATTTGTGTAGGAGAAATCGCTCTGTTTTGTTCATCACGTTTGGCTAAGAAAAAAACCCGAAAATGCAGTCACTACAACGCCAAACTTTTTTCCAAATTAACTCCATAATATCGACAGAAACATGGCAAACGTTGTTTAGAATCAATCCTCAAGGTGTTTTTCACATATCTATTCGATGATAAATCATTCGTGGCAGTTGGGTTTCTCCTCAGTAGCAAACGGAAAAGTACTGCAGCTGGAGATTACGCAATAATTGCGACGGAGGACACCAAGCGACCACCTGGTAAATGTAGTGTCTTATGGTCAATCTTCCAATGATATGCCTACAAATATGTCACAATGCTGCAGACACCTTGGGGAAACGACAGAAAGTCTAAGCTCATTCGTGGCCCATTCACAGCCATATAAGGAGTCATTGGAACACAGCGCCTTCAAAATCTGGGGCACTTCCTGTTTGAAATTTCATCTACCTCATCTACAGGTTTTGCCTGTAGCATCAGTTCTGTGGCACTCACAGACAATATCTTTGCAGTTTTGGAAACGTCAGAGTGTTTTCTTTCCAAAGCTGTCAATTATATGCATAGTCGAGCATCTTTTCGTGACAAAATATCTTGTTTAAAACGGGAACGTTTTTCATCCAAAAATTAAAATTAAAATATCCAAGAAGTTAACAACAAGCTAAGCTGTGTTTTGCTATATTGCACTTGTGATTTCATGAAAATTTAACTTTTTGTAATTTAATTTTAATTTGGTGCTCTGCAATTCAGCGGATGTTGACGAAAATGATCCCGCTAATGGGATGGGTGCATCAAGAAGATAACAGTAGTAGCTAGCCAGTTAGCTCTATTGACTTACTATGGGCTTGCGACCTATGCACACTACAGTGGGTATTGTAGGCACCCAATACCCACAGTCTGTTTCATTTTGTCTTAGTTAAATCTTACAAAACAGTACATTGGTTATGTACAGTACCAGTCAAAAGTTTGGACACACCTACTCATTCAAGGGTTTTTCTTTATTTTGACTATTTTCTATGAAATAACACACATGGAATCATGTAGTAACCAAAAAAGTGTTAAACAAATCAAAATATATGTTATATGAGATTCTTCAAAGTAGCCACCTTTTGCCTTGATGGCAGCTTTGCACACTCTTGGCATTCTCTCAACCAGCTTCACCTGGAATGCTTTTCCAACAGTCTTGAAGGAGTTACCGCATGTGCTCAGCAGTTATTGGTTGCTTTTCCTCCACTCTGCAGTCCAACTCATCCCAAACCATCTCAATTGGGTTGAGGTTGGGTGATTGTGGAGGCTAGGTCATCTGATGCAGCACTCCATCGCTCTCCTTCTTGGTCAAATAGCCCTTACACAGCTTGGAGGTGTGTTGGGTCATTGTCCTGTTGAGAAACAAATGATAGTCCCACTAAGTGCAAACCAGATGGGATGGCATATCGCTGCATAATGCTGTTGTAGCGATGCTGGTTGTGCGTGCCTTGAATTCTAAATAAATCACTGACAGTGTCACCAGAAAAGCACCATCACACCACCACCTCCATGCTTCATGGTGGGAACCACACATGCAGAGATCATCCGTTCACCTACTCTGCGTCTCACAAAGACACGGCTATTGGTACCAAAAATCAGACCAAAGGACAGATTTCCACCGGTCTAATGTCCATTGCTCGTGTTTCTTGGCACAAGCAAGTCTCTTCTTCTTATTGGTGTCCTTTTAGTAGTGGTTTCACACAGTCTCCTCTGAACAGTTGATGTGTCTGTTACTTGAACTTTCTGAAGCATTGATTCGGACTGCAAATTTTTGAGGCTGGTAACCCAAATGAACTTATCCTCTGCAGCAGAGGTAACTCTGGGTCTTCCTTTCCTGTGGCGGTCCTCATGAGAGCCAATTTCATCATAGCGCTTGATGGTTTTTGTGACTGCAATTGAAGAAACTTTCAATGTCCTTGAAATTTTCTGGATTGACTGACCTTCATGTCTTAAAGTAATGATGGACTGTCGTTTCTCTTTGCTTATTTAGCTGTTCTTGCCATAATATGGACGTGGTCTTTTACAAAATAGGGCTACAGTATATTCTGTATATCACCCCTACCTTGTCACAACAAAACTGATTGCTCAAATGCATTGAGAAGGAAAGAAATTCCACAATTGAACTTTTAACAAGGCACACCTATTAATTGAAATAAATTCCAGGTAACTACCTCATGAAGCTGGTTGAGAGAATGCCAAGAGTGTGCAAAGCTGTCATCAATGCAAATGGTGGCTACTTTGAAGAATGTCAACACTTTTTGCTTCCTACATGATTCCATATGTGTTATTTCATGATTTTGATTTCTTCACTATTATTCTACAATGTTGAAAATAGTAAAAACCCTGAGTAGGTGTGCTAAAACCTTTGACTGGTACTATATGTGCTTTTGTGCTTATTCAAGTATCCTCAGTAATGGCATTATGTAGTAATGCCACGGCTGCTCTGTGTTGTAGTAGTTATTCTGTAGTAGCCTATAGCCCTGGATAACATACTAGTTTTTGCACTACAGTATTCATTCAGCTGTGTCCAGCTTGTTGTGGGGCAGGTTCAATCTATCTTGTCCAGAATGTCCAGCCTACACATTTCCCACATTAGTTCCCTTCTCGCTCTCTCTCCCTCTCGCACTCTCATTGTCCACCCTCTCTCTCCCCCACCCTCTCTCTCGCTCTTCCCCCCCACCCTCTCTCTCCCCCCACCCTCTCGACCCACCCTCTCCATCTTACTCTCGCTCTTCAACATGGGTCTGTGTTTCCCATCATTCTTTATGCACTGTATCCTAACCCTTCTCCTCTCTCTCCTTCAGATTTCAACTATAACACAGACGGGTATGACGGTGATGCAGCAGAGGATCATAAGAGTCAGGACGGTTCAGAGACCATGCCCTTCATAGACGAGTCCCCCACCATCTCCCCCAGCCTGTGTGCATGCGGCCCTGATGGAGATGCCATCTCCCCTGTCCCACCAGAGGACCTGCTGCCCGGGGTGAGTCCCATACACACATGTGTTTACGCACAGACACTAGGGGTGAAAGAGTTGACAAAACTCACGGTACGATACGGTGGTGTCACAGTTCGGTATTTTCCATGTATTCTAATAGTAAACATGGGTAGCTTGAATTCCCAGGAGCATATGGAAACAAAGGGACAACAGAAAACAGCAGTGCCTGTCTTATAACATGAAATAAAATAGTCATTTAAAACGGAAATTAAATAGTCAATTAAAACAGAATTTCTGTGCATAGTCCAGCAGCATATATCCAAATTAAGTCACATAGCAGTGCCTTAAACAAAATAGGACCACTTAAGACTGGTTACTTGAAAATCTGATAAAAATGTTTATATTTTTTTCAAGTTTTTCTTTGAGAAGATTAGTCTATCTGCAGTGAGGACAGATCGGTTTGCTGTGGCAATGTCAGCTGCTGTGGAGAATAGCCTCTCGCTAGGGACAGAGGTCCCAGGCACAGCCAGGTAGCGCCTTGCTAACATGGCAACATGAGGTTATATTAACTCTTTGGTCTTCCACCATGTAAGTGGATCAGCATCTGAGGAATACAGTCCACTTCCCTGTATGAGGTCACCTCCTCCTCTACGACCTTGACCTTTGACTTGGTTCCCTGCTCCTGTGTCGTGAACAACTCCCCAGACACTATTATTACAATTATTGCTTTATAGTTAATTGTTAAATCACTAATTAATAAATGTCACATTAACAAAATAAATAAAATATCTGTTGTATATTGGTCACAATCTCTGCTGTGACTTCATTGTAGACTCTCAGACAAGCAGCAGCATCCAGGTGCAGTAGGGACTTGAGCCGGGAGTTCAAAGCAGTGCTCTTGTGTAAGAAGTCTTTGACACCGGGGTGAGCATATTTAGGCTCCAGGTTAACTCTGATAGCAGTCATGACACCCCTTACTGCGGGTTCATCTAATTCAGATGAAGATGGCGTAGCAGTGCAGACTTGATTTGTTGTCCTCTCGTTTACTTTTTGTATTTTTTTTATTTTTTGTATATATTCCAATTTATTTTTCAATCTCTTTTTCCACTTTTAAATTAAATAAACCTTCCGGTAACCCGCCTCACTCAATGTGACACGAATCTGCTATTGTTTTAGACCCTATAGCCAAAAGTTTCATCAAAAGGTAGCCAGCTAATTATCTAAGTTAATAGCTATTTAGTCATTGTTAGCCACTGCTTGCGGCCTATACCCTCTGCTCAGGCACCAGATGTTTTTTTAGCCTGGATAATACCTGCCAGCCTCGGACTGTTTACGGACTGCCGTAAACCCTGGACCATTGATCCTCACAGCTAGCTAGCTGCCACTGAGTGACCCTGCCCCGAAGCTAGCCCTGAGCCGGGCGCCTCTCCCGGCTAGCAAACGAAATTACCACAACTACAATACCTCTTTCGCCATCTGGCCCGGTCCCTTCGTCGACACGGCACACCGCGGTACCACCACGACTGTTCTGCAGACGTAATTCCATCAGTTCACCTCCTTTGGCCGCCTTAAATCCGTAAACATGGGTACCCTCAGATATTATCCTGACTAACTTGCCCTCCAAATACACCTCCGCTGTTTTCAATCAGGATCTCAACGACCACCCCTCATCACTGTCAAACGCTCCCTAAAACACTTCTGCGAACAGCCCTTTCTAATTGACCTGGCCCTGGTATCCTGGAAGGATATTGACCTCATCCCGTCAGTCGAGGATGCCTGGTCGTTCTTTAAAAGTAATTTCCTCACCATCTTAAATAAGCATGCCCCTTTAAAAAAATGTAGAACTAAGAACAGATATAGCCCTTGGTTCACTCCAGACCTTACTGACCTCGACCAGCACAAAAACATCCTGTGGCGGACTGCAATAGCATCGAATAGTCCCCGCGATATGCAACTGTTCAGGGAAGTCAGGAACCAATACACACAGTCAGTTAGGAAAGCAAAGGTTAGTTTTTTCAAACAGAAATGTGCATCCTGTAGCTCTAACTCCAAAACGTTTTGGGACACTGTAAAGTCCATGGAGAACAAGAGCACCTCTCAGCTGCCCACTGCACTGAGGCTAGGCAACACGGTCACCACCGATAAATTCATGATAATCGAAAATGTCAATAATCATTTCTCTACGGCTGGTCACGCTTTCCTCCTGGCTACCCCAACCCCGGCCAACAGCTCCGCAACTACTTGCCCACTCCCCAGCGTCTCCTTCACCCAAATCCAGATCATAGATGTTCTGAAAGAGCTGCAAAACCTGGACCCGTACAAATCAGCTGGGCTAGACAATCTGGACCCTCTCTTTCTAAAGTTATCCGCCGCCATTGTTGCAACCCCTATTACCAGTCTGTTCAACCTCTCCGAGATCCCTAAAGATTGGAAAGCTGCCGTAGTCATCCCCTCTTCAAATGGTGTGACACTCTAGACCCAAACTGTTATAGACCTATATCCATCCTGCCCTGCCTTTCTAAAGTCTTTGAAAGCCAAGTTAATAAACAGATCACTTACCATTTTGAATCCCACCGTACCTTCTTCGCTGTGCATTTCGGTTTCCGAGCTGGTCACGGGTGCACCTCAGCCACGCTCAAGGTACTAAACCATATCATAACCGCCATCGGTAAAATACCGTACTGTGCAGCCGTCTTCATCGATCTGGCCACGGCTTTCGACTCTGTCAATCACCGTATTCTTATCGGCAGACTCAATAGCCTTGGTTTCTCAAATGACTACCTCGCCTGGTTCACCAACTACTTTGCAGATAGCGTTCAGTGTGTCAAATCGGAGGGCCTGTTGTTCGGACCTCTGGCAGTCTCTATGGGGTTACCACAGAGTTCAATTCTCGGGCCGACTCTTTTCTCTGTATATATCAACGATGTCGCTCTTGCTGCGGGTGATTCCCTGATCCACCTCTACGCAGACGACACCATTCTGTATACATCTGGCCCTACTTTGGACACTGTGTTAACTAACCTCCAAACGAGCTTCAATGCCATACAACACTCCTTCTGTGGCCTCCAACTGCTCTAGCAAAACCAAATGCATGCTTTTCAACCGATCACTGCCCGCACCCGCCCGCCCGACTAGCATCACTACTCTGGACGGTTCTGACCTAGAATACGTGGACAACTACAAATACCTAGGTGTCTGGCTAGACTGTAAACTCTCCTTCCAGACTCATATCAAACATCTCCAATCCAAAATCAAATCTAGAATCGGCTTTCTGTTTCGCAACAAAGCCTCATTCACTCACGCCGCCAAACATACCCTAGTAAAACTGACTCTTTTACCGATCCTCGACTTCGGCGATGTCATCTACAAAATAGCTTCCAATACTCTACTCAGCAAATTGGATTTAGTCTTTCACAGTGCCATCTGTTTTGTTACCAAAGTGCCTTATACCACCCACCACTGCGACATGTATGCTCCAGTCGGCTAGCCCTCGCTACATATTTGTCGCCAGACCCACTGGCTCCATGTCATCTATAAGTCTATGCTAGGTAAAGCTCCGCCTTATCTCAGCTCGCTGGTCACGATAACAACACCCACCCGTAGCACGCGCTCCAGCAGGTATATCACTGGTCATCCCCAAAGCCAACACCTCCTTTGGCCGCCTTTACGTCCAGTTCTCTGCTGCCAGTGACTGGAACGAGTTACAAAAAGTCGCTAAAGCTGGAGACATTTCTCTCACTAACTTTAAACATCAGCTATCTGAGCAGCTAACCCGATTGCTGCAGCTGTTCATAGTCCATCTGTAAATAGCCCACCCAATCTACCTACCTCATCCCCATATTGTTTTTATTTACTTTGCTTTTGTACACCAGTATCATTACTTTCACACCATCTGCTCATCTATCACTCCAGGGTTAATCTGCTAAATTGTAATTACTCCGCTACTATGGCCTATTTATTGCCTTACCTCCTCACGCCATTTGCACACACTGTATATAGACTTTCTTTTTTTTCTGTTGTGTTATTGACTGTACACTTGTTTATTCCATGTGTAACTCTGTGTTGTTGTTTCTGTCGCACTGTTTGCTTTATCTTTGCCAGGTCGCAGTTGTAAATGAGAACTTGTTCTTAACTAGCTTACCTGGTTAAATAAAGATTTTAGTGATGTTATATATATGCAGGCCTCAGCGTATCATGCAGCCCTCAGGTTCATTACAAATAAGAAACGTCTAATACATCATTGTGATCCCTACAGCGCTGTTGGCCGGTCGTCATTGACCTTGCGTAGGCTTAAACACTGGTATACACTGATTTATAAGGCCATATTGGGTAAAATGCCATTTTATCTTTTTTAGTCAGGTCAGTAAATACATATCAATTACGGTCACATTCTGATTTGCTTCTAACAGTGCCAAAAATTAGAACAGGTCATGGTAGAAATAGTTTTAGTTACTTAGCACCGTGGTCCTGGATATCTCTCTTGAACATTTTAAAATGTGATGATCTAGTTTTGTTGGTGGAGTTTAAACACTTGATCGATGTATATACCATAGAGTGTAATTGTTTTTAGTCCAGCTGTTTTTAGTCGAGATGTTTGTGTTTTTAATGTAATATGTAATTGTTGTACTGAACGTGTGTTAATAGTTTTGTTTAATGTTGTGTTAGTGTATGTAAGTTATTTTGTCTGAAACGTTGTCCCCCCTGCTGCTATTGGACCAGGTCTCTCTTGGAAAAGAGATGTAATCTCAATGAGAAAAAAACTTTATAAATAAAGTTAAAATAAAACATTTTCGAATAAAGGTAAAAATAAAAGATGCCACCATTGTTTTCAGGATCATTGTTTTCATAGGCAGGACCATGGAAACTGATGGAATGCTCTGTGCATTTCAGTGTTGTGACTGTTTTGAGAGGTTTGCACACTTTGATGACTTCCTCTGCTTGTTTGTCATTTTCAGACTAAGTCACAATATCTTTGACATTGTTCCTCACAGCTTGATCAGTCAGTGTAGAATACAGCTCAACTTTCTGCTCAAGGTATCTCTCAACCATGTCATGGCTTGAATTCCATCTATTAGGGACATCTTGGATTAGTTTGTGGTTTGGCAGCTCCAACATCTCCTGTTTTGTCTTGAAAACATGTGCAGAAGTTGTGTTTTTATGAAAGAAGGATACCACTTTCCTGATCTGTCCTATGAGGTGAGAGATTGGATTCACTGTCATTGCTTTTTGAAATGCTAGATTAATAACAAGAGCAAACCATCCTGTCTGTGGCCCCAATTCAGCTAGTACAACTGCATTTACAATATTTCCAGCGTTGTCAGTGGTCCCAGGAATTATTACATTATCCCCCTCCAACTTCCACACTGCAACTACTTCCCTTAGCTCCTCCCCCAAGTTTACACTGGTGTGACTCCTCTCAATGGCACGTGTTTGAAACACGTGGCTGTTTATCTCCCACTCTGCCGTAATGAAATGAGCCTTACAGTAAGGTAGCTAGCTCTCTGTAGCTCTAGACGTCCAACTGTTTGTTGTTAAAGCAACAGATTGCGTTTCTCACAATTCGCTCTCAAGTTGTTCTTAAAAAAAATGTTTTGTATAAGGTAGGTATTAATGTCTGGGGGAAAATGTGTACAGTAAGGAATAGTAAAGAGCGGCTCGGCCACTTTAAACATGTTTCTGAACCCCGCTTTCTCTACCACAGAGAAAGCACTCATATCTGCCTCTATGAATTTTGCTATCACTGAGTTGTTTTCTCTAACCTTACCGGAGTCGGCCTCATTATTGTTGCCTGAATGAAGGCTGTGGGGAGAAGTGGTTGCGGTTTCATTTTTTCACCTAGTCCCACGGAATGGCACTTTGGGGGTGTGTCGGCGCAAATGAGGAGTCTTGTTACTCATATTGCCACTGGAATAGGCTATCGGCAATGAACAGAGCCTACATGTTGTAGAAGTTGTTATCACCATTCTAATAGGCTATCAGTAATGAACAGAGTCTACGTGTTGTAGAAGTTGTATCCACCACTCTAATAGGCTATCAGCAATGAACAGAGCCTACATGTTGTAGAAGTTGTATCCACCACTCTAATAGGCTATCAGCAATGAACAGAGTCTACATGTTGTAGAAGTTGTATCCACCACTCTAATAGGCTATCAGCAATGAACAGTGTCTACATGTTGTAGAAGTTGTATCCACCACTCTAATAGGCTATCAGCAATGAACAGAGTCTACATGTTGTAGAAGTTGTATCCACCACTCTAATAGGCTATCAGTAATGAACAGAGTCTACATGTTGTAGAAGTTTTATCCACCACTCTAATAGTCTATCGGTAATGAACAGAGCCTACATGTTGTAGAAGTTTTATCCACCACTCGTTGGTAATCCCCGTTATAGTTTACAGGGAAACCGAAATGTTGCCAGACGGCAGACCTGAATGATACTGGGGGGTCTTCTAGTTCTGGCTCGCTATGTTGCTCCTTTGCATTTAGCTAACTTCTAATTCCTTCATAAGCTAACGTAAACTTGTACATCGCCTTGGTCTGTACAATTGCCCTTATTTTATTTTCAATACCATTGTAAAGCACAATTTCTCCCCTTTCCAACAGAATCAATTACATGACCTAAACACTGCCCGTTTCTGCATAATTCAAGCAGGCAATGAGTCCAGTCTGGTCCTTTTTTTTAAATGGCGGGTGGGGAAGCGAAACTAATGCTTGATAGTGACAAGGAGAGATCAGTGTGGGAAAATAGCTTTTTTTCACTCGATCTGTCCAACTTATCACCTTATCGCCTCTAAAATGTAAATAAAACACTGTAAAGAGTTTATATAATGTGTGTGTCGAATTTTAATAGATTTTTTTAGAGCGGTGCTAAAGTGATCTTCAGAAGTAAACAGCGGCTTTGAGAATGATGATAACATGCAATGATGAAGCAAAAAATGACTTGGTATTCCCCCCTTACCCCCGTCACTGTCCATTTCTTGTTTTTAAAGGATGAGAGGAGTGCTACACCTGGTGGAGAGAGATTGTAAGACAGAAATTGTTGCTTTATGCGTGCTGTATGTTACGACATGACACGTCTAGATGTAACGGAGGGTCCGATTCTCCAAGACTATAGAGCCATTACCATGTCGATCAACACTTGAATAGAAATCTAGTTCACACCCCCGGTTTTGAAGTCAACACAGTCGCTACAGTCCCATTCGTTTTCTTTGTAGCCTCGTTTGAATGTTGCGGTTGCGCACATTTTGTATGGAATGGGGTGAGTTTTCGTTAATTGCTGCTACGACGGTCTCTCAGCTCTGTTCTCGCTGGAGTGAAATAACTAATGAGCAGAGCTGCATACAGCTACGAGATGAAACAACTTCATAAAATAAAACAAGATTTTGATATTCAATCTATGCCAGTGGTTTATGCAATAATTTTTTTTTTTTACGAAATGTGAATATATATTTTCCTAGCTATAATATATGATTAATGTATTATTCGGTTCGCAGTGCGTACCGAACCGTGGACCCTGTACTGAACGATTCAATACGAATACACGTAGCGTTTCACCCCTAACACACACACTGGCGTAAAGGACAGTATTGCAGAGGTGCACAACTCCGGCTTGCAAGGTCTGGGGCCGGGTTACTTCTTACTCCTGTCAGTGCTTTTGCTGCAAACACTTCTTATTCCTACTGTGAGAGTAATTAATTGTGGTCACAACCAATGTTCCCTCTAATATTTTTCTGCTGAGCGCAAACTTGAACGTTGTGAAACATCTGTGCAACTTCTAGTGCGTGTTTACTGTGAACACTGAGGCTGTAACTACTTGAAATTGTAGTTTTAAGTGGCCAATTAGGCTAGAGTGGCTATTTGATCATAATGTAGGCCTACCACAGTGGACTCACATAAAAAACGATGGAGAAAATGCATCCCATAAGATTTTAACATGGAAATAGGAGTTATATTATTCAGCCTACAGTAGCAGCCAATGTGTGGTGTTCAATGTAGGCCTGCATTCCATGAGACTTTACAAAATTAAATATGCAGGGCATTGACATGTTTATCCACTTGTCCTTCAGAGAATGAGGTGACTGTAAATGTTGGTGTGTTGTTTGAAGCAAGACACCACCAATAAAATGCATTATTTTTCCCATACCATTATTACAGAAAATCTGACACATTATGCTACCTATTGGCTACTTAGCTCATCCAAGCCTCTCTCAAAATACAACACTGCCCTTTAGGACAAAAACAGCTCTACCTGACTCACTTTTCAAAGATGTCGAGAAATGTACACGTTTTGTGCTTTTGTAGGAAGCAACCACTCCCCTATTGCTGACTACAAATGATCTATAACTGGGCTAATAACTCACTAACTAACAAAGGATATGAACAACATGTGCACACGTGTAGCTCTTGTTTTGATCTCAACTGATGGCGAAACTCAAGTCACACCACATTATTGTACACAAATTCATGTTGTTATTCCTATGAACAGAGAAAGTGAAATATTCCTGGATATTAGAAAAACCCAAGCCTCTAATAATAACAGCCACGCAAGCCCATAGATGCACTTTCCTACTCATTCATTACTGCTGCAGTGCTTATTGTAGTGCTGAGTGGAAATAGGAAGAACACACATTTTATGGGTTATGAAAGCGTTGAATACAAAATAACAACTTAAACATGAACTTACTCATAAAACAGCAGCTCTTTACTGTATTTGTTGAGTCTCTGTAGTAATTTTTTTTAAACGTTTTGAAATCTCACAGTATCAACTTTTCTGTAGCTTTATTTTATGTGTGCTAAGTTATGGTAGACATTGTAATCTGAGCCATCCGATTGGCCATAGGTAGGCCTATGGTGCACTTGATTTTATCTCTTGGCATGCTGAGAAGGCTGAATTGGGTGCACCTACCAACATCAGCCGAGACAAAAAAAAATAGGAACAAGGCTTTATCATTGGGTTTTTTACAGAAATGTTTGTCGATCGACTAGGAATGCCTTGGAGATTGACCGGTTGGTGACCACTGCTCTAGAAAGTTGAGTGAAGTTCAATCTTGTGCATCTCTCTGTGGGCTGATATTTCTTCTGCACAGCAGTCCCAGAGAGCTGCGCGACAGTCTCTGGGTACTGCGTGTCCGCATGCAGTTTAGAGGGAACATTGCTCACAACTGCACTTCAAAACACAGTTTGAGAAGAAAGCCACAATGCTTTGTGGGAAATAAAGTCCTCCACTACCCACTGATGGTACAAATTACTGTCTTTGGTAATATTGTGCCTACTTCCTGTATGCCCATGTAATTAACCACTAGAATTCTATCTTCACAGTAACACTGCAGGTGCTGCATTCATTCACATCCTCGGAATGACATCGGTAGCTATTAGCACTAAGCTACAATCTGCTGTCCTCTCTCTGAGACATAGGCCTTTTGACACTGCATGGTTCTTAGCTCCAGGCTAAGACTGTCCCTGGGCTAGCTTATCCTGTGTTCACACAAGCATTTGTTAACCCTGGGCTGAGCTTTAGCCATGGGCTAAGGATTCACACTTGTATTCCAAAGCCCTGAGCTAACGAACAAACATAGCATGCGACCAACAATCTATCTCGGCGACACAACCAATGTTATAAGTAAATCATTTATTAAGATATTATTTCCTCTTGCTTCTAATCTAGCATTTTATTTCCAAGAGTGATTGTTTGTAAACCTTGCTGTCTGACATCGGAAACTGTTTCACTTTTTGAAACGTTATCTCGCCCATGTATGTAGAATGCTGTCCACGGATGAGACAAACTTTTCTGATCCAGGCAAAAATCATGAAATATTATTATTATTATTATTATTATTATTATTATTGATTGTAATATCGAATTAAATGTCAAAAGAAAAGTTACGAAAGTTCGTTTTTTGTTTTCAGAAGAAAAGATGAAATAGTTAAAATGTAGCTGCAGCACGCGTCACAGGCATCACAAGCATATGCAAAATAAGCAAAAGTGCAGCTTTTGTGATTGGACAGTGAAAGTTATGTGTTGTTCTTGACCTTGTTTCACACTGGCTATTTTGGGACTGTGTTTCTGGGGCTAGCCCTGAAAAGTCTGTGCTAACCCTGCCTCAGAGCAGGGCCAGCTAGTCCTGGGCTAAGGTTGGTGCTAGCCCACTTAAGAAAGTGTGAACACTCGCTTAACCCCAGGCTAAGATCTCCCTTAGCCCAGGGCTAAGCAGGCTCTTAGCCCTGGGCTAAGGTGCAGTGTGAACATTCCTAGGATGTCAGAACTCAGCACAGCAGAAAACCCATATATGTCAGCATTGCTATCAGTTTAATATGAATAACATGTATGACAGAGACAATAAATAGTCCTGACTTTAATGACTGTCTGTATGGTAATACACTAACCCAGCTGTTGGGAATACGTCCTCAGTGAGCAGGGCCCAAGGGGTAACGTACTAATGTCAGTGGTGGTATTAGTGACAGTAGGTTAGGAGCACTGTGTGTGTGCACAGGTGCGTCTCTCGATTCTTACACACTGGGCTCTCGGCAGGGACAGAGCTGAACCCGTCCTGACCTCTATCTTCCACGAAGGCCTCAGGCTGACTGAAAGGTCATGTGAAACAGCCGCACAAAAATGGAATGTGTGTAAAAAGTTTATGGAAAAAAAGCTGAGACCTGGGGTGTGGTTTGTAGTGTTACGTCACACTGTATTGTCAACTAAGGAGCGACCGCTTTTAGGCTAACTGACTTATTTTATACACCTGGAATCTCTACTTCATGCTGAAGAGAACAACATTGTCAGTTGTTCCAACAGAGTAGCTTGCAGTCATATCTCTATCATTGTGACAGGTTTCCTTCCTCATGTACTATATGGTTCAGTACAGGCCAGTGGTACAGCTCCATCTCCACCTAGTGGTGGGAGAGAGACATCGCACAAACAGACATTTCCTCTGCAGCAGTAACTTCTGCAGTGGGCTTACACAGCAAATTGATCTGCAAAAGGATGACTTATGAGGCAATGGTCAGAACACATAAGCCGGCCGGCCGGCTGCAATAGAGCCTGGACTCGAACCCAGAATCTCTAGTGTCACTGCAATGCAGTGCCTTAGACCACTGCGCCACTCGGGAGGCCCTTTCCACGCCATTTCGCCCATTGGGAGATGCCATTCTCCACAGTGGGCATATATTTTAGTGAGCATAAGGGTGCACACACTGAGAACGAAATCTATTACATCTGCCAAACTACAGTATGGATGTTACTGTTTCTTCAGGGAGTGCTTCTACAGCTGCATTGCTTGCTGTTTGGGGTTTTAGGCTGGGTTTCTGTACAGAACTTTGAGATATCAGCTGATCTAAGAAGGGCTATATAAATACATTTGATTTGATTAGTAACAAAGATGAAGTAATGTGTTCGCTGAATTCCCATGTTTGCTATTTCATCCAGCCACAGAAGAAATATAAGCTAAGCAATTTATTTTGTATTTGAATTTTGCATTTTTAAAGTTAGGAGATATTATTTACACAAAGTAATGAGACTGGGATTGCAAGTATACCTCCATGATAATATGGTAAAGTTGGCCTCATGTATAGGCACTAATAGATAAGACCAAGGACATCCCAAACCAGTTAACAGTTTTTAATGAAGCTAGCAATGCTAATGCCAAATGTATAAAAAAATATATATATATAAAAAAAGTGGTGAAAAAAGTACCCAAATATCATACTTGAGTAAAAGTTAAGATACTTTCATAGAAAATGACTCAAGTGAAAGTCACTCGGTAAAATACTACCTGAGTAAAAGCCCAAAAGTATTTGGTTTTAAATATATTTAAGTGTCAAAAGTAAATGGAATTGCAAAAAATGTACTTAAGTATCAAAGTAAAAGTATGAACCATTTCTAATTCCTTATATTAAGCTAATCAGACGCTAATCAGACGGCACACTATTGATGAATAGCCAGGGGGGACACTCCAACAATGACGTCATTTACAAACAGCATGTGTGTTTAGTGAGTCCGCCAGATCAGGCAGTAGGGATGACCAGGGATGTTCTCTTGAGAAGTGTGTGAATTGGACCATTTTCCTGTAACAATATAACAAGTACTTTTGGGTGTCAGGGAAAATGTATGGAGTAAAAAGTGCATCATTTTCATTAGGAATGTAGTGAAGTAAAAGTCGGCAAAAATATAAATAGTAAATTACAGATTCCCCCCCAAACAATACTTAAGTAGTACTTTTAAGTCTTTAAAGTCTTAACTTGTTTTATTTTTTCAGTAGTGTAAAGTACTTATCACATTGGTGTAGAGAGAGAGAGGCTCACACACATACAGCTTATGAAGCTAGGTATACTGTTAAACTCACACTATATCACACACATTAATAGATTGCTTCAGTTGGATTAAAGTCTGTTTTTAGAAGTTGAAGAGGTCTACATATTGTGAAGTAGAGGGAGAGAGACAGATGTTAACACAGTTTATGCAGCTCGGTCTACTACTGTACAACTCACACACACATCATGCACATCAATGTATTATGGCATGATCATTGATCATACTGACCTGAAGTATTTTAAACATTTGTTTTGCAAATGGACAGGGAACAGTTCATCTGATTTTGTTCATCTAAATGCAAATCATACATCTGTGATTGACAGTATACAGGTATTATTGCATGTTGACTCACCAATCACAGTGAAATTAGATTAAATCTAGCCATGATTAGGGCTGTGGCGGTAACGAATTTCGTCAGCTGGTGATTCTCAAACAAATCACTGTCGGTCTTACAGAAATTTACCGTTAATTAACAAAGACATTTGGCATCTCCTGGCTTCCACACGCCTACAAGCCATTTTTAAAAACTAATAAAATATAACTATTTTCTCCAAGCGATTTGAGGGAATGCGCACATGCGGCTAATCTGTGTTGAGTTGTTAACAAAGAAATAGGTACTCCTAAATGCTTAATTTAGAGTTATGTAACTTTAGTTGTTCTACAAACGTTGGGCTAAATGTTTTGATTTTTAATACATTGTAAGGCTGCATGATGAGACTTTTACAGTCCTATGAAAAAGTTTGGGCACCCCTGACAATTTCCATGATTTCCATTTATAAATAATTGGGTGTTTGGATCAGCAATTTAATTTTGATCTATCAAATAACTGATGGACACAGTAATATTTCAGTAGTGAAATTAGGTTTATTGGATTAACAGAAAATGTGCAATATGCATCAAAACAAAATTAGACAGGTGCATAAATTTGGGCACCCCAATAGAAAAATCACATCAATATTTAGTAGAGCCTCCTTTTGCTAAAATAACAGCCTCTAGACGCTTCCCATAGCCTCTAATGAGTGTCTGGATTCTGTGTGGAGGTATTTTGGACCATTCCTCCTTACAAAACTTCTCCAGTTAGTTAGGTTTGATGGTTGTCGAGCATGGACAGCCCGCTTCAAATCATCCCACAGATTCTCAATGATATTCAGGTCTGGGGACTGGGATGGCATTGTACTTGTTCCTCTGCATAAATGCCCGGGTAGATTTTGAGCAGTGTTTTGGGTCGTTGTCTTGTTGAAATATCCAGCCCCGGCATCACTTCAACTTTGTGACTGATTCGTCAACATTATTCCCAAGAATCTGCTGATATTGAGTGGAATCCATGAGACCCTCAACTTTAACAAGATTCCCAGTACCAGCACTGGCCACACAGCCCCACAGCATGATGGAACCCCCACCAAATTTGACTGTGGGTAGCAAGTGTTTTTCTTGGAACGCTCTGTTATTTTGCCGCCGTGCATAACGTCCCTTGTTATGACCAAATAACTCAATCTTTGTTTCATCAGTCCACAGCACCTTATTCCAAAATGAAGCTGGCTTGTCCAAATGTGCGTTTGCATACCTCAAGCGACTCTGTTTGTGGCGTGTGTGCAGAAAAGGCTTCTTCCGCATCACTCTGCCATACAGCTTCTCCTTGTGCAAAGTGCGCTGAATTGTTAAACGATGCAGTGACACCATCTGCAGCAAGATGATGTTGTAGGTCTTTGGAGGTGGGCTGTGGACTGTTTTTGACCGTTCTCACCATCCTTCGCTTTGCCTCTCCGATATTTTACTTGGCCTGCCACTTCTGGCCTTAACAAGAACTGTGCCTGTGGTCTTCCATTTCCTCACTATGTTCCTCGCAGTGGACACTGATAGCTTTTTGTAGCCTTTCTCTAAACCATAATGTTGAACAATCTTTGTTTTCAGGTCATTTGAGAGTTGTTTTGAGGCCCCCATGTTGCCACTCTTCAGAGGAGAGTCAAAGAGAACAACTTGCAATTGGCCACCTTAAATACCTTTTCTCATGATTGGATGCACTTGTCTATGAAGTTCAAGTCTTAATGAGCTCACCAAACCAATTGTGTGTTCCAATTAATCAGTGCTAAGTAGTTACAGGTATTCAAATCAACAGAATGACAAGGGTGCCCACATTTTTGCATAGCCTATTTTTCACATCTCATTTAATTTCATACAACTTAATATTGCTACACTAAAAATCTTTGTCTGGACAATACCCCAGTACTCAGCTTTTACTAGAAAATGAATGGCATGCCACTGTGATCATTTTCTGGGACGACAGAGTAAATTATTTTGCAGCCTCAGAGGGGTGCCCAAACTTTTTCATATGACTGTATGATGATTTGAAAAAGTTGCTTGAAAGGCATGAGCTCTGCTTAGTTTTCTGGACAGGCTGTACTCACTCCAATAGTCTTTCATTCAAAATTTGACAAGCACTTGATAATGCCTCGAATTTCATGGTGACATCCCCTTTGTGGCCGTAATGCACCCTAAAAAAATCCATGCCTTTTGCAGGCCGGAGTGCTGAGTTGTGCCCTTCTCCCTGCGTGTGCTGTGTAATCCAAAGCGTCTCTCACTCACATGGCTCTCCATCACGTGATCGGGTCTTTCTCACAGGCTACAAGTGAAGATAGACACATCGTGGACACAACTGCGTGTGTCCTTATCCAATTCCGAGGTGCATACTGAAGATATTGGAAGAACTGTCCACATTTACTTTGTCAGCCAACAAGATGAGGAGGCCTAACGAACAGCAAAAGCACTAGCCTATGTCAATCTACAATCCCCCATAGTACAAAAGTCAACCTATTCTATTCTGTGCGAGAAATACTTTTTCCAAACATAGTCTGGGACTGTTGTGGGATGCGATAGATCCCAAATTTATACAACCATTAGCATCAAAAACTATTAGGCTATTTCGTCACATTATAAGCACAGCAATGCACACATAGTACTGTAGTTAGGCTAAAAACGCAAATGTTCCATTAGCGGAAAACATCATTATCAAAAGTGACCGCAAATGCAATTATGCATGTAATGCTTTTATTATTTTTACAGTGAAAATTATCGTCCCCAAATTTGAAACTCACGCACTAATTATAAATGCCAGTTAGGCTCTTCACCCCTTGTAAAGCGGATGAATCTGCTTAATTTTACGAAGTTATTTGACCACTTTAGTTGTGATACAAACCTCATTAAAACAAATAGGCCTATGGGCTAGGCTACATGAGGTGTGCGACTATGATTCGAGTAAGTCACACAAAAAAGGCTTTGTTTCTTATGCTGGGCGTCATTCACAAGTGATAGGCTAATATTGTCACCCATCAGACTATTCTTGATTTAATCTTGTCTTTACATATACTAAATAATATGTGACATTTGTTTTTATTTAGAATGGACCGTTATAATGCACCTGTCTCGAAACAGGGGCAGCGGGAGAAATACATGTTATTTATGCACTTAAATAGCGAATGGAGGATGCTTTTCCCGTGGTTTATTTTCATGCCAGCCAGGTAGGCTATACTCCTGTTGTAAAGATAAGCAATGTGCTTAATATTAGGAAAGTTGAGAAATAAATATAGTAGGCCTAGCCTACAGAAAGCTGATGGGATCCTCGTCTTTTTATTAGTGGCCATCACAGTTTTCTCCTGCAATTGCATAGCCTATAGACATGTTGCGCTCATGGGCTCTCATGAATGTCAGGCTCTTCTCAAACCCTACTTCCCAACCTGAGAACTCTGTTCTGCTACTGGTCTCTTGGCCCTCCCACCCCTACAGGAGGGCAGCTCCCGCTCAGCCCAGTCCAAGCCAAGTTCTTCTCTGTCCTGACACCCCTATGGTGTAACCAGCTTCCCCTTGAAGCTAACATAGCAGAGTCCCTACACATACATGAAACCTTACCTCTTCGAAGAATATCTTAAATACCCCCCCCCCCCCCCCCCCATCTTAATAGCTCTGGCTGTGCTCAAATCAAATCAAAGTGTATTTGTCACGTGCGCCGAATACAACAGGTACCTTACAGTGGAATGCTTACTTACATGCTCTAACCAATAGTGCAAAAAAGGTGTGTGTGTTGACATGCATCAGACAGTCCTTGCACTTTGAAACCCACACCCATGGTGTCTTATAGCACCACCCACTGGGTGAAATGGCGGAAAAAATACTGTGCACACACCCGGCATTACAATGACAAGTAGCGCAGCAGATGACTGCTGTCTGAACACACATTTGATTTGGTCACTTGTAACTTGCCATTTGGACAGTCAGTATTCCAAAACGGAATAGAAAAACAAAACTGATTTGAGCATTAAGGCATACAGTGTGAACAAGGAAATAGTGGCTATACATGCCTGCCAGGGAAACTGACTAAAATCATTATTTGCTGTTGATTGAGCAGTGATGAGAATCTAGTGTTGGGTTGAAAACTATTAATGATGAAAATGTAGGCTAGTTACTGTATGAGTGTTGTTTAATGGAGACTGTTTCTATATGTACAGTGTATTCATAAAGTATTCAGACCCCTTGACTTATTCCACATTTTGTTACGTTACAGCCTTATTCTGAAATGGATTAAATAAAAATAAATCCTCAGCAGTCTACACACAATACCCCATAATGACAATGTGAAAATAGGTTTTATTAAAAAAAATCTAAATTGATTAAAAATACAAAACAGATAACTTATTTACATAAGTATTCAGACCCTTTGCTATGAGACTGAAAATTGAGCTCAGCTTCATCCTGAAAATTGAGCTCAGCTTTTATTTCTTTCATCACGTTCCCAGTGGGTCAGAAGTTTACATACACTCAATTAGTATTTTATAGCGTTGCCTTTAAATTGTTTAACTTGGGTCAAATGTTTTGGGTTGCCTTCCACAAGTTCCCACAATAAGTTGGGTGAATTTCCTCCATTCCTACTGACAGAGCTGGTGTAACTGATTCAGGTTTTTAGGCCTCCTTGCTCACACACGGCTTTTCAGTTTTGCCCACAACCGTCCTTCATGGTTGGGATGGTGTTCTTCAGCTTGCAAGCCTTTCCCTTTTTCCTCCAAACATAACAATGGTCATTATGGCCAAACAGTTCTATTTTTGTTTCATCAGACCAGATGAACATTTTGGACATTTCTCAAACAAGTACCATCTTTGGTATGTGCAGTTGCAAACCGTAGTCTGGCTTTTTTATGGTGGTTTTGGAGCCGTGGCTTCTTCTTGCTGAGTGGCCTTTCAGCTTATGTGGATATAGATACTTTTGTACCTGTTTTCTCCAGCATCTTCACAAGGTCACCAACGTACGTTCATCTCTAGGAGACAGAACGCGTCTCCTTCCTGAGCGGCATGACGGCTGCGTGGTCCCATGGTGTTTATACTTGCGTGCTATTGTTTGTACAGATGAATGTGGTACCTTCAGGTGTTTGGAAATTGCTTCCAAGGATGAACCAGACTTGTGGATGTCTAAAATTATTATTTTTTAAATTCTGAGGTCTTGGCTGATTTCTTTAGATTTTCCCATGATGTCAAGCAAAGAGGCACTGAGTTTGAAGGTAGGCCTTGAAATACATCCACAGATACACCGCCAATTGACTCAAATTATGTCAATTAGCCTACCAGAAGCTTCTAAAGCCATGACATAATTTTCTGGAATTTTCCAAGCTGTTTAAAGGCACAGTCAACTTAGTGTATGTGAACTTCTGACCCACTGGAATTGTGATACAGTGAATTTTAAGTGAAATAATCTGTCTGTAAACAATTGTTGGAAAAATTACTTGTCATGCACAAAGTAGATGTCCTAACTGACTTGCCAAAACTATAGTTTGTTAGCAAGAAATTTAAGGAATAGTTGAAAAACGAGTTTTCATGACTCTAACCTAAGTGTATGTAAACTTCCGACTTCAACTGTATATACACACACACTGAACAAAATGTGTGTGTGTGTGTGTATATATATATATATATATATATATATATATATATATATATATATATATATATATATATATATATATATATATATATATATATATATATATATATATAAAAAGTAAAGATAATACCTGATGGAACTGACTGAGACACACAGGAAATTATTGCTACTGCAATAATTTCCTGTGTGTCTCAGTCAGTTCCATCAGGTATTATCTTTACTTTTTAAATCCCACAATCTGCTCTGCTTTATGTCAGCAATACTGCTGCCTCAGGTCACATGATCAGCATGTTGACCTCTGGTTGGTTGGCCTGCAGAGCTCTGAGGAAAGGGGAAACACTCAAACCCAAATCTTTTTCTTCATGACTTGCAGGAAGCCATTTCCCTGTTTTGAGGTGTGAAGAGTGTTTTTAGATATCTGTTTGCTACTTATTTTCAGTTTTTTTCACATTCTTTAAAAAAAAGTAATATCCTCAATTAACTTGATACAAGTGTACAGACAAATTACATTTTATAAGGTATGGTCAAGATATGATTATATTTTTTTGCAGAACTGAAAAGCTATAAATGCTTTTCTCTTGTGAAGTGCAGGTCGTAAAAGGATTAATACAACCCCTAACAGTAGAAGTGTGTGAGATTTGACCATAGCTGGATTTTACTCTGGGTGTGTCAGTGTCCCCTATGTCTAACAGGGTCCCATAGTACTTCTCATTGACTAGATCTTTTCATCGACACTGAGTCCCTCTCCATGGAGTCTGAAGGCTATTGGACAGTGGGAGGTCCTTTCCACAGGCCTGTTATAAGTGTCTCTCGGTCTGTCTGTCCAGTCAGTGACTCACTGTTTGGTTGTGCTGAACAAGGGAGCATGGCCATGGGTCTATTAGGAGAAAACCAACACAGCAAATAAAATAAGTGTCAAAGTTTCCACCCTGCTGGAAATATACGCTCTGCAGTGCTGAAGAGCTCCGTGTGTGTGTGTGCTCACGCATGCGGACATAATAAGTAACATCTTTTATGTTATGCACTCTGATCTTCATCACTAGATCACACTGGAAGTCAGAAAGATCAGTTTGACTGCTGAAAATGGTTTTTTAAAGTATTTTTTAAAATTCCAAGTGCTGACCGTCTCTTTATATCAAGAAATATAAAGCAGCTATTTCTGTTATGTCCATTTATTTTTATTTAGCTACTATATATGTGGTCATGTTTCTTGTGGTGATGCGTCACTCACAAAGCCATTCCACTCCTCTCTTGTTTATGTGGTATGTTTATTTGGTTACGAAGCGATTGTTCTATAGGCCTACTCTGTGCTTGTGCAGAAACCTCTATATATTCAGGAAACGGCATCTGAACTCTGACCTATAATTACATACACCTAGAACAGCATTCACTCAGAGAGCGTGAGAGAGAGCGCGAAAGAGAGAGAGCGAGAGAGAGCGAGACCCTGTGAGGAAGTGACTGGGGGTTGTGCTCTCTGGCCGTTGCTGTGGAGAGAGGAGGGGAGGTGGGGAGAGGCCTCATCGACAGAGGCAGAACAGTGACACACACCAGGAAGACGGGGGAAGGGAAGGAGGTAGGCGGGGCTCGCTCTCTCCTCATGTTCGTTTTGTGTTACGAAGCGAGTGTGTATGTGTGTGTCTGCTGCGCACAACACCAGCTGAATGAAGTGGAGCTCCAGCTAAAGGCTATCTGGCTCTTAAGGAACAAGAAAAGGAACAAGAAGAGGAAGAAAATAAAGACAGCGAGAGAGACTAAATAGCAGAACATTAAGTATTTCAAGGAGGGCTGAGGAGGGTTGTGGGCCCTGAAGGAAGGACTAGACCGGCTTTCTGCACTGGAGGAAGGACTGATGTGCCAGGTCAGGCCGAGAGAAGCCTGAAGAAGGAAGGGAGAGAAGTAGCAAGACAGGGAGCAGGCCTTGTTAGGAGGGCCATGGAGGTGGATGAAGAGAAGGTGTTGTGCTACCTGGACAAAGTGCTGGAGGATGAGGATGAGAATGTGTTTGAGTGTGGAGACATGGACCTGGAGAGTCCACTCCCACCAGGAGACATGCTGATGACTCCTGTCCACAGGCAGTTCAGGGTGAGTCTCAGGCTGCGTCCACAATGGCACCCTATCCCCTATATAATGCACTTATTTTTACCAGATAGGGCTTGACAACATAGGGCTTTGGCCAAAAGTAGAGTGCAATATGTAGGGAATAGGGTGCCATTTCAGATTTGTCCTCAGCCTTCCACTGAAACAGGATTTGACAGCAGGAAGAAACTGCCAACGCACCACTGCTTGCTCACTCATACACAGCCTAGGTCTTTACTGTGTGCCTGGCTAAAAATAACCAAGTGGGTAGTCTTATTGGTGTCTTTTCACAATGTGTGTGTGTGTGTGTGTGTGTGTGTGTGTGTGTGTGTGTGTGTGTGTGTGTGTGTGTGTGTGTGTGTGTGTGTGTGTGTGTGTGTGTGTGTGTGTGTGTGTGTGTGTGTGTGTGTGTGTGTGTGTGTGTGTGTGTGTGTGTGTGTGTGTGTGTGTGTGTGTGCAGACCTCCACTGTGATAGGGTTGTGTGTTGGCCAGAGAGCTCCTTACAGACCCCTCAACCTGATGGGTGGAGACATGCTCCAGTCTGAACCAGATGTCACGTTGTATTTATCTCTGGGGAGAGGAGGGGTGGAACGAAGGAGGAAGAGAGGAAGTTAATGCTGTCAGAATAAATATTTCACTGACATCACTCGCACTGACTGACATGTGTGACAGTGAGACCATGAAGCGTGTGTGTTCCTACAGGTAGGGCTTGATCGCATAGTGCGCTATGTAGGCGATAGGGTGCCATTTCAGATTTGTCCTCAGCCTACTGATTGGACGGGGAAGAAACACCCAATGCAGGCTAGGTGTATACTGTGTGGTGTTAGTATAAAACTGTAAGTGACGTCCCTCACGCTGACTGACGTGTGTGTGTGTGTGTGTTCCTACAGGTTGAGTTGGACTGATAAAGAAAGACAGTGCTGCTCTTAGCCAGCCTCTTACCAGCTGAGTCACCTGGCTGTAACACATTAACCAGTGCATCACTGTGATTGGGAAAAGAGCATTGAACTCAGCTTTGTTGAGTACTGTACAGTACATGCCTAAGTCATGAACTAGGCAGGTTTATTAGAAAAGGTGCAGTAAACTCCTAGGTCACGTTTAGTAAACTCCTCGGTCACGTTTAGTACCCTAATATTGTGGACTGCTGCAGATGGAAATGTAATCGGTAGTTCCTTATTCCACATGTCAGAAAGGTGTGTTTGTTTGTGCTACAGAATATATTGATATGTGAAAGTTCCACAACGTTGTGCCTACAGGTTCGGGAGCGTCTTCCAGACATACAGTAGCCCTCTGGAGAAGAGTTTTTCCTGTCTGTCCTCAACCTCCACTACTTCACACTGGGCCTGGGAATTACACAAGTCTACTGGCTCTTTATAGGCATATTTATCTGTTTGTGTGTCATCCAGAATGCTCAGGATGATTACAAGCAGTGCTTTGAGGCCAATGTTTAGGAGAGAGGAGTTACTGTGACTTAAGTGTGTTTTCTTTGGTCTAATGAAATAACATCTGTGCAAACAAACACAGTACCACGTCACAGAACACAGAACCTGAGCCTGGCCTTCAGTAGCTCAGCCACATCTCTGTGTGTGTGTTTCATGTCACAGTGCCTGTCAGACTGCTGCCTGTCTGTAGAATAAAAGCCCTATATAGTGGCAAACCTGTCAAACCGCCTCAGCACTGTGAAGCGTTGTGCAGCGTTGTAAAGTGCTGTAAAGCCTGCATTAGCACGCTGTTACTGTAGGAAGTCCTGGCTCTATCTGTTTCATTTTCCATTTGCGAGAGCATGGCCATCAGAAACACCACAGCATTTCCTGGAAAGGACCCCGATTCCACCTCTGTTTCCTTCAGCAGTGCGTTGGGCAACCTCTTAAGTCATCCTGACTCCTGTCAGAACTAATAGAGGAGCACCGTTCTCAGTGCACTGTCGTGGTCGAGCCTAGAGGCACAGATTTACACTTCCGTTCAAACGTTTGGGGTCACTTAGAAATGTCCTTGTTTTTGAAAGAAAAGCTATTTTTTTTGTCCATTAAAATAACATCAAATTGATCTTAAACACAGTGTAGACATTGTTAATGTTGTAAATGACTATTGTAGCTGGAAATGGCAGATTTTTTTATGGAATAACTATATAGAGGCCCATTAACAGCAACCGTCATTCCTGTGTTCCAATGGCACGTTGTGTTACCTAATCCAAGTTTATCATTTTAAAAGGCTAATTAGAAAACCCTTTTGCAATTATGTTAACACAGCTGAAAACTGTTGCCCTGATTTAAAGAAGCAATAAAACCGGCCTTCTTTAGACTAGTTGAGTATCTGGAGCATCAGCATTTGTGGGTTCGAGTACAGGCTCAAAATGGCCAGAAACTAAGAACTTTCTTCTGAAACTTTTCCACTTTCTATTCTGGTTAGGGACAGTTTGTGCTGTTCTGTGAAGGGAGTAGTATACAGCGTTGAACGAGATCTTCAGTTTCTTGGCAATTTCTTGCATGGAATAGCCTTCATTTCTCAGAACAAGAATAGACTGACGAGTTTCAGAAGAAAGTTCTTTGTTTCTGGACATTTTGAGCCTGTAATCGAACCCACAAATGCTGATGCTCCAGATAAAGGCGGCCAGTTTTATTGCTTCTTTAATCAGGACAACAGTTTTCAGCAGTGCTAACATAATTTCAAAAGGGTTTTCTAATGATCAATTCGCCTTTTTAAAATTATAAACTTGGATTAGCGAACACAATGTGCCATTGGAACACAGGAGTGATGGTTGCTGATAATGGGCTTCTGTTCGCCTATGTAGATAATCCATTAAACAAAAATCTGCCGTTTCCAGCTACAATAGTCATTTACAACATTAACAATGTCTACACTGTGTTTCTGATCAATTTGATGTTATTTTAATGGACAATAAATGTGCCTTTCTTTCAAAAACAAGGACATTTCTAAGTGACCCCAAACTTTTGAACGGTAGTGTACATTTTAGTCATTTAGCAGACACTCTTATCCAGAGCAACTTACAGTTAGTGCATTCACTAGGTGGGACAACCACATATCACAGTTATAGTAAGTACATTTTTCCTCAATAAAGTAGCAATCAGCGGTCAGCTCTAGATGAAGGATTTGTTTAGCATAATTTATCCAGGTTAGTTTCATTCAGATGAAATCTCTTAAGCAAGGCAGACCTAGTAGGACCTGGTAAGAGAGCGACTGTACTCTGTTCTGGTGGTTCAGTCTAATGCCACTAACTAGTAAGACCTCTTACCCTTAACAGTGGAAGTGGAACCTCTCATGTCCCGTCACTGTGATGACTTGGTGTTAGTCGGATCCGTGAGGTCATTGGGGTTAATAAGGTGAGGTACAGTGTGAACTCCTGGTACTCCGTCTCCCTGCCTGTCTCTTATCAGCCTCTGCTCATTTTTGCCTGCTGATTACATGGGAAGGATTTGCTCCTGTTAATAATTAATCCACCTCCCGCTTCCACTCATTCTGCACACACACACACAGTCACACCCACACACACACAATTCAGCAGAAATTCCCAGTAGACAGCCTCATCAACAGTTGTCAGATGGTATCAAAGATTATGTTTTGCATGTATCATTTGTCTGTCTGTTTGCTCTGATACAATATGTTACTTTTACTTTGTTACCTTCACCTGTTGACTGCAGCTATATGTTAAAGACATGCTCCGGTACTTTGGCTGCTAGTAAGTCTTTTTTAAACCTCCCGCTTCGGGCTTAAACCTCCCATCGTAGAGCGAGAGAGAGAGAGAGAAATGACGTGGTGCACATATCAGCACATTTGTGACGTATTAATCCACATTTTGGCGACCACTTTTTGGCTCGTGGTCGCTACTTTCAGAACTACTGGCAAAAAAGGATACAAAGTACCAGATAATATCTTTAAAAATGGTTGGTGTGGATACATTATAAGAGCCATGGGACTAGTTTGTGTGTTTGGTCATTAAGTTGACCCTTGAGTTCTATGGGTGTGGTGAGAGAGACCGTACGCTATAACAATACATTATACTACTGGGCCCTGTCAAAACGTTTCATCCAACAGGTTTTATGAGAACACAGTCTATTGTTTTCCTTAAAGGCAATCTTGCAGTTCAAATAACTCCCACCCCTGTTTTGGTAAAAAAGCTCCGGGATGGGGCTGGAGAAATGTAACCACTCTCATATTCGTAGACAGAACTATGGATGGGAAGTCTCACCATCAATGATATCAACATGGTAGTTTGAACCATGTTTTCAAGCTATACAGTATTTGTTTACAATTACATTGTTTACAAACAATGGAATAAAACAAGCTTATATTTTGGCTTCTGGTGGGATATGACTGTCCTTTTAAGAATCAATGGATATCATTGCTTTAGAATTCCAAAAATGGATGGACCAATCACAGATTACCACTTTAAGTTTTAGTGTGAATACATTTAAATTAAAGCATATAAATGGGAGTGCTCAAAAAGCCTCTAAATTAGGTTTACAGGCTATTAGTCTTCTGGGTGGGACTTCCCCAAGACTGAGCAACACAACAACTGTACCATTTATGTAATGTTTCTAAAAGGAAAATGAACCCTTGTTTTTTCCAGACATGTTTGGTATCAAAATAACAGCCAGTATTTTATTAATTCATGTGATCTGCTGTTGAGTCTTCTGCTATTCTCCTTTCACATGAAATAGTATTGTAACTGAAATCCATACTGACTACTTTTAAGGAACTGGAGGAATGAAACTAGTTAATTCAACCCTGAGAGCCACATGAGTCGGAATGAACTGTAATATGGGTTTGTATTGTCAGAACTGGGCTCTTTGATCACACGAAAGCACCTGGCTAGGGCTGTAGCTTACATTGTGCTCTCTGGGTGTACACTGTGTGTGCGTGTCACCTGTTGAAGGCTAGTGTGTGTCGTTTTGAAACGCATCCCTGGTGTGTGTGATTGTAGGTGTGGTTTAGTAGGACAGCAGACAGGGTGAGCTCCTGGTCCTGCTTTAACAAGAAGGGTCTGAACCTGCCCAGCCTTATCCACACACACTCTCCCTCACACTCTCTCTTCCTACCTCCTCCCTCGCTGTCTCTCAGGGCCAAAACAAACACCTCCACTTGGACTTGATTGCCCTCTGCCTGCCTAGTGCCCATGACTAATTGTGGGAGGAGAGTAGAGGGCACCAGGAAAATGACCATTGTGGGAGGAGAGTAGAGGGCACCAGGAAAATGACCATTGTGGGAGGAGAGTAGAGGGCACCAGGAAAATGACCATTGTGGGAGGAGAGTAGAGGGCACCAGGAAAATGACCATTGTGGGAGGAGAGTAGAGGGCACCAGGAAAATGACCATTGTGGGAGGAGAGTAGAGGTCACCAGGAAAATGGCCTCTCTTGTACAAATACAAATATATGTGCACTCATACAAGCTATGTACACAAAAACTCCCATCAAGATTTGAATCTGCTTGGATCTTTTCCTTTCCAGTGAGAGGCCTCACTTAAAGTTATGAGCCAGTCCATAGTGTTTGTGCACGTGGCTGTGGCCCTACAGACAGAGCCAATGTGTTTATTCCAGTACTGTGTTGAACACCACCATGCCCTGCCACCACTGTTTTGACATACTGTAGTACCATAGTAGTGTATGTATGACTGATGTCCTTTTCTTTTGCCTCTCTGCAGGGTGACATCGAAAAGGGTCTGGAGATGAAGAAACTGGTTCTGTCTGGCTTCCTAGCCAGTGAGGAGATCTACATCAACCAGCTGGAGGCTTTGCTTCTGGTGAGGCGTGCGCGCACACACACGCTCACTATCAAGGACACGATATGGTGGACTTACCCCCGCTCTTCCCTTCCCTTTATGTAGTGCTGTCTGTGTGGGACTGTGCTGGACAGCATTAGCCCTCAGGCCAGTGTGTCGGCACCATGGTGGCTCCAAGTAGAGCCGCATGGGAGACTGGGTTCCTAAAAGCATTATGCGTTTTCGAGAAGATGTGCTCTCATCTCTGTGAGTGCTATTAGTGGTTAGTGGTCAGTCATATTTAGAACAGAATAAAGGCCAAGCGTATCCTGAACCAGGATGACTGTGTACCCCATGCAACTGCAGCTTGATGTCACATCCTGTCTGTCTCTGCAACTGTAAAATGGGTTCAGTATTACAAACCAGGGTCTTAAACAGGAACAACTGTTACGAGTGCAGCAGGTAGCCTAGCGGTTAGGTTGGAACGGGATCCTGAGTGGCGCAGCAGTCTAAGGCATTGCATCACAGTGCTAGAGGTGTCACTACAGACCCGGGTTCGATCCCGGGCTGTATCACAACCAGCCGTGATCGGGAGTCCCAAAGGGCGGTGCACAATTGGCCCAGCATCGTCTGGGTTAGGGGAGGGTTTGGCCGGGGTAGGCAGTCATTGTAAATAAGAATTTCTTCATAACTGACTTGCCTAGTTAAATTAAGTTTAAATCTAAAATTAAATAGTGTTGGGCCAGTAACCGAAAGGTTGCTGGTTTGAATACCTGATCCATCAAGGTGAAAAATCTGTGCCCTTGAGCAAGGCACTTAACCCTAATTTGTAAAACAACACATTTCGCTGCACCTCTCCTGGTGTATGTGACAATAAAACATATATATATATATATATATATATATATATATATATATATATATAAAAACAGCAGTTGGTTCCACAACCTCCTCAGTTTTATGTGGAGTGGTGCAAGGCAGAGGACTGAATGGACGGCTGTGTGTTGTGGTGCGTCCTGCAAGATTTCAGTGGGCCTGGCAGGTCTGGCGACACACCGGGGCGCTTTCCTGGTTGAGAGGTGATGGTGATGAATGGTGGTTGTGTTTATCTGGTTTGGCTCCACCTGCTCGACCAGCGCCACTCTGCCCAGACACACACCCACAGCCCAACACATTGAAAACAATGACGTCCTGCCGTGGTAGGTAAAACAGTATCTGGATACAGCATACACTTCATACAGAAAGTATTCATACCCATTGCATTTATTCCACATTACAGTGCTGTGAAAAAGTATTTTCCCCCTTTCTAATTTTCTCTACTTTTGCATATTTCAGATCTTCAACCAAAACCTAATAGTAGATAAAGGGAACCTGAGTGAACAAATAACACAACAATTGCATAACTTTGTTCATGAAATAAGTATGTAACACCCAATGCCCTTGTGTGAAAAAGTAATTGCCCACTTACGCTCAATAACTTTTGCTGCAATGACTCCGACCAAATGCTTCCTGTAGTTTGTTGATCAGTCTCTCACGTCGCTGTGGAGTGCATTCCCCAGGAAGAACCTCATACCAACAGTCAAGCATGGTGGTGGTAGTGTTAGTTTCGGGATGCTTTGTTGCCTCAGGGCCTGGACGACTTGTCTTACTAGAAGGACTCATGAATACTGCTCTGTATCAGAGAATTCTACAGCTGAATGTCAGGCCGTCCGTCTGTGAGCTGAAGTGCAGCTAGGTCATGCAGCAAGACAATCAAGTCTACATGAAAATGGTTAAGCAACACATTTGAGGTTTTGTAATGGCCTAATCAAAGTCCAGACCTAATCCCAATTGAAATGTTGTGGCAAGACTTGAAATGAGCAGTTCATGCTTGAAAACTCACAAATGTCAGTGAGTTAAAGCAGTTCTCTATACAAGACTTGGACAAATTTCCTCCACAGTGACATCAGAGACAGATCAACAACTACAGAAAGCATTTGGTTGCAGCTAAATGTGGCACAACCAGTTATTGAGTGTAAAGGAGCAATAACTTTTTCACACAGGGGAATTGAGTGTTGCATAGCTTTGTTAATTAAATACATTTAAATAAGTGTCGATGTTTTGGTTATCTGTGAACTCAGATTCCCTTTATCTAATATTAGGTTTTGTTTGAAGATCTGATAACATTCAGTATCAAAAATATACAAAAATCAAGAATATCAGAAAGTGGGCAAATTATTTTTCATGGACTGAATGTGTTACAGCCTGAATAAAATATGGAAGCAATGTATTTTTTCCATCCATCTACACACAATACCCCATAATGACAGGGAAAACATGGAATTATACATTATTGCAAATTTGATTGAAAATGTAAATACAGAAATCTAATTTGCGTAAGTATACACACCCCTTTGCTATGACACTCCAAATGGAGCTCAGGTGCATCCAATTTCCTTTGGTCATCCTTGATGTCACTACAACTTGATTGGAGTCCATGAGTGGCCAATTCCAATTGTTTGGACATTATTTTTTAATTGGTTTAATTTCACCTTTATTTCACCAGGTAGGCCAGTTGAGAACAAGTTCTCATTTACAACTGTGACCTGGCCATATAAAGCAAAGCAGTGCGACACAAACAACGACATGGAGTTGCACATAAATGTGCAGTCAAAAACACAAAAGAAAAGAAAAATAGAAAAATGTACAATGTGTGAAAGTGTAGAAGAGTAGGGAGGTAGGCAATAAATAGGCCACAGAGGCCAACATAATTACAATTTAGCCTTATAAACACAGATGTTTATTACAATGGGTCAACACAAGGGCATTTAGCCCATAGCATTGCTTATGAAAGCTAACATTCTGTAAGCTAATGCATAGCTTTCTCATAGTAACACTATTGTTATGACACTGATTTTCAACCGGGATGTGGAGATGGAGGACCTTAGCAACACATGAATGACGTGGTGGTGTGATTCTGTTTTGATTGGAGGGAAAACATTTGTGATATCCTCTCTTTTGGATTTCCCTCAGGGTATTGAAACTCTTATCTGTACTTGATAAGCCTGGGATCATCCGCCAGTCCCTGGCTTATCAAGTACAGATAAGAGTTTAACTATCCGGAGTGAAATCCAAAAAAAGAGGCAGTGATGTCACTGTGGTGCTCAGGCTTGGTGCATGTGCAAACATTTCTAAACAACATTTTGGGATGTTTGGTTCGATTTGTAATTGTGGTCTGTTCAGAGCTGTGTTTCCATCAGTACTAAAAGGAACAGCTCAGCTCTATTCTACTCTGTTCTCCAGTCTTTGGTCATGCTGCAGCGCCCACCCCTAATAATAAAGCACTGCTGAGCACCGCCCAGGATCATGATGATTTATGTGTTGAAAGCGTCAGTGCAGGTATACACACACAACACACACTAACTATTTTCTGAATGTGTGTGTGTGTGCAGCCCATGCGCCCCCTGAAGGCGACAGCCACCACGTCCCAGCCGGTGCTGACCATACAGCAGGTAGAGACCATCTTCTATAAGATCCAGGACATCTTTGAGATCCACAAGGAGTTCTACGACGCCCTCTTCCCACACATCCAGCAGTGGGATGAGAAGGTCGCCGTTGGACACCTCTTCCAGAAACTGGTAAGGGTGGCAATCAATCAATCAATCAATCAATCAACAAACCTGTCAGTCAATCATTCAACTGGTCGATCTATCAATTTATCATCAAGATTGATTTTTGATGGAGTTGAATTAGGTGTGTTAGTAGTACTGGGTTGGAATACAAACCTGCACAACTCTTGAGACTCCAGAAAGATGGAAGAACAGGAAGTTGGAAGACAACTTGGAAATCTAGTTCAAATGAATTGTATTCCAGTGTCTGCCTGCCTGCCAGTGCCCCCCCTTCCAAAGCATAATCTACTAGTCTTCCAACGATACAAGCGTTATTCAGACATTAGGGGGAGAGAATTTTTATTAGAGAAAAATAGACTATAGTATCCTTAACAATGCTAGTAAAGGATACTATAATTATCACATTTCACATTGGATTTATTAACTACAAAAAGGTTAGCTGTATTTTTATTTATATTCTGGTGCTGCTCCACACACACAAGCTTGTTAGCTAGCTAGCTAACTCTGGTCCAGCATTTAGCCAACTTTCTGAAGTTCAACTTCAAATACATTCATTGATCCTTCATAGAAGCCGGTCATCCGTGGGTATGATTATGCGGGCCTAATTCAGATGTCATTAACAACAAGATGCCCAGCGCTTCCTCCTAGCTCTCTCGCCACACGTACAATTTCAGTCGCAAATCGCGCCCTGCACTTGTCTGTCCGAGCTGCTCAATCCGCTAAATGCCGGGTTTAAAAAATATATATTTCAGAGGTTTAAAAATGAACAGAAAGGAACAATATTAAAGAGTTGTTTTTTTGGGGTTCGATCTGAACCAGTTCAGAACTTTATTTTGCTGGGCAGAACAGTGGAACGGAACATTACATTTTTTTAAAAATTATTAATGAAATTATTGGAAAATTATTTTGATTCCAACCCCTGATTGTAACTGCATAGATTTCACATGTATGGTATCACCTCCCTCTGTTCAATCTATACCCCTCTAGGATAAACATTCAATTACACTGGGGTCTGCCCAGACATTAGTCTCTATTCTGCTCCTACTCCCCCATCCATCTCTCTCCCTACATCAGTTTCTCTAACAGGCTGATTTCTGACAGTTAAATGTTCATGTACTGTAGGCTCTCTCTCTCGCACTCGCTCTCATATATTTTTACATTTCTTATTATGTGTTATGAATCCAATTTGTATATAATGTACACCGTCTCTTTCCTGGATTACACTGCTCATTAAACCCCAGAGTGTGGAGCCTGATTGGTTTAGGGAACGGTTCCATGAATCTGATTGGGTTAGGAGTGTTCTGTCTCATAAGGAAGGTCTCTAAAGGAGTTAGGGCTCTCCATGTGATACAACACCACTCTGACAGAGCAGACTGATGTGATTAGCAGTTAGTACGGTGTTCCACTTAGTATGGTGTTCTGCATTTATGTGACTGTATTGTTTTGTCGTAGAAGCAAAGTTTTAACCTCCATTTTCAATTGGATAGAAAAGATTCTAAATGTTCATTATACTGACGTAACTGTATATTCAGTTAATTCATTTAGTACGTTTTTAGTGGAAGACATCAAATTATGCATGTGCAGGCGCACACACACACACCACAGATGTCTCGCCGACATCCATTAGCAGAATCATCCAGTTCCATTTGGGAGGTGTGTGTGTGTGTGTGTGTGTGTGTGTGTGTGTCGCATGGCGACTAAACATTTAGACAGGCCTGTCTGTGAGGGAGCCACCAGTGTACAGATGGTGTCATAATTACACAGCACACTCCCTACTGCTCCCTGTGTGGGGCACTGGAGACACTACAGTAGAAACAGAGAGGGAGATGCAGGGGGATCAAAGGAAAGGGGAAAGAGAGAGGAGGGGAAAGAGAGAGGAGGGGAAAGAGAGAGGAGGGGAAAGAGAGAGAGGGGAAAGAGAGAGAGGGGAAAGAGAGAGAGGGGAAAGAGAGAGAGGGGAAAGAGAGAGGAGGGGAAAGAGAGGGATGGAAATCGTCAGTGTTCCAACTCCTTTCTTTCCCTCTATATATTTTTTTCTTTCTTTCTCTCTCCTATCCTCTCATACATATTTCTCACCCTCTCCTATGTCTCAGGGTGTTTCCTAGTACCTAAGTGGGAGACGGAAGTGCTTCTGGTGAGAGACCGAAGTGCTTCTGCCAAGGATGTAAATGTTGCTAGGAGACAGCCTTTGCCATGACGACTGATTGGGTCAGAGGGTTCTCTCCAAATCTGCAGGGAAAGATGGGTACAGGGGAGCATAATGGAAGATGAGCCAGAAGGGGAGAGAGGAGAAGGGAAAGAATATTGATCTCTGCTTTGAAGTGTCCTCAGAGACCTCATGGTTTCTCCACTTCTCCTCTCCAACAGTGATAATGCTTCACACCACACGGGCAGAGGACGAGAGCGGGGGAGGCAGGGCAGAGCACACATACAGTAGCTTAACAAGTTCTAATTAATCTAACCTCTCATTTATTTCACAGACCCATACCTTTCTCACTCCCTCCATCAATGTCTTGACTAGCTCTCCCTTGTCCCTTCACCGGAGCTGTTTATGTATGCATATTAATTTCCTGGTCCAATTGCCTTCATTAGAATGCACAGAGAGGCCTGGGCGTTGCGACTGGCTGATTTGACTGTGCTCCAATCAGGAACGTGGGACCCGAAGCAGGGAAGGGCATTGTGGGGATGTAATTAGAAGGTGTCCAAGGGAGAGATAGCTTCTAGCCAGCGGAGCCGCGGCCCTGCCGACTCTGGTAGTGTGTTGGAGTTGATTTAAAATCACTCCTGGACTCGATGGAATTTATAGTCTGCATCGTTCACAATAGATGTTCTTCACGCCTCTCAGGAGAGATAATTTGAATGGGTATTAATTTGGTGCCAAACAGGGGTGTCAAACTCACTTTGCCCCTGGGGACGCATAATAGTCCTCTATCCATCTTTTATTTATTTTGCTATGCACTCTGACTGTGAAGTTTTCATTTGGGGGATTCTTAGTGAGCTGGACACAGTCAAGAAACTGAATGAATGTAGGTCCATTATCATTACTACACTGTTTCCATTTGGTTTTAGTCATTTTAAAGTATATTGAGTTACATTTTTATACAGTGTATTCGGGAAGTAGTCAGACCCCTTCCCTTTTCCACATTTTGGTCAACGTTACAGCTTTGATCTAAAATGTATTAAATATACAGTTTTCTCATCAATCTACACACAATACCCCATAATGACAAAGCTCTGAGAAAGGATTGTGTCGTGGCACAGATCTGGGGAAAGGTATCAAAACATTTCTGCACCATTGAAAGTCCCCAAGAACACTGTGGCCTCCATCATTCTTAAATGGAAGAAGTTTGGAACCACCGAGACTCTTCCCGGCCAAACTGAGCAATCAGGGGAGAAAGGGCCTTGGTCAGGGAGGTGACCGATGGTCACTCTGACAGAGCTCTAGAGTGTCTCTGTGGAGATTGGAGAACCTTCCAGAAGGACAACCATCTCTGCAGCACTCTATCAATCAGGCCAGACGGAAGCCACTCCTCAGTAAAGGGCACATTGACAGCCCGCTTGGAGTTTACCTAAAGGACTCTCAGACCATGAGAAACAAGGTTCTCTGGTCTGATGAAACCAAGATTGAGGTCTTAGTTCTGATGCCAAGCGTCACGTCTGGAGGAAACCTGGCACCATCCCTACGGTGAAGCATGGCGGTGGCAGCATCATGCTGTGGGGATGTTTTTCAGCGGCAGGGACTGGGAGTCAGGATCAAGGGAAAAATTATAAACTTAGCAAAGAACAGAGAGATCCTTAATGAAAACCTGCAACAGAGCGCTCAAGACCTCAGACCGGGGCGAAGGTTCACCTTCCAACAGGACAACGACCCTAAGTACACAGCCAAGACAAAGCAGGAGAGGCTTTGGGACAAGTTTATGAATGTCCTTGAGTGGCCCAGCCAGAGCCCAAACTTGAACCCGATCGAACATCTCTAGAGAGACCTCAAAATAGCTGTGCTGCGACTCTCCCCATCCAACCTGACAGAACTTGAGAGGATCTGCAGAGAAGAATGGGAGAAACTCCCCAAATACAGGTGTGCCAAGCTTGTAGCTTCATACCTAAGAAGACTTGAAGCTGTAATCCCTGCCAAAGGTGCTTCAACAAAGTACTGAGTAAAGGGTCTGAATACTTATGTAAATGTAATATTTCACTTTGGTATTTTTTATTTAAAAAATTATTTTTATAATAACCTGTTTTTGCTTTGTCATTATGTGGGGTATTGTATGTAGATTGATGAGAGGGGGGGAAAAAAACAATTTAATCATTTTAGAATAAGGCTGTAATGTAACAAAATGTGGAAAAAGTCAATGGGTCTGAATACTTTCTGAATGCACTGTATATATATCAATTTATTTAACTTTATTTATTTATCTCACGGGCTGTATTTTTGACACTCCTGTGATTGGGTTCCTCTTAGAGGGAGTTGAATTGCGTCATCCAATACCCCTCTCCAGTCTTGGGTGTAGTATGGGTAGTTCTAAACATAGAATAAAATAAAGGAAAGTTCATTTAGGAGTGGACTTCCAGACGTCATTTTCATTCTCCTCCTCTTCATTCTCCTCCTCTTCATCCTCCTCATCCTCCTCCTCCCTCTCTCCACGGTGTTAATATTGTGTCCTCTCCTCTGTGCTCCAGGCCAGCCAGCTGGGGGTGTACAAGGCTTTTGTTGACAACTACAAGACAGCGGTGGAGACAGCAGAGAAATGCAGCCAGGCCAACACCCAGTTCCAGAAGATCTCTGAGGTAGATGTTGGTCACACACATGTAAACACACAAAGCACACTCACCCCATGCACATCAGTTGTGAGGGCTGAAATGTGTATTAATATATGGTGTTGTGTATGTATTTGTGTGTGTGTGTGTAGTTTTGGGGCCGTGTGTTTTCCCAGCCCGACAGTCTGCTGCATCAGCTCCATTCCTCTTCATTAGCTCCACTCAGCCTCAACCAGGCTCTGGGTGTGTGTGTGTGTGTGTGTGTGTCTGGGTGTGTGCGTGTGTCTGGGTGTGTGCGAGTGTCTGGGTGTGTGCGTGTGTCTGGGTGTGTGCGTGTGTCTGGGTGTGTGCGTGTGTCTGGGTGGGTGGGTGTGTCTCTGGGTGTGTCGTGTTTGTGGGTGTGTGTGTCTCTGGTAGAGGTCGACCGATTATGATTTTTCAATGCCGATACCGATTATTGGAGGACCAAAAAAGCCGATACAGATTATTGGAGGACCAAAAAAGCCGATACAGATTAATCGGCCGATTTTTTTTATTTTATCTGTAATAATGACAATTACAACAATACTGAATGAACACTTATTTTAACTTCTATAATACATCAATCAAATCAATTTAGCCTCAAATAAATAATGAAACATGCTCAATTTGGTTTAAATAATGCAAGAACAAAGTGTTGGAGAAGAGCTTTATTATAATATGTGCCATGTAAAATATGTGCCATGTAATAAAGCTAACGTTTAAGTTCCTTGCTCAGAACATGAGAACATATGAAAGCTGGTGGTTCCTTTTAACATGAGACTTCAATATTCTAAGGTAAGAGGTTTTAGGTTGTAGTTAATATAGTATTTATAGGACTATTTCCCTCTATACCATTTGTATTTCATTAACCTTTGACTATTGGATGTTCTTATAGGCACAATAGTATTGCCAGTGTAACAGTTTAGCTTCCATCCCTCTCCTCGCCCTTACCTGGGCTCGAACCAGGAACACATCGACAACAGCCACACTCGAAGCAGCGTTACCCATCGCTCCACAAAATACTCCAAATCTAAAAGCGAGTGACATTTGAAACAGTATTAGCGCACACCCAGCTAACTAGCTAGCCATTTCACATTGGTTACACCAGCCATTAGGCTGATAGGCTTGAAGTCATAAACAGCGTTGTGCTTAGGAAGAGCTGCTGGCAAAACGCACGAAAGTGCTGTTTGAATGAATGATTACGGGCCTGCTGCTGCTCAGTCAGACTGCTCTATCAAATCAAATTAATTATAACATAATAACACACAGAAATACAAGCCTTTGCTCATTAATATGGTCGAACCCGGAAACTATAATTTCGAAAACAAAAGGTTTATTATTTCAGTGAAATACGGAACCGTTCGGTATTTTATCTAACGGGAGGCATCCATCAGTCTAAATATTCTTGTTACATTGCACAACCTTCAATGTTATGTCATAATTACGTAAACTTCTGGCAAATTAGTTCGCAATGAGCCAGGCAGCCCAAACTGTTGCATATACCCTGACTCTGCGTGCAATGAACGCAAGAGAAATGACACAATTTCACCTGGTTAATATTGCCTGCTAAACTGGATTAGTAGTTATAACTAGTGATTATGATTGATTGTTTTTTATAAGATAAGTTTAATACTAGCTAGCAATTTACCTTGGCTTCTACTGCATTCGCGTAACAGGCAGGCTCAATGGTTAGAGCGTTGGACTAGTTAACTGTACGGTTGCAAGATTGAATCCCCTGAGCTGACAAGGTGAAAATCTGTTGTTCTGTCCCTGAACAAGGCAGTTAACCCATCGTTCCTAGGCCGTCATTGAAAATAAGAATGTGTTCTTTACTGACTTGCCTAGTTAAATAAAGTAAAAAAAAAAAAAAAGGAAATTGTCGCCCAAAAACACAGATTTCCGATTATTATGAAAACTGGAAATCGGCCCAAATTAATCGGCCATTCCGATTAATCGGTCGACCTCTAGTCTCTGGGTGTGTGGGTGAGTCTCTGGGTGTGTGGGTGAGTCTCTGGGTGTGTGGGTGAGTCTCTGGGTGTGTGGGTGAGTCTCTGGGTGTGTGGGTGAGTCTCTGGGTGTGTGGGTGAGTCTCTGGGTGTGTGGGTGAGTCTCTGGGTGTGTGGGTGAGTCTCTGGGTGTGTGGGTGTGTCTCTGGGTGTGTGGGTGTGTCTCTGGGTGGATATCTCGGTTCTCTGGGTGGGTGTGTTGGTGGGTGTGTTGGTGGGTGTGTGTGTCTCGGTGTGTGTGTGTGTGTCTCGGTGTGTGTGTCTCGGTGTGTGTGTCTCGGTGTGTGTGTCTCGGTGTGTGTGTCTCGGTGTGTGTGTGTGTCTCGGTGTGTGTCTCGGTGTGTGTGTGTGTGTCTCGGTGTGTGTGTCTCTGGGTAGCTGGATGTTGTCTCTGGGTGGGTGTGTGTGTTTTTGGGTGGGTGGGTGTGTTTCTGGTTGGTTGGGTGGGTGTGTTTCTGGGTGGGTCCTGCTTCTATACCACAGGAGGTTGGTGGCACCTTTATTGGGGAGAACGGGTCTGTGGTAATGACTGGGGAAGAATGAGTGAAACGGTATCAAACACAGAGGGGTTGGGTTAAATGCGGAAGACACATCAGTTGAAGCATTCAGTTGTACAACTGACTAGTTATCCCTCTTTCTCTTTCCATGGTTTACAGGTGTTTGATGCCATTCCTTGTTCCGTTCCGGCCATTATTATGAGCCATTCTCCTCTCAACAGCCTCCTGTGTTCTATACCGCTAAATTCCTATACCACTAAAATATTATACCACTAAACATGTAATACACCAGCAATCACAATTCATTCATTTTCTTCCAGAACCTGAAAGTAAAGGGTCCTAAGGACTCGAAGGACTGTAACACAAATGTCACTATGGAAGGTAAGAGATGAGTTCTAATCTAGATGTGTGTCAGAAGGCTGCTATGGCTCTTTCAGACTCTGTAGCCTTGTCTCTTCTGCTTGTGTATGCAGCGGCAGGCTTAGGGAGGCCAGGCTCCCTCCTGTGCATGCTCGCTTCTCTCTCTCTCTCTCTCTCTCTCTCTCTCTCTCTCTCTCTCTCTCTCTCTCTCTCTCTTTGCCTTTCCCTCTCCTCTCTCTTTGCCTTCCCACTCCTCTCTCTCTTCTCTCCTCTCGCTCTCTCTCTCTCTCTTTCTCTGACTATGGGTGTTGGAGATGGACAGAGAGGGGAGGCAGAGAGAACAGAGAAGGAAGTGTGAGATGGAGATTCTACTGGTACTCAGACTGTGTTGTAACTGCACATACGGTAATGTGAGCGTGTGTGTGTGACAGTACATTTGAAGTAACTTGTGTGTATAGAAAAGCCTTTGTAATCTGTCTTTGTATTTTGTACGTGTGGGGTGTTTTCTGATTCTATAGTGTTGTGTAGCATTAACAATTGCACCTGCCTGTATGTCTATATGACTATATATGTAAGGTTCTTTCTTGGCTGGTACTGTGAATAGGTTAGTGTGGATGTTGCATGCTAAAGTTCCTGGTGTGTGACAGTGTCTTAAATGTAGCCTGGTGTTATTAGTTAATGAGCTGTTTTGTATTCTGGGTAAAGACAGTCGCTACTCTCGTTTCTTGCCAGGTTCTCTCTATCCTCTCATTTTTGCTCAGCGGGAGAGGGAGACAGTCTTTGTGCTTTCCCGCTTCTGGCAGTAGATGTGTGTGTGTGTGTGTGTGTGTGTGTGTACATATCTGTGTGATGGTTTTACATGTCTGTGGTTGTGCTCACATCTTTCTTTTTTGCATGGTAGGTGGTTAGTGTGTGTTTTTGGTTGTGTGTGCCTGTTCAGAAGTCTACCTGTTTTTACGTATATTTGTCCCCAACGTTATGTGTGTGTGTGTGTGTGTGGGTTTAGTGTTGGAAGTTGCGGTGGGATTATCCTCCCTGGCTGGGTCTCCTGTCAGTCTGTCATATCAGCAGACAGACAGCACTCGCCTTTTAAGGTGAAACGTTTTTGAGAACGTCAGAGGGAAAAGAAAAGGGATGAAACGAGGGGGATGAAACGAGGGGGATGAACGAGGGGGATGAACGAGGGGGATGAACGAGAGAGGTGGGGAAGACTGAGCGTAAGAGGAAAGAGAGGGGGAACAGAGTGTGGAAGAAGATGGAGGAGGATAGTGGTGGAAAAAGGAGGTGGAACCCACTGGACACAGACGTCATTTCAATGGAATTGAATTGACATGGAAACCAGGTTGATTCACCCAGTGTGTGTCCAGTGGGAAGAGGCTGTGGAGGTGTGTATGATTGCTCCAGTAGATGATGGATGGGTCTCTTTATAAGCAGAGCACGTTGTCAGGGCTGACTGTCCCAGACTTCCCCCTCCTCATACACACCATACTTATCAACTGAGTACCATCACCACGCCACTCCAATCAGTGTGTGTATGTGTGGTGTGCGCTCATGTTTTGAGTGTGTGAGCGTTTGAGGGATGTTAAACTGCTCTGGCCGTATTGGGTTAAGCCTGGCAGCAGAGCAAAGCGGAGAAAGACCAAGAGAGAGAAGGACAGTAAAAAGACAGAAAGATATGCAGGAATATTTGCAGTACGTGTGGTACAGCCAGACAGTAACAGTTCAAGTAGAGGTAGGCTTTCGGTTGAACGTTATGAAGTGGAAATGGTTGTCTGTGAAGTAGACACTCTGTTAGTGCTGATGATCAGTTATTCCCGGTTGAGTTAAACTTCACACCGTTCCATCCCACAGATGATAAAGGCCACGTTTTTAATAGTTGTATAAATAAAGTAGTATAAACACGTTTTAATAGTTGTATAAATAAAGTAGTATAAACACATTTTAATAGTTGTATAAATAAAGTAGTATAAACACATTTTAATAGTTGTATAAATAAAGTAGTATAAACACATTTTAATAGTTGTATAAATAAAGTAGTATAAACACATTTTAATAGTTGTATAAATAAAGTAGTATAAACACATTTTAATAGTTGTATAAATAAAGTAGTATAAGCACATTTTAATAGTTGTATAAATAAAGTAGTATAAACACGTTTTAATAGTTGTATAAATAAAGTAGTATAAACACGTTTTAATAGTTGTATAAATAAAGTAGTATAAACACATTTTAATAGTTGTATAAATAAAGTAGTATAAACACATTTTAATAGTTGTATAAATAAAGTAGTATAAACACATTTTAATAGTTGTATAAATAAAGTAGTATAAGCACATTTTAATAGTTGTATAAATAAAGTAGTATAAACACATTTTAATAGTTGTATAAATAAAGTAGTATAAGCACATTTTAATAGTTGTATAAATAAAGTAGTATAAACACGTCCGTTTCAATCTATTTAACACAACGCAAATGTATTACTGCATATTGAGTACTGCTTTCCATTAATTGCTTGGCATGGAGTCTATTCTGCACTGTCTGGGCACGCTGTGTGTGTCTCGCTCTCGCTCTGTGTCTCGCTCTCTCTCTGTGTCTCGCTCTCTCTCTGTGTCTCGCTCCTCGCTCTCTGTGTCTCTCTCGCTCTCGCTCTCTGTGTCTCTCTCTCGCTCTCGCTCTGTGTCTCTCTCTCGCTCTCGCTCTGTGTCTCTCTCTCGCTCCTCGCTCTCTGTGTCTCGCTCTCGCTCTCTGTGTCGCTCTCGCTCTCTGTGTCTCGCTCTCGCTCTCACTCTCGCTCTCTCTCTCACTCTCGCTTTCTGTCTCGCTCTCGCTCTCTGTGTCTCTCGCTCTCTGTCTCTCTCTCGCTCTGTCTCTCTCTCTCGCTCTGTCTCTCTCTCTCGCTCTCTGTATCTGTCTCTCTCTCGCTCTCGCTCTCTGTGTCTCTCTCTCGCTCTCTGTGTCTCTCTCTCGCTCTTGCTCTCTGTGTCTCGCTCTCGCTCTCTGTGTCTCGCTCTCGCTCTCTGTCTCTCTCTCGCTCTCTGTCTCTCTCTCGCTCTCTGTCTCTCTCTCGCTCTCTCACTGTCTCTCTCGCTCTCTCACTGTCTCTCTCGCTCTCTCACTGTCTCTCTCGCTCTCTCACTGTCTCTCTCGCTCTCTCACTGTCTCTCTCGCTCTCTCACTGTCTCTCTCTCGCTCTCTCACTGTCTCTCTCGCTCTCTCACTGTCTCTCTCGCTCTCTCTCTGTCTCTCTCTCGCTCTCTCTCTGTCTCTCTCTCGCTCTCTCTCTGTCTCTCTCTCTCTCTCTCTCGCTCTCTCTCTCTCTGTCTCTCTCTCTGTCTCTCTCTCTGTCTCTCTCTCTGTCTCTCTCTCTGTCTCTCTGTCTCTCTCTCTGTCTCTCTCTCTGTCTCTCTCTCGCACTCTCTCTGTGTCTCTCTCGCTCTCTCTGTGTCTTTCTCTCTCGCTTTGTTTCTCTCTCTCTCTCTCTCGCTCTCACTGTGTCTCTCTCTCTCTCTCTCGCTCTGTCTCTCTCTCGCTCGCTCGCTCTGTCTCTCTCTCGCTCTGTCTCTCTCGCGCTCTCTCTGTGTCTCTCTCGCGCTCTCTCTGTGTCTCTCTCGCGCTCTCTCTGTGTCTCTCTCGCGCTCTCTCTGTGTCTCTCTCGCGCTCTCTCTGTGTCTCTCTCGCGCTCTCTCTGTGTCTCTCTCGCGCTCTCTCTGTGTCTCTCTCGCGCTCTCTCTGTGTCTCTCTCTCTCGCACTCTCTCTGTGTCTCTCTCTCTCGCTCTCTCTCTCGCTCTCTCTCTCGCTCTCTCTCTCTCTCTGTGTCTCTCTGTGTCGCTCTCTGTGTCTCTCTCGCTCTCTCACTGTGTCTCTCTCGCTCTCTCACTGTGTCTCTCTCTCGCTCTCTCACTGTCTCTCTCTCTGTGTCTCTCTCTCTCTCTCTCGCTCTGTCTCTCGCTCGCTCTCTCTCTGTGTCTCTCTCTCTCGCTTTGTGTCTCTCTCACTCTCACTGTCTCTCGCTCGCTCGCTCGCTCTGTCTCTCGCTCGCTCGCTCTGTCTCTCGCTCGCTCTGTCTCTCGCTCGCTCGCTCTGTCTCTCGCTCGCTCTGTCTCTCGCTCGCTCTGTCTCTCGCTCGCTCTGTCTCTCTCTCGCTCGCTCTGTCTCTCTCTCGCTCGCTCTGTCTCTCTCTCGCTCGCTCTGTCTCTCTTGCTCGCTCTGTCTCTCTCTCGCTCGTTCTGTCTCTCTCGCTCGCTCTGTCTCTCTCGCTCGCTCTGTCTCTCTCGCTCGCTCTGTCTCTCTCGCTCGCTCTGTCTCGCTCGCTCGCTCTGTCTCTCTCGCTCGCTCTGACTCTCTCGCTCGCTCTGACTCTCTCGCTCGCTCTGACTCTCTCGCTCGCTCTGACTCTCTCGCTCGCTCTGACTCTCTCGCTCGCTCTGACTCTCTCGCTCGCTCTGACTCTCTCGCTCGCTCTGTCTCGCTCGCTCGCTCGCTCTGTCTCTCTCGCTCGCTCTGTCTCTCTCGCTCGCTCTGTCTCGCTCGCTCGCTCTGTCTCGCTCGCTCTGTCTCGCTCGCTCGCTCTGTCTCGCTCGCTCGCTCTGTCTCGCTCGCTCGCTCTGTCTCGCTCGCTCGCTCGCTCTGTCTCGCTCGCTCGCTCTGTCTCGCTCGCTCGCTCTGTCTCGCTCGCTCGCTCTGTCTCGCTCGCTCTGTCTCTCTCTCTCGCTCGCTCTGTCTCTCTCTCTCGCTCGCTCTGTCTCTCTCTCTCGCTCGCTCTCTCTCTCTCTCGCTCGCTCTGTCTCGCTCGCTCGCTCGCTCTGTCTCTCTCGCTCGCTCTGTCTCTCTCGCTCGCTCGCTCTGTCTCTCTCGCTCGCTCTGTCTCTCTCGCTCGATCTCTGTCTCTCTCGCTCGATCTCTGTGTCTCTCTCGCTCGATCTCTGTGTCTCTCTCGCTCGATCTCTGTGTCTCTCTCGCTCGCACTCTGTGTCTCTCTCGCTCGCACTCTGTGTCTCTCTCGCTCGCACTCTGTGTCTCTCTCGCTCGCACTCTGTGTCTCTCTCGCTCGCACTCTGTGTCTCTCTCGCTCGCACTCTGTGTCTCTCTCGCTCGCTCTCTGTGTCTCTCTCGCTCGCTCTCTGTGTCTCGCTCGCTCGCTCTCTGTGTCTCCCTCGCTCGCTCTCTGTGTCTCCCTCGCTCGCTCTCTGTGTCTCCCTCGCTCGCTCTCTGTGTCTCCCTCGCTCGCTCTGTCTCTCTCGCTCGCTCTGTCTCTCGCTCTGTCTCTCTCGCTCGCTCTGTCTCGCTCGCTCGCTCTGTCTCTCTCGCTCGCTCTGTCTCTCTCGCTCGCTCTGTCTCTCTCGCTCGCTCTGACTCTCTCGCTCGCTCTGACTCTCTCGCTCGCTCTGACTCTCTCGCTCGCTCTGACTCTCTCGCTCGCTCTGACTCTCTCGCTCGCTCTGACTCTCTCGCTCGCTCTGACTCTCTCGCTCGCTCTGTCTCGCTCGCTCGCTCTGTCTCTCTCGCTCGCTCTGTCTCTCTCGCTCGCTCTGTCTCTCTCGCTCGCTCTGTCTCGCTCGCTCGCTCTGTCTCGCTCGCTCGCTCTGTCTCGCTCGCTCGCTCTGTCTCGCTCGCTCTGTCTCTCTCTCTCGCTCGCTCTGTCTCTCTCTCTCGCTCGCTCTGTCTCTCTCTCTCGCTCGCTCTGTCTCTCTCTCTCGCTCGCTCTGTCTCTCTCTCTCGCTCGCTCTGTCTCTCTCGCTCGCTCGCTCGCTCTGTCTCTCTCGCTCGCTCTGTCTCTCTCGCTCGCTCGCTCTGTCTCTCTCGCTCGCTCTGTCTCTCTCGCTCGATCTCTGTCTCTCTCGCTCGATCTCTGTGTCTCTCTCGCTCGATCTCTGTGTCTCTCTCGCTCGATCTCTGTGTCTCTCTCGCTCGCACTCTGTGTCTCTCTCGCTCGCACTCTGTGTCTCTCTCGCTCGCACTCTGTGTCTCTCTCGCTCGCACTCTGTGTCTCTCTCGCTCGCTCTCTGTGTCTCTCTCGCTCGCTCTCTGTGTCTCGCTCGCTCTCTGTGTCTCCCTCGCTCGCTCTCTGTGTCTCCCTCGCTCGCTCTCTGTGTCTCCCTCGCTCGCTCTCTGTGTCTCCCTCGCTCGCTCTCTGTGTCTCCCTCGCTCGCTCTGTCTCTCTCGCTCGCTCTGTCTCTCTCGCTCGCTCTGTCTCTCTCGCTCGCTCTGTCTCTCTCGCTCGCTCTGTCTCGCTCGCTCGCTCTGTCTCTCTCGCTCGCTCTGTCTCTCTCTCTGTCTCTCTGTCTCTCTCTCTCTGTGTCTCTCTCTCTCTCTCTGTGTCTCTCTCTCTCTCTGTGTCTCTCTCTCTCTCTGTGTCTCTCTCTCTCTCTGTGTCTCTCTCTCTCTCTGTGTCTCTCTCTCGCTCTGTGTCTCTCTCTCGCTCTGTGTCTCTCTCTCGCTCTGTGTCTCTCTCTCGCTCTGTGTCTCTCTCTCGCTCTGTGTCTTTCTCTCTCTCTTGTGTCTCACTCACTCACTCACTCACTCACTCACTCTCTCACACACACACACAATCATTACACTAGGTCAGGGATGTGTAATTCCAGTCATCAGGGGCCGTAGTTGGGTCTCACTTCCCCCATCCCTAGTAAACACAGCTGATTAAACTAATTGCATTCTTAACTAAAGATGATGTTTAGTAAATTATTGGAGTCAGGTGTGTTAGCTGGAGCAAAAGTGTGACACCAACCAGTTGCTCATCCCTGTACTAGGTGGCGCTCTGCTATCCACCCTATATGTTCTCCAAGTCATTTTAGTCTGGCAGCCATGCCTTTCCCTCGCGTCCCCGTTAGACCGACCAGACCACAGTCTAGACCACTGGCTTTGTTAACAAGAGAAGTTGAGCTCACCATGCTGCCTGTTGAGAAACACTGATGACTTTATTATACATATGTTAGACAATTAGTCATATGCTTATTAAAAATATATTATAATCCTGCCACCTCTCGGTCCCCATATCACTGTCTCTCCTCACACTTCTCTCTCTCCAATACTTGATCTTTCCCTTCCTCTTTCAGTTTTCATTGATCACTCACTCACTCACTCACTCACTTGGTGAGGGCTGGGGTTGGCATCTGTGTAACCAAGTCTAGATGCCAGTCAGGGAACTGGGCTAGCATATGTCTATGTAAGTCATGTCTCAGTGTTGTAGGACTGCTGATTGGCTGTGACCCACTAGGACACCCTGGTTACCGGGATGGAGCTGTCCGTCAGGTTGTCACGGTGACCTTGAGGAGGGTTCCATCACAGGCCCCCGCTGTGAAGCTCTATCTGTTTTCTATAATCAGCAACACCTCCATCACTCCTCTCATCAGCCTCCCTCCCTCCCTCCCTCCACTCCTCTTCTCTTCTCTCATCTTCCATGGCCCTTCTGTTCTCCTCTCTTCCCTTGCGTTGCTGCTGAACTTTGAACTGTGTTTCTGTCTGCACTGCAGAGTCCCTGACTGACTGTGTCCTTGGTGATGAAGGGACTGAGACGAGGGTTGTTCAATCAGAAGTCCGTTTCAAAGCAGGGGGTGGTACTGTTAATTAGCTCCAGTGGAGGACAGTGAGGTTGAGTCTATTGGCCTGAGGCTTTGTCATCAAGAGGGAAGTATGTTTAAATTCATAAAGAAAGAAACTTCGACTTGAGTGATAACCACTGTTTTGTACGTTGGTCCCCCCTTAAAGCTATGAGCTGCAGTGTTAAACCATTCACATATCCACACAGGAAATGTTAGTGATAAGAGAGACAGCAGAAATCCACTGGGGATCCTGTTCTGATGTGCTGATGGGGCTTCATATTCTATAACACACACACACACTCTCACACACACACACACACACACCTAGACTCTCCTCCATTGTCGCCATTCATTTCCATTGTAATAAATGTAGATTCTTCAGTTAATTCACACAAGGCAGTAGGGTTTATTCATCCACAATGGAGCATGGAGGGAGCACAGCGAGCATTCTTAATGCAGGGAGGGAGGGAACACAGGGAGCATTCTTAATGGAGGGAGGGAGGGAACACAGGGAGCATTCTTAATGGAGGGAGGGAGGGAACACAGGGAGCATTCATAATGGAGGGAGGGAGGGAACACAGGGAGCATTCTTAATGGAGGGAGGGAGGGAACACAGAGAGCATTCTTAATGGAGGGAGGGAGGGAACACAGGGAGCATTCTAAATGGAGGGAGGGAGGGAACACAGGGAGCATTCTTAATGGAGGGAGGGAGGGAACACAGGGAGCATTATTAATGGAGGGAGGGAACACAGGGAGCATTAATAATGGAGGGAGGGAGGGAACACAGGGAGCATTCTTAATGAAGGGAGGGAGGGAACACAGGGAGCATTCTTAATGGAGGGAGGGAGGGAACACAGGGAGCATTATTAATGGAGGGAGGGAGGGAACACAGGGAACATTATTAATGGAGGGAGGGAGGGAACACAGGGAACATTATTAATGGAGGGAGGGAGGGAACACAGGGAACATTATTAATGGAGGGAGGGAGGGAACACAGTTAGCATTCTTAATGGGGGGAGGGAGGGAACACAGGGAGCATTATTAATGGAGGGAGGGAGGGAACACAGGGAAAATTATTAATGGAGGGAGGGAGGGAACACAGGGAGCATTCTTAATGGAGGGAGGGATGGAACACAGGGAGCATTCTTAATGGAGGGAGGGGACACAGGGAGCATTCTTAATGGAGGGAGGGAGGGAACACATGGAGCATTCTTAATGGAGGGAGGGAACACAGAGAGCATTTTTAATGGAGGGAGGGAACACAGAGAGCATTCTTAATGTAGGGAGGGAACAGAGGGAGCATTCTTAATGGAGGGAGGGAGGGAACACAGGGAGCATTTTTAATGGAGGGATGGAGGGAACACCGGGAGCATTATTAATGGAGGGAGGGAGTGAACACAGGGAGCATTATTAATGGAGGTAGGGAGGGAACACAGGGAGCATTCTTAATGGAGGGAGGGATGGAACACAGGGAGCATTCTTAATGGAGGGAGGGGACACAGGGAGCATTCTTAATGGAGGGAGGGAGGGAACACATGGAGCATTCTTAATGGAGGGAGGGAACACAGGGAGCATTATTAATGGAGGGAGGGAACACAGGGAACATTATTAATGGAGGGAGGGAGGGAACACAGGGAACATTATTAATGGAGGGAGGGAGGGAACACAGGGAGCATTCTTAATGGAGGGAGGGAGGGAACACAGGGAGCATTAATAATGGAGGGAGGGAGGGAACACAGGGAGCATTATTAATGGAGGAAGGGAGGGAACACAGGGAGCATTCTTAATGGAGGGAGGGAGGGAACACAGGAAGCATTCTTAATGGAGGGAGGGAACACAGGGAACATTATTAATGGAGGGAGGGAACACAGGGAACATTATTAATGGAGGTAGGGAACACAGGGATCATTCTTAATGGAGGGAGGGAACACAGGGAACATTATTAATGGAGGGAGGGAGGGAACACAGGGAACATTATTAATGGAGGGAGGGAGGGAACACAGGGAGCATTCTTAATGGAGGGAGGGAGGGAACACAGGGAGCATTAATAATGGAGGGAGGGAGGGAACACAGGGAGCATTATTAATGGAGGAAGGGAGGGAACACAGGGAGCATTCTTAATGGAGGGAGGGAGGGAACACAGGGAGAATTATTAATGGAGGGAGGGAGGGAACACAGGGAGCATTATTAATGGAGGAAGGGAGGGAACACAGGGAGCATTCTTAATGGAGGGAGGGAGGGAACACAGGGAGCATTCTTAATGGAGGGAGGGAGGGAACACAGGGAGCATTCTTAATGGAGGGAGGGAACACAGGGAGCATTCTTAATGGAGGGAGGGAGGGAACACATGGAGCATTCTTAATGGAGGGAGGGAACACAGAGAGCATTCTTAATGGAGGGAGGGAACACAGAGAGCATTCTTAATGTAGGGAGGGAACACAGGGAGCATTCTTAATGGAGGGAGGGAGGGAACACAGGGAGCATTCTTAATGGAGGGAGGGGACACAGGGAGCATTCTTAATGGAGGGAGGGAACACAGGGAGCATTCTTAATGGAGGGAGGGAACACATGGAGCATTCTTAATGGAGGGAGGGAACACAGAGAGCATTCTTAATGTAGGGAGGGAACACAGGGAGCATTCTTAATGGAGGGAGGGAGGGAACACAGGGAGCATTATTAATGGAGGGAGGGAGGGAACACAGGGAGCATTCTTCATGGAGGGAGGAAGGGAACACAGGGAGCATTCTTAATGGAGGGAGGGAGGGAACACAGGGAGCATTATTAATGGAGGGAGGGAACACAGGGAGCATTATTAATGGAGGGAGGGAACACAGGGAGCATTCCTAATGGATGGAAGGAACACAGGGAGGGAGGGAACACAGGGAGCATTATTAATGGAGGGAGGGAACACAGGGAGGGAACACAGGGAGGGAGGGAACACAGGGAGGGAGGGAACACAGGGAGCATTATTAATGGAGGGAGGGAACACAGGGAGGGAACACAGGGAGGGAGGGAACACAGGGAGCATTATTAATGGAGGGAGGGAACATGAAAGAGAATCCATGCTTTTTCATAAGCGCCGCTCCAGTTGAGGCTCTGTAGACAGCCTGTGACACAGTGTGTGTTATAGAATATGAAGCCCCATCAGTAGTCCATCAGAACAGGATCCCAGTGGGCTTTTGCTGTCTCTTGTATCACTAGCAGTTCAATCAGAGGTGAGAATAGGAGGATGGAGAAGGAGGGATAATTTCAACAGCTGTACTGCAGATGAGAGGTGAGAATGGGAGGAGGGAGAAGGAGGGATCATTTCAACAGGCTGTACTGCAGATGAGAGGTGAGAATGGGAGGAGGGAGAAGGAGGGATCATTTCAACAGGCTGTACTGCAGATGAGAGGTGAGAATGGGAGGATGGAGATGGAGAAGGAGGGATAATTTCAACAGCTGTACTGCAGATCAGAGGTGAGAATGGGAGGATGGAGATGGAGAAGGATCAGAGCGACATTCAGATGCCTCTACTGCAGATCAGAGCGACATTCAGATGCCTCTACTGCAGATCAGAGCGACATTCAGATGCCTCTACTGAAGATCAGAGCGATATTCAGATGCCTCTACTGCAGATCAGAGCGACATTCAGATGCCTCTACTGCAGATGAGAGCGACATTCAGATGCCTCTACTGCAGATCAGAGCGATATTCAGATGCCTCTACTGCAGATCAGAGCGACATTCAGATGCCTCTACTGCAGATGAGAGCGACATTCAGATGCCTCTACTGCAGATGAGAGCGACATTCAGATGCCTCTACTGCAGATCAGAGCGACATTCAGATGCCTCTACTGCAGATCAGAGCGACATTCAGATGCCTCTACTGCAGATCAGAGCGATATTCAGATGCCTCTACTGCAGATCAGAGCGACATTCAGATGCCTCTACTGCAGATGTACAGTGATGTTCAACCAGATAGTAAGTGAGCTGAGTGTAATGTATATTCAGGGATCACAAGCAGCTCATTACCAACGCCCAAGGCTTTGGATGTTCAGTGGAGATGGTAGACATGGCGACAGGGGCCTGTACCCTACAACTAAGCTGCCTTACCCCTTCACCCCCCCCCCCTCTTTTTGTTTTCTCTCTCTCTCTATCTCGTCTATTTTTGTTCTCTCTCTCTCTCTCTCTCTCTCTCTCTCTCTTTTGTCTATTTTTGTTCTCTTCATCTCTCTCTCGTCTATTTTTGTTCTCTCTCTCTCTCTCTCTCTCTCTCTCTTGTCTATTTTTGTTCTCTCTCTCTCTCTCTCTCTCTCGTCTATTTTTGTTCTCTCTCTTCATCTCTCTCGCTCCTGCCTTACGTCTCACGCTGGCTGTCAGCCCCGCAGGTGCTCTGTCTCTCAGCTGCAAAGCCTACTGGGAAATCAGCCTAGTGTGACAGATCTGGTTTGTAACTGGATTGGCTCCTGAGTGTGAGTTAAACCGGGATAGAGAGAGAGATGGAAAGAGGGAGTGACAGATTAAGAGAAGTTTAGGATTGAAAATTGGTTTTGAAGTCAAAGGAACATTTTGTGTGTGTGAACACGGCTTGGCATAGTTTCCCTAGTAACAGAGTAAATCTGTAATGGAATCAAAGTGCTATGTAACCAATAAGGATGCTGGAGCTTCACTGCATGTTAAACAGGCTGTCTATGGAGACGTGTGTTTGTGTAGTGTGCGCAACCCAACAAGGAATTACGTGAACCCTGTTACCGAGCAAATTCTAGTGATGCTGAGCTACATGGCTGTGTGTGTTTGTCAGTGTTGGGGAATCGACTCTGAAAATATAGTTTACCAATCATTTCTGACAGGAAAAAGTTCAGCTACGCCGTAATTGTTTACTTAACTAACGTTACGTTAGAAAAGTGGTTCACGACTTCAAAACTATTTTGGGAAATGGACATATCTGAATCTCAAATGTCATGGACTAGAAATTGCCTGACAGATCCCTCTGGAGTCAGATGTTAACAGAATATAGAATTGAACCTATTAAACACAAGAGCTGGTCTGATGGCGGAAGAATTGTGCGTAGTTCAAGTCGTTAGCTACACCGCTACACGGCAAAGAAAGTCAACTACTGAAAACACTACCAAGATTTGAATATAGTTCAATTACCAAGCTACTGAAAAATGTTGTTAAATGAATAGTGGAAACTAATTGTAGTTCACTACTCCCCAACGTGTGTGTGTGTGTGTGTGTGTGTGTGAGAAACGACAGAATGAAACAAAAAAGGCAGTGTTAGAAAGAGGGGGACATCAAACAACCCTGCACTGCATGCTGGGAGAGAGAGAGAGAGGGCCAAGACCTTGACTCAACCACTCACACATTGTATGGATAGATTCACTTTCCCCTGCTGTATAAAAATACCGCATTCCCCTTGGCTCGCTTGTCATCTATGTGATATAAGATATGAGAGGCGCACTGTGAGAAGGAGAAATTTAGACCGGGTCAGGAAGTTAATCCTGATGTGAATTGAGTGGGAAGGTTTCTGAAAACAACCTTATTCAGCAGAGAAGGAACAACCGAGCTTAGAAAGAATTAGGTGTGTGTCCGTCTGTGCAGGGAACAGACACCTGAGGTTTTGGGTGATTGAAATGTCTGCCCCATACCCCAGGAAACCTACGCCCAGTCAAGTGTGTAATAGGCTTTTTGAGTCGTGTTTTTCTTCATTGTGTGTGTGTGTGTGTGTGTGTGTGTGTGTCAAACCGAACTGAGTGCCCTCTTCTTGTCCTTTCCCACAGCTCTCCTGTACAAGCCGATTGACCGTGTGACCAGAAGTACGCTGGTTCTTCATGTGAGGACACACACACACACACACACCAGTACATTGTCTGTCCCGACTAGCATTCGATAGATCCATGAAGGATTCTTGATCTCACCCAGAGACAAATGACAAGATTGAATTAGTGACCGCAACGTAGAGATAGATTGAATAGATAGGACAGGATCAATACTTATCAAGGATTAAGAGTTAGTGCTGTCGTGAGACACATAGTGATGGGGCTGGGTAGAATCTCTCTCGAAAGCCCCGCAGGTCATTAAGATGCAGCACGGATCTGTATCCACCTGCAAAGTCAAACCCTGCTTGCTGCTGTTTATAGTAAGTGTTCCGTTCCATTTGCCAAGCCTATACCTTTCCTCTGCGCTGTCCATCAAAATGACATGCTGTTATAAACAGTAGGCGCTAATTTGATGGGCTACAACCAAGTGGAAAGTGAAAACCGCTAACAGAGGAAGCGGAGATGCCTAGACGTGTCCTCCAGTCTCGCTTCCAGTGCATTTCATGAATATGTTTTCCATAAGGCTAGTGGAGCCGTGACTAAACAAAGACCAGTTGGTTTGGTACAAAGGTAAGAGCAGATCACGCAAACACACAATGAACCCTTATTCCATATTTAGTGCACTACATTTCAATAGTGTTTGCCCAGGGCCCATAGTGCACTATATAGGGAATAGTGTGTCATTTGGGACACGGGCGCTGACAGACGGTGGAAGTTACTGTGTTCGTTTCTCTTAATGACGTAGGAAGACGGGTAGTGTACTATACCGCTGACATCAGCTCAAGCCTTCTAGAGCTTGTCAGAATACATTCACTGAGGTGTGCTGACGAGGCATAAATCAGGCAATGGAAAAGAGGTTGGCTTTTCTTTCACACGCTCCTCTGAAAAAAAGGAACTTAGTTACGCTGAGAATAAGGTATTTGCAATGTGGAAGCAGATTGTCTCAGCCGTTTCTTAGGTAGCACTTTAAAAATAAAGTCATTAGTTACGCCCATGGTTCAATAAAGTAGAGACTCTCATATGCTTTAATTAGAGGAAATGATGTGGCACAAAACCCAGCGAAGCATCCAAGTCGTCCAATTCATCAACACAGGTTTAAAAACACAGTGACTGTCCATAGACATTTCATTTTAATGGATGTGGTTCTCTCTGTTTTTGGATGGGGGATCTAATGGTCTTTCTCGCTCTGTGTGTTATTGTAGGACCTGCTGAAGCACACCCCTAAGGACCACCCAGACTTCCCCCTGCTGCAGGACGCTCTGAGGATCTCCCAGAACTTCCTGTCCTCCATCAACGAAGAGATTGACCCCCGCAGGACCGCCGTCACCACGCCTAAGGGAGAGGTGGGGTGACACACACAGACACGCCATTTTAATAGACTACTTTATACTTTTCAGAACTTCTTGTTGTAACCTTGGGGAAGTGTGCCAATGCATTTGTGAAATGTGTTTTGAGGTCAGAGAGAAACCCACAGTATCTGTCCTCTCCTCCTACCCCCACATCCTCAATCTCTTCATTACCAGCTTCCTCTCTCTTCATCTCTCTCGATCGCCCTCTCTCTCTAGCATCTTTTGATCTTTTCCCTCTCTCTCTCTCCCAGCATGCAGTGCAGGGTTGTTTGATGTCTCCCTCTTTCTAACACTGCCTTATTGTTTCATTCTGTCATTTTCCACATGTCAGCCTTTTCTCCTCTTAATGCTTCTCTCTCTGAGTATATCCTTTCCTTCCTTCCTTCTCTCTCTGAGTATATCCTTTCCTTCCATCCCACCATCTCTCCCCCTTGCGCTTTACCTCTCCTTTCTCCCTCCATCTCTCTCTCCCCCCTCTCTTCAGCTATCCTCCCTCCATCTTTCTCTCTTCCCCCATCTCTCTCTCCCGCCATCTCTTCCTCTATCCGTTTTCCATTCAGTCAGCTCAGTTCTTAACCTCCCAGTCATCTCTCCATTCGTTACAGTCTGTCTGTTACCAGTTAAATGGAAATCTCTCTCTGCCCTCTTTGGCTCAGGCTTTCCTGATTTACTCCAGTTCGTGTTTAGCTCTGCCTTATTTTAGCTTTCCTAGTTGGCTCTCCAGAGATGGACAGATATAGAGCGATAGAGAGGGGGAGCGTTTCAAGTTCTGAGTGGCTTACTTTAGCTGATGATTATCTTGCTGTAACACCGCCATCACTGATGATGATTTTATTATTATTATTTTTTTCACCTTTATTTAACCAGGTAGGCCAGTTCAGAACAAGTTACTCATTTACAACTGCGACCTGGCCAAGATAAAGCATAGCAGTGTGAACAGACAACACAGAGTTACACATGGAGTAAACAATAAACAAGTCAATAACACAGTAGAAATAAAGAGTCTACATACATTGTGTGCAAAAGGCATGAGGAGGTAGGCAAATAATTACAATTTAGCAGATTAACAACACTGGAGTGATAAATGATCAGATGGTAATGTACAGGTAGAGATATTGGTGTGTAAAGGAGCAGAAAAGTTAATAAATAAAAACAGTATGGGGATGAGGTAGGTAAATTGGGTGGGCTATTTACCGATGGACTATGTACAGCTGCATCGATCGGTTAGCTGCTCAGATAGCAGATGTTTAAAGTTGGTGAGGGAGATAAAGGTCTCCAATTTTACATATTTTATATGTAAAAGACATAAAATATAGACAACAAGCGAGTTCTTTCGTATTGCTGAACCCTGACCTATACCTCCTACAGTATATCCTGGTGGAAAGGGAATGTTTACGGCTAGGCTAGTTGCCCCGTGCTGGGCGTGCCACAGGAAGTGATGCCGTTTCTCTCCCTGGTAGGCTCGTCAGCTGGTGAAGGATGGTTTCCTGGTGGAGGTGTCAGAGGGCTCCAGGAAGCTGCGTCATGTCTTCCTCTTCACAGACCTGCTGCTCTGTGCCAAGATGAAGAAGACCTCCGCAGGGTAGGTTAACTCTCACAGAGTATCACCACAAACACATGCACATTCAGCTATCTACAGTACCCACTGTGGTATTCACTGTGCCTAAACGTAGATCATACACACTTTGAGTGGTCTCCAGTGTTATATGCTCCTATCATGTCAGTTCTGATGTGTCTGTGATATGAAAGTGTATCAGGATGAATGACAGTCCTGCTCCAAAGGGATTTTCTTTTTCACTGCTATTTTTATTTCCTCCATTTGAAGTATTCTCTGATGTTATAATAAAAAAGGAAGACTATTAATTGAAAATGTGAATGTTGTCACACGTGATGCCTTTGGTGCTGCAGACCAGGGGTTGGTATTTTTTTACCCCCCCCAAATTAAAAATAAATTTACTCAAGCCTCGGGATTGGATAGACTATTGTGGAGAAATGATTTAGAATAGTGATTAGAGGGCTCGTATAGGGCTGAATATTAACACATTGCCGTAGTGGATGTAGGGATGTTGGGAAATGTATTACAATCTGGTCTCAATCTGGTGCTTGGGCCTGAGGCTGTGCGTGTGTGTGTGTGCGCGTGTGTGTGTGTAAATTGGGAATGACCACATACACTGCCTTAGATTAAGTGTTTAATTTAAAGGATTGCCTCCAATGGCATGGTTACTGTTGTTGGCGTGATTGGGGCTCATTGTGATTGACAGTCGCTGCTGTCCCTCTACCTCAGTGTGAAGGACACACAGACAACTACCGTTGTCATGGTTACCACCAGTCTGTAAATCACTCTGTTATGGTCTGTAGCTTTAGCGGTCTGTCGTTGGGTCCCACATGGCATCCTATTCTCTATATAGTCCACTGTGGGGTTAAGAGTAGTGAGCTACATAGGGAATAGGGTGGCATTTCAAATCAAATGTTATTGGTCACATACATATGGTTAGCAGATGTTATTGGTCACATACATATGGTTAGCAGATGTTATTGGTCACATACATATGGTTAGCAGATGTTATTGCGGATGTAGTGAAATGCTTGTGTTCCTAGCTCCAACAGTGCAGTAGTATCTAACAATTAACAATACACACAAATTTAAAAGTAAAAGAATGGAATTAAGAAATATATAAATATTAGGACGAGCAACGTCGGAGTGGCATTGACTAAAATGCAATAGAATAGAATACAGTATATACATATGAAATGAGTAAAGCAGTATGTAAACATTATTAAAATGACAAGTGTTCCATTATTAAAGTGGCCTGTGATTCTATCTCTATGTATATAGGGCAGCAGCCTCTAAGGTGCAGGGTTGAGTAACCGGGTGGTAGCCGGCTAGTGATGGCTGTTTAACAGTATGATGGCCTTGAGATAGAGAGACTGAAAAACACCTGTCTCAGCTTTGATGCACCTGTACTGTATTTGAGATGCAGCCTACTGTATGTGTCCTCTGGTCTGGACTATAACACCATAGGATTAGGCCAACAGCCTATTAAAACACGCTATCCAGTTGATAGCTAATCATCAGTATTAACTCACTGAGAAACCTGAATCCCATTCAATCCCTCTATCTCCACTCAATCATCATCGATTATTAATGTTTCTATAATGTTATATCGACTCCATAACCATCATTATTTTCCTACAGATTTGGTGTATAATATACCACCATTTCCCAATGTAGAGATGTAAATGAAGATGTAATCCATGTGATTATGGAAAACAAGGTCTGTGAAAGTGCTGTGGACGGATGGGAGGAGATTAGATATGCAGATTTTATTCAACAGCAGCAGAGACAATCAGCTCTACCTCGGTCTGTAATAGGGAGAGTGTTTATTAAGTGGACTCTAGATCATCTTAAAGTCTTATTGGGCATGTAAACAGTGCGTGAATACAGATCCACACCTTAGAGACAACAGCGTATAACACCCCATGGACCACTCTGAGACAAAGGGTTTGCTTACAAAGGGGGAGAGATCTCACCCCGTATTAAGAAGGAGAGGAGGTCTTATAAAACAAATTGAGGGATGTTTGCAGGCAAAAGAGGGGGTGAAGGTATATATTGGGAGAAAATAGAGGTATCTGCTGTCTCTGTCCCTCTATAGTACAATACTGACAAAACACTTATTTAACTAGCCAAAGAAAAATGCTAATCTAAAACATGAAAGAGTTATACTACTCTTTGTTTGTTTTTCATTGTTTTACTTTGGGGGTAAAAACAGGACATTTATTTTTCTTGTCATATTTCCCGCCCCGTCAGGTTTGCACACGTTTGGAGCTGTGATGTAATGTATTCCTGTGTTAATGAGTTTACTGTCCTGCCTCCAGGAATCATAATGATACTAAATGCTCGTTAGGGGAATACAAAAACATCTCCGACAACATTAGTGAGCATCTGTATAACCTGATGGATGTGCTGAACACGCATTTACTAGTCTTTCTGTGTCTGAGTGTTTAATATGGGATCTCCTCAAGTCAAGCAATCTTTTCATACTACGATACATAAGGAGTTAGAGTAGTAAGGGGAGATATGTTTAAGTTAAATCCTATGGTGTTGAGCACAATGGAATATGGCTCAAAAAAGACGCATGATATTGCATAAAGCAAGACAAATAGAAGATGATGAATTATATGGTGGGTATTGCCCTCCTCCTTTACAGGGCCAATAGAGATATCTAAATTTAACTGCGAGCAGCGATGAACGGGGTTCACAGGATGACAGAAAGGACACATGCTTCGTAAACAACAGGTGTAGACTAACAATGAAATGCTTACTTACCGGCCCTTCCCAACAATGCAGAGAGAGGAAAAAAGAGAAATAATCAAAAATAATAATAATAATCAAGAAATAATCAAAAATATAGAACACAAAAAAATAGATGTACAATGATTAATGATATCCTGGCTATATACATGGAGTACCAGCACCGAGTTGATGTGCAGGGTTACGATGTAATTGAGGTATATAGTTCCTACATGATAGTGCTCACATTATTTATTTTCCTTTATATGCAATCAGTGAAAGCATTACCATGTTTATCTCTCTATACCACATCTCTCTATACCACATGACGCAAGTGAAGTTTAGTGCTGTAGGTTGGTACTGTGGCCTACTTTGAATGCAGAAATGCAGAAACTAATCATTCTCAAATTCATTAGAGGCTAATTTATTTAGCCTATATACCAAATCGGTAGTCAATCTGATGTATGGTTCATGAAAATATATAAAAACTTTTTTTTTACCAAATTGTGCAAGATTGAGGAAAATCTATCCTCATGGACCTTATTGCTTATTGAGGCATATTTCTTCAGCATGAGGAAAGATGCCTAAATACAAAGTTTCAAGTCTCTAGGTCAAATGTCGCGGCGGATATGAGGGTTTAAGTGAGACTGCTAATAACAGTGCCACTTATAGGCCAATCGGTGTCATTATTTTTTAACAAGTTACACATGGCCTCAAGTTTCTGTATGCCAAATAGTTTTTTTAAAGTTACTAATCTATGCTTGAGTTATTTTACCATGTCAAAAAAGAAATCTAAGAATAACAATATTTTTCCCAACTTTGCTGTGATCCCTAATTACAGTAGGTCCTTATTGTCTTTGTCTCTCCTGCCTCCTCTTAAATATATGTAAGATATCGAGCTCTCTCTCTCTCCCCTCCTCTCCACCTCCCTCTGTAGGAGACACCAGCAGTATGAGTGTAAGTGGTACATCCCCCTGGCAGACCTGACCTTCCAGTTGCTGGATGACTCGGACGTCTTGCCCCATATCCAGGTTCTGCCTGAACACGAGATTGAGGAGATGAAGACCAAGATCTCTGTCATCAAGAGCGAGATCCAGAAGGAAAAGGTGATTATATTATGTTTATTTAAAAAAAAAAAAAAATGTATTTAGTCAGGTAAGTCTAAAAGAACAGATTATCTTTTGATGTTGTATCCAGTACTGCTTTGTTTTAGACTCAAACTAAACCCAATAGTTGTAAATTGAGCCAAAATAGTGGTGATTCCCTTGCCTCCCACTCAGTGTCAGGCCAGGTCATGGTCAGCTGGCCATTAAGGCACTGTGGAGGAAGAGTGTCCTGCCCAGCCTGGCTGCCCCATTCTGGGCTGGTTTCCCTGGGTGTGTCTCTCCCTGGAGCCCTATGGTCTGTGTTTGTCTTACTCTCTCTCTATCAGAGGCTAGAACCAGCCTGCCTGCCTGGGTGATTAGGCTGGGTTCTTCTGGCTTTATCACTACTGTTGTTGTTATTGGAACAGTTCCTCTCATCGCTTCCACTCTTAGACAAGTCGACTGTAGACTAGAGATCTGTGTGCCACACACACACACACACACACAAACACAAGAAGGGGTCAACTTCCAGGTCACCTGGACTGAGTCAGCACGTCAGTGTGTGAATCACTTATATAGTACACCCATATACATACACACAATCCACCCCCTCACTGTATCTACACTCACAAACACTCAAGCTATCCCGTGGGAAGTTTGTTAATTCTGATGAACTTGAGTACAGTGGAACAGCGATAGCCATCTAATTGTAGCTGTCATATAAACACAGGTCCTTAGAGGATGACTGTGTTCCCGGAGATCACCTTGTCCAGTTTCCCTTCAACTCTTTACCTCTTCAACACAATAGACTTATTTATGTCAGCCCTTTGTTGTCATTTTACTGTGGAAATCCTTGGGAGTCCGTAACCTAGAAACTGTATAGGTTTAAATTGATTTACCACCTTGGCTTTAGCTGATCGCTGCTGCTTTTATTTAATCCATCACACTCCAGCAGCAACCTCTACTTATGCTAATGGTTACTATACAGGACTGTATTTATTTCAGCATCCGGTGATTCCGTCCATAGTAAATACCCGTTTAGGAGGTTTTGGAGAGCATAAAATTTTATTTGTCACATACTCTGAATACAGCAGGTGTAGAATTTACTTTGAAATGCTTACGTACGAGCCCTTTCCCAAGAACGCAGAGTTAGAAAGTCATTAGCATTTTGATAAATAAGGAAATAGTTATAAAATAATAATGAGGCTATATACAAGGAGTACCACTGCCAAGTCAATGTGCAGGGGTATGAGGTAGTTGAGGTAATATGTACATGTAGGTGCAGTTGGGGTAAAAGTGACGAGGCATAAATAATCAGGATCGATAATAAATCAGCACTACTACTCTTAGAGGTTTATGAATACAGGCACTGTGCTTCCAGGTTGATACCAGACTGCTACAGTGGGTCATACAGTAGGGGCAGACTGACTGACTTCCCTAATCAGAGCCGGAAAAGGCTGATTGAACTGATTACAGCCAGGGCATGGCCTGACTCTGCTTCCTGTCAAGGGATGGGTTGGAGGAGGGTGTGTAGGAAGGGAGATTCTGGAGAACAAGGACATGGAAATTCCTTGGAATAGTTATCAAGCATCACACTGTAAATTCTAGTGAACAAAATGTAGCCGTCATTTCCCTTGTTTACAAATATCTCTGGAATACCAAATCATTATTCATGGTCAAACACACACGGTACAATTCAGGTTTAGTTGATTGTACAGTGTGTAGGATTTAGTTGTGATACCAGTATAAACAGGGCTTTAAACTATATTCTTCCAGGGGACAGATGTAATAAATAACAAAAGGTTAATTATGTGGGGGCGGGACATTTTACACATTCGATTATTCTTTGGAAGAACTGTATAAAAAAGCAATGCACACACACCAATAAAGCACTTTTCATGAAATGTTGCTAAACGTAATTATAAAAGAAGTGGAGGGCGCTCAACCACCTTGAGTCGAGGTGGAAACCAAAAATGTGATAATTATTAAACGCTCACTCGCCATATTTTTTTTTGTTACTATCGAAAGCGTCTTCAAAGTAATTAGGTAATTTTTTTAAATGATCTGAAAACTAAGCATCTCAACAAATAATACAAAGATACAGTACCAGTCAAAAGTTTGGACAAACACCTACTCATTCCAGGGTTTTTCATTATTTTTATTATTTTCTACATTAATAATAATAGTTGTTGTGATGACGGCTGTTCATCGAATAATTACATACCACGTTAAATTATTTTGCAATTAAATCATATAACAATTAAGTAGTAATCTGGGGCACCACGGGAAAAGTTCATTTGAGTTACCGTTTCCCGAATTAACTCATATCAGAATATCTCGATATACTATCCTTCATCCATTAATCATTTGCTCCTATTTCACTCTCATTCTGAACGTCGTAATATCCTATAAATCTACACAAACCCAAGTCTTCATGATGAATCAGCTTACACAAATTGGCTTAATTATTTATTTACTAACTGATGAAAAAATCACACAGAAATACATAAACACACACACAGGATAGATTATACACTGAGTATTAACATGATGCAATGACAAGACCCTAGTGGACTTATTAACATCACAAATTCCTAACGAATTTGACATGATGGTTCTTTAAGCCCCCCCCCCCCCCCAAACCATTTCACACATTCTTTATATTAGGAATATTGTTTCATTCTCCACTTTTGGATGTTTGAGTTTTGGCAGGAGGACTCCTTTGTTCCATGGAGGTTCTCTCCCTCAATACTGCATGGCCAGGAAGAGAAAGTCTGCCCGGTATTTACGACCAGTCATGTAACTGGCCAGCCATGAGTGTTGGTGTTCAAACCTTTGCCTATGAGGCCAAGTCATGACATAGTGAAGACATCAAAACTATGAAATATCACATATAGAATCATGAAGTAACTAAAAAGGTTTTAAACAATCAGTCTATTTTAGATTTTTGATTCTTCAAAGTAGTCACCCTTTGCCTTATTGACAGCTTTGCACACTCTTGGCATTCTCTCAACCAGCTTCATGAGGTAGTCACCTGGAATGCTTTTCCAACAGTCTTGAAGGAGTTCCCACATATGCTGAGCACTTGTTGGCTGCTTTTCCTTCACCCTGCGGTCCAACTCATCCCAAACCATCTCAGTTGGGTTGAGGTCGGGTGATTGTAGAGATCAGGTCATCTGATGCAGCACTCACTTACTCTCCTTCTTGGTCAAATAGCCCTTACACAGCCTGGAGGTGTGTTGGGTCATTGTCCTGTTGAAAAACAAATGATAGTGGGACTAAGAGAGAACCAGATGGGATGGCATATCGCTGCAGAATGCTGTGGTAGCCATGCTGGTTTAGTGTGCCTTGAATTATAAATAAATCACTGACAGCCCCACACCATCACACTTCCTCATCCATGTTTCACAGTGGGAACCACACATGCGAAGATCATCCGTTCACCTACTCTGCGTCTCATAAAGACATGGCGGTTGGAACCAAAAATCTAATTTGGACCCATCAGACCAAAGGAGAGATTTCCACTGTCTAATGTCCATTGCTTGTGTTTCTTGGCCCAAGCAAGTCTCTTCTTATTGTTGTCCTTTAGCAGTGGTTTCTTTGTAGCAATTCAACCATAAAGGCATGATTCACGCAGTCTCCTCTGAACAGTTGATGTTGATGTGTCTTACTTGAACTCTGTGAAGCATTTATTTGGGCTACAATCCGAGGTGCAGTTAATTTGCTGATTTCTGAGGCTGGTAACTCTAATAAACTTATCCTCTGCAGCAGAGGTAACTCTGGGTCTTCCTTTCCTGTGGCGGTCCTCATGAGAGACAGTTTCATCATAACGCTTGATGGTTTTTGCGACTGCACTTGAAGAAACTTTGAATGTTCTTGAAATTTTACGCATTGATTGACCTTCATGTCTTAAAGTAATGATGGACTGCCGTTTCTCTTTGCTTATTTGAGCTGTACTTGCCATAATATGAACTTCTTTTACCAAATAAATATCTTCTGTATAGCAACACTACCTTGTCACAACACAAGTGATTGTTCAAATGCACACCTGTTAATTGAAATGCATTCCAGGTGACTACCTCATGAAGCTGGTTGAGAGAATGCCAAGTGTGCAAAGCTGTCATCAAGGCAAAGGGTGGCTACTTTGAAGAATCTCAAATATAAAATATATTTTGATTTGTTTAACACTTTTTTGGGTACTACATGATTCCATATGTGTTATTTCAAACGCTATAGCCAAATTCATATGAACAGAAAACAAACATGCCACATAGGTGCTAGAAAAGTGCTAGACAACCACACAATAGACAACCACATTAGTGCTTATCATTTTGGCACTGAACGTCGGATTTTGGTTGGGATTTTTGTTGCGTATCTTTTATTAGTGTTCAGAATTGATCAAAGGGCCAGTCTAAATTAATAAATGGGCCAGATTTTGCTCGCAGGCCGCCAGTTGAGTATCCCTGCAGTATAACAAACTGTATGTTAACATACTGCGTGCCCTGTTTGTTTCTGTGTGTGTGTAGAAAGCACTAAAGGGCCAGAGTCGAAATGTGGAGCGTCTGAGGAAGAAGATGAACGAGCAGGAGTCCTGGCTGCTGTTACACTCTCCCACCATCCCTTTCCGCATACACAACAAACATGGCAAGGTAAGCTGCAACTACGCAACCACTGGCCTGGGATCAGATATATTGTCTTCCTCAATGGTTAGGATAAAGACTGGGGGTTGGGTAATCTGATTCTAGATCTGTGGTTAGCAACTATGTCCATGACTGCAATGCTAATATACTGATACGACCCTGCATCCCACTGATTGGCTTGCCTCTGAAACTAAGCATGGTCGGTTTTTGGATGGGAGACCAAATGCTGCTGAAAGTAGTGTTGGCGGGCCAGTAGGGGGCACTCTTCACTCTGGTCTAAGGAGACCAATACCCCAGGGAAGTGAAGGAGACAGTTCCCTGCGCAGGGTGCTGTCTTTCGGTAGAGACGTTAAACGGGTGTCCTGACTCTGTGGTTATTAAAAATCCATTGACACTTATCGTATGAGTAGGATGGTTAAATTCCCAACCTGGCCTCATTCCTAATTGGCATACAGTGCATTCGGGAAGTATTCAGAACCCTTGACTTTTTCCACATTTTGTTACGTTACAACCTTATTCTAAAATGCATTAGATCGTTTTTTTTTCTCATCAATCTACACACAATACCCCATAATGACAAAGCGAAAACAGGTTTTTAGACATTTTTGCGAATGTATACTTATTTACATAACTATTCAGACCCTTTGCAATGAGAATCGAAATTGAGCTCAGTTGCATCCTGTTTCCATTGATCACCCTTGATGTTTCTACAACTTGTTTGGAGTCCACCTGTGGTAAATTCAATTGATTGGATATGATTTGGAAAGGCACACACCTGTCTATATAAGATCCCACAGTTGACAGTGCATGTCAGAGCAAAAACCAAGCCACGAGGTCTAATGAATTGTCTGTAGAGCTCCGAGACAGGATTGTGTCAAGGCACAGATCTGGGGAAAGGTACCAAAACATTTCTGCAGCATTGAAGGTCCCCAAGAACACTGTGGCATCCATCCTTCTTAAATGGAAGAAGTTTGGAACCACCAAGACTCTTCCTAGAGCTGGCCGCCCGGCCAAACTGAGCAATTGTGGGAGAAGGGCATTGGTCAGGGAAGTGACCAAGAACCCGATCGTCACTCTGACAGAGCTCCAGAGTTCCTCTGTGTAGATGGGAGAACCTTTCAGAAGGACAACCATCTCTGCAGCACTACACAAATCAGGCCTTTATAGTAGAGTGGCCAGATGGAAGCACATAACAGCCCGCTTAAAGTTTGCCAAAAGGCAGCTAAAGGACTCTCAGACCATGAGAAACAAGATTCTCTGGTCTGATGAAACCAAGATTGAACTCTTTGGCCTGAATGCCAAGCGTCATTTCTGGAGGAAACCTGGCACCATCCCTACGGTGAAGCATGGTTGTGGCAGCATCATGTTGTGGGATGTGTTCAGCGGCAGGGACTGGGAGACTAGTCAGGTTCGAGGGAAAGATGAACGGAGCAAAGTACAGTGAGATCCTTGATGAAAACCTGCTCCAGAGCACTCAGGACCTCAGACTGGTGCGAAGGTTCACCTTCCAACAGGACAACGACCCTAAGCACACAGCCAAGACAACGCGTGAGTGGCTTTGGGACAAGTCTCAATGTCCTTGAGTGTCACAACCAGAGCCCGGACTTGAAACAGATCGAACATCTGTAGATGTTTGTAGAGACCTGAAAATAGCTGTGCAGCGACTCTTCCCATCCAACCTGACAGAGAGGATCTGCAGAGAAGAATGGGAGAAACTCCCCAAATACAGGTGTGCCAAGCTTGTAGCTTCATACCTAAGAAGACTTGAGGCTGTAATCACTACCAAATGTGCTTCAACAAAGTAAAGGGTCTGAATACTTGTGTTAATTAAATATTAACGTTTATTTATTTATAATTAATTTGCAAAAATGTCTAAACTGTTTTTGCTTCGTCATTATGGGGTATTGTGTGTAGATTGAAAAATGAAACAATTTTTATCAATTTTAGAATAAGGCTGTAACGTAAACAAAATATGGTAAAAATCCAGATATCTGAAAACTTTCCAAATGCTCTGTATATCACTCCTCATCTCTCCACCATGCTAGCTGATGTGTGGTGGGCGTTCTGGCACCAAAATAGTTGCCATATATCTCCCAGGTGGGTGCTACACATTGGTGGTGGATGAGGTGATTTTCCCCTTACTTTGTAAAGCTCTAAATAAACCCAATACATTTATTATTATGATTTACTTTCCCACCACAGGAGGGAGCTGTTGTCATATAAAATGTGATTTCCCCCTGTTTTGTCCTCAGAGCTACCTGTTCCTCCTGTCTTCAGACTATGAGAGGTCAGAGTGGAGGGAGAGCATCCAGAAACTACAGAGGAAAGGTACAGGAAGAGTCAGGAGAGTGAGCAGACAGGCTGATATAGTTTTTTTTTAAAACAACTATGCCATGGATTCAATGCCTTCAATGCAAATTTTAAAAACCAATGGCCTGGCTGTATGTTCAGGTTTATTAATGGTGTGTTTCTGTGTCTTCAGATCTGCAGACGTGTCAGTTGAGCTCTGTAGAGCTGCAGGTCCTCACCAGCTCCTGCTTCAAACTCCGAACCGTCCACAACATTCCTGTCACCAGTTATAAAGACGGTAGTACACACGCATTCACCTCTCCTTCCTTTCCCCTCTGTTTGGAGTTAAGAAACCACAAACATATCTCCTATTTTGTCAGCACAAAAATATAAATGGTTTGGTAAGGAATCTAGGTTACATAGTGTTTCTCATCTAATGATAACCTGTGTCATGGCATGTGTGTGTTGCAGCAGGGTTCAGATGGGATGTTTGGATTGGGGTTACATTAAAGCCAGCTGGGAGGCCCACTTTGAGCTCCCAGGATGCACTGGGGGACAGGAAATTGCAGGGAGACACACACTCATACACAACACTGTTATACCGCTGCACTCACACATTAAACAAACAAGAACGCATTCATGAGGTCTTCATAAACAGTGCTTCTTTACATTTACGTCATTAAGCAGACGCTCTTATCCCGAGCGACACAGTAGTAAGAGGACAATTTTTGTGTACTTTTTCGTACTGGTCCCCCATGGGAATCGAACCCACAACCCTGCCATTGGAAGTGCCAAGCTCTACCATCTGAGCCACATGGGACCCCACTATGCACCACAAATGGGGGTGCAATCCCACAGTCATGGTGTTCATGGTAGCTTCCTTAGAGATATACTATCTTTATCAAAAGACAAACATGTTTTCTTGCAAGGCAAGGGTGTTTCTGCTCCTGTACTTTTGCTTACTCTGAATGATACATTGTCATCTTGCTAGATTTCTGCTAGACTTGGTTTAGTAAGTTGGATATCATGTACTGTAGTATAAATCTAAATTGGCCACAATATTTACAAGTCACATAATGATTATCTGAGTCTGGCCACAGCATTGTAAACCCATGATTACAGACGGTGATATACACTGAGTGTACAAAACATTAGGAACACCTTTCTAATATTGAGTTGAACAGTCAGAACAGTCGAAAGCGTTCTACAGGGATGCTGACTCCCACAGTTATCAAGTTGGCTGGATGTCCTTTGGGTGGCGGAGCATTCTTGATACACATGGGAAACTGTTGCACGTTCAAAGGCACTTAAATCTTTTGTCTTGCCTATTCTCCCTCTGAAAGGCACACACACACAATCCATGTCTCAATTTTTTATTTATTTTACCTTTATTTAACTAGGCAAGTCCGTTAAGAACAAATTCTTATTTTCAATGACGGCCTAGGAACAGTGGGTTGTGACTGCCTGTTCAGGGGCAGAACGACCTTGTCAGCTCGGGGATTTGAACTTGCAACCAACGCTCTAACCACTAGGCTACCCTGCCGCCCCAATTGTCTCAAGGCTTAAAAATCCTTCTTTAACCTGTCTCATCCCCTTCATCTACACTGATTGAAGTGGATTTAACAGGTGACATCAATAAGGGATCATAGCTTTCATCTGGATTCACCTGGTCAGTCTGTCATGGAAAGAGCATGTTTTGTACACTGTGTATTTTGATGGTACAGTGCACCCCCCTCCCCCAATTGTGATGACCTGAAGTTCTGCTTCTGGCAGGCAATGACTTTCTGATTTGTTTACATTGAGCTTGTCAAAGCGACTCCCTTTATACTCGCATCAAACACTTTTGTTTTCTCTCCAGTTTAGAGGGGATCTGAAATGTGGTTAAGCAAAGCACAGGTTTACATTCTTTCTCATCGGTAGTCACTTTATAGCACAGTATTGCAAAAACAAAGTCTCCAGGTCAGTTCATTGGCATTTGACATACGTTCAACACCCACAACAGACACACACCATGCTATGACATTATTAAATGGAGTAGCAGAGGGGCTCAAATCAAACAAGCCGGGGGAGGAATGTGATTCCCTCGTTACCATCGCTCTGTCTGACACGGGCCATTATAGTGACCAGGTAGAAGAAACTAGCTACAGATCTAGGATCAGATTACTCTAACTCTGGTCCTAACCTTAACCATTAGGGGGTTATAGGAATACACATTGACATGTCATTACTACCATCTGCTTTGAGTATTTTTGTTGTGGTTAAGATCCAGGCAGAGTAGCATCTCTGATAATGAGCAGTGGAGGAGGGGGGGGGGGGGGGGGGGGGGGGATAAAGGTTAGAGTCTGGAGTAGATCTTCTCTTGGCTACTCCCTCTCTCTTGGTGGCATGACCTGTCTGTGACTGGACATATACAGTCCATAGCACCGTACATACACGTGACATATTGTTTTTCCAGGACTCAGTTGTTAGTCTCTCATCTCCGTAGTGGTCCAGAACATGACCCGATGGGCCTGCAGGGCGCTCCAAACAGGCCATCTCCAGTTTCAACCCCCTGTTTATTTACCAGGAAACGCGCAGGCCTCTGCAACATAATCATGCGGAGGCCAGGGGACAAGAGAGGGGAAGCTTAGGTGTGTGAGTGTGTTGGATTGTGTGTGTAGGCTGGTGTGTGTGTTTTCAAGGGCCACCCAAGAACATGCTTGTGAATATTTAAGTCTAAGGCTTAGATACATACACTATGGGGCTAAATGATTCCTCCTGTTTTCCTGCTAATGTCACAGAGAAATTAGGGAGTTGTGGGACAGCTGTATGGGATGCCTTGGTGTAGAGGTCACACATTAAGATGAATGAGTGTGTGATTAAACCTGAGCTCCTCCATCTACCACAGGTGTGTGTGTGTGTGTGTGTGTGTGGACACAGTCCTCTTCATCCTCTTTGCTTCCTGCTCCCACATGGGGCTTCAGTTAGTCTACCTGAAAGAATACCTCACACAAGCACACGAACACACACACAATCATTCCCTGAAATATATACTACTACACTGTTCTTTGCGAATGAGATGTACCCTCGGCTATGAGGTCCCCTACGAACCCTGGTGAAAAGTAGTGCACTATAAAGGGAATAGGGTACCGTTTGCGATGCACCCTCGAGGTTATGAGAATGTATTGTCCCAGGTCACATCCAGGTCAATGATAATGGGTGTGACAGACGGTGACTAACTGCGTTGTGTTGTGTATTCCAGATGAAGAAACCCCAGGCCTGTATGGATTCCTCCATGTGATCGTCCACTCTGCTAAAGGCTTCAAAGAGTCAGCCAGTAAGTCTCTCTCTGTCATACTGGGCTTGTACTGCACTGTGTTCAGCGTGTGTGTGTATGTATGTGTGTGTGTGTGTGTGTTTGGATGCGCACGCGTGTCTGTCAGCATCTTTCAGCTATTGTATGTGTGCCCGACACCAGGATGTTCATCTTCTGACTCAGCACTTCTTGATGGTTCGAGCATATCATTTACAGCTTGTGCCACAACCAACAAAGAGGACAGAGGTGACAGGGAGAAAGGGTTCATGGTTACCATGTCTGTCCCTGCACACTGGTTCTCTTCTCCACAGTAAAGCCTTTTACAAGGCCACAACATAGACCCCCAGCACAGAGGTAGAAGTTACCACTGAAACAGGGTCAGGTATTATTTTACCCCCCTCATGGTTAAGAACTTGGAGTAATGGGCTATCTGATCCCAAATCTGTAGTTCGGTGCAACTGCTACCTCGTGCTCTTAATGACTTGTGGCCGGGGTTCTCCTGGTAAAAGAGAGGGATAGGGAGAACATGAGAGGGATAGGGAGAGCATGAGAGGGATAGGGAGAGCATGAGAGGGATAGGGAGAGCATGAGAGGGATAGGGAGAGCACGAGAGAAAGTGGGAGAGAGAAAGAGGGAAGGGCGATTGGGAGCGGTGGGGAGCGAGAGAAAATATATAGAGAAAGGAGGAAATGTGGGGATGGGAGAGATGGAGGACGAGATTGAAGTGGAGAGAAAGAGAAAGAAAGCTACAGGGCCAGTCCCTGAGGAGCAGCTCTGGACCAAAGTCACATTCCTGTGGCTCCTTTGATGCTCGGGCCGTCAGGGACACAGCTACTCCATAAAGAGAGCTAACGGGAACAGCGTAGTCCCTACACAGCCACAGCCGAGCTCTCAAGGGACACACACACACAAACAGACAGTGAAGGCCAGGAGAAGCCTCTTCTCTCCATCCCTATCTCGCTTTCTCTCTCCCCCCTCTGTCTCTCAGCCCTGGCCTCCCCCTACCTGGTGCGTGCATGGGATGGCTCTAGCCATGACTGCCTGTATGTGTTATCAGGGGGATATGATGTCAGAGAGCCCCCAAGTGGCTCAGATATGTCTGTACCAGACAGCTGCTGCTCCACTCAACACTCTCCACTGCCTGTTACCTTTTTACACAAGAAGCATCGGTTCAAATATCACCACAGCAGAAAAAAAAGACCCAACGAAATATGCCTCCGCCTCAGATACCATGGCAGCCTGTACTGTAGTGTACCTTATGAAAGCTTCAGAGAGGTTTTATTGTGTAATGGATTGGGGGAAAAATGGAAAGCTGTTTCCACTGAAAGCCTGTTTGATCCTCACCGGAGCAGAGTGGGCAGAATTGTTTAAAAATGAAGGAGCATGTTGAAGTGGTTTGGTTGTACTTTTCCCTCCATTTTCTCATGGACCGTACCATTGGCATGCCCCTCTGATATGCAGGGGCTGGGGGAGTATGTTTACCATGGCATTGTCCTGATGGATCCTGCCCTCTGAAATGTAAGAGTTCCTGTTTTAGTTTAAACACCCCTCCACGGGTACATAGCGTCTCCTATGTGTATGTAGTGGATGGTAGCTAGTCGTAGCTAGCATAATGATGCAGTTACGCCACCTACATACTTGAGACCAAGTCACCTCTGAACCCCAACAACCTGGTTCAACAGTATGATAGAGTATAGTTGAGTATAGTATAGTGGACCGTATGTGGATCTGATATTTCATGTGTTGAGTTTTATTGTCGGCTTCCCCGGGCTCTGCCCTTCAATTTTGTGTTGCTCTGATTCTATCTTTCGAGCGTATTGTGTGTACAAGCCGTATGTCAACCATTTGCTTCCTTGCATAAGAGTCTGTGCCTGTGTGTTGGTGATTCTGTATGTGTTGTGTGTGTGTGTATTTTCTTGTGTACTTGTATACAGTACTATTGTATGTATAGCTCGTAACACTACAACATCCGGTGCCTCCAGTCCTTCCTATTGGACACTAGAGTTAGGGGATATACACTTCCTCTCCAGGGTTGTTTTTAGAAACTGCATTATGTACAAACATGTCCTATTAAAACGATCTTATCAACACTGCCACCCGTAGTTTCTTTCAATAGGAAGCAGAGATACATTTCAGCTCAGGGCAACGTTTCAAAAGTGGGTCAGAGGAAGTAACTAAGAGTCTACTGCCCCCCCCCCCCCCCCCCCCCCAAATACAATAAAATAAATAAGAGGAAAACATTGACCTAGAATAGAGGTGTTTAAGCATTGGAGTTAACATGGGAACGCTTTCGACACCTTGTAGAGTCCATGCCCTGACGAATTGAGGCTGTTCTGAGGGCAAAAGTCGGTGCAACTCAATATTAGGTGTTACTAATGTTTTGTACACTCAGTGTATGTCATGTTTTGAACTTTATGTAGGGGAGAGATTTTCTCATCTCTGCCTCTCTATGCATAATGTAATCCAGCCCTCCCTGCATCCTTTACTCATGCAACGGTTAGTGTTATCATCCCGGATCCAATTAAAAATCATTTGATAAGACAATTTCCTTCTTCATAATGTTCCTTCCTTGGAATTCCATTTTTTTTCCAATAAGTTCTAAATGAAGAAGTAGATTCATCATGTTACAGTCGGGAGCTGTGTTTGGGAGGCAGGCAGGGAGACAGACACACACACACACACACACCACACACACCATAAAGCAGACAAACCCTCCTCCCTGTCTCTAGGTCGTGTTGTTCTTTCAGACCCAGTTTAGATGTACTGATTGCTTTAAGTCTTCAGAATGACTGTTTTAGTCTCAGGTTTTGCTGACCACTGTTTCACCTACCAATGAACACATATCTGCAGGCTAGGATTAGGAAGAGGTCACACACACACACACACACACACACACACACACACACACACACACACACACACAGAGAAGGGGTCAACTTCCAGGTCGTCTGGACAGAATCAGGATGGTACCCATTAACCTGTGTTTGACTGGTAAGACTCCTCACTGACCACCAGATTCATGAGGGCAGGAAGAGGCCTCCTAATAAAATGACAGCCCTCAGGGCTTATTCAACCAATCACCACCAGAAGCCAGCTCTCATTTTCATTGTGTCACATTTCTGAAGGCTTCTTTGGCAACACTACTAGCACACATTAAAACAAGTTCTAAATATGTTCCTTCTGGCCCTGTTTTTAGTTGTAGGATTTCAGGTCCAGGACAATAAACCTAGTTCAGATTTGAAGGGAAAATAAACTTTGAGATAAAAGTAGCCCAGGAGTATGATGTATGAATGTTTCCCTTAGTGATGTTGGGTTTACACTAAGTCTGAACAGTCATAACTTTCAGAAAGGTGCTTGGGACAGAGGTGTAAATCTGACACAGCAGGGAGTTGTGCTTCCGATATGTTTTCTTTCTCTTAACGAAGCCAAATGCTATTTCTGTGAGCATTAACAGTGATAAACTACCCTGTCTAACTCTGAACTCACTTCAGTGCAGCAGCACTGTCCAATACTATTTATTTCCCAGTAGTCTTGAGTTTCCCATACTTTGACTGCGTCCCAAATTACACCCTATTCCATACCCATAGAGGGCCCATAGAGCTCTGGTCAAATGTAGTGCTCTATATAGGGAGTAGGGTTCCATTCGGGACTCTGACTTTGAGTTGAAGTGATACAGACAGTAGTTAGTGTGTGTTCCTCCTCAGCCATTGGTTGTCAGGTCACTCTGATAGTCACCCACGTAGCGGATGTGTCTAATTACTAAAGCGGAACTCCATTTTGAAAACACCCCCAAAATGATCAGTTATACTCTTCCCGTGCCCTTCCTCTCTCCAGTTTGGATCCTTTTGCTTGGTTGGTAAGATACCTTAACCCCAGAGGTGGGACCAAGTCACTATTATTCGAGTCAAAAGCAAGTCTCAAGTCGAGATGTTCCGAGTCTCAAGTCGAGTCCCATGTAGAATGGGTAAAGACTCGAGTCAATTCCAAGTTGTACGTTCTAAGAGCCAAGTCAAGTTGGGTCACAAGTTTTCAAGTCAAATCTCAAGTCAAGTAAAATCAAAATCTATATTTGCAACGACTTGATCAGCTACAAATATTTGTCTTATTTATCAAGGCTACAGGACAGGACAGCCCTTTTCATTATTTTGTCTTTGACATGTTTTTATTAGCCTATGGAATTGTAAAATATGGACCTTCTAGCATGAAATCAGCAGAAGGAAAGGCAGGTTGACAATCAGCAGAAGGAAAGGCAGGTTGACCCGCTGACGTGCTCAGTGTGGATTTATTTACGGGTCTTGGTGATCCAATGGTGAAAGCTCCATATCATACAAAATATACAAGTCAATTAACCAAATATACATGGGCCATAGCCCAAAAGAAATAGCCTCTATATCAGGCTTAACCTGACCTATCTAAACGGACACTGGCAGCTGGCAAGACTGTACAGCTTCCCCTTGAGAAACCAAATCGAATCTATCAAACAAGAGCTCAAACGGGTAGGCCTACATAATACAAACACTTGGCCCCGAGACCATACCTTTACCCAATTGGCAATTGCAACCATTAAACTGGTTCTACAACATAAAAGGTTATTTCCACATATATTGTTACATTGGTACATTCATCTTAATCCGACAATGATATTTCAACACCATGCATACAAGGAACAATCATGTTATCTTATTCAACGTTCTGACTCCAAAGCGTGGAGAGCAGGCCACGTAGCCTACTTCTATGCGTACTGAGGCGCGCACGCGTATATTGCGCACAACAAAAATGACAGCGATATAGGACACAGACACGTGGATCTCCGACATAGCCCAGGAAATATGAACTAAGGAAACTTTACATTTAATTAAATAAACAGAACTTCTACCTCGAGTCTTTTGAACGTTCATGTGCGCTATAAACATCACGCTCACTCATAGCACGGTAAGAAATGGTTGGCTATGAAAGGAAAATGTATCGTAGTAGGCCTATCAAATATGAAACAAATGTCTACGTGTTGCAATTAACAGTAAGGTAATGGAATGATGAATCGCAAGCAGTTATTGCATTATTAGATGGAATATAGATTTACCTCCCGAGTGGCGCAGCGCTAAGGAGAGGAGTCACTACAGAGCCTGGTTCTTTCCCAGTTTGTGTCACAACCGGCCGTGACCTGGAGTCCAATTGGGCGGCGCACAATTGTTCCAGGGTCGTCCGGGTTAAGGGAGAGTTTGGCTGGGGTAGGCCGTCATTGTGATTCATTTTGAACAAATTCCAAATGCAGGCTTCATAAGTAAATTATAAATATCAAGCAATTGTTACATACCAAAATACCAGTTGTCCTATGCTAGTAATTGTTGTCCCATTTCCGATGAGCTTGCAAAGTTAACAGTTAACATTCTTGATCACCAAACACTTTTTGGAGCTGCATATTTATATATTATGGCAATCCTCACTCCCTAAATTTTGACATTTGCGCATTTTATAGCTGTACAGCAAATCAGCATTCTGTTCGCTAGCTCGCCCAACCTGTGTTGATTGACAGTTTCCAATCAGAGTGCCGAGTGTGCGTTTCACTAGCCAATCTGTTGCAGTTTTCTTTTTTTTGGTAAGGGCGATTCTGTTGCTGTCTTTGTCTGCGTGTAGATTAATCCACGTATTATCTGTGCCACAAAATGAGTGACAAAACATTACAAGCCCTGGCCAGATAGTCTCAAGTCTCAAGTCAAAGTCGAGTCCCGAGTCTTGAGGCTCGAGTCCACAAGTCTGCCTAACCTAATCCAGATCTTGATATGTCTATGAGCTAAACCCAGACAGACATGGGTCATGCTATTGTTTTCATATTGCTATGCCATGTGTCACTATGTACTACAGTGTAAACACTGTCTCTAGTTCTGTGCGTGGGTGATGTGACTGTGTGTGCAGCCGTGACACCTCCCAGGGGTAAGGGTGGGTAACCATCCATCATGCTGTCAGAGAGCAGTCGAGACCCCAGGGACTAGCGGGGCTGGAGAGAGAGGTCTCTTAGACCAGTGCAGGGGAGACATTGTAATGGATATCTGGATAAATGGCCTATGGAGACTAATGCATTAGCATAAACATGAGTACATTAGCCTAGCTGATGCTCTGCTGAGCTGAAGGGAATACCTGGCCCTGAGGGTGGGTGGGCGGGCGGACGGGCGGGCGGGCGTGTGTGTGTGCCTTTATTCATTCTATCAGTAATACAGGCCTCTACCATTAGGTGGTAAGAGCTTGAGAAACTAATTGTCAGTGACCATTGATAGACATGATCTAGCTCTACACAATTGTGGTACGATCATATTAAAATATCTATCCATTTACTGTAAGTATTGTGTTATAAGTGCTGATTATTTTAGATTCACTCATTGTGATTTTTGACTCCTGTGTCCTGTTCAGATCTGTACTGTACCCTGGAGGTGGACTCCTATGGCTACTTTGTCAGCAAGGCCAAGACCCGCGTCTTCAGAGACACCACTGAACCACAGTGGAACGAGGTGAGAGACCAACACTCATCAGAGCTCCAATGTTCAGATCGTATTTCAGTCAGTTAGTCATGCTGTCAACAGGACGTTGAACTCAATATCCAATACTCCCATCATTCGGTCTGTTATTTGGCCCAATAGAAAATTGAACCCTATTATTATGTCCTTCCTGTCTGTTGTCCAATAGGAATTTGAGATCGAGCTGGAAGGTTCTCAGTGCCTGCGGATCCTGTGCTACGAGAAATGCTACGACAAGACCAAGCTCAATAAGGATGACAATGAGATTGTGGACATCATCATGGGCAAGGGCCAGGTGCAGGTAAGGAGAGAGGGACAACCCTCACATCATGAATTCAAACTCGCTGTATAATTCATCCATAAGCATGTATGGACTTATGGACCCTCACAGAAACATACAGTACCAAAAGCCATGGAGCAATGCATTCAGCTCAGACTATTCCCCAGCGTGTGACTCACTCTTATTGTTGTCTGGTCTCTTGTGTGCAATAGTTGGGTTTTGTTGTGGTGGACTACTTTGACGTGGGTAGGTTGGTTTAACTGTCTGAGAAAGAGGACCAGAGAGAGAGTGAGTGTTAGAGACTGAGTACATGGGAGGTTTTCCCCTTCCTTGTGGGAAAATACACTCTTAAAAAATTCCTCGCTCTCAGAATGTCCTGTGACTGTAACATGTTTGGGAAGGTTGTGCATTGCTATCTGTGGTTAATTATTAAGACTAGTCTCAGTAGTCTCTTCCCACAACCACTGTACCACCATGACTCTGACAAGGGAGAATTAGAGGCCACTATTTGTGGATTTCCCAGAGACTCCTTGTTCTTGCATAATGTCAAGTAGGGCTTGACTCTTTTCATTTTGTCTGTAGCTGCGTAGTGTAGTTGTGACTTTCCACTGTCATCTTAATGATAGTTATTCTCCTCTTCAGGCCTGTTTAAGTTATCCCAGGGTCCGCCATCTTTGATTTTCCTCCTAAATCTGGGTCAACTTTGAGGATTATTAAAGGAGTATTACTAAAGAATCCACAGTACTGTATTGTTGCTTATTTCTCTAGTGGTGCAATCGTAGTGTAGCTAGAGGTGAGCTTGGAGCAAGTTTGACTCTTTAGTTCCTTAACCTGCTTTTTCTGAGTGTAGTTTTTTCACTACTCCCACACAGAAATCAGTGTCAACTATTCACTGGTGTTGTTGGTGGTTGTTACAGAACAGCTTTTTCAGGTAGAAACAAGCTCACTGCCTGGTCGTCATGGGAATACCGAGCACTCTCAAATGGAAGAGTCTGGAAAGTGGGGCAAACTAGAAATACTGAGTGAAAAATGATTCATTTTAAGACAAGTCACAGCTAAAGCGTTCTTCTCCAAACGATTCAACTAGTGTTGTGTGGAGAATATACTTAGATGGTATATTAGATGTCTATTATATAAATAACAAACTATTAGCCTAGATTGTTCATAATCTTCTTACATTACTTATTTTACACTCAGCATCTCTTTAGATCTTTGAAGTGTGTCTGTTTTCTGTCCTTGACTGGCGTGTCAATGCTTCTCTTCCTCTTCAAGTATAGCAAAGAATCTCACTCCAAGCTGCCCTCTCATTGGCAGTCCAATTTTGAGAGAGTTAGTTTTTATTGAGCTGTTTAAATGGTTGCCTGTTTCTATTTCCCTGACAACGTGTAGAAAAGTTGTTTGGACTGAGCAGGTTTTATTTGCCTCTAGTGAGAGCGTGTCTGGCCTGTCTAAGTGAATGGTCCTCGTACTAACTCTGCCTAGTAACTGAGGAATGTCCACGTTCTCTCGCTATGCTATGCATTCTGAGATGTCAGGTACTTGAGTTATGGTGACGTCATCATAGCCCATATGTGTCATCCATTTTGTCCCAGCATGTGGTATACCCCTCTTCCTCTCCTGACAGCCTCTAAGGCAGTGGTTCTGAAACCGCTCCTCAGGGACCCCCAGACATGTCATAATTTTGTTGTAGCCCTGAACTAACTCATCTTATTCACCTATTCGAGGGCTGATGATTAGCTGACAAGTTGAATCAGGTGTGCTAGCTCTTGAATAGATCAAATGCATGGAACGGCTGGGGGTCCCTGGGGAGAGGTTTGAGAACCACCGCTCTAAGAGTCTCTGAAGTATTATCAAGTATGATTGATTGGTTTTAACGCTTTCTGGGAACATGCAGTTTACACTACTCCAGTGTTTCCCAACTCCAGTCCTCCAGTACCCCCAACAATACACATTTATATTGTAGCCCTGGACATGCACACCTGATTCAACTTGTCAACTAATCATCAAGCCCTTGATGAACTGAATCAAGTATGTTTGTCCGGGGATACAACAGAAATGTGTGCTGTTGGGGGTACTGGATGTGTGCTGTTGGGGGTACTGGATGTGTGCTGTTGGGGGTACTGGATGTGTGCTGTTGGGGGTACTGGATGTGTGCTGTTGGGGGTACTGGATGTGTGCTGTTGGGGGTACTGGATGTGTGCTGTTGGGGGTACTGGATGCCTTTTAGATGGGAAACACTGGACTCCATACAGTAATAAACACTACTACTCCTCCTACAACATACACTTCTTCAGTACAGTAGAGTACCGACAATAGTGATATTACTACCAGTAATGATTTGTTCTATTTCTGTCTATTTTAATTTCCTGGTCTGATCTATAAATGAGGATTAGTCATATTGAGAAGAACGCCTAATTAAAGGTTAATTAAAGCACCCCCTGATCTTTGGCCAGGCACCTTTTTGAAACATATTATATTCCACTGTATTCCTTGTAATGGATAATGAGGTTTCTCGTTTTCCTGCACAGATGCAGAGGGGGAGTGGATGAGTGAGCCTGTTACCTCTGATTGAACTGATTAGGGGTGGTACACTAGACTTTGGAGGATGTGTAGGATAAGTGTGTGTGTGTGGGTACTGAGGCACTGAGCTACAGACCTGCCTCATACCAACTTCATGCCCATGGCTAAGATGTAATGTACGCTCTACTCACTCATAGGGGTACAACAGCCTGGCAGAGAGGCACACTAATGTCTTCTGGGAAAACACACTGCCACCCAGCCAACAACAGCCACGTTGTCAAAAAAGGAACAAATAATGAAATATATTATTCACCACATGTTGTTCCCTGCTTGCTGTTGGAAAAAGGAGTGAGAGAAGAGAATGGCATGTTCAGTCCCAGGCTGAGAGATGCTGGGACTGTGATTGGTGATGAGTGTTGCTGGGGGAGAGGAGAGTTTCACTCTGCAGTGAGAGAGGCAGCCAATTACTTATCGCTGTAAGAGAGGCTTGAGCTGAAAAGGAAGCTCTCAAAAGAGAGAACTTCTCAGTATTTCCTTTACTTGCATCAGTGCTATCGGCTGAGCGTGGGAGGCCATGTCCTTGATATGATTGTGACTGCTGCTATGTGTAATAGTGCTGATTAAGGGATAGGGACACTGTAGAATGGGAGAGGGAGTCTCTATAGCAAGGACCGAAAGATGTTCAGAAAACACTGCGAGGAGCTAAAATGGAGTATAGGGGACTTTAAAGTAAAAGGACATGCAGTACCAGTCAAAAGTTTGGACACACCTACTCATTCAAGGGTTTACATTGTAGAATAATAGTGAAGACATCAAAACTATGAAATGGCATATATGGAAATCATGTAGTAACCAAAAAAGTGTTAAACAAAAAATATATTTTAGATTCTTCAAAGTAGCCACCCTTTGCCATGACATCTTTGCACACTTTTGGCATTCTCTCAACCAGCTTCATGAGGTAGTCATCTGAAATGCATTTCAATGAACAGAGGTGCCTTGTTAAAAGTTAATTTGTGGAATTTCTTTCATCTTTATTGCGTTTGAGCCGATCAGTTGTGTCGTGACAAGGTAGGGGTGGTATACAGAAGATAGCCCTATTTGGTAAAAGATCAAGTCCATAATATGGCAAGAACAGCTCAAATAAGGACAGAGAAATGACAGTCCAACATTACTTTTAGACATGAAGGTCAGTCAATCTGGAAAATTTCAAGAACTTTGAAGTTGCAAAAACCATCAAGCCCTATGATGAAATTGGCTCTCATGAGGACCGCCACAGGAAGGGAAGACCCAGAGTTACCTCTGCTGCAGAGGATAAGGTCATTCAACTTAACTGCACCTCAGTTTACAGCCGAAATAAATGCTTCAGAGAGTTCAAGTAACAGACACATCTCAACATCAACTGTTGAGAGGAGACTGCGTGAATCAGGCCTTCATGGTCGAATTGCTGCAAAGAAACCACAACTAAAGGACACCAATAATAAGAAGAGACTTGCTTGGGCAAAGAAACACAAGAAATAGACATTAGACAGTGGAAATCTGTCCTTTGGTCTGATGAGTCCAAATTTCAGATTTTTGTTTCCTACCGACGTAACTTTGTGAAACGGAGAGTAGGTGAACAAATGATCTCATGTGTGGTTCCCACCGTGAAGCATGGAGGAGGAGGTGTGATGGTGTTGCGGTGCTTTGCTGGTGACACTGTGATGTATTTATAATTCAAGGCACACTTAACCAGCATGGCTACCACAGCATTCTGCAGCAATATGCCATCCCATCTGGTTCTCTCTTAGTCCCACTATCATTTGTTTTTCAACAGGACAATGACCTGAAACACACCTCCAGGCTGTGTGAGGGCTATTTGACCAAGAAGGAGAGTGATTGAGTGCTGCATCAGATGACCTGGCCTCCACAATCACCTAAACCCAATTGAGATGGTTTGGGATGAGTTGGACCGCAGAGTGAAGGAAAACCAGCCAACAAGTGCTGAGCATATGTGGAAACTCCTGTTGGAAAAGCATTCCTCATGAAGCTGGATGAGAGAATGTCAAGAGTGTGCAAAGCTGTCATCAAGACAAAAGGTGGCTACTTTAAAAAATCGAAAATATAATAATAATAATATAATAATTTTTTGCTATTACATGATTCCATATGTGTTATTTCATAGTTTTGATATCTTCGCTATTATTCTACAAAGTAGATTATAGTTAAAATAAAGAAAAACCCTCGAATGGGTCAGTGTCCAAACTTTTGACTGGTACTAAAGATGTTTGAGGGACTTGACTGTAGTTTACATGCCAACACTTAAGTGGATGAAGTCCTTCCCTGTGCAAACAGTACCTTGTGGCTGAGACGTTTTCTTTGAGCTCTTCTGTTTTTGTTTCTCGTCAAGTAACTCTGAAAAGAGCCAGAATGTTTTGCTTTCCTCTCTGGAGACGTAACTGATTTATTTAACAAGACTCCAGAATACAAAAAGCCCTTAAATGGACATATCATGCAGCAACATTGCTCTTTATATTTCCTGCTACTGTCAATTTTCTTCACTGATGAGAAAGTTGAGATACTGTACAGTAAGCTGTGTCCTGTAATGAGATTTCAATCTCCACATTATCCACCAGAGGACATTTTGTTTGTGTGAAGGTAACAAGTTAAGAGGATGATATATGCGAGACTTTCTTTTGTTGTCTTTATAGGCTGAGTTCCATTATCTGTTTTTGCACAATTAGGCTGGTGCTATATCAGTATGTATTTGAAATGTGCGGTATGATACAGTATTACTTGAAACTATTAGATATAAATGCCACTGAAGAATACTGCAGTGTCCGTCCCACCCAGACTGCCTTAAGATCTGATCTATCAGCCTTACTTCCATGGATACAAGGGACTCTGTGGAGCATAGTGAGGTCAAACTGGTGTGTGCATGCGTGCGTGCGTCCCTGAGGGTCAGCCACACACACACACACACACACACACACACACACACACACACACACACACACACACACCCCTGCAGTGCTGCTCTGATCTGTCTCTGCCTGACTGAGTCCCAGCCGGCAGGCAGCAATTAATTTCCACATACACAGCTCTGACCCCCAAGGAGATGACCCCTGACCTCCTAGGGGTCAAAGCCCTAATCCTCCATTAAATAACAACATGTTAGAAGCTATTTCCCACCTGTCTGTCTTTCATCTCACATTGGGAACATTCATCTCTCTAGCTGGTCCTTTTTGAATGAGGGATGTGTCTGAAATGGCAGCCTATTATAGTGCATTACTTTTGACTAAGGCACACATAGGAGATAGATATATATATATCTATCTATCTATCTATCTATCTATCTATCTATCTATCTGATATAGATATATAGTGCCTTGCGAAAGTATTCGGCCCCCATGAACTTTGTGACCTTTTGCCACATTTCAGGCTTCAAACATAAAGATATAAAACTGTATTTTTTTGTGAAGAATCAACAACAAGTGGGACACAATCATGAAGTGGAACGACATTTATTGGATATTTCAAACTTTTTTAACAAATCAAAAACTGAAAAATTGAGCGTGCAAAATGATTCAGCCCCTTTACTTTCAGTGCAGCAAACTCTCTCCAGAAGTTCAGTGAGGATCTCTGAATGATCCAATGTTGACCTAAATGACTAATGATGATAAATACAATCCACCTGTGTGTAATCAAGTCTCCGTATAAATGCACCTGCACTGTGATAGTCTCAGAGGTCCGTTAAAAGCGCAGAGAGCATCATGAAGAACAAGGAACACACCAGGCAGGTCCGAGATACTGTTGTGAAGAAGTTTAAAGCCGGATTTAAATACAAAAAGATTTCCCAAGCTTTAAAACATCCCAAGGAGCACTGTGCAAGCGATAATATTGAAATGGAAGGAGTATCAGACCACTGCAAATCTACCAAGACCTGGCCGTCCCTCTAAACTTTCAGCTCATACAAGGAGAAGACTGATCAGAGATGCAGCCAAGAGGCCCATGATCACTGGATGAACTGCAGAGATCTATAGCTGAGGTGGGAGACTCTGTCCATAGGACAACAATCAGTCGTATATTGCACAAATCTGGCCTTTATGGAAGAGTGGCAAGAAGAAAGCCATTTCTTAAAGATATCCATAAAAAGTGTTGTTTAAAGTTTGCCACAAGCCACCTGGGGGAGACACCAAACATGTGGAAGAAGGTGCTCTGGTCAGATGAAACCAAAATTGAACTTTTTGGCAACAATGCAAAACATTATGTTTGGCGTAAAAGCAACACAGCTGAACACACCATCCCCACTGTCAAACATGGTGGTGGCAGCATCATGGTTTGGGCCTGCTTTTCTTCAGCAGGGACAGGGAAGATGGTTAAAATTGATGGGAAGATGGATGGAGCCAAATACAGGACCATTCTGGAAGAAAACCTGATGGAGTCTGCAAAAGACCAGAGACTGGGACGGAGATTTGTCTTCCAACAAGACAATGATCCAAAACATAAAGCAACATCTACAATGGAATGGTTCAAAAATAAACATATCCAGGTGTTAGAATGGCCAAGTCCAGACCTGAATCCAATCGAGAATCTGTGGAAAGAACTGAAAACTGCTGTTCACAAATGCTCTCCATCCAACCTCACTGAGCTCGAGCTGTTTTGCAAGGAGGAATGGGAAAAAATGTCAGTCTCTCGATGTGCAAAACTGATAGAGACATACCCCAAGCGACTTACAGCTGTAATCGCAGCAAAAGGTGGCGCTACAAAGTATTAACTTAAGGGGGCTGAATAATTTTGCACGCCAAATTTTTCAGTTTTTGATTTGTTAAAAAAGTTTGAAATATCCAATAAATGTCGTTCCACTTCATGATTGTGTCCCACTTGTTGTTGATTCTTCACAAAAAAATACAGTTTTATATCTTTATGTTTGAAGCCTGAAATTTGGCAAAAGGTCGCAAAGTTCAAGGGGGCCGAATACTTTCGCAAGGCACTGTATATATATGGAATAAGGGGTCATTTCAGCTCCAGACAAAGTTGCAAGGAGGATGTTGGCTGTCCTTAAATGCCTTGGTGTTGAAGTGAGAGCTCGGCGTGACTAATTGACTGACTTTCCAAGCGTTCCATTTCAGCATTTTTGCATTTCAGAAATGGCTCTTTTGTGACCTTTAGGTGCCTGTGATTACTAAGAGTATGTTCTCTCTAAAAGCGACTGGTTACACAGCGCTTGAGATGACAGCCCCGACCAGTGCTTCTTTCTGTACGGCGGAAATGCATCCGTCTAAGCAGCTAAAGCCACACACTCCCTCTCTTCCTGGGCTCAAGCCTGGCCTTTCATTTCTCTCTCTCTCTCTTATCTGGAGGAGAGAGTGTTGTCTTTCATACACCCACTGCTCACACAGCTATCCTTCTGAAAGGGTTGGCTCCAGCACAGAGGAGACGGACTGGAGAAGATTGAGGAGATACTGATGGTATGACTCTGATATTGATAGACTGATTCAATTTTTTTATTTTACCTTTATTTAACTAGGCAAGTCAGTTAAGAACAATTTCATATTTTCAATTACGTCCAAGGGACAGTGGGTTAACTGTCTTGTTCAGGGGCAGAATGACAGATTTTTACCTTATCAGCTTGGGGATTCAATCTCGCAACCTTTCGGTTACTAGTCCAATGCTCTAACCACTAGGCTACCTGCCTCCCCATGATCTTCTCCTTCTGTTAGACAACACATCTCTCCAGAAGCTTTATCCCACTGCCTGTTACCCTCAATTAGTTTCACCTCATAAGAGCTCCCAGGAGTGAGACCACACTCTGAATTCCACTGTACTGAAATGGCCTGCACTTGGCAAGTATCCAGTGTGTGTCCCTCCGTGGTGGATTCTAGTAGTTGATAGTTGAGCTGCTTGGTTTAGCCTGGTCAGTCCATAGAAATAGGATGACTGCAATACAAATGTATAGATTTCATTATATTTATAGCGTCAACTGTTGATGTCTCAGTGTGGTTTCTAATCTCATCTCTATAATCCTTCTCCCATGGCTAGGGGACAACATCACCTTAACTCCTCTGACCCAACCTACACCCACCCAGGAGCCACTCTCCTCCTCATCTCTCCACTCCTCCTTCTCTCCCTCAACCCCTCTGACCCAGCCTACCCCCACGTGACCCCCTCTCCTCTATCCTCCCCCTCTCCTTCACTCCTTCTCTCTCCTCTACCCCTCTTTCCTCCATTCCTCTATACCTCCCACTGGTCTGTAGCGGGGGTCCTTTTGATTCTTTCCTATTGCAGGGTGAGTGTCCATGTCACAGACCTCTCTCTCTTCTCCCTCTTATTGTACCTGTATAATCTGTAAGCTGAGCTACTTGGACCGTTTCCCAGAGATAATGGGAGACAGAGTTCAGGAGTTGGAGAAGAAGTGTGTGTGTGTGGGGGGGCAGGCAGGCAGGCAGGCACACACACACAGCTCTTTGTTCCTGGCAGCCCACAGCAGAACAGCACATTACAGTAACAGAACATTGTTTACAGCCGCTCTGCAGTAATGCAATCTCCTATAGTACTCTTTAACAGAGCCAGAGCCCTCTCCTCAGACTTGTGGTAAAACATAAAACACCCCATTAAAGTAGATATGTTGGTCACATTTTGGGGGGTTTATTGGTAGAAGTCAGGCGGTAGGTAGCCTAGTGGTTAAGAGCGTTGGGCCAGCAACTGAAAGGTCGCTGATTCGAATCCCCAAGCCGACAACAGTAGGGGAAAAATCTGTCTGTGCCCTTGACTGACACTTAACCCTAATTGGTCCTGTAAGCTCTGGATAAGAGCATCTACTAAATGACAACCATTTAAAAGTTTCTTTAGCACAAAAAAACACTATCTGGTTCGCGGTCTATAGGTCTGGTTCGCGGTCTATAGGTCTGGTTCGCGGTCTATAGGTCTGGTTCGCGGTCTATCGGTCTGGTTCGCGGTCTATAGGTCTGGTTCGCGGTCTATAGGTCTGGTTCGCGGTCTATAGGTCTGGTTCGCGGTCTATAGGTCTGGTTTGCGGTCTAAAGGTCTGGTTCGCGGTCTAAAGGTCTGGTTCGCGGTCTAAAGGTCTGGTTCGCGGTCTATAGATCCAAGCAGACGTGAGGCTCTAAAATGTAAACATCAAGTGCCAGGATGCAGGAGCCTGATGATGTCTTCGAAACAACATGTGGAGTTAATATTCATCTGTTTGTTTGTTTGCACCCATGCAGAACGTGTGTATATGTATGTGTGTTCCTGTGTGTGTCAACGTAATATGAATGAATGTATCTAATAGGCCTGCTCATCCATCATGCTCTAGCTCCAATCATGGTGTAATCTGTCATGTCCGCCCCGATACACACACCCACTCCGGGGCCACACACACACATACATACATACATACATACATACATACATACATACATACACACACACACACACACACACACACACACACACTGGGGCCATACATACATACATACACACACACACCCACACACACACACAGACAGAGCGGTGTCTGTGAGTGATGGGCCACGAGGGTGTGTGTCCTGAGACTGCTAGAGTAAAAACACATACACTAATGGGGGGCAAATACACCATCCATGTAAATAATATAAATAACTCCAGCCTGCCATATGGCTTCTGTTTATTACCCCCTGTGTGGTGAGTGTGTGTGTATCGTATGTTTCCATGATTTGAAAAAGGAAAGGTTTTATTACATACAGTTGGAGCTATTCAATGACCAACAACATCCAAAGGACTGTATTTTGGCTCACTAATGATTTGCCCCCTCAGCATAATGGCACAGTATCTCTGGCATGATGGGTAATGGGGATCATCATTCATATAGTCTCAATGTGTTCCTCATGTAGCTAGCATCTGGTGCCCTTTATTGATGGAGCAATTAGGGCTCTTCCTCATGTCTCCCCCATCTTTCATTTGACAGGTTTGTTTTCTTCCCCCTCCATTTCCTAACAAAAAACCTCCAAGAACCCTTTTTCCTCAACTTTCCCCACAACTCACTTTGACAGCCTTTGTTATACCACAACAATTAACTAGGTTTTGTAAAGGAAGAATCAGATCATGTAAGACAGAAGAATCCCTTTCTTTTGTTTGAGATGGGAATAAATGAACGAATGACCTGCCACATATAGTTTGCATAAATGTAATTCTGAAGACAACCCAGAGAGTCTGACTGGATCATCCATTATATGTATACTGATGCCTGATTCTATGTCTCTGATGTGGTGGCCGGGGACAGAAGACAACCCAGAGAGCCTGACTGGATCATCCATTATATTTATACTGATGCCTGATTCTATGTCTCTGATGTGGTGGCCGGGGACAGAAGACAACTCAGAGAGCCTGACTGGATCATCCATTATATTTATACTGATGCCTGATTCTATGTCTCTGATGTGGTGGCCGGGGACAGAAGACAACCCAGAGAGCCTGACTGGATCATCCATTATATTTATACTGATGCCTGATTCTATGTCTCTGATGTGGTGGCCGGGGACAGAAGACCACGTGGATTTTTAAATGTATTACGACAGCATTTGGCCATATTCTATATCTTTGGAAAAAGACCAGAGTGGGTTCTAGTCCTCTGTAGTGGGATGTGTAGTGTGTCAGTGTGTTCCTGTATGTACTGTAAGTTAAAGGGACAGTTCACCTAAATTACAAAATGACACATTGGTGTCCTTAACCTGTAAGCAGTCTATGGACAAGGTATGACCACAGTCCATGCTGAAATTCCATTCAAGTCATGGGACCGATATTTGCATTTTTCGGGGCGGTGGTGCTGTGAATCATTTCCATCTGTACTAAAGCCCTTTTGTGGGGAAAAACTCATTCTGATTGTCATGTCCTGGTTCCCAAGTGGGTGGGCCTATGCCCTCCTACGTCCACCCATGGCTGTGCCACTGCCCAGTCATTTGAAATCCATAGATTAGGTCCGAATGAATTTATTTCAATTGACCGATTTCCTTATATGAACTGTAACTCAGCAAAATCCTTATTTCCTTATATGAACTGTAACTCAGCAAAATCCTTATTTCCTTATATGAACTGTAACTCAGCAAAATCCTTATTTCCTTATATGAACTGTAACTCAGCAAAATCCTTATTTCCTTATATGAACTGTAACTCAGCAAAATCCTTATTTCCTTATATGAACTGTAACTCAGCAAAATCATTATTTCCTTATATGAACTGTAACTCAGCAAAATCATTAAATGTTTCATGTGGCGTTTTATATTTTTGTTCAGTATAGATACTTTCGTAAGATTTGGACATGATGCACGAAAAATGCAAATGTCGGTCACGTGAGTGAATAGGATTTGTGGCACGAATGCTAAAACGTGTGGAAACAGTGCAGTGAAACTAAATCAAAGCATGGAGTTTTGTCATACCTTGTTATGGACAAGTCATAAATATAATGTCTACTGAACAAAAATATAAACATACCTTACAACATTTTCAAAGATTTTGCTGAGTTACAGTTCATATAAGGAAATCAGTCCATTGAAATTCATTAGACTGCTTACAGGGTAAGGAAACTAATGTCATTTAGTAATTTATAAACTATCCCTTTAACTGCCTCTTGCTATGATTGACATTGTACAATGTCATACAATTCCTCTGACAGGACTGTGTATTATCAGCCAGATAGAGAGATGTATGGGGGGGGAGTCGGCTGTGGCGTACACATCTAACAGACACATTGTACTGCTCTGGTGATGGACCAGGCAGTGTGGGTAATTGGATGTTATTAAAGTTACATAATTAGTTCAAGTGATTAACAGTAGATGTAAACGCTCCCCTGGACATGCATATGTAACCCAGCCATTTAGAGAGAGAGAGAGAGAGAGGGAGGGAGGAGGGAGGGAGGGAGAGAGAGAGTGGACAACTGAGACCCAGATGGTGGCCAATTACAGGTTGTGAATTAAGAGGAGAACAAAAGAGAAGAACCCAGCCAGAGAACAGGATCCCCCCCAGAGAGATGCTATGATGAAACCCAGTCCATAAATATACAATATAATACTGTTCTGTTTAACTTTGTGGTCCACTCACATTGACTGTAATTGTTACAAAAGATCTGGGATGTAACATAATGCTGTTGTTCCGTCTTGGATTGCAGCTGAAGCCTGGCTTTAACTAGTGGTAATAAACATGGTTTTGACTATTCTGTGGCTCACAAGAATGTGAGAGGCTTTGGATGGATGGTGGATCCCAATGCAAAAACGCTTCGGAACCACTGACATACACTGTAATGAACGAGCCTTGGAGTGAAGGAGCTGTATTGTCTTCAGAACTAGAGTCCCCTGAGACTTTTGTTCTCATGTTTTCCTACAGCACAGTAGAGATCAATGAGGACAAGGACTTCTGAGGCTTCCAGAAGTTTCCTATTAGAACTGTGATTTTTGTAATGCTTATCTCTGAGAGACGAGAGACCACCCTGAATTATCTGCAGCTGTGAAATATACCATGTATTGGGGAAGAAATAGGCTAGAGAGTAGAGGGAGGGAATCAACGGCACAGAGAACAAAGCAGTAGAAGAATTGTCGTTGGCAGTGCAATGAGCAGTGTCAGAGTCATAACTCATAAACAGCGAACACTCACTCCCTGGAGAGTCAGAGCCCCCCACCCCCCTTACTCCCAGAGTGTGTGCCCCCTACTCCCACTCCAATCCCCATCAAATAACAACCATCTCTTTCAGAGACCTACACACCTATAATGGAATCTGAAACCTGAGCCAGCAGTGAAGGCCAAGGTGAGGTTGAGGTGTGTGTGTGTGTGTTTGTGCCTCCGGTTGTATGCTATAAGGGGACTATTCTATTAACCTCTCTCTCTTTGCTCGTAATCCCTACAGTACATTAGCACTCCCCTCTTACACCCTGCTGTGTCTGTTACATCTACCAATTTCATCACTTTCTGTTCATCATTCTTACCCATTGACTACCTCACACAAGAAGACCAAAATGCAAAACATCAAAGCTTGCTCGAAATTAAATAATAATTTCCCACTAATTGAATTAAATGAACTACATTTTATAAAGAAATGACAATAAGCGGCTGCTGGGTTATGGTTTTTCTCTCTGACAGAAATCATTTTCTACTCATCCTTAATGAGGGAAAAGGGACCACTTCTCCTTCCATTATTTTATAAAAATACGGTGATTGACAGAGTCGAAAGCCTTGGCCAGGGCGATGAAGACGGCTGCACAGTACTGTCTTTTATCGATGGCGGTTATGATATTGTTTAGTACCTTGAGTGTGGCTGAGGTGCACCCGTGACCAGCTCAGAAACTGGATTTGTACGGGTCCAGGTTTTGCAGCTCTTTCAGAACATCTGCTGATTTTACCAGGAAACACACGCGGGTTCCAGGGACAGTGAATTCCTGAGATGGTTCTTTCTTTCAGGAGCCACAGCCTGGGGCCAGAGCATTCTCTTTTCTCTTCTCTCTCGCTCTTTGGATTTATTGATAGCAGATGATATTAGAAAAACTACTTCACCCCCCTATTCCTGAAGTTATTTAATGCATGGCTCTGCTTTGCCTTTTAATGCACTGTATTGCTGATTGATTACGATTTCAAATGATCAGGTTGACTCCGTAAATTAATGTGTTGCGTGTATGAACCAGGGCAACCCAAAAGCCCCCTTCGCCTCCCTCTCTTTCTCCTTAGTCAAGAGTGACAGGGAAAACACTGTGTGGCAGTTGTTAGCTCAGCTCCCCTGGCCTGGAATGTGGTAACCAGAGAGAGAAGTATTTACCATTGTTCCTGTAAATGATGGAGTGTTAACCACCATGGCCCTCTTCCCCAGGGGAGATCATGGTTCACTGTTACTGTGGGGAGAGGTGTCCTAGGGGGACAGAAACCAAATGGATGGTAGAAGGATAGTAAACTCACTTTTCTTGTTTTTACTTGTTTTTACCCTCATGCCATCTCTTCCCCTTAGAAGTGTTCTCTTGTTGCACCCCCCCCCCCATCTTCTTCTCTCTCTCTCCCACACCCCTCTCTCTTTCTCCCCCTTTCTCTTTCTCTATCTCTTGGCAGACAGAGGGATAGTTGAGTACACAGGCATCCCCCAGGCCTCTCTCTGCCAACCATCCTATATTCTGTTAATCAGATTTCACGAGCAGCAGGGCCAAATCTCCCCCAATGCAATTGCAATTTTTTCCACCTTTGTCCTGCAAGCACCCCCTGAACCACTTTCACCCTCCCTGGCTCATCCCTCCCTCCTTTTCTTTCGCTCTATCTCTCTTACCCCATGCTTTTGTTGGCAGCCCCCTCGCCCATATTTTAGCAATGGGCCCCAGCAGAAATACGCAGTGTCCTAGTGCAGCCAGGCCCTGTAGGCTTTGACATGTGTTTGTGTAAGGGGGATGGAGGGCTGACCCTCTGGTGCTGTGGGATGGATATTCACTGTTACTGACGTCTGAACCAGCAGGCCTACGATCCGTCCTTCGCACACTGGGCCTGCTTTGAGAGGGGGGGATGGAAAGTGGGAGGGATAGAGGGAGTATTTCCTCCCCCCCATCCATTTCCCTGATGTAGTTGGAGAGTTTGTGTGAGTGCCACTTCGTTTTGATGTTGTGATTTTGGGGAGGAGGATATGTGTTCCATATGCAGGGAGGTTGAGGTTGAGCAATGCTCTCTGCTGTGGGGGTACACCTCATTATACCCAGAGGACTGGATCTCTCCATGGAGGTTTATTCTGTTCTAGGAGTAACTTCAATACGTACCAGGCATTAGAAGATTGGGGGACAATAGGGTTTTGCTCTGCTCTGGGTATTTTGAAAATGAGTTATTACCGTAGGTTGCTCACATATACAACCAGCCCTTCCTGTTCAACCAGGATAGACCACTCACCTTTCACTGTAAACCATGCCATGTGTGTGAATGCCCTTGTGTCGATGTTAGTAAGACACAGCATGGTTTTCACACAGCTCCAGATGTTTCCTGCTGAGATTAAGCACACTTTTCCTTGCCACTTCGCTTCCACATTGCTTGCTCTTTGGGGTTTTAACACTGGGTTTCTGTACAGCACTTTGTGACAACTGCTGATGTAAAAAGGTGTTTAGAAAATACAGTAAATTGACATTTGACTGTTGCCAAACCAGACAGACGTGAGAGCCAAATGTGGGCACTGCCCCTCTGCCAACCAATCCACACACTCCTCAATGCCAGGTTATCTTCAGCAGCATCCACTGTGTACAGAAAGACCAGGGCTGGGAGAAGATGAACACGACTGCCTGAGGTACACTTCTCAGACACCAGACTCGGCCTATAGCCGAGCACTGCCCTCCTCACACCCACCTCACACATCCTACACACTGTGAGCTTGGCTTCCTGGGTAATGATGCAAACATAAACACTCAGTCATAGAATCCCAGTGGCTTAGAGTGGAGACAGGCAGTCTTGTTGGCTTAGCTTGTCACTGAATAGACTCTAAGAACTTGGAAGACTGTCTAAAGGTTCTATGAACTTGAAAAGGTTGTCTGAAAGGGCGGCTGAACTTCCTGATTTGGCCTCGTTTTAGATTTGGTTCATTAAGAAATGCTAGCGGCCATGACTGAATTCAAGTGTGAGTTGGTTTCGGGGTGTGGTTTGATGTGAGTGTTTTGTGTGTGTTTACAGGTGGAAAGAGTTAGGCCACTCCAGGACCTTGAGATGCTTCTTACGAAGCCACTCCTTAGTTGCCCTGGCTGTGTGTTTTGGGTCGTTGTCATGCTGGAAGACCCAGCCACGACCCATCTTCAATGCTCTTACTGAGGGAAGGAGGTTGTTGGGCAAGATCTTGCGAAACATGGCCCCATACATCCTCCCCTCAATACGGTGCAGTCGTCCTGTCCCCTTTGCAGAAAAGCATCCCCAAAGAATGATGTTTCCACCTCCATGCTTCATGGTTGGGATGGTGTTCTTGGGGTTGTACTCATCCTTCTTCTTTCTCCAAACATGGCGAGTGGAGTTTAGACCAAAAAGCTATATTTTTGTCTCATCAGATCACATGACCTTCTCCCATTCCTCCTCTGGATCATCCAGATGGTCATTGGCAAACTTCAGACGGGCCTGGACATGCACTGGCTTGAGCAGGGGGACCTTGCAAAATGCTAATTAATTACTTAAAAATCATACAATATGATTTTCTGGATTTTTGGATTCAGTCTCTCACAGTTGAAGTGTACCTATGAGGAAAATTACAGACCTTTACATGCTTTGTAAGTAGGAAAACCTGCAAAATCGGCAGTGTATCAAATACTTGTTCTCCCCACTGTCTATGTATACATGTTTATGTGTGTGTGTGTATATGTATATATATATATGTGTGTGTACGTACGTAAAAATGGAACCAAATGCCCCTAAAAAAACGACTTCTCATTTGGAAAACAACATTATTAGTATGTGCGTGTGTGCGTACATGCGTGCTTGGAGTCCTTGGATGTATGTATGTACGTACGTACGTACAAAAGGAACCAAATGCCCCTTAAAAAAACAACTTCTCATTTGGAAAACAACAGTATTAGTATGCGCGTGCGCACGCACGCACGCACACACATACTAATAATGTTCCGTGGTCCAAGGACAACATAAGGTTCCGTTGTCCAAGGACAACATGACTTCCTAGGAACAGAACAGAACTGGGTCAAACAGAATGTTGAGTGAATGTTTGCTGACTTGGGATTTCCCACAGAAATAGAAGCAGTATTTAATCCACCCACTGAAACAAAGCATCTTCTTTGACATCATAATCAGGATTTGAACTTCACAATAGAATACCCACCCAATATTGTGTCTTACGGCATCAGTGACTTGCATCAGTGATTGAGTTGATTCGATGTCTGAATGAGTCACTATAGTGGATGTAGAAATATATAGTGTAGAGTCAACAGGCGTGGACTTTGCCACAGCTCCCTGACTGTGTTTCTGTGTAGACTACGTCCATATAGTCACGTTCACCAGGACACCACACCAGGACTCAGGGGCCTTGCCCTTCCTGTCTCTGAAAGGAGCACTGTGTGCGTGTGTCCATGTGTGTCTGCGTGTGTGTACTTGGGCGGCCCTTGAGCTTGCTGTCCTTTCCCTGGTAATTCTCCTCTGACTGTCTCAATCCCACAGTGGTTGGTCTGATCCCTGTATAAACTGGCGCTGGCGCTAAGGGAGACCAGGGAACTCTGCATGATGGAAAACACCTCTGTGACACACAGGGTCATCTATGGCGTGCATGTGGAAACTATCCGTTTGTGTACTGAAATGGTCTCAAGTTGTCTTTAGGTCTCCTTTCCTATTGCTCACCCTAGAGTATCATCTCTCCACCATTCAGATGACAGGAGCTCTGCAGTCTGTTGGTTATCATCCTGAGCCCTTCTCATCACCTGCACAAACAAACAAGTTTGTATGTGTTGAGAATGAAATGTTCATTCTTGTGAGCTGTTCTGTTGACTTTACACACACGGGGGGACACACACAGACACACACACTGAGAGGAATGGAAAGGTTACATCTCTCATTCATGAAATAGAAGTGTTCTTTGTCGTTATCTAGACAGATTCTTCCTGTTGGGAGCATTCTCACTTTCATCAACGAAAGGCCAAGAGGGAGATCCAGAATGAAAATGTCAGTGATAGATTTTAATTCACCTTTAAATGTCATTTGGTTATCAAGCCCTTCCTTCTCTTGCCACTTTGTCAGCCAAACACTTCATTATCCACCAAGATATGGCCTTTTCAACTGCCTCCCTTATGCAGTTACTGAAATGACGTCAAACTGTGGCTGAGTTTTGATAGTTTACGTGAGAAATAATGTTTGTTTTTTATGGGTATTTTGACTGTGAGTGGTCTCTTACGTTTACTCTTATCTCTTACCCAGAGCTATCTGTTTGAATGGTTGGGGCAGATGTGTGTTTGCATCACTAAACTCCAAGGGTACTTGTTGAAATGTAATAATACCACCAAACATCTCAGGATTCCACCTCTCTCTTTTCTGTCTCTCGCTCTCACTCGCTCTCCCTCTCTCGCTCTTCCTCTCACTCTCGCGCTTCCTCTCCCTCTCTCGTTTTTCCTTTCTCCCTTGCTCTCTCCCTCTCTCTTTCTTCCCCTCTTACCCCCTCTCTCTCACTCTTCCTCTCTCCCTTGCGCTCTCCCTCTCTTTCCTTCTTACCCCCTCTCTCTCTCTCTCTCTCTCTCCCTCTTTCCCCTCCCCTCTCCGCTCTCGCCCGTGTGACGTCTGACCATGCCTTGTGTCGCTGCGTTGTGATGTGTGTTTGTTTGGTCAAGGCCGTCCCACAGCAGACTGATAACAAACAGAACAGTGTCTGAAGTAGCTGACTGCTGGAATCTGCCCTGCAAAGCCATCTCATCCCTGAGATACAAGGTCCATCCTCCACTAGGTTAGCTATGCAGGACACTACAATTAAATTGTAATGGTTAGAACAGTGTTTCTGTAGGAGTCAGACAGCCCCCAGCCGTACAGACTCAGGACAAGAACAGCCTTACTCACAGGACACGGAGTTCACGGCATTGCGGTTTCACACTCGTGCTCACACTCTCTCACTCGTGCTACACAGACAAATGCACAACACACTCGCACACACACACACACGTCTCGTATGGGTGAGCAGCAGAGCAGGCCTCCTAAACATCTTGTCTTGTCAAGCAAACCTAGATAATAATGGGAGAAATCCTCCTGGGGTTGAAAGGCATTTTAAATTGGGTCCAGCTCTTCAAATAACTGATGATGGGGCCTGTACGGGCTCGATCCATGACCTCTAACCCCTGACCTCTGACCTGAGCAGTAAACAGGAGATACCAATCTACCGATGTAATGGATCGGGGTTGTTTTGGAAGAGTGTTTTAAAATGGGATTACATTGGCCTAGCAATGTGTAAAAGTGTTTATGTGAATCATAGTGGATGGGTAGTGATTTAATGGATGAGCCCAGTGGATCAGGATCCATATAAACTGTGAACTGAAGCAGCATCCTGCATCCGGTCCACCCAAAAGTGACAGCTGAGTTTATTGAAGAGGATCAAATGGTCAAATGTGTAAGAAAACAGAAAATGCTCTCTGCTATGGAAACCAAAATTGAAGTGAGAACTTAATCCCTCTTCCTGCTACTGCTACTGATGCCTGTCAAAACACAGTGCTATGTACAGTGATGCCATTTGTTAGAACCTTGTTAGTACCATGGTCTGCATTACGAGCTGGTCTACCCTTAAATTGTATCTGGGCTGTGTAAACTCTCAGCTTCCTTGCTTATGTTAACCAGGGTTAACTATATAGTATATGCCAGGTGTGATGAGAGAAAGGTTTGTTTATGGATATCAGCTAAGCAAATGACTGGCCTCCACCAGACCTTTGAATAGTATGTTCTTGAAAACTCACTCACACGTTCAATAACATGAGTACACAGTACACATACAGTACACACACACAGTACACACACACCCCAGTCATTTTTGACTGCGTTCATACAGCAGGACAATGGTTACTCCCAGTCTTTTGATCCAACTTGATGCTTTCCCCTCCACGAGATCAGGGGGCAGATTGTCCGTTTCCTGTCCAGACATGTGAAGGTCTTACCACACTAATCACTGAAGCCCTCGTCTGTGGCTGTGGTCAGCCAGCTATATTTATGATTATTTATTCTACTTCTATTGCACTTTTCATTACAAAAATGAATATGCAAAACAAGCAAGAATCAAATAATACATCTCTGATACAGTAGGTATGGACTACGATTTTCAGCCAGAGTTGAATATTTGGAGTTTCAAGCCTCCAACAGAGGAAGTGACAGTCAAGAAGGAACCACATGGCTTGACCAGAGGGGGGAGATGAGCAGGTCCTCAGGAGGCAGACAGCGTAGTTCTCTCTCCATTGGCAGCGTCTAACCGGTGCCTCGTTGCCCCTGCCGTCTGACTGTGACTTCTCCGTAGCCGTTGACTCTCTGGTCTTGTAGAGGTAGAGGAAGTTTGTTTTTGAGCTCTCACTCACTCACTCACTCACTCAGGAAAATGACTGCTTGCTCATACCTTCGGAAGAAACGACCTGAGCAATGAATCGTCACTGCCAGCTGTCTCAGCTTTGCTATGCTGCAGTTTTTTTTCTCCTTTTCTTTAGGTTGTTTTCAGTGAATGCGGAGAACCTCTCCCTTGTTTTTGAATATACATTTGCAGATGGTTCATCTCGCAAGTCAGAGTTCACAATGACTTCAGCATTGCTCTAGAATTGTATTGTGCACAATTCAACAGCACCCCTTGGTTTATAAAGTTGATAACTGATATTCCTGTTTCCAGTAATCACACAGCCATTCACTTGGCCAATACCCCACTCTAATCATTTGTCTATAGTACTAAAGCTAAGCATTCATTTTCCATGAGAAATGTGTTGCTGTAAGAGATTGAGTTGTTATAAACACCATGATGGGTAATGAGGGCTAAATCATATTGTTTGGACCCTTTCACAACCGCACTGCTGGAAGTAATGGGAAGCAATAACTCTTGACTTCTTGGGTTCTTGAGGGTGGCCTCCCAATTGGGCCCCTCGGCCACCAGCCATTAACCTGGCTGCCTGATGAAATTGTTTTCATCTTGGGTGAAATATTCCTAAAACCCCTCCAGGACCCCCTGTGTTTCACCTGTCAGCCCTTTGGAAGATGAGGTATGGTGAGGTAACTACTTACTGTGTTTCACCTGTCAGCCCTTCGGGAGATGAGGTATGGTGAGGTAACTACTGTGTTTCACCTGTCAGCCCTTTGGAAGATGAGGTATGGTGAGGTAACTACTGTGTTTCACCTGTCAGCCCTTTGGAAGATGAGGTATGGTGAGGTAACTACTTACTGTGTTTCACCTGTCTGCCCTTCGGGAGATGAGGTATGGTGAGGTAACTACTGTGTTTCACCTGTCAGCCCTTTGGAAGATGAGGTATGGTGAGGTAACTACTGTGTTTCACCTGTCAGCCCTTTGGAAGATGAGGTATGGTGATGTAACTACTTACTGTGTTTCACCTGTCAGCCCTTCGGGAGATGAGGTATGGTGAGGTAACTACTTACTGTGTTTCACCTGTCAGCCCTTCGGGAGATGAGGTATGGTGAGGTAACTACTGTGTTTCACCTGTCAGCCCTTTGGAAGATGAGGTATGGTGAGGTAACTACTGTGTTTCACCTGTCAGCCCTTTGGAAGATGAGGTATGGTGAGGTAACTACTTACTGTGTTTCACCTGTCAGCCCTTCGGGAGATGAGGTATGGTGAGGTAACTACTGTGTTTCACCTGTCAGCCCTTTGGGAGATGAGGTATGGTGAGGTAACTACTGTGTTTCACCTGTCAGCCCTTTGGAAGATGAGGTATGGTGAGGTAACTACTGTGTTTCACCTGTCAGCCCTCTGAGAGATGAGGTATGGTGAGGTAACTAAAGCTCTAATGTGCCTAAAGCTCTAATGTGCCACAACCAATGAACACCTGCATTACAGGTTTTAAATTGTGAAAATAATTTTAAAAAATGTATCTACACATTTGTACATACTGTATATGCCCTCAATTACCTCAACAACCTCGTACCTCTAGTGCACGTTGACTCGGTACTGGTAATCATTGTATATTCAGTAGCCTCGTTATTGTTTATCTTCTTTTCTATTTAAATATTTGTAATTTTAACGTTGTTGGGAACAGGCTTGTTAGTAAAGTCCACACCTGTTGTATTTGGCGCATGTGACCAATAACATTTGATTCATTTTTTTAATAATTATTATCCAAAAAACATTGCAAACTTTTCTCTCCCTTGTGCGTCTTTCAGACACTCACTATGCGCTACATTTCCCTGCTTGAAGCACCCTCTCTCTTGCGTAACAAACTTGTCGTGCTGAATTCATCTGAATATACTCTTAAGCTAAGCACCCGGCAGGAACAATGTTATTCAGGTCACATGATTAGAGTGGGTATTTGCTACTTTAAAGAGCTGAGTGGGTGTGGGGGCGCTTTCACTGTACTAAAGTCTATTTCAGAGACACAGAGAACATTGAAGGATGTAGTGTGTTGTGTAATAGATTTAGAGGGTTTTGAGGAGTGTGGCGAGAAAGTGCGAATACCCTACAGAGCGGAGAGAGTTGGCATCCTTGAATGCAGTATAGATGTAGAGTAGATAGAACTGCTGCAGGCTTTTGACCATAAGACTGGGAGGAGAGATAATGGTGGGGCTGGAGAAAGGCCAGGAATCACTGACCACACTCCTCGCTGTGAATAGGAGGAAGGAGAGGGAAAGGAGAAGACATCCCATTTTGATAATCACAATCACAAGTGGGATTTTAGCTTATTAATGGACTTGAAAGTGGTTTGTTGAGATTTAATGGACTCTTGCGTGACTATTTTGAATAATTCATTCCTACGTCCTCTGCAGTTCCTCTGAAGTATTCAACTGTCTTCATGGGGTGAACAACATGCTGCTTCAGCAACATGATTATCATACAGCCTGCTGCCAATATCTGCCTTCTCCCAACACTAGTAACCTGATCTGTGTTTATATTGGAAGAACAGCTCAGAGAGGCCAGGCCAAGATAGACAGCAAAACAGGACCAAGGTCACCAGGACTGCTACTCAGCATCAGATGGATGCCATAATGGTTCAGGCTGGGTTAAAGGTTATAGTGTCAGGCTCAGTGTGGAGCTACAAATCTGGAGGATTGCTTTTGCTTCCTGGGTTCGTGGAATGTTAAAGTAGAAGGTTGGCTGGATGTATGGCTACATCAGGAGGGCTGTTTTAGTGGTTATTGGTTATTGTGGTTATTGATATTCCTCTGTTAGTCTCACCTGGAAATAGATGTTTGTTTCACACAGCCTGGAACTGATGGCTTTTACACATTGTGAAGCGGAACTGACCTTTCCATGATTTGTTTAATGGTGGGCATTGCCAATGATGACGATGATGAGGTTTTTAGCTTCTCTTTGACCTTTGAACTAGAGTTATATAGAGACATTTTTGTGACCTTGCTCTCCTCTTTAAGGTTTAGCAGCACCACATTATTTTTTTGAGACATATTTTCCTTCCCTCCCTCCTCCTCTCACACCATCACCTCTCCAGCTGTTTGTGGTGGTTATGGCTGCAGCTGAGGCCTAACACACATCTATTTAGCCGACTGACTGGCCGACTGACTGGCCGACTGACTGGCCGACTGACTGGCCGACTGACTGGCCGACTGACTGGCCGACTGACTGGCCGACTGACTGGCCGACTGACCGGCCGACTGACCGGCCGACTGACCGGCCGACTGACCGGCCGACTGACCGGCCGACTGACCGGCCGACTGACCGGCCGACTGACCGGCCGACTGACCGGCCGACTGACCGGCCGACTGACCGGCCGACTGACTGACTGACTGGCCGACTGACTGACTGACTGGCCGACTGACTGACCGACTGGCCGACTGACTGACTGACTGACCGACTGGCCGACCGACTGGCCGACTGACTGACCGACTGGCCGACGGGCCGACCGACTGGCCGACCGACTGGCCGACTGACTGGCCGACTGGCCGACTGACTGACCGACTGGCCGACTGACTGACTGGCCGATTGACTGACTGACTGACTGACCGACTGAATTTTTTAAACAGGTGGAACTCCACTCAGATCTCCATCTCATTTCAGGAGTCGGTCAAAGGGCACAGGTCCTGACTGCTTCATATCTTTTCTACTACCAAAGACTCAATGTTTCGAACACAAGGGACAGCAGCAGGAATGTAATCACCATAAAGGCTGTCGGTATCTTTTTAAAAGCTTGGCTAAATTCACCTGGGTTCATTTATTTTCTTGTGATTGACATTTTAGTTGGAGATGATGAAATTATCATATTGTTTTGGCCAGTATTCTGAGTTCTACCTGGTGACCTTATGCTCCACTAAACCCATGACGACCACACATTAAATCTAGATCACAAATCTAGAGTAGTTTCTCTCAGGTTTCCTTCCTTCTGTGTCAGTGAGTTGTTCCCATCCATGTCCCCTGCCTGGTCTGTGGGTAACAAACCACTGAGATCCAGGGGAACACCATTTGTATGTATGTACGTATATATTTTGTAGTGCTACACATTTTTTCATTTACATTTTAGAAATTTATATAGCGACTTACAGGAGGAATTCGTGTGAAGTGCCTTGCACATTGGCAGATTTTTCACCTATTCCTCTTTGGGATTCGAACTAGCGACCTTTCGGTTACTGGCCCAACGCTCTTTACCGCTAGGCTACCTGTCGCCTGACTTCTACCAATAAACCCCCCAAAATAGCTAGCCTACCTGCTCCACTTTAACTGAGCATGACTGAGCACTCCCCCACAGTAGCCAGCACACCGAGAGTCCACAGCATCCCCCAGTAACACTGCCTTTCCTGGAGAGCTCTGAAACTAGAGAACAGCCAGGCACCATAACCATCACCAGCACTTCCTATGAATTAAAGATGATCTTCCATGTTCATTATACTGTTCAGCCATCTCTCCTGGGTAAGGGAGAACTAGCTATGCTACAGTCGTTCTGTATATGCAGCAGGAGTTTGTCAGCCAGACAGGCACAGAGATCGTTAGCTACCACTCCTCGTTACCGCCTCTACCTCGGGTCTTGCATCAGTACGATTCCGTCACCCCACCACTGGTCCATGTGGCGTTTCGCTGCAGCAGCACCGTGTTGATCTAAGAGAGCCCCGTACGTGCACTAGTGCAACTATCATCTCCATGGCAACGATGTGGTTGAAGGTGAGCTCCCCCCAGTGGGTTGATCAGTCAGGGTTGTAAACAGACACAGGACGCAACCCCCCCTGACACCCTTCCGTATGCCCCCCTCTTCCCAACCAACCTTTCCATCCCTCTCTTCCCTCACATCTCTGCTTCCCATCCATCTGCTCTCAGAGACAGTGAGTGCTCTATGATAATGATGGCCCCCTGTCTCCTTTTGTTCTAAGAGTCTGTAGTGATGATAGTGTTTAATCTGAGTTCTGCCCCCGGTCCACTCACATGAAAGCAGGAGGGCTCAGCCAGGGAAGACCCCCCTCTGGGCTGTCAGCTTCTCACCCTGGGCTCCCCCTCACATGAAAGACCTGACACATGGTCACGCACATCATGAACTCAGACACACACATACTGAACCTGCATGTATGTGTACACTCTCACACACACACACCTTACCCTCGCCCCTCCCTGCAACACCCAGCTGGCATTCCATTGTGATTCTGAGCAGCACAGCGGTATCTATTCCCCCCCCCCCCCCCCCCCCCCCCCCCCCGTGTACAGTTTTAGTAAAAGAACGAGGCAAGATGGGAAGGAGGGAAAATGGCAGAGGGGGGTAATTTAGGAGTGATATTTATAGAGGTGGGCGGCCATGGTATTGGAGAATTAAAGCTGATTGAATTATCCGCCAAGGATATGGCTTATGGCTATCTGTATTACCAGGCTGTCACAACCACCAATCATAGGCCTCCACCACTGCCCATAGCCCCACCCCTTCCATGCACACAGTACACCACACATCACACACACCTCACAATGACCCATAGATGAATCCGGTGTAGTTAGTCATTTTTTTACGAGGAATCTTAATAACCCCAAAGCGTCTCCACTTTCATTAGATTTCATCATGAGTTATGATCCTGTGTTTTCATTTATCACATGTATTTCATAATCTGGTTAAAGGGAATGCCTCTCCTGCTATGTCTGTGATGGATGCACTAACTACAATATTATTCTCTAGGATGATTTGACCTGGAATTGTATTTTTTATTTTTACCCCTTTTTCGCCCCAATTTCGTGGTATCCAATTGGTAGTTAGTCTTGTCTCATCGCTGCAGCTCTACGGACTCGGGAGAGGCGTCTATCGAACGCCATGCGTCCTCCGAAGCACGACCCTGCCAAGCTGCACTGCTTCTTGACACACTGCTCGCTTAATCTGCAAGCCAGCCGCACCAATGTGTTGAAGGAAACACCGTCCAGCTGTAAAAGTGTGTCGGTTCACGTTACCGGTGGGTGTCAGTTCAAAGCCCTCATGTTTGGTTTCTACTCTAGAACGAGATTCTTCATATTGGAATCCAAGCTGTACTTGCTAATGGAATGACTCAATGAATGCTAATTCACAAAACAGTCCAGGGTTGTTTAAGGCCACTTCACACACGTTTGGAAATAATGTTTTGAAAGTCAAGTGTACAGTGAAAAATCGCAGGTAGGACTGAGTTGCGTCCTGGGCTGAGCCTATCTGTCTCTTATGGAGCCGCTCGATAATGGAGAAGTCTTTATAGAGGGCTGGGAGGCTAACTGTGCCACACTGGTTGTCTATACTGAACAAAAATATAAACGCAACACGCAACAAAGATTTTACTGACTTACAGTTCATGAGAGGAAATCAGTCAATATAAAAATATATATATATTAGGCTCTAATCTATGGATTTCACATGACTGGGAATACAGATATACATATGTTGGTCACAGATACCTTAAAAAAAGGTAGGTGGCAGATCAGAAAACCAGTGTCTAGTGTGACCAGCATTTGCCTCATGCATCGAAACACATCGCCTTCGCATAGAGTTGATGACGCTGCTGATAATGGCCTGTGGAATGTTGTCCCAGTCCTTTTCAATGGCTGTGCTAAGTTGCTGGATATTGGAAGGAACTGTAGCACGCTGTCGTACACGTCGATCCAGCACATCCCAAACATGCTCAACGGGTGACATCCTTGCGACATGGGGCTGTGCATTATCATGCTGAAACATGAGGTAATGGCGACTAATGAATGGCACGACAATGGGCCTCAGGATCTCGTCACGGTATCTCTGTGCATTCAAATTGCCATCGATAAAATGCAGTTGTCTGACCGTACCATAACTCCACCGCCACCATGTGGCACTCTGTTCACAACGTTGACATCAGCAAACAGGTCGCCTACTGTACATGTCGCCATACACATGGTCTGGTAGTCTAGCCAGACACCTAGGTATTTGTAGTTGTCCACATATTCTAAATCAGAACCGTCCAGAGTAGTGATGCTAGTCGGGCGGGCGGGTGCGGTGTGAGTTCAGTGTGTCAAATCGGAGGGCCTGTTGTCCGGACCTCTGGCAGTCTCTATGGGGGTGCCACAGGTTTCAATTCTCGGGCCGACTCTTTTCTCTGCATACATCAATGATGTCGCTCTTGCTGCTGGTGATTCTCTGATCCACCTCTACGCAGACGACACCATTCTGTATAATTCTGGCCCTTCTTTGGACACTGTGTTAGCTAACCTCCAGAAGAGCTTCAATGCCATACAACTCTCCTTCTGTGGCCTCCAACTGCTCTTAAATGCAAGTAAAACTAAATACATGCTCTTCAACTGATCACTGCCCCCAACCACCCGCCCGTCTAGCATCACTACTTTGGACGGTTCTGACTTGGAATATGTGGACAACTAGAAATACCTAGGTGTCTGGTTGGACTGTAAACTCTCCTTCCAGACTCATATTAAATATCTCCAATCCAAAATTAAATCTAGAATTGGCTTCCTATTTCACATCAAAGCATCCTTCACTCATGCTGCCAAACATACCCTCGTAAAATTGACCATCCTACCGATCCTTGACTTCAGTGATGTCATTTACAAAATAGCCTCCAACACTCTACTCAGCAAACTGGATGTAGTCTATCACAGTGCCATCCTTTTTGTCACCAAAGCCCCATATACTACCCACCATTGTGACCTGTATGCTCTCGTTGGCTGGCCCTCGCTACATATTCGTCACCAAACCCACTGGCTCCAGGTCATCTATAAGTCTTTGCTAGGTAAAGCCCTGCCTTATTTCAGTTTACTGGTCACCATATTTTCTTCTCTCTCTTTCTTGCTCTCTAATTCTCGCTCCCCCCTCTCACTTTCTGTCAAATCAAATCAAACTTTTATTGTCAGATGTGGTGAATACAACAGGTGCAGGTAGACCTTACTGTTTTTTTTAAGTAAATATTTTTTATATAATAAGAAAAGAATAAGAAAAATATACTAAAGCAAGATTATTATTTTCTTTACAATAAATAACAATAACGAGGCTATTTACAGGGGTACTGGTACTATGTCAATGTGTGGGGGTACGGGTTAGTCCAGGTAATTGCGTAGGTAGGTAGGGGTAAAGTGACTGTCTCTCCCTCTCTCCAAGCAAAGCTTTACACACATTCCAGGACCTGACATCATTATATTGTTTGTGTGCATCTACAAACTCGCAAGTGTGTGTGTGTGATTCTGCCAAAGCAGGGTCTCAGCATATCCTACATCATGCAGCATAGATGATGTAGACATGTCATTAACTCCATAAATAAGCCATGAGGAAATACTGGAGGGGGGTGGGGGGGTGTTGAATAGGTTTCGGCAAGTAGGAGTATGTGTGTTTGGGTACTGTTGAGTGAAATTCTGCGTGTTTGTGCGTGTGAAGTCATTTTAATTTGGAGTGATGGACTAACTGAACTGTCAATCTTCAAGAAAGAGTGTTGCTGCAAAGTTGATGAATTGATCTGCTCTCCCCTCAGCCCCATGTTCCTTATACTGAAGCTGTGTGATGGGAGACAACACTGTCAAACACACAGATAAACAAACACCTATATGTTCTATTCTATCCATTCTATATCATCTGATGGACACAGAAAGCTATTCTATCATCCTATTTGTATATGTACACCCCGGCCTATATAACAGAAACGCTCCTTAACAGTAGAGGAAATTAACCCAAGCTTTCTTCAGATACTTTAAATGAATTTAAAGAAGATAGAATCTCTCATCATCGCTCTTAGATGGTGACTTCCCATTGAAGTACAGTAAACACAAAGACAAAAGAAGCCTTTGAGACAATGCAGGGGTAACGGCTAACTAGACATCCTCTAAAAAAGAGGAAGAGGTGCTGATGCATTGCCTTTTGTTGTTGTTGCTGTCTGGCTGATCAGAGGGAAGAAGAGACAGTTGACAGTTGAAAGAGAAGCAGTGGAACACTAACAGCCAGTTGACTCTAGTGCTCCCAGTATGTCTTCCAGTATAACTGGGATTTAATGGGAGCTGATTGTTCCAGTTGACTGAGGTGGAGACTTCCTGCTAGAACTGACAAATCTTTTTAAAGGCTCATTACTATTCATTCACAGCGGGAGGACACGGTTGATTGCAACCATGATGGATTCAGGTCAAACTCATTCGGTGTTTAACTCTGTGCCAATACATTGTGAATATGAGGAATGATTCAGTGAATTGTTTTGGTTTTCATTGAATATACAGTAGAATCTTGCATTACTATCTAGCAATGTCGCTGAGGAGTTCATGTTGTTTCTATGCCTCGTGCTGTGCCATAGTTGTCTGCACCAAAAAATGCAAGTGACTAGGACTCCCTTAATCACCAAAAATATATATATATATAATTATAAATGGTTCCCAGACATTATTTCCAAGAAATGATGCACCAGACTGTATACATGTTTCATGCTTATAATCCTGAGTTAGAAAAAAAAAATAGCCCGCTATGGTCAGCCCCCTGATTGAAAACAGCAAAGAGCCAGGCAGAGAGGAGAAGTTAGTCCCATCTGTCCGAAGCACAGATAGACTGAACACCTCCTATCTGAACACAGTTTTATTATTATCATTACAAGATGCCATTCACGTAACCCCCATGGCCTGTCACGGTCATGTATGACATCATATTGAGTCCAGGCTGAAGGCTGACAACACTGACTGGCTTTGTTTAACTTGTGATAAGAGTTGTTGAGAGAGGGAACATGAGTTTGAATAGAATTACCAGTGATCGAGTACTGTACTGAACCGAGTAGTTGGCCTATCTTCTCCTTGCCTTTTGGCTTACATTTGTTTTGATTTAGTCTTGCTTTGACCAAACTGATGGGTCTCTAGGCATAATGGCTGTGGGAAGAGCCTATTCTGATTCGCTTCAGAATGATTCTCATCTTACTGTGTGTATTTGTGCAATCAATGCATGCATTCCTCCTTTCATATATAACATGCGTGTTATCTGCCTTGTACCCTCTCTGTGTTCCCCTCCCATGACTCAGTGCTGCTATCTGAAGATAGCAGTCTACCTCAGTATGGAGTGCATAGGGCATCTGTATGACCATACATAGCTACTGTTGTGGAGAGGAGACCATCTGTCTCTGTTACGCTATGAAATGCAGCCTTCCGCCGTTCTCCTTTTCTCCTTCGTATAAATAAATGGAGAAAAGATACGGAGCCAGATAAATCATGACAAGCATGGCTTTCCTGGATCGATCCATTCATTATACAATATACTATTCCCTTTCAAAGCTTGCAGCATAACTATTCATCCATCATCCATGTCTGACTGTGTATCCCCAGTTGTGCTTTCTGAGAGTAGATTCTGATTCACTGTAGTAGTCTCCAGAGTGGCTGGATATAATATATTGTATATGGGTCTTTCTATAAATAATGGGGCCAATGTGTGACATTGGGATCAACATTTCAAAATGGTTTGAATAAAAACAACAAAACGATTTTGTATCATTTCCACATGTGTACTTAGGGGAATAAAAGGTAATATATGCAAGTTGGCCCATAACTCCACCTATACAACACAGGTCTAGGAATATACATCCTCATGGCTCATACAGACATTGGCAAGTCAAATTCAAGGGCTTTCAGGGATGTTTTCAAGCACTTCATTGTAATGTTAAAGGACCTTAATGTTATCATGGTTTTTTTGTTTTTTTAAAGCATGCAAAAAGTGTAAAAGAAAAGTAGGCTAGTACCACTTTAATTATGCATTTTTTGGGGGCCTTGATGTTCAAATTATTATTACATTCTAAAATATGTGGTGATTAATGTGGACATTGCTTGATTAAATAAATTGGATTCATGCATAATAAAGCCATGAATAGTGGTATCATTAATCTTACCATTGCTGTTTTTATAATGAGAAAGTGGCCAAAAACCAGGTTCCTTTTTTTAATGGAAGGATTTGTATGGAAAGACAAATTGAAGCCAACATTAGATGTTGTCGTCCACATAATAACCACACATGGTTTTACCTCAACAGAGTAGCGCAACACCTTTCAATTGAAGCAGAGGGAAACAAATGAAAGTTGCCACATCTCTCACAAAAACGTATGAAAAATGAAATCACAGATAATTATACGGGAGCAGAATGAGTGAGGAGTGGCAACCTGTCATTCAGAGCCTGTTTTGAGCCCCACATTTGTCTACGTTTTTTATTTTTTGGGGGGTTACCTGTTTTGCATGTTATTTTGGCAAACAATGTAAAATATATATATATATATCATTGAGTTAATAAAGCAGCAAACAAACATGGTCTCTTTTTTGCTTTCTTGAGTAAGGCAGCTCCAAAATGCAGGCATTTCAGCCTAGCTCAGTTCTTTCTGTGGTGGTGGGGCAGCCAGCGGAAAATACTAAGTGTAGGGGTTGGTAATGTTCTCTAGTTGCGCCGTGATTGGCTCAGTGTTCTGTCACTCATGGGGACACTGCTTCACCACCAAATCTAAGGGTAGAGCTCGAAAATTCAAGACCCTTCGTGCTGCCATAGAGTTACATTAGAAGTGCCCATCCAAGAAGGCTCAAGGTCATTGGCCACAGATAAAATGAAATAAAATCACATATGTACAGTAGCTTTGATTGGACTGATCATGTCAACATCATACTTTCTACTGGCAAATCCTTTTTAACCCTTGTCATATGAAGAGAAATTATAGATAAAATGTATCGGTATTCATCGGCCATTGGGCATAAATATTACACAACAAGTTGGAAATTGCAAATTCAACAATGAGTGGTTTGGAAGGAATCAGTGGCTAACTGCAAGCATTGCAAAGCAATCACTAGCTTGCTATTAAGTTGAGTGGCTGTGTGGTCCCAAGTATGGGTTTAAGGGTCTCTTTTCCAAGCTTAAAATGATCAACATTCAATGTTGACCACGCTGTCAATCCAGCATGATTTCTGCAGCACTCAAAACAACTGTTACCTCGGAACTGGGAAATCTGACTTCAGTGAGATCAAGGCAACTGGGAACTCAGGGAACCCCCGAGTTCCCAGTTGAAAGCACCATAAATCCAGAGAATGCCAGACTTTGATGACAAAGTTTGATGACACAATTTTCCCACGAAGGACCGCCACGCCACCTTCCTGTTCAAATGAGCACAGCACAACAAAGTGAGTCCAAAAATGTATTGTATGCTGCCTCATAAATTATGTAATATGCCAGGGAGGTATGTATACTGTAGCTAAGAAAGTAATACTAAGTTTATGTGTAGTAAGCTGTTAGTAGCCCATGTGCCTCACCCTAATAATTTGATATATTTTTCCCTCTTAATTTCGACCTAATGTTCTGACCTAATGTTCTGAAATGTAATCATTGAATATTGGAAGAGCTTTCATTGTCTGCTTATATGCCCCCTTTATTTAACCTACGGTTCTGACTTGGTGTACAGGGAGAACACTGTAAGAATGGCCCATGTTTAGAATTCTGTCGCTGTACATTTCAAAAGTGCTAAACAAATAGTTATATTGACAACATCCATCCTAGCTCTCTCATTAATGTCTTAATTGAAATTATGGATTGCCTCTTATCCGATTGTCCGCTTATGCCACAGTTTGCACATCTCAATTGTCAGCAGAAACCACATTTGTTTAAGCAAGTCAGCCATGTCAGCTATATTGTTTTAAAAGGCAGCAAATGAGGTTGAATGAACAGTTTTTCTGCCAGACAAGGCTCTGCTGATAGCCAGGTGTAGCAGTGGTAAGGTGTTGGGAATGCTGTTGGGACTCCTTTATGTAGGCCCTAACAGTTTGTGGGCACCGTTATAATGCAATTAATGTATTGTTGAGTGTTGTTTTTATTTTTTTGACGCACCAGGAATTCACTGATAAAATCGCCACTGCGAATGAGAGAGCAAAATATTCTGGACATTCCTCGCAAAAAACTTTTTTCCGGCACTTGGGCTGTTGTTGCATTGCATCATGCACTAACACAACAGCTGTTTCTCACTTGGCTGTCATTTGGAGAATTCCTCCCTCGATCAGATGATGATGATGTGTGAAAATATCAGTGTAATTAAACAGTTCAACACCAACTGTGCATTCAAGGTATTATGCATAATTATTGAAGAACCACATTAACGATTTAGGTTTTAAGTATTGAGGTAAGGTGACACTTTCAGTTAGAAGTATTCCATTTTTCAATCTCATGTATTATTTGTGTGCCTATGAAAACTGTTTCCACCATGTAACACAAAACGTTATGTACTTACACAGCATTTCTGAGCTCTCTATACAGGATTCTTACAGGGTTCAAGTGCAATGTCTGATTTAACTGATTAATGCTTAATATAGGATATAACAACAACTTACACTGACAAAAATGCAATGTTTTATGTCACACGTTTTTGGAGAAATCTGTCAAGACAACCGTGATAAAGGGTTTTAAATCAACTTGTGAATTTGATTGAATATAGCTATGATCTCCCCTTAATGTAATGATGAAAAAAAATAGCAGATTATTATCAATGACTTATCAACAGCTGTAACACGTTTTCCATTGTAGGAAATCCTAACTGGTAGCCTAGTTTATAGAAAGACCCATATGAATGATTCCCTGATATGTGTCTGGGCGGCTGAGGGTGGTGGGGGTAAGGGGTTAACTAGCGTAGTGGAAACACTGGGGGTCAATTAGCCCTGCATCTCCCTAGGGGCAGGGGAGAGGGGCTGGGGGGCTGGAGGAATCCCACTCTTAACACACACACACACACTGATATATACACACACACACACACACACACACACACACACACACATACACATACACACACAAATAATGGGCAGAGGACTCAGTGGAGCGTGGAGAAGTAATCTGGAGAAAACGCATGGCAACATGCACACAGGGAGAGAGCTGAAGAGAAAAGGGGGAGGAGAAAGAGGGAGAGATGGGGGGTGAGAGAGTGGAGGATGGAAGGCATGGAGGAAAAATATGTGCTTGTCAGATTACGAGAGGGTGTGTCAGTGTGAGAACCATTTAGTACCTTTTTTTCACCCTTCAAATCAGCAGTGAAAATGTAATATTGTTCTTTGAGATTCCATTACATGTAGCTGAAATGTGGTCCCAGTTCAGATGGGGTCTAAATAAACCACTTGTCTCAGTCACATTGCCCTCTTCTCTCTCTCCCTCACATTCCTTACTTTCCCAATTTTAATCACTTCCTTGATTGGTTACCAGTTGTGGGAAATGATAACATGCATGAAGGCTAAGAGGAAAGGCACACAACAGGGTTTGTCATCTTCCTCTCTCTGTAGTTCTTTCTTTCTTAATCTCTTTCTTTTTCTCAGTTTGTTGGAGGTGTGTTCTCACATCTGGAGAAACAGGGCTGGTGACGGCAGCAGCTCTCCCCCCTCTCTCTCCCACCATCCCTCCTCTCTCTCTCTCTCTCGCCCTCGCACTGTGCTCCGTGTCTCTGTTTGCGTTACTGGAAATCAGATTGTGAGCCGTGGAGATGCTGGCAGAAGCACAGTGTGGAATAGTCTTGACATCCCAGAGAGGGACCAGTGTGGAATTCTCCGGCTTTAGAAGAAGACTGAAAACCATCTTAGGATTCTCTGTTCTCACGGACTGAAGCTGCCCGTCATACCTTGTGCCTTCCTTGTTGCCTCATCTTACATTTGAAACGGACATTTTCACCTTCAACTGAGGGAGACCTTTTTTCGTCTCAACATTTAGAAGAAAATCCCCAACCTTAGACGTGAGGCTTTTCTGGACAGTACTGGATCTGACCACTCGGGAAGTGGATACCTTTGAGATTTTACTTCCTGTTAGTTAGTTCATATTAACCCCTTGTGGGCCAGACGTCTCAGCACACAGTCTCAGGTAGGATGACTGAATTCCTGGTGTCCGACATGAACCTGAACACAGTGTGTGAGCGGCTGGAGCAGCACTGCTGTGTGGTGGACCAGCAGCAGAACAACCAGCAGCAGCTTCAGCAGCCTCAAACCCCCTCCTCAGCCATCAGGAGGCACACCAACACCGGGGCCAAGCTATGGGGTCGCGTACGCAGCAAGCTCCTCAGACAAAAGGTCCCTACTTAATTTATTGTCCTCCTTTTTGTTATTTTCTCTCATTCTCCTTTTATCAGCTTAGTCACGGTTTTCTTTCTCTGTCATTGCTAATCTTTTTTTGCTCTCTTTACTCCCTCTTTCTCTCTGTGTTTGTTGTCATCCCTTTCTACCTCTTTCTATGGTCTTACGGGACTGACAAGGACTCTCTGTGTACTTCACTGCACTGGGGTGAAATGTACACCAAACTCGTACTGTAGCTTCAGCTAACGCACTGCCTCTCTGCTCTGTGCTGATGCTATTAGATGAGACTAGTAGTGAAATGCATTAAATGAACGATTTAGGTACAAGGGATAATTTACTGTTGTTGCGGAGCTACAGTGTTATTGCCTGTGTGTGTGTGAGATGCCACAGTGATTTTACACACTACACCCCTCCCACCACTTTCTCACCCTCTCATCCTCCTTCCACATCTCCCACTCTGCTCTTTTTGCCCCCTCAGTGCAAAGCCAGTGAATGGGCATGATGATAGACCTCTCTGTGTGATAACAGATCTGTTTATGTTATCAGGGGTGTTTTGGTGTAGCTGAGAGTCTGAGACTGCTCCCTCTGCTGTTCTGTTCTGAGAAGTTTTACCCCTAGACACTGATCTAAGCCAGTATTGCATTTCCCCCCTAATGGTTGAGGTGAGGATGTTGGGGATAGACACAGATCTAGGATCAGCTTGCTAAGGGCACCCTATACCAAGAGTGTGTTTTATTGGTAGAGGTTGGATATGACTAACGATCCTCTCAGCTGGGCACCTGGGAACCCGGGTGAGACTCATTAGGGCACCTGGGAACCCGGGGTGAGACTCATTAGGGCACCTGGGAACCCGGGGTGAGACTCATTAGGGCACCTGGGAACCCGGGGTGAGACTCATTAGGGCACCTGGGAACCTGGGGTCGAGACTCATTAGGGCACCTGGGAACCCGGGGTGAGACTCATTATTAGGGCACCTGGGAACCCGGGGTGAGACTCATTAGGGCACCCGGGGTGAGACTCATTAGGGCACCCGGGGTGAGACTCATTAGGGAACCCGGGGTGAGACTCATTATGCCTGTTTTTATATCAATGTGCTGGTAACCATTCGCCACTCTACTGCTTAATATGGGGGGAGTTTCTAGGTGTGTGTCTGTGAACATATATGCAGCAATACACAGTGTTAGACCGAGGAAATTAGGTCTGTATATTTCTGCACTGGTAGCACTTTGAGCAACAGCAGTAATTGATGTGCATGATAAAGGAGGACAAAACCATGGTGCTATACTAGAACAAAGGATCCAAGATCAGGGCTGGAGTGAACTCTGCAGCAGCACTTTAGACCTGGGTTCAAATACGATTTAAAATAATTTCATGTATCATTTGAAATCATTTAAATAGATTGAACTTCACAGGCAAAACCCTGACCATTCTTAGTATTTGAGCAGGTCTGCTTTAGACAGGTCAATAAAGAGCGTTCCCTGCTTCTGATGGCTGGAGCTGACAGTATATCTCCTCTCTGCTAGTCTCTCCTGACTCTGCAGCCTGAACCAGGATCAGGCCTGGATTACAGGCAGAAATCCCTTCAGCTTTACCCCATCAATATCAGCTGATCTCAGCTGATCCCAGACCTTTCCACACACCCCCCCTGGCTGAGTCCCTCTGAGTCCTCCCGCACTGCAGGCCTGATATGTGAATCTAAGAGAGAGGAAGGGAGGGAGAGTAGGCTATCTGGGTTGTTTTGCTTCTTATATTTAAATGACATAAATTGGTTTGTTCAGCTAAGTGCTGCACACTCTTGGTTTTCAAAATACACTGATACTCAGTTTACACACACAGAGCCACATTGACCTGTGTTTACACATCTGTACCTCTCTCATAATCACAGTATAATACACACCTTCACACACACATGCATACTTTCACGCTTGCACATATTTTCACACACTTGATCATGCACTTTCTTTTTTCTCTCTATCTAACACAGACATCCTCCCATAGGAGCATGCTTTCACCCTCGTGGATGCAGCTATGAGGTCTCATTCATTCATGTTGAATGAGTCTTTGATGGTTGGGTCTGAGTAAACGTCAGGTCTATGAATGACCTCTCAGTCCCAGCCCGATCCTCACCCGACTGGGGTCATAAAGTGTGAGTTATTCCCCTCCATATTTCCCCTACAGCACCACAGAGAATCAGGCTTTGGACCGGAGCAGCTATATAATCTCTACTATTACCACTCTACCACGCGCATGCTGTTAAGAGGTGCTAAAAAGGAGAGGAAGGAGCGAGAGAGAGTGTGTGTTGAACAGACTGCAGGGCGTGACGGCGTGTAGCTGCTAGCATGTATTAGTGAGATTTAGATGGAGGATGACGAAGGGTGTGTATTTGTTGTTTAACGTGTGTTAGTGAGTTTTAAACTGGGAGGGAGGTGTGCTTTGAGTACTGACTGAGCACACAGGATCATTTATTTTCCAGCTCTAATTAAGACTATGCAGAGGAAGAAGCGGGAGGGACTCCAGTAGAGCTTAGGCTGGCAGAGAAAAGGTTTATTCGAGGCTGAATCCGATATAATGCCCCTTAAGTACCGTGTTCATTATGTTTTTTGTTAATTGTGTTTTGAGGCTATGTCCTCTTCCATACTGATTTCCATTTTGGTGAGTTATTTAAGCAATAAGGCCCGAGGAGGTGTGGTATATGGCCAATATACCACGGCTAAGGGCTGTTCTTAAGCACGACGCAGCATAGTGTCTCGATACAGCCCTTAGCCGTGGTATATTGGCCATATATCACAAACCCGAGGTGCCTTATTGCTATTATAAACTGGTTACCAATGTAATTAGAGCAGTAAAACACTTTTTTTCATACCCGTGGTATATGGTCTGATATACCACGGCTGTCAGCCAATCAGCATTCAGGGCTCGACCCAGTTTATAATGTTTTTTTTTACCCCTTGGTGGGCTTCAGCTACAGTATCCTTAGGAATCATGACGAGCAAAAGCAGGGAAAACGGGAACAACAGCAGTTTCCTGCTGGTTTGGAGTATGACAGAGTATGAAGTATAACATCTCCACACAGAAAATGATGGTATTCCATTTGAGTATGCTGATTAGTGTAGATGACATGTTACTGTTTCATACCCCCGTGCCTCTTTAAAGGGCCTTCAAATGCCAGCCAGTACTCTAATGGAGTGTTTTATAGGGCATATACATCTGACTGTCACTAAAGGGGTCCAGCCCTTCTCTGTCCCCCACGCTCCCCCACCAGACACCCTCGGGCTGGCTAATGTGCTCCATGAGGGGTGGAGGGGGCAGGGGAGCATCCTCAGGCTACTACCCAAGATGACCCTCTCCCTGCTGGGCTGGGTCAAACCTGCTGCCCCTGGTAGAAGAGTGGGTATTTTTTGTCTCTGTCTCTCCCTCCATGGGTCCTTCGTGAATCATCCAAATAGTCTAGGCCAGTGGTTCCCAAACTTTTTACAGTCCCGTACCCCTTCAAACATTCAACCTCCAGCTGCGTACCCCCTCTAGCAGCAGGGTCAGCACACTCTCAAATGTTGTTTTTGTAAGCCTGCCACACTTGGCAATATCTCGCATGGAATAGCCTTCATTTCTCAGAACAATAATAGACTGACGAGTTTCAAAAGAAAGTTCTTTGTTTCTGGCCATTTTGAGCCTGTAATTGAACCCACAAATGCTGATACTTCAGATACTAAAGAAGGCCAGTTTTAATGCTTCTTTAATCAGAACAACAGTTTTCAACTGTGTTAACATCATTTCAAAAGGGTTTTCTAATGATCAATTAGCCTTTTTAAAATGATAAACTTGGATTAGCGAACACAACGTGCCATTGGAACAGGAGTGATGGTTGCTGTTAATGGGCCTCTATGTAGATATTCCATTAAAAATCACTGTATTTCTGATAAATGTATGTTATTTTAATGGACAGAAATGTGCTTTTCTTTCAAAAACAAGGACATTTCTAAGTGACCCCAAACTTTTAAATGGTAGTGTAGTTGCGGAGAGTCCCTGTAATCTTAGATTCAGATCATTCAGATGAGAAAAAACATCACCCAGATAGGCCAGCCGTGTGAGAAACTCGTCATCATGCAAGCGGTCAGACAAGTGAAAATCATGGTCAGTAAAGAACTTTAAGCTTGTCTCGCAATTCAAAAAACGTGTCAATACGTTACATGGTCGCTGCCCATATCATTGCATAGTACAGAAAATACACGAGAGTTCATGGGCCTTAATTTAACAAAGATAACCATTTTCACTGTAGTGTCAAACATCTTTCAAGCTGTCAGGCATTCCCTTGGCAGCAAGAGCCTCTCGGTGGATGCTGCAGTGTACCCAAATGGCGTCGAGAGCAACTGCTTGCACGTGCATTACCACTCCACTATGTCTCCCTGCTTTTGCGCCATCAGTACAGATACCAACATGAGCGGCAGTGAAGTTTGGCTACGTTAGTGGAATTCCCGCGAGAGAGTAACTGTTAATGTGATCGGATGTTAATTATGTATTTGACAAGGCGACCTGTATTTGACATTGTGTTGTTATTTCTCTGAACACTAGATGGTTTAATTTTATTTTTGGCATTGAAACGAGGCTACTCGGGCTTGAAAAGAACCTCACCCTAATGTATAGCACCGTTGGAAAATATAAATGGACTGTTTCAAAATGTGAAGTAAAAATATATATATATACAGTGCCTTGCAAAAGTATTCGGCCCCCTTGAACTTTGCGACCTTTTGCCACATTTCAGGCTTCAAACATAAAGATATAAAACTGTATTTTTTTGTGAAGAATCAACAACAAGTGGGACACAATCATGAAGTGGAACGACATTTATTGGATATTTCAAACTTTTTTAACAAATCAAAAACTGAAAAATTGGGCGTGCAAAATTATTCAGCCCCCTTAAGTTAATACTTTGTAGCGCCACCTTTTGCTGCGATTACAGCTGTAAGTCGCTTGGGGTATGTCTCTATCAGTTTTGCACATCGAGAGACTGAAATTTTTTCCCATTCCTCCTTGCAAAACAGCTCGAGCTCAGTGAGGTTGGATGGAGAGCATTTGTGAACAGCAGTTTTCAGTTCTTTCCACAGATTCTCGATTGGATTCAGGTCTGGACTTTGACTTGGCCATTCTAACACCTGGATATGTTTATTTTTGAACCATTCCATTGTATATTTTGCTTTATGTTTTGGATCATTGTCTTGTTGGAAGACAAATCTCTGTCCCAGTCTCTGGTCTTTTGCAGACTCCATCAGGTTTTCTTCCAGAATGGTCCTGTATTTGGCTCCATCCATCTTCCCATCAATTTTAACCATCTTCCCTGTCCCTGCTGAAGAAAAGCAGGCCCAAACCATGATGCTGCCACCACCATGTTTGACAGTGGGGATGGTGTGTTCAGCTGTGTTGCTTTTACGCCAAACATAACGTTTTGCATTGTTGCCAAAAAGTTCAATTTTGGTTTCATCTGACCAGAGCACCTTCTTCCACATGTTTGGTGTGTCTCCCAGGTGGCTTGTGGCAAACTTTAAACAACACTTTTTATGGATATCTTTAAGAAATGGCTTTCTTCTTGCCACTCTTCCATAAAGGCCAGATTTGTGCAATATACGACTGATTGTTGTCCTATGGACAGAGTCTCCCACCTCAGCTGTAGATCTCTGCAGTTCATCCAGAGTGATCATGGGCCTCTTGGCTGCATCTCTGATCAGTCTTCTCCTTGTATGAGCTGAAAGTTTAGAGGGACGGCCAGGTCTTGGTAGATTTGCAGTGGTCTGATACTCCTTCCATTTCAATATTATCGCTTGCACAGTGCTCCTTGGGATGTTTAAAGCTTGGGAAATCTTTTTGTATCCAAATCCGGCTTTAAACTTCTTCACAACAGTATCTCGGACCTGCCTGGTGTGTTCCTTGTTCTTCATGATGCTCTCTGCGCTTTTAACGGACCTCTGAGACTATCACAGTGCAGGTGCATTTATACGGAGACTTGATTACACAGAGGTGGATTGTATTTATCATCATTAGTCATTTAGGTCAACATTGGATCATTCAGAGATCCTCACTGAACTTCTGGAGAGAGTTTGCTGCACTGAAAGTAAAGGGGCTGAATAATTTTGCACGCCCAATTTTTCTGTTTTTGATTTGTTAAAAAAGTTTGAAATATCCAATAAATGTCGTTCCACTTCATGATTGTGTCCCACTTGTTGTTGATTCTTCACAAAAAAATACAGTTTTATATCTTTATGTTTGAAGCCTGAAATGTGGCAAAAGGTCGCAAAGTTCAAGGGGGCCGAATACTTTCGCAAGGCACTGTATATATATATATATTTATATATATATATATTTAAAAAAAAATGTGAACCCCATTTTTAGTTGGCGTACCCCCGAAGGCATTTGCGCGTACCCCTGGGGGTTTGGGAATACCTGGTCTAGGAGTGTTAAACAACTCCGTTTGGTATGGTTCATTACAAGTCTCTCAGTGGTCTGGATTCATAAGAGCGGTGGGTTGTTTTGGCTAACGAGTGTCTACCAACACAGGCTATTAGCATTCGGCTAGACTAGAGGAATGAAAGTAAAACAAAATATCCTCTCAAACACTCAATGGTGTTGCTAAATGCAGCGGGCTAATAAACACTTTCCATCCAAGACCAAGAAGAAAGTCATCAAGGTATTGAAAATGTGTTTGATAATGCAATTGAAAAAGCACTCTTGGGTCATTCTCACAAAACTATAAACAAACAATATATATATATATATATTCTCTTGAATCACTGAGATTAGGATCTGTACTTATCATTTTCATAACTATTATTATGATGTAATGTATAAAATTGACCTAAATGTAATCCGGACGCATTTCAATAATTCAGGCGCAAATTTTCAATGTATTTAAAATAAGACACTTTCCAGTAAACTAGACATCTTAGTTCTCAGAATTATAATAGATTTTAGCAAATGCATCATGGTTTTGTACCTCAATTTGCTCCAGACATTTTAACTGGTTTCATGAGAATCATCCTTCTATGAGTTAACAGAAGATAAAACAGAGAGACGTTGTTGCAACCGCCAATCATAAGAACGTCCTCCTCTCTCTGTCCTCCACTCTGCAGGCTACTGTGAGGCCGCCCTTCATGGGTCCACTCTCTGTAGTAAACAGAACTGATAACATTAGTGTCCCGGCTGGTGACTAAAGGACAGGTCACGCGCTCTCCTGAACTAAATATACATGTAAATAAATCATCAGTGTTAGTCACACTTGCTGCAGGCAGGAACATGCTGTTGCATAAGCCTCCTCTTTTTAAGCAGATGCCTTTATGTTGCATGATGTTTATGAAGCTGGATCTTATACTGTATGACTGAGACACACTGCCTTTAGAAGGCTGTGATCGGTTGCTTGGGCTGGTCTATGGCCAATCCCAACTCTCCACCTGCTGAGAAGCATGCTGGTTGGCTCAAACCAGGAAGTCTTGCCAGGATGCTCATGGCAACCGGAGTCATGGAGGCCTTCTCACATGTCAATCATGACATCAGCAGCTGTTTACCGAGGCATCATATTATTACTAAGTAGAGGGATTTGCATAATTACTATATTATGTGTATTTACATTTATGTTAATCTACAGCTAATTTTTGACTCAGAATATCATCTCATATTGCTTTGTTTTTGTTTACAATCATCAAGCCGATTAATATAATCTGTTAGCAGAAAAAATGATGAGGGTCTTGTTTTTACAGGACTTATTAAACAATCCCTAGGTTGGTGTTTTTAATCAAATGAAACCCACGGCCCATGCAGTTGAGCTAGCTAGTCACTAATTAAACTGGATGTGAACATTGCTGCTTATTGCTAATTTAAAACAGAACAGTCAGTCACAGAATAAATATTTAAATTGTAGTGTCCCAGTGAACAGAAAGTGAAAGGTACAAGGAGAGGAATTAATGAATTAATGAATTCAGCGTATGACAATTCCATACTTCATCATAATTAAGTGCTGCTTTAAATATCGCTGCCAAAATACATTAACATCCCCAATTAATCCAACAATGGATTAATGAAAGATTATGGAGAGTGTCTGTATAATCAGAGTGCACACGTTTCTTCCCTGATGTCATTGTCAATTTACAACATTGTCATGTTGTGAAACATAGCAGTGCTTTTAAAGTTCCACATACATGATGTATGTATGTACAGCGCCTTCAGAAAGTATGTTATTAGGATCCCCATTTTGCTGTTGCAAAATCAGCAGCTACTCTTCCTGGGTCCCACACAAAACATGAAACATGACACAATACAGAACATTCATAGACAAGAACAGCTCAAGGACAGCACTACATCGTTTTTTAGAAAGGTACATGTAGGCTACATATCAATGCATACACACAAATGTAGTGCCGTAAGGTGTTGCTTTATTCATTTTTTGAAACCAGGTTTGCTGTTTATTTGAGCAATATGAGATGGAACAGAGTTCCATGCAATAATGGCTCTATATAATACTGTATGCTTTCTTGAATTTGTTCTGGATTTGGGGACTGTGAAAAGACCCCTGGTGGCATGTTTGGTGGGGGTAAGTGTGCGTGTCAGAGCTGTGTGTAAGTTGACTATACAAACCATTTGGGATTTTCAACACATGAATGTTTCTTATAAAAAGAAGAAGTGATGCAGTCAGTCTCTCCTCAACTCTTAGCCAAGAGAGAATGGCATGTATAGTATTTATATCAGCCCTTTGATTACAATGAAGAGCAGGACGTGCCACTCTGTTCTGGGCCAGCTACAGCTTAGCTAGATCTTTCCTTGCAGCACTGGAGTGTGGTGTCGAAAAAGCAGAGCATCTCTTTATTACGGGCAGAACTCTCCCCATCTTTACAACCATTGAATCTATGTTTTGACCATGACAGTTTACAATCTAAAGTAATGCCAAGTAATTTAGTTTACTCAACTTGTTCAACAGCCACATCATTCATTACCAGATTCAGCTGAGGCCTAGAACTTAGGAAATGATCTGTATATATATAATGTTATATACAATGCTCGTAGTTTTGGAGATGTTCAGAACCAGTTTATTTCTGGCCACCCATTCCAAAACAGACTGCAACTCTTTAAGGGTTTCAGTGACTTCATTAGCTGTGGTTGCTGATGCATATATGGTTGAATCATCAGCATACTTTGACACATGCTTTATTTAATGCCGGTGGCAGGTCATTGGTAAAAATAGAAAAGAGTAGAGGGCCTAGAGAGCTGCCCTGCAGTACACCACACTTTACATGTTTGATATTATAGAAGCTTCCATTAAACAAAACCCTTTGAGTTTTTTTCAACAACAGGATATGGTCAATAATATCAAAGGCTGCGTTGAAATTTAACAGTACAGCTTCCACAATATTCTTATCAATTTCTTTCAACCAATCCTCAGTCATTTGCTTCAGTGCAGTATATGTTGTGTGCCCTTCTCTATAAGCATGCTGAAAGTCTGTTGTTAATTTGTTTACAGAGAAATAGCGTTGTATTTTTTTTATTTTTAAATCCAACAGTTTGCTAAGAGCTGGCAGCAAGATTATAGGCCTGCTGTTAGAACCAGTAAAGGCTGCTTTACCAGTCTTGGGTAGCTGAATTACTCTGGCTTCTCTCCAGGCCTGAGAACAAAGACTTTCCTCTAGACTTAGATTAAAGCTATGACAGATAGGAGTGGCTATAGTGTCAGCTACCATCCTCAGTAGCTTTCCATCGAAGTTGTCAATGCCCGTTTGTCATTATACATTTTTCCACGCCTACACTAACTTTACAAAATTCAAACTTGCAATGGTTTTCTTTCATTATTTGTTTTTATGTTTGAATACAGTGGCTCACTGTTCATTGTTGTCATTTCCTTCCTAAGTTTGCCAGCTTTGCCAATGAAGTAATCATTAAAATAAAATATGAATGATGGAGTTTTTTTCCCATCATTCTTTATATCATTGATCTTGCCTTCATAATACAGTTTCTTCTGTTTTTTGTTGAGTTTGGTCACATAATTTTTCAATTTGCAGTAAGTCAGCCAGTCAGATGTGCAACCTGTCTTATTAGCCACTCCTATTGCCCCATCTCTTTCAACCATACAGTTTTTCAATTCCTCATCAATCCATGGAGCCTTAACAGTTCTAACAGCCAGTTTCTTAACAGGTTCATGTTTATCAATAATTGGAAGAAGCAATTTCATAAATTCATCAAGTGCAGCGTCTGGATGCTCCGCATTAATCACATCAGACCAACAAATATTTTTAACATAATCCACATAAGTCACAGCAAAGTATTTTGTATGATCTCTTATACACTATTTTAGGCCCAGCTGTTTGAACAAAGGTCTACAGTATTAGTAAAAAAGTGATTGATACATGTGGATGATCTTGTTCCTGTAGTGTTTGTAAACACCCTGGTAGGTTGATTAATAACCCGAACCAGATTACAGGCACTGGTTACAGTAAGAAGCTTCCTCTTGACAGCTTGATGAAAAGCCGCCAATATTCAGGTCCCCAAGAAAGTAGACCTCTCTGTTTGCATCACATGCACTATCAAACATTTCACACACATTATTTAGATACTGACTTGGTGGCCTATAGCAACACCCCAAAATACAAGGCTTTAAGTAAGGTGGTGAACAGCAATCTGCAAGTTTTTGTATAGATTTTCAATGGGATTCATGCCTGCGATTTGCCTGAGCCACTCATGGACATTCACATTCTTGTTCTGAAGCCATTCTAGCGTTACTTTGGCTGTATGCTTGGAGTCATTGTCCTGATGGAACGTAAATATTTTCTCCAGTCTGTCGTTTGCACTCAAGGATTGCCTGTATTTAGCTCAATTCATTGTTTCCTCAATTCTTACCAGTCTCCCAGTCCCTGCCTCTGAAAAGCATCCCCATAGCATGATGCTGCCTCCACCATGCTTCACGGTAGGGATGGTGTTAGACGGGTGATGAGCTGTGCCTGTTTTTCTCCAGACATAGCGCTTTGCATTCAGACCACAGAATCTTTTGCCTTATGGTTGTAGTCTTTCATGTGCCTTTTTGCAAACTCCAGACGTGCTGTCATGTGCCTTTTTCTCTGGAGTGGCTTCCGTCTGGTCACTCTACCATAAACCCAGATTGGTGAAGACTGTTGTCCTTCTGGCAGGTTCTCCCATCTCAGCCAAGGAACTCTGTAGTTGTGTCAGAATGGTCATTGGGTTCTTGGTTACCTCCCTGACTAAGGTCCTTCTTGCCCGGTTTCTCAGTTTGGTCAGTTACACAGTCTGTGTAGTTCCATATTTTTTTCAATTTACCAATGATGTAGAACACTGCTCTTGGAAATGTTCAACACTCTGGAAATGGTTTTATACCCTTTCCCAGATATGCCTCATCACAATTCTATCTCTGAGATCTACAGACAGTTCCTTGGACTTCATGGTATAGTTTCTGTCTGACATGCACTGTCAACTGTGGGACCTTAAATAGATAGGTGTGTTTATTTCTAAATCATGTCCAAATAATTAAATAGGCCACAGGTGGATTCCAATCAAGTTGTAGCAACATCTCATAGATGATTAAAGGAAATTGGATGCACCTGAGCTCAGTTTGGAGTGGCATAGCAAAGGGGTGTGAATACTTATTTAAATGGTTTTCTGGATTTAATTTTCAATACATTTGTAAACATTTCAAAGAACATGTTTTTACTTTGTCTTTATGGGGTATTTTGTGTAGATGTGTGATACATTTTTTGGGGAATTCAGGCTGTAATACAACAAAATGTGGAATAAGTCAAGGGGTATGAAGGAGTATACTTTCTGAAGGCATTGTATGTATACAGTTGAAGTTGGAAGTTTACATACATGTAGGTTGGAGTCATTAAAACACGTTTTTCAACCACTCCACAAATTCCTTGTTAACATACTATAGTTTTGGCAAGTCTATTAGGACATCTACTTGGTGCATGACACAAGTAATTTTTTCAACAATTGTTTACAGACAGGTTATTTCATTTATAATTCACTGTATCAGTATTCCAGTCGGTCAGAAGTTTACATACACTATGTTAACTGTGCCTTTAAACAGCTTGGAAAATTCCAGAAAATGATGTCATGGCTTTAGAATGACTTAATTTGAGTCAATTGGAGGTGTACCTGTGGATGTATTTCAAGGCCTACCTTCAAGCTTGGTGCCTCTTTGCTTGACATCATGGGAAAATCAAAAGAAATCAGCCAAGACCTCAGAAAAAAATTTGTGGACTACCACTCTAGTCTGGTTCATCCTTGGGAGCAATTTCCAAACGCCTGAAGGTACCACGTTCATCTGTACAAACAATAGTACGCAAGTATTGACACCATGGGACCACGCAGCCGTTATACCGCTCAGGAAGGAGACGCGTTCTGTCTCCTAGAGATGTGCACTTTCCGCACCAAAGTACGCTCATCAATCCCAGAACAACTTATTGTGGGAAGCTTTTGGAAGGCTACCCAAAACGTTTGACCCAAGGTAAATGATTTAAAGGCAGTGCTACCAAATACTAATTGAGTGTATGTAAACTTCTGACCCACTGGGAATGTGATGAAAGAAATAAAAGCTGAAATAAATCATTCTCTCTACTATTATTCTGACATTTCACATTCTTAAAATAAAGTGGTGATCCTAACTGACCTAAGACAGGGCATTTTTACTATGATTAAATGTCAGGAATTGTGAAACTGAGTTTAAATGTATTTGGCTAAGGTGTATGTAGTCTTTCGACTTCAACTGTATGTACCATCTACAGTTGTTTTTCTTACTCAAAAGACCCATGACTGTTTCACATGCGTCATTCACAAACCAGTTTCTTTCACCAAACTCCCCAACCTAGATCTGTCATTTTATGTCCTATGTTAGAAGCAGGTAACCGGTTGATGGAGATGGAGACTGCCATGTGTTGTAGATACAGTATACTCTGGAGAGTTATCTAGAACGGAAACCTCTCCAGAGGGACCTCAGCATCTGTTTGTCTACCTACTTCAATCCTGCCTGGTCTGTGCTTTGTCCCCCATAGGCAACAGCAGTGGGATGAGTAGAAGGGCATCTCATCATACGCCAAGTACAGTATGTGTGTGTATAGTTTGTTGTGTTTCCCTGCATATGTAAATGTTTGATGTATACTCAGTGGATGCGCATAAATTTGTGGCAGCCACTGTTCACTGACCTATTCTATACCATGTGAAGAAGCACATTGCAGATAAGTGGTGACCTCACAGTAACCTGAGTTGGCTCTCCTCCTGCCTTCTCTTCTCATCCACTCACTTTCCATCAATAATTATTTCCCCCCTCTTGGTTGCCATAGTAACACAGTGTGCGTGGGTGCTTGTGTAGAGGCGCTGGTATTGGCAGTGGAATGGCCTTAATGAAGAGCTCAGTGTAACGTGGCACCGTCATAGGATGCCACCTTTCCATCAAGTCAGTTCGTCAAATTTCTGCCCTGCTAGAGCTGCCCCGGTCAACTGTAAGTGTTGTTATTGTAAAGTGGAAACGTCTAGGAGCAACAACTGCTCAGCTGAGCACTGTTAGACCACACAAGCTCACAGAACAGGATCGCAGAGTGCTGAATGTCTCTCCTCGGTTGGAACACTCACTACAGAGATCCAAACTGCCTCTGGAAGCAACGTCAGCCCAAGAACTGTTCGTCGGGAGCTTCACAAAATGGCTTTCCATGGCTGAGTAGCCGCACACAAGCCTAAGATCACCATGGGCAATGGCAAGTGTTGGCTGGAATGGTGTAAAGCTCACCACCATTGGACTCTGAAGCAGTGGAGGCGTTCTCTGGAGTGATGAATCATGCTTCACCATCTGGCAGTCTGACGGACTAATCTGGGTTAGCTGGATGTCAGGTGAACATTACCTGCCTGAATGCATAGTGCCAAATGTAAAGTTTGTTGGAGGAGGAATAATGGTCTGGGGCTGTTTTTAATGGTTCAGGCCCCTTAGTGCCAGTGATGGGAAATCTAAACTCTACAGCATACAATTACATTCTAGGCGATTCTGTGCTTCCAACTTTGTATCAAAAGTTTGGGGAAGGCCCTTTCCTGTTCAGCATCACAATGCCCGTTCACAATGCGAGGTCCATACAGAAATGGTTTGTCGAGATCAGTGTGGAAGAACTTGACTGGCCTGCACAGAGCCGTGACCTCAACCACATCTAAGAACTTTGGGATAAATTGGAACGCCGTCTGCGTGCCAGGCCTAATCGCCCAACATTAGTGCCGACCTCACTAATGTGTCATCAATGTGCCAACATCTAGTGGAAAGCCTTCCCAGAAGAGTGGAGGCTGTTATAGCAGCAAAGGAAAGACTAACTTCATATTAATGCCCATGATTTTGGAATGAGATGTTCGACGAGCAGGTGTCCACATACTTTTGGTCATGTAGCATTACACACGCACGCACGCGCACACACACACACACACACACACACACACACTCTGAGAGTCAGACCTCAGAGCCTAGGGGCTGCTCAGAGAACAATGCGTTCCCACCAAACTGAGCATCATGATGGCTAAACGGAACACATCACATTGTTACTCATTCATGCACATACTCACCCTCATGCTTTTTCTGTCATCGCTCTCTCTGGCTCGCTCGCTTTTCTCCCAAAGGCCTGTATTTGACATTTTAAGCACTAATTTGATTCATAGTTTTACCTCTTCTATTTTAATCATGCAGTAGATTCTGTGCCACATGAAAGAAAGATGATTGCACAGTGTATTCAGTGTGGATATGCATTTATACACTATTATCATGTGTTATGATCCACTCCCCAGTCAGTCACAGTGTTTTAGGCAGCACAATGGAGGCTTTGAGTTCTGGAGGAGTGATGAGGTCCTAATTGGAACCATCGTTTGGTTTAGGATGTTTTCTATATACTTTATCCTTCCACCAGCCCTCCTTGTCTTTCTTCTAGTCTTTCTTTCTTCTACTAACACACGCTACCAATTTGTTTCAGAGGTTCCCAGGAGAGGGAGGTTTTGGCACTGTGATTCATCTCTTGGGACTTTGAGGACCCGCCCTCTTTCTTTTTGTGCATGCTTCACCTCATATATTCTTCCCTCTGATTGGTTTCCTGGACTGTCACTCAAGACAACTTTTTTTTCATCATCTCCCTTTGTTTTACCAGCCAGCTGGGCACAACCCCAAGTCACACTGGGGAGATCATTATTTCCATGTCTAAACTTCAAAGCAACATTTTCAAACAACTTAACCTGCTCCCATCCATCCATCCTCTGTGATAGGATGAGAATATATAGTCTAGAACCGTACTGATTCAGTTGCAGTTTGCACTATAAATACTACCTTAGCAATGTGGTCTCCCCTTGAACCAGCTCACTTCCCAGGCAAGGAAAATTAAGTTCTTCCTGGAGTTCTTAATAAAGCAGCATAGCATTAGAAGTGAACGGTGGAGTGATTGAGGGGTCAAGTGGGTGTGTTGACTGCGCACAGCTCGGCTGCATTAAAGGGTCTTTGTATTTTTATGTAACCCATTTTGACTCCACTTGTAATAATGTTGAGAGCGAGAGATACACTGTATATTGTTTTTAGGGCCTGTTTTGGTGGGCTACATGGTTACAGGAGGCCTCATCAGTCTGTTTGGGCTCCTGCCCAGAAAGACTCCTGGCGCTAGTGTTGTCAGGGTGTTGTGATTATCTCTGCACCCTAATGGTAATAGATGTCTTAATAACTGATACAAAAAAGCTTTTTATTAGGTAATTAATTACACTCCCTAAATGCAAAGTTCTACCCTACTGTAAAGTTACGATAAGGTAAGTGTGCTGGCCTTGCGCTCGCTCAGCAATAAACGATTATGGGGCTTTTAAGACCGACAAGCACATAATCTAGGAAGGTAGTAATGACATAAGTGTAATTGTGATACACAGGGAACTGCTGAATCAGCCAAAAAAAGGCATTAGCTCCTCGCTGTAGAAGTGCTAGGCTAGTCAGAGTGGCTCTGGTGTGTGTGTGTATCGAACACACACACACACACACACACACACACACACACACACACACACGTCTCATCATAGATCATGTCAGAGCTCTATTCTCCCAGGGCATCATGAGAAAAAGGCCAGCTCTGCCTGAGCACAGTGAAGAGGGTGAGCCAGACATCAGCCATAGCTGCTGCTTACCCCTAGAGACAGACAAACGTACACTACCGTTCAAAAGTTTGGGGTCACATATGTATCACATTTACCTAATTTCACTATGAATCACATTGATTGAGATGAAAATACAGCACACAAGAAAGCCCCCTTTCTCAAAATAAATCGGGTCATTACAATATGCTAACACACAATGGAAGTACTGCGGATGCCCTTTCTGTTCGCTACCATTGTATTGCTATGCTAGTGCTCGGTTTCATCTTGTTCCTGTTAGTTCTTGTAAGTCGAACTGTCATCTGGTTGTGGGCCAGGTTCTGTTTACCTCTGCTGAAATGCTTGAGGGTCGAGACAAGGCGGAGTGTCCATTGGGAAAGGGAGACAGGGCCAGGGGTTGTGCTTTTTCCCATTTTATAGTATCGTTCAAAAGTTTGGGGTCACTTAGAAATGTCCTTGTTTTTGAAAGAAAAGCTATTTTCTGTCCATAAAAATGACATAAAATTGATCAGAAATACAGTGTAGACATTGTGAATGTTGTCAATTACTATTGTAGCTGGAAACAGCTGATTAAAAAATGAAAAAATGGAGTATCTACATAGACGTACAGAGGCCCATTATCAGCAATCAGCCTGTGTTCCATGGCACGTTGTGTTAGCTAATCCATGTTTATCGACTGCCCCCTCTCATTGAAGCCACTGACATTCAATGCCGACCGCAGTACTGAAGGCATTGTTAGCAGAAAACAGGATCCCCCATTATAGTCATATAAAAAATTCCAAAGACAATCATGGTACCAATAACAGCTTCTAATACACAGATGTGTCCTTGAACCGATTATTTTCAAATCGTACACAGACTAAGTTATAGGGATAGTTCCGCTGCTAATGGCAATCTGCAATACCCCGGTCAGCCTTTAACTTGTTACTGAATGATAGGAGGCAGCACTGAGCTAACCTGCAACATCACTTCCTGGAATAGCTCATACTGTTGATGTTATGTCTCCATGAGACGGCATCTTACCAGATTTTATTTGGCTTCAATGCACTATTCGTATTCACATAGGGATGCATGGTGTCACGTGATCATTGGCTTTGCCATTTCATACATACAGTCATTTGTTTTAATGCAGAGATAATCCATTTCGTTAGGTAGGGACAGACCCACACACAGCCCTCAGTCTGGCTAGACGGCAGAGGCTCCTCTCCGTCTAAACACACACATACTCACACATTACCCAGCGTGCACCACTGCTCCATCCACACAGGGGGTAAAGCCCATTTAACTTTATCAGATGTCAGCGTCCTGGAAATTAAATGACAAGAAAAAATGTAGTTCCCAGGGATGTTTTGTAATTTAAATATAGACAGGCTTGTCTGTGAATTTTCATCAAGGACGCAAACGGAAAAGTGGATATTTTTCCCCCACAAACAGCAGCAGTGAGAAAATAGCCCTGCTCCTCTTCTGGCCCATGCTGAGAGGAGAGGCTCGTCTCGGGTCGGAAAACAAACTTTAACGTGCCCTTGTTGTTCTCTTGGCTGGACTTTAAAGGAGCTCCTCAGAGCCTCACCAAAGCATGACGGGAGGGAGACATCTGGAGTAGGTGTTAGAGAGGGAGGGAACAGAAGTGTTTGTGTCCTAATAAACATACAACTTCCTCCAGTGCAGTGAACTCTAGGTAGGCAGAGGTCCAGATCACTGAGACCTAGCGAGGTACTGGGGGTGTAGTGACAAGTAGAACACAAAACATAGGCGAGAATGTAACATTGATGTCTTGGTGACTTTAGGAGCGAAACAGTGTTTGTTTCCTAATAAACATACTTTTCCCTCCAGTGCAGTGAACCCGGAGTACTCAGAGAGCTGGCTAGGTACAGAGTTGTAGTGACAGATGACTTTAGCAGTAATATAACACAGGCACCAGAAAGAAGGCTTTAGTGTCTCTACTAGGGTGCAGTCTTATATATGATATACAGAGTGTGTTCTGTGAAGGTCCATGTGATTGTGTCCATAATACGTGTATTTGAACACTCACTGCTCTTGTCATACCTTCTCTGTCTCCTATGAGGCCATGCAGTGATGTGGCTTGTGTAGAAACTATAACGAAGGAAACTCAAACATAACTCTGCTCTCTTTCTCTGTGTATTTCAGCTGGACCCCCAGACGGTTCAGTCTAAGAACTGGCACATGGACGTCATAGAGATGAACGGGGTAAGGGACATTTGGGACCAGTTCCCCGGGACCGAGATGAAGCCTATTCTTGGACTAAGCTCTTTCAATGTTGAATCTCCACAGAACATGCTTTTTAGTATAGGACTCGGATTACACTGTGTCTGGAAAACCAGCCAATTCTGATAGTGTCAGTCATTTACACATCTCAACACTGTTAATAGAAGATGACTATTGTTAGGGATTGGTGTGTGGATATTGTAACGAAGCTTGTTGTTACAGTTGACCAGGGCCATGCAACGTTATCTTTAGTAGCTTGGCCAACTCTCTGATTGCTCCGGAACACAGTGTTTTTAAACAGCCGTAAAGTTTAAACATCTAACAACGCTGGATCCACTTACACTCCTGGATGCTGTGTAATGATCAGAAGAAAGCACTTGGAAGCTGTGTATTTTAAACTAGTGACTGCAGATCAGCTATGCAGCTAAAAGCTGGTGCAATGTTTGCTGTTCATGGTCCCTGTCAAATAAACCACTAAATATGCAGCTGGTTTGACGCGTTGTATGTGTCGTCTCCCACAGATCAAAGTGGAGTTCTCCATGAAGTTTACGAGTCGGGACTTGAGTCTGAAGAGAACGCCCTCCAAAAAACAGAGTGGGGTGTTCGGGGTCAAAATCAGTGTGGTGACAAAGTAAGCCATGTTGATATGTTGTATTCAAACATACCTGCAACAACATGAGAAATCTTTCTGCTCAGTTTATTACACTTCTAGCATCAGCATCACATTGTTGACTGTAATCTAATTACAGTCATAGTACTGCAATATCAGTCCTGAAGAATATTGTCCCCCAACAGGCGCGAGCGCTCCAAGGTGCCTTACATAGTCCGCCAGTGCATTGAAGAGGTGGAGAAGAGGGGGATCGATGAGGTGGGAATCTACAGGATCTCCGGGGTGGCCACCGACATCCAGGCCCTCAAAGCAGCATTCGACACCAGTAAGAAACGCTCATACTGAGACTACTTCAAAGCACACCTCAGTCTTCATCAACAGACACAGCATTTTTTTCCTGGCCATGGCATCTGACATGGATAACTATTGGCCCTATATATAAACTATAACCAGGGCCATGAGTATTTCCTGGTCAAGTCACTTTATCAGGAATAACTCCAGACCCAACATTATCAACACAAGCCTCCCTCTGTGAGCTGTCCTGTCCTTCCACTCTGTTGTACTGTGGGCCGGGGTCAGACTACCAGGCCCATGGCAGAGGGGCTTCAGCCTGGGTATAAACAGAGAGAGTTGTGGGAAAGGACAGGAAGAACACAGGTCTGACGAGCCGCAGCTGTCAGCTGTGTGTTGTCCTCCCTGGGAGTCCCACATCCAGGTTGTGTCCCATATTGCCACCCTATTCCCTATATAGTGCTCTACTTTTGACCAGGGCCTACTATGTAGGGCATAGGGTGCCATTTGGGACACATCCTCAGTCACAGCCCCTAGACCAAACCAAATGCTAACCTCCTCAGCATCTCTCTGCTGTTTTCATGTCTCACTAAGCTGAGATCTCCGGTTGTTTGGGTTATAGAGTGTGGTTTCTTGTTATGTCATCTCTGGAGCCAGAATGATCCGTCTGGAAATGAACTAGTTGTTTGGTTGGGATGATACACTTCCCTTATCTGTTTTATCCCCCTCTCTCTATATATTTATATCTGTCTCTCTCCCCTTCAAAGATAGCAAAGACATCCTGGTGATGTTGAGTGACATGGACATCAATGCCATCGCGGGAACGCTGAAGCTGTACTTCCGTGAGCTGCCAGAGCCCCTGCTCACTGACCGCCTGTACCCAGCCTTCATGGAGGGCATAGGTACGACCTCTAACAACAGACCACATACATTCATACATCTCAATGCAATACCATATAAATACATTTATTATGCTTCTCAGTAGTAACAGAGAGAGGGGTTATTCCATTTTTTATTCACAGAAAATAATACATTGATAAGACCACATTGAAAGGATTGTTAATTTTTGCCCCTTAGAGTGGTAATTCTTAACTTATTTTCTTCTCTTTTCCCTCTCCTCCTCCTGTATACTCCCCATGTATCTTCCTCCTGTATCCGCCTCCTCTTCTCCACAGCTCTGTCGGACCCTGCAGCCAAGGAGAACTGCATGATGCATCTGCTGCGCTCCCTGCCTGACCCTAACCTCATCACCTTCCTCAGCCTGCTGGAGCATCTCAAGAGGTATACACACACGCGTGCACACGTACACACACACACACACACACATGTACACACAAGGGGCCAGTAACTACTATTGGTGACCGTTTGGGCCAGATTAACAGGCAGCATAATACGTTCAGAGTGGGTTTTGGAGGAGTTCTGGGCAGAATACGATCCACATGCGAGTGGTTCTTTAAGCCTGCCATAAAACTGTAGTCTGGAGAGCTTCATGAGGTGTGCTACTGTGACCGCACCACACTCATTAGCCACTGACTGACCGCCCCAATAAGAGAAAGGACAGGGGGAAAAGTCATCAGAGTGTACAGGCCAGACCCTGTGTGGTCAACAGAGCTAACACACACACACACGTCTATCCCTGGAGAGGAATCAGCATCAGTCTCCACTGGGCCTTTTACGCTAGACCTGTTGTGGTGAAGTTAAGGGGCTCGACCTATGGTCCAGTTGAAGGAAACACATTAAAGTCAATTAAAAATGACTTTACTGCTAAAATGACTTCTCTACTACTATTTTGTCTTTGAAAATAGCTGTGATGGTTTTAGTTGGCCGACCATGTGCTACTTAGTTTCTAAATGCAGTGTGGAACTACATTGGATGACATCATGCCTGTGCCTGTTAAAACTGCCTTCAGTTAGAAGACCATGGTAGAGCAGGGCCCAGCCCAACCACAGACTAGTAACCACTAGCATGGGCAGGAACACTTATGGGTCTCCTCCTATCACTCACATCTGACCTAGAACCAGCTGTCTGTCATCAGCCATAGTAGCAATGGCCTGCGTGGGGACTTATTCATACTCTGAGTAAAGTTAGTTTTCACCACCAGACGTTTAAAAGATCAGGGTTATGTGTTTGTCATAGTTTCCTAACACGGGTCAGACAACATTTGTCTGAGAGTATATTATTGTCATCTAGCTCTACACTGTGAACTAGAGGGAACTAAGACTAACTTTAAATGTGTAGTGCAGCCGTGTCATTTTCAGTTACACATTACTTCACTCTCACGCCTCCTTACAGAAGTTAGTTTTCAGTTACACATTACTTCACTCTCACGCCTCCTTACAGAAGTTAGTTTTCAGTTACACATTACTTCACTCTCACGCCTCCTTACAGAAGTTAGTTTTCAGTTACACATTACTTCACTCTCACGCCTCCTTACAGAAGTTAGTTTTCAGTTACACATTACTTCACTCTCACGCCTCCTTACAGAAGTTAGTTTTCAGTTACACATTACTTCACTCTCACGCCTCCTTACAGAAGTTAGTTTTCAGTTACACATTACTTCACTCTCACGCCTCCTTACAGAAGTTAGTTTTCAGTTACACATTACTTCACTCTCACGCCTCCTTACAGAAGTTAGTTTTCAGTTACACATTACTTCACTCTCACGCCTCCTTACAGAAGTTAGTTTTCAGTTACACATTACTTCACTCTCACGCCTCCTTACAGAAGTTAGTTTTCAGTTACACATTACTTCACTCTCACGCCTCCTTACAGAAGTTAGTTTTCAGTTACACATTACTTCACTCTCACGCCTCCTTACAGAAGTTAGTTTTCAGTTACACATTACTTCACTCTCACGCCTCCTTACAGAAGTTAGTTTTCAGTTACACATTACTTCACTCTCACGCCTCCTTACAGAAGTTAGTTTTCAGTTACACATTACTTCACTCTCACGCCTCCTTACAGAAGTTAGTTTTCAGTTACACATTACTTCACTCTCACGCCTCCTTACAGAAGTTAGTTTTCAGTTACACATTACTTCACTCTCACGCCTCCTTACAGAAGTTAGTTTTCAGTTACACATTACTTCACTCTCACGCCTCCTTACAGAAGTTAGTTTTCAGTTACACATTACTTCACTCTCACGCCTCCTTACAGAAGTTAGTTTTCAGTTACACATTACTTCACTCTCACGCCTCCTTACAGAAGTTAGTTTTCAGTTACACATTACTTCACTCTCACGCCTCCTTACAGAAGTTAGTTTTCAGTTACACATTACTTCACTCTCACGCCTCCTTACAGAAGTTAGTTTTCAGTTAATCCTTGCTGTAAGATTGACACGTTTGAAAAGAACGCTGGGAGCCATGTGTCTCACCAGGGGAGGTGTTTTATAGTGTGTAAAGCTGCGACAGTGTAAAGGGTAGTGAGATCTCAGAAGTTTGCTGGCAGGAAGGTCCATAGAGAGATAAGATTTCTACCTATTGGCAGGCCTGAGGTCAGTTCACAGGCCTAGCACTGGGTCAGATTCCACTCTTCTGCACCATGGATACTCTATTATGGTCTGATCCCAGTACAGCTCTCACCCAGCAGTACACTGCAGTCAGTCAACAAGAACGTACACAGACTACTCTCGTAGACACGCTGAGGACACCTGCTGGAAGCTCTGCTGAATTTCAAGTGTGATATGAAAGGCTCTGCTGTTGCTATGGAGAACATTTATATAAGTTACAGCAGATGGTAACTTAGTTCAGACATGGTCCTTGTAGAAGAAACACACACAGAACTCACTGTGCTGTACTGACAGTGATTGCTTCAGAACATGGGTAATCATAGTAACAAGGCCAGACCAGAAAACATGTCGTATGACTAGAAAAATAACTAATACCGATCTGTCCCTGTGGTCACTGTAGTCTGACTGGTCTATCTGTCCGTTTTGTGTTCCAGAGTTGCTGACAATGAGCCCATCAACAAGATGTCCCTCCACAACTTGGGCACAGTGTTTGGCCCCACCCTGCTCAGGCCCTCTGAGTCCGAGGTCACCAAGGGACACATCACCCTGGCCACTGACATCTGGTCACATGACGTCATGGCACAGGTCAGTGTGACTTGGGTGCGTATATCTGTTTGTGTGTGCATGTGCGTTTGCTTATGAGTATGTAAGAGTTAGCTGAGGGGGATGTGTGTGTTCAAACCGTGTCAGTCTGGTTTCCCAGCTGTATTTAGACTATTTGGGAAGCCCCTCCTGGAACTCTGCCCCGTACTGAGAGAGAAACCACTTCCTGTTCACAAATGACTTATTCTAGGCCGTATATAAACAATGACTACTGTAAATCACCATAAAAGCCACAACACTAACAGTAGAATGCCATATTTCATCATTACTGTAAAGACTAAGAGACAGTTGTTTGTGCAGTGGCTTATTAAATCTCCATATGTTTAGTAGATAGATACTCATACAGATACTCAGTTATCATGGAGAGATGCTTACTGTGTCACCTGAGTCATGTACAGAATGTGTAGGTCACATTCGCCTCTAAGCTCCATATCCCAGTCCTTTTTTGGTTACAACTATGATAATTGGTATTTAAATGAAACACCATTTATATTTGGCTCAATCTCTCTCTTTCTCGCTCCCCATCTCAGGTCCAAGTGTTGCTGTACTACCTGCAGCATCCTCCCATCTCCTTCGCTGAGCTGAAGCGGAACACACTCTACTTTTCCACTGACGTTTAATCTCTTGGGGGTCCGGAGCGAAAGACTCAACAGCAAATCCCCCACCCCCATACCACCCAGCTCCCTTTTAAAACTGTACAGCCCCCCTAAGACCCACCCAGCCTACTCTGAGAGATGGAGTCAGACGTGGAGGAAGAGGAGTCACGGTGCTTCCTCTGGATCCCATAGTCATGTCTTCTAGTGTCAGCGGAGATAGAGCAGTACATTACAGTACATCCATCTGGTGAAGAGCAGGGGTGGAGGGAACAGCATACCTCTCACCTTTGACCCACAATACCCCATTGGACAGCCACCAATATGGGACCTCTCTATCTATCTGTGAGGGGTTAGAGGTCAGGGTCTGGTATGTTACTGGGTCACTGTCGGTTGTTTGGTCTGTTGGGTCCTCCAGAAAGCAGCTCAATGATCCTGAAGCTGGTCTGTTACTTACTCCACCTTCTCTTTTATTTTCTTTCAGAGGCATTCCAAGAAAATGGCATTTACATATTTTATAAATATTATTTGTTCAATAAGTCCTTTGTTTCTCTCTGGCTTTGTGCATGTGACGGAGGAGGGCTGTGTGTTTATGTAGAAGCGTGTATGTGTGTGTGTTAAAGCAAAGAGCTGAGGACTGTTTGCGTTTCCAAGCCGCCAGTAAAGTCATGTCAGTGAATGGCCACTGTCACATTTTTTCTCCACGTGTAAAGACTAGAGAGCACAGCCCTCCCTCTGTGTGAGTCTTGGCCAAATTCGCCCTATTTATTATAAATATATATATATATATTAAGTGTGCCTGTACAGTCCAGGAGCTGGTTTCCCAAAAGTATCTCAAGGCTAAAGTCATCGTTAGAACCATAGCCTTAAGATGCTTTTGGGAAACTGGGCCCAGTGCAACTAGAGAATTGCTCAAAGGAGTCCGTTGTTTGAAGTTTTTTCAAGTAGTGATGGTTTTTTCAAGTTTCTCATTCACAGCCAATGTTGGCTGAGCTGTACTGAAACGATTACAGGAACACAAAGTGTAAAATCTGACGTTTGATTCTAAACCTCTTTAAAGAAAGAAACATCAATCTGTGAGATGAGGGTTATGGGAAGAAAATCACACACATTTTTGGAACATTTGCTTTTTTCTTGTCAATCCATTGCAAGCCTGTTCCTAGTGTCCAATGACACCAGTTAATCTATAGGATTATTGTGTAGTTTAATGCCCTTATTGCATGTTCAACTTGTCAATCAAATCAGGCTGGGTAACGAAGGTAGGTTGTCACTGCTAGTTTGCGGCACCGGCAATCTCCTCCCATCAAAGCTGTACAAATCCAACCTTTCTGCTATCTAGCCTGTGACATATCTTAAAATAAGCACTGTTAGATGAGTCCTATTTGATATTTTTAATATAAGATTAAAAGAAAATCAAATGTTGTATTTTACTTTGAGTATACTGTATTAACAAGGGTAAATGTCGATGTGAACTTTTTTCTTTTTTAGTAAAATTAATAAAAGTCTACCAAAACGGTTGTTTTGTCATCTGTCTTGCAGTTTTATTGCAACTAATTCCTATTTTAAAACTTTGTATATATTTTTATTTGGTTTGGTGCAGCATACTGGACTTTGGGATAGTTGAAAAGTAACTTTTGTATTGGAATTTTATCAGTACCGTGCAAACTCAAGGTTGCAGTGTAGAAAATAAAGTATTCTGAACTTTGTGAGCATGCAGTTACCAAACAAGTCATAAGAATTGAAAAATGAATTCAAAACGGTAGCAATTAGCAGTGGTTTGTGTGTTTGTCTCGGACACACCAAACTCAGTTCATATTATTTACCACAATGAATGAATTTAAAAATGTAAAATCTTTGTGCCAGAATGGTGAGCATTCTGGCACAAAAATGTTCACCAAGCATCACCCAGGTGGATGTGGTGAGTTTCCCCTTACTATGTAAAGCGTTGAGTACCTCAGTTGGTAGAAAAGTGCTATATAAATCCAATCTATTTTTATCTGGCAACGCATTACTCTAATCAATTTACACTGACTTACATTTGTTAACTATAAATTGGATGGATTCTGTAAAAATGTACATATAACATTGGTCAGTGTCACCACGTTGCTTTTATAGTAAGGCTGTTTGAGTCAGAATGTAAAACATTGAAGGTCCGAGCGGATCACTTTAGTCATTGACTAGTCTTTCAAAGTGTGCTGCGTTCCAGTGGTGGAAAAAGTCGCCAATTTTCATACTTGAGTAAAGGTACTGCAAAAGTTAGTCGCCCAGTAAAATCCCAAAAGTTCATGCAGTTGCTGAAATATAATTAAGCCTCAATCATTTCAAATTCCTTATTAATCCAACCATATGGCACTGTTTTTTTTTTTTAATTTACGGATAGCGAGGGACACGCTCCAACACTCAGAATTTACAAATGAAGAAAGTGTTTAGTGAGTCTGCCAGATCAGAGACAGTAGGGATGACGTCTTGATAAGTGTGTGAATTAGACTATTTTCCAGGCCTAAAGCATTCAAAATGTAACAAGTACTTTTGGGTGTCAGGGAAAATGTATGGAGTAAACAATACAATTTTCTTTAGGAATGTAGTGAAGTAAAAGTACAGACCCCCCCCAAAAACTACTTAACACTGCTGCATTCTGGGGCAAAAAAAATGACTTGTAGCTACAATACAACTGCATGAACTTTACAAAAATCATGTGAACAAGTCATGAAATGTTGACTTCAAGTCTCTACAGTTGCTCTTCAACTTCATTCTGAAGCCATTACATGCATTGTGGGGCTCTATGGTCAACCAATCATTAGGGTGTTTTTGTTTGACCCATGCAAACAAAGACCTGACAAACAAACAAACGTGATTTAATAATGTACACACATGATTCCAGTTTGTTATGGGTGTTGGAGACATGTTTATTTCTACATTACAATGAAAACCTTTTATACACAATGGCAACACTGCCATGTTGATCTGATCGCTGCTGTCGCAAACCAGTGTCCGGCTGTCCCCCATACACCTTCGACTTTGCGGCCATTGACGGTTGTTTGGTCTGATGCGGCCATTGACTTGATTTCACCAGGCTTTATTTTACCCACAAAAACTAAACGAGAGAATAGCCAGCTCTCGACTACAACTGATTAGAGGTTCATCTCAATGACTTAACTTTTTAGATAGGCAAAGCCAGCATAACAAGTGGGCCACAAGCCTGGACAACCCTGTATGACATCACTGTAAATACAGTGCACAGGATACAGTCAAACGTGGAATTGTCCAAGTGTAGATAATCCTCATGATAAGATGCTCCACCTGCAGAGCAGGGATGTTTTTCTCTCTCCACGAGGTATAAAGTCTTTCTGGTCCAGAGGGACAGTGATCCCTCAACAAAAGTTCAAAAGGTATAGAAGGTGACCTGGTTTTCACCGAAGATAGTACTCAATGGCAGCAGAGAAGGCAGCGAAACCTCCACATCCCAGCACGCCAGCCTTCGCCCCAGCTATAAGATAGAAGGGAGACAATCATCTTTCAACAAAATTATATTAATGCATGAGACATTTGAACTGACAAATTAAGTAGATAACTCACCTCGAAATCCTATTGCTCCCCCAGTAACACAACCACTGTAGACAGCGTTCTTCCAGTCTGACTTCCCCCTGTGCTGTAATGTAAAATGCACCACAAGGGGGCAGTAGAAGACTGACAATACAGTATTTCCAGTAGATGTCTTCACAGTTTCAACAGACCCAACATTCCAAGATCAAATTCTGACTTGTGTCTCGGATCTGGGTCAGTTCTGATATAATTGCTACAGGTCTCAGGAATGTGCAATTAAAACTGATTTACCGACTGGACCCGTCCTCTTAATTTAATGTTTGTGTGATGAACTGCACAAGCTTGTTATCTTTGTCAGCCAATTGCAATTCAATAAACTGCATTGCTTATGTCCAGCTGAAACTGGTTCCGGCAGCTCACCTCATGTGCGCCTACTGAGGAGGAGAGAGAGCGAGTAAAAGGAGCCATGGCCACTAATGATTGAACATGTCTTTATAATGTAGCAAACAAAGGTGAGAAACGTTGGCGTGGACAAATGAACTGTGTGCAACTCGCCATTCAGGTTTGATGCAATTTTCTGCAATTCATGTATTTATTATCAATTGTTTAGTCATTATAAATGATTGAATCATCTAAATCAGTTCTTTAGCCTAGGCAAAAAGTTTTTCATTTTGATGAGACATTCTCATTGGCTGAATTAAGTTATTTTAAATGTTGTGCTCCATATTTACTTTAAGGTTAAAAGTAGGCCTGTTGTAAAATAAATTGCGTTAGTCTATTGCTGTCATTCGTTGGGTAGGCCTACGGTAGTCCTTTGTTGGTAATGTTAAGGTTTCATTCTGTGGAGCCATTTTCGTTGGCCAAATTAAAGTTCCGGCTGTAATGTTGTAATGTTGTAATGCTGTGTTTATAATAGAGTGACTGGTAGCCCTACTATGCTACTCGCACTCAAACCATGAAAAGGAAAGAAAAAAAGGGCCAGATGCAAAGGTTGATTTAATGCCGCAATATAATAAATAACTTGTTAGTATTTTCCCTATAAACATTGACTAGAGTTGCTTTTGATATTACCCTAATAAATGTTAAGCAACTTTTGTGAAGGTTTGGTATGGTTATTATTAGGCTTAGCTAGGCTACTGCAGGCCTATGATATGAATGTAGTGTGCACCAGCACTACAACTGACTCCGGCATTTGAACTTTGAGGCGAGGAAGAAAGTTCTAGGCCTACCATAGTTACTCCTTTAATCTAACAATATAATACTTCTTTAAAAATATTCTGATTGAAAATTAACAAATGAGCCTCCTATATGCCTATATCTGTATAGCAGTAGTAGCCTATTATCAGGGAGTCATACTAAGACCAATATCTCTTTTACAGATGAACCCTGAATTACAGAAAATGAACACATCAATCAACCTCTGACAAGTAGGTTTATGCATGTCGATAACATCCTCTGTCTCTAGGCCTAAGCTTGTCACACACACACACACACACACACACAGCCCTGATGCATTTAGTGCTCAAATCTCCAACCGCTAAACTGGGAGTTAGACTTGTTTTAGGAAAGTAAAAACCAATAAAATAGACTGAAGTTTTGAATATGCTACACATCGAAACACAAATAGTTGTTTTTGCAATTTGTTATAGGCGGTTAAGGACATGTAACTGTGGCTCATTTGGCTAATTTCACTTGTTTATTGATGGCCCTTTATTGATGCTCTGGCAGTTTCTTTCTCTTCCTACTCTCAGATCTGAAATGGTCTCTCGGATCCGAACCAGCACGATCCTTTTAGGAACAGGTCTAACTGTCCTCGGGTCCATTCGGAGCGGGTCTCTATGCATGTCGGGTGGGAAAGACAGAGCCATTTCGGATAGGGTCCAGATTTTTCACATTCTCATTGGTATTTCCAGAACCACAATTACATGTTCATGGTATTCATTTCATCAACACACATTAGCCTGGAAGACCAAAGTTTTGTATTTTATTTAACCATGTTCAACAAATGTCATGATTTGTTGAACATAACTTTGTGGTTTGTGCTTACGTATGATTTGTTGATGACAACGTTAAGGTCCCGCAAGTTGTCCAAACATAACAGGCCGTCTCATGCTTGTGATGCATTTACACGCTTGCCAGAATAAAGATGGTCCTAGTGCTGAGTTTCAATACATCTTTACTTCCTCCGGTCCACTGACAATCAACAGACTACTTTCAATTTGCTACTTGAGGCCTAGTGGTTAGAGTGTTGGACTAGTAACCGAAAGGTTGCAAGTTCAAACCCCCGAGCTGACAAGGTACAAATCTGTCGTTCTGCCCCTGAACAGGCAGTTAACCCACTGTTCCTAGGCCATCATTGAAAATAAGAATTTGTTCTTAACTGACTTGCCTAGTTAAATAAAAGGTCAAATAAAAAAATTAAAACACTTAATTAGCATATTATTACTATTTTCTGATGCATTTCAGCAGAAAAAAAAGGATCAGAATCATCCTACCGATTCAATGATGCACTCTGTGCAGGAGAACATTGCCCCAATGACAGCAAAGTTTTTGGCGTAGGACATTCCCCTCTGGCCCATGTCTTTGAGAACCTCTCTGGCCGTGGGTGTTCTCATGGGGTCTTTGGGGTCAAATCCCACGTTGGTGTCTATACCAGCCGTGAACACACCAAACGCTCCCCCAAGAACAAACCCTTTAGAGAAAAGTGTCACAAGATTGTGTTAGCTACAGCAACTATGGAAATAGTACTGTTACTACTATGCCTTATAGTGAGAATGCGCAATATTATAGACAGCAAGGGAGAGTGAGTGGCTCATCTCATCAGTAAGCTACCAACACGTTAAAAGATCAATAATTTGGAACAACTATGTGCATTATAAATTGTCGGCCTCCTGCATGCAGAGAGAAGCTAGTGTACCTACTGTACTGTAGCTGCAATCAGCTGTCACCATGAGGTAAATGTACGTTGCAATTTAGCCTCTATTGCTCGGTCGTCCATGGATGGACAAAGTTAGAGGCTAGTTGCAACTGAAATGTGTCAAATGCATGACACATTTTTAATATCGTCGACAATAGTGAAAGACTGGCTAACCTCCAACACAGGCCAACACCGCCTTGAAAGCACAGCTCTCCATTCCCTGTTCGATCATCTTCTGGTCGTCGGTTTTCATGGGATTGGGAAGACCCCCCATAACGGTCGGATTCAGATCCTTAATTGGCCTCTTCTCCCCGATGAGGTGCTCCAGGACCATGCTGTACTGAAATGTTGAACCTTCATAGCTCCGATCAGCCGAGTTTGAGGCTTGAGTGTCCGACACAGGGGCATTTCCACTACCTACGGTCGCCGCCATGATGAGTGTGTGCGGCTGGTAAATTCAAGAGGTTATTATAAACGGTAGATTCGCCAAATGCATGACAGCTTGAGGTCAATTATATTTATTCCGCATGAAAAAACAATGACGTTTATGGAATAACGGTCCTGGACCAATAACATAGACAAACATATACATTCTGTATTATTGTTTGAGAAAATATTTGTCAATATATAAGATTTGCACGTTTTCTTTTACTTGCTTTAGCGTGCAAGTGAAGTGCAAATTAGTCTTCCTATATATTAGCAGATTCAACAAAGTCAGATCAATGCGTTTCTAAGTAATGGACTGTCTTCATGAATGCTATCTTGAATATAACCATATCATCTTAAAGTCTTAGATCAATATTGTCACAACACTTCTCATTTGACTTGAAAATATCTGTACGTTTAGGCTTTAATTTTTATCTCTGCAGGAAATAAATGAGGAGGGTGTCGATTTAATACAAATGTTATCATAAGGAGAAGATAGTTCTCAAGTGAACACACTGTTGAAATACGACATTACCCAGAAGTCTTTGTAAATGCAGACACTGCACCAAACTCGCGCGCTCCACCTGCAGGCACATCCACGCGCGACGCTAGCCCCACCATCGACATCACCACATCACACAAACGAGCGCACCAGCGGCAGAGTTGAAAAGAACAGGTGAGGGGAAATATTTATATTATTTTGCCGAAAATATATATTTTCAATCAGCACTGATAATATTCACCTTTTTTTGAACTATTTATTCATTTACGTTGCTCAAGTTTGGTGAGGCTGTGAGAGTCGTTATGAAGACAGGTTGGATAGCAGTACAGTAGTTAGTGCATTTCACAGCAATCGCCGTTTTGATCAACGATAAGGTGTTTGTCTCGTGACAGCCACTTTCCATCTGTAACTGTACCTTCAGCTGATGGTTATTTTATATTAACCCGTGTTTAAAAAATGTATGGTCAACTCGCGTCGACATGTTGTTCATTGCCACATCTTACAGTTAGAGAATGCTGCAGTAAGACAGACTTGTGTGATGGTAAAGCTGAGTCAGCCGAAGACATCTGTCATGAATGTTTGCGGACTGGGTGGAGGTGGATGCATGTGCACTGTTACCATTGTGGACTCTGGTGCCTCTTCTCATTTGTGTGTCTGTTTGAAGTTCAACAGGATGTTGTTTTCTGTGTCTGCTGCTGCCTCCACCAGTACATTTGGTTACGTTGAAAAACACCCTCCTGCTTACATCAATAAGCCAGCTCTTCCAAGCTTACTCAGTGACTATGCAGCAACAACGAATGACAAATAAATAATTGAGTACACATAGTGCTCACCAATTAGCAACTCTTCCAGAATGTTATTTTTTTTAAATAGATCACATCACACTTTCACAGTGAATGAGTAAGATTATGAAGCCCAGAGTTTGATTATCCTGTAGTAAACAATTATGGCGTCCATGTAGCCTATAGCCTAATGCCCAAATTCTTATAAATTGCTTAAGAAATCATCATCATTATCCAATCAATTATTTCATATACATGGAAGTAATTAGGCCTACATATTTTCTGTTGCGATTTTAAGTTAACACAGTTTTCAAATGTGTAATTACAGTTCTCAACAACTTCGATTGTCGACTCGACTGATGCTTTAGAAAACCCTCCACATGCTACTTACTGTTGGTTACCATACGGCTGCCATTTGTTCCTAATTAGGGCTACAGTATACGTGTAGCAGCCAGTAGCTGAGGCTTTGTTGTGTTTAGACTAGTTATCAGTGAAAGTTTGCTGTTTATTTATTTAATAAATCAGTAAGTGGTTCATTATGGTAGACGTCGTTATGACTGAGCGACTGTGTGCTGCACTGGCTCTACCACAGTCAGCTGTAGCCCTATTACATTTATCTGCTTATAAACTACACAGTCAAAGCATTCAAGCTCAGTCAAATGACTGTCTCAAAACGATGCTTAGGCCTAAACTCATAAACGGCTGCAATTTTGGTATTGGTTTACTGTGTGTGTCATGTATTTATTTTAATCATCTTGTGTTTCTATTCTTTATCGTTGGGAAGGGCTTTTAAGCAAGCATTTCACAGTAGGTCTACACCAGTTGTATTCGGCGCATGTGACAAATACAATTTGATTTGATCAATGAGAAAGATAGATTTATGGGAAAGTTAGCCTAGCCTAACAACTAGACCGCTATTTGATTGGATTACATGAAATGTTTTTAAGAGGTTAACAAGCAAGCAGTCATGTCATTTGTCATTCACACACATACATTTATACTGGAAGGGGATAGGCATATATAATGGAAAACAAATGACATCTTTCAGTTCTACCCTCCCCTAATTATTCCTTTGATGGTACTAAAGCAATATAAGGGAGAAAATAACTATGAGTAAATCGTTCCTCCTCTTAAAGTTATGCAATAGCTATTTGTATGTAATTACACCCCTTGTTTTATCATGGCCAACCTTCCAAGAAATAGAAATAGCTAGAAGAGATCTGTCTTTGGCTGATGGCTGGGCTGTGTTCAGAACACACTGACAGCTAACTCAGCAGAGAGGTTGTATGTCCTATGTCAGCAGAAGGACCAGGCAGATCCCAGGTACAGTGCCTTGCAAAAGTATTCGGCCCCCTTGAACTTTGCGACCTTTTGCCACATTTCAGGCTTCAAACATAAAGATATAAAACTGTATTTTTTGTGAAGTATCAACAACAAGTGGGACACAATCATGAAGTGGAACGACATTTATTGAATATTTCAAACTTTTTTAACAAATCAAAAACTGAAAAATTGGGCGTGCAAAATTATTCAGCCCCCTTAAGTTAATACTTTGTAGCGCCACCTTTTGCTGCGATTACAGTTGTAAGTCGCTTGGGGTATGTCTCTATCAGTTTTGCACATCGAGAGACTGAATTTTTTTCCCATTCCTCCTTGCAAAACAGCTCGAGCTCAGTGAGGTTGGATGGAGAGCATTTGTGAACAGCAGTTTTCAGTTCTTTCCACAGATTCTCGATTGGATTCAGGTCTGGACTTTGACTTGGCCATTCTAACACCTGGATATGTTTATTTTTGAACCATTCCATTGTAGATTTTGCTTTATGTTTTGGATCATTGTCTTGTTGGAAGACAAATCTCCGTCCCAGTCTCAGATCTTTTGCAGACTCCATCAGGTTTTCTTCCAGAATGATCCTGTATTTGGCTCCATCCATCTTCCCATCAATTTTAACCATCTTCCCTGTCCCTGCTGAAGAAAAGCAGGCCCAAGCCATGATGCTGCCACCACCATGTTTGACAGTGGGGATGGTGTGTTCAGGGTGTTGTTTTTACGCCAAACATAACGTTTTGCATTGTTGCCAAAAAGTTCAATTTTGGTTATATCTGACCAGAGCACCTTCTTCCACATGTTTGGTGTGTCTCCCAGGTGGCTTGTGGCAAACTTTAAACGACACTTTTTATGGATATCTTTAAGAAATGGCTTTCTTCTTGCCACTCTTCCATAAAGGCCAGATTTGTGCAATATACGACTGATTGTTGTCCTATGGACAGAGTCTCCCACCTCAGCTGTAGATCTCTGCAGTTCATCCAGAGTGATCATGGGCCTCTTGGCTGCATCTCTTATCAGTCTTCTCCTTGTATGAGCTGAAAGTTTAGAGGGACGGCCAGGTCTTGGTAGATTTGCAGTGGTCTGATACTCTTTCCATTTCAATATTATCGCTTGCACAGTGCTCCTTGGGATGTTTAAAGCTTGGGAAATCTTTTTGTATCCAAATCCGGCTTTAAACTTCTTCACAACAGTATCTCGGACCTGCCTGGTGTGTTCCTTGTTCTTCATGATGCTCTCTGCGCTTTTAACGGACCTCTGAGACTATCACAGTGCAGGTGCATTTATACGGAGACTTGATTACACACAGGTGGATTGTATTTATCATCATTAGTCATTTCGGTCAACATTGGATCATTCAGAGATCCTCACTGAACTTCTGGAGAGAGTTTGCTGCACTGAAAGTAAAGGGGCTGAATAATTTTGCACGCCCAATTTTTCAGTTTTTGATTTGTTAAAAAAGTTTGAAATATCCAATAAATGTCGTTCCACTTCATGATTGTGTCCCACTTGTTGTTGATTCTTCACAAAAAAATACAGCTTTATATCTTTATGTTTGAAGCCTGAAATGTGGCAAAAGGTCGCAAAGTTCAAGGGGGCCGAATACTTTCGCAAGGCACTGTAGAACCCTTTGGGGTTCCCTGTAGAACCCTTTCCACAGAGGGTTCTACATGGAACCCAAACGAGATCTATCTGGAACCAAAAAGGGGTCTCCTATGGGAACTTCCCCAGAAGCCTTTTGAAACCTTTTTTTCTAAGGCCTTACATGGAACCACACACAATAGTGCAGTAGCCTAAGTACACTAACAAGAAAGCAGTAGCCTAGTTGTCATTTAATTTTGCAGTCTGGTTTTATTTTGCAGGAGAAAAAAGGGCCCCATGTTATACAGAAAAGTGCTTATGTCCTCTTAGTGTTTTACTCCATCTCTCTCTGGGCTTAGATGATTATTGGCATTACATTTGATGGAGGCGAGGGAGAATGCAGCTCACCTGGTCTCCCAGTCTACTCCTGTACTCTGTGTGCTGCTGAGAGAGCCCTAGATTGTGTGTCCTCACAGGGTGTCCTGTCCTCACAGGGCCAGAGAAAGAGCAGTGAATCTGTTTCTCAGTCACATCACCATACTGGTCCCCAGTGACTGTGCTGCGCCTGCGCTCTACTGCTGAGCTCGTTACCAACGATTCTCTCACTGGGGGACTGGAGCCGCTATAATTAGCCTCCAGTAGGTCTCTGGTGAGCAGGGCGGGGTGGAGGGGGGGGGGGGGGGTGTTATTGACTGGAGTGTCCTGGCTGTCCACCTGCGTCCTCATTCCTCTGTTACGGTCCAAAGCTAAGGGTGACTTTTCCAGGGTGTGTGTGTGTGTGTCACAGAACACCATGTGGCCTCATTTGAAATGGGATGTCAAGGTCTCTGCTGTATAGGCTAGCTGCTGTTCCACAAAGTCAAAATTCCTGATTCAAGAACGCGCTCTAGTATCGCTGACCTCGATTTACCTAGCCTACTTTTTGGTATGCGACTGAAGACTATATTTTTTTCACAGCTTTATCAGTGTGTGCATGTGCAATGTGTAGGCTACACGTAAATGTGTGAATTATATAAAGTGGGGAGATGGATGAGGGGGAGATCCATTGGTGTCACCTTCCACATTTGCAGCAGGCAAGCATGCAGTCAGTCAGGGCGAGGGGCAAACACTGCAGTGCTATAATCCCCATACATGGGGATGCACTCACTGCACAGAGCTCTCAGTACACACGGACAGAATACATTCATACTGCATACACGACGCAGCACTGAAAATGCAGTAGCAAAATGTACATAGCAGACTCTGTCAGAGACTGCAGCTCATGATTTCTTCGATTAAGTGCATACTTACACTGCTGATTGAAGAATGGCAAAGTGCAGGGAGACCTAGTGCCCAATAATTTATACACTAGATGACTGATATGGGGGAGCTGTGTTGGCGCCACCGTGCCTCCATCACTCCCTCACCATTGTAAATTATATTCTACATTCATTTTTGCCACATTTATTCTATTACAGAGACCTTTATTAATGTAGGTTGTCCAATCAAAAACGCATATTTTGACCAATGGGTAAAATAATGAATAATAATAATTAGTCCTCTAAGAAAACCAATGGTCCAACCTCATGTCTCTGTCATAATCCATTCAAAAGTTATAAAAAATGTTTTACCTATTAGGATGGCCAAAATTAGGGTGACTAAATCAATGGAGGCCAGAGGAAAAAAAGTGTACAAAAATCAGGAAAATAGCATTGGGTCAGCTTGGGTGGATGTTGGGCGAGAATGAAGGCTAACTGACAGGCTTTCTGTTGAACTCATCATCTTTGTTCTTGAATCCGGAGGACATAAAACAATATAGAGGTAAGATGTATATCTATTTTAAGGCATTTCATTTTTTCAAGATAATTATTTCATATTTTAATATACACTTTTAATATTAATATGAAATTCCTGTTCTTTTTAGAAGATTTCTCACAAAAACAAGCGTATTTGTGAAATGTCAACGGAGCACTGAGTGTACCGCAACATTTTCATTTTAAAATTTGGCTTTTTGCAACCCTTGGAAACAACTTAGCATATGACTACCACAACATGTAAAATCCTCAAAAGTCACAGTGAGAAAGCAGAACCGCTCTATCAATAGAGCTTGGTGCTTATTATTAGATATATCAGGTTACGAAATCTGACTTTTTGGATGTAATGTTAATGTCATGTTAGAGAAAGACCCAACTGAACGATTCAGAACATGAAGAATCATATTTGTCTTGGTAAAATGTATTTTATAAAATAAGGAAGTGAAATTTCATCACCAAAGTGTGTTTTCATCCACCCTGGGCAGAGTGGGTGGACACCCTACTTAATACTTTAAAATTATATTGTGTGAGCTATACATACAAATATTTATATTTATAAAAGCATTTTCCATAATTTATAGATATGACTAATGTAACTGTTCCCACTACAACAACATACTTAAATAAATGTAATTTTGTCCTTGAAACATTTTAATTGAAATACTGTAGAATTCCATTAATTCTGATGGAGGACTGCTCATACTGGGAAGAGCCAATATGGCCGACCGGTGGCTTCGAAGCCTCTCAATGGCCAATACATAGCATTAGTAATCCAGGGTTTATATACAGTGCATTCGGTTAGTATTCTGACCACTTCCCCTTTTCCACTTTTTGTTACGTTACAGCCTTATTCTAAAATGGATTAAATAAAACATTTTCCTCATCAATCTACACACAATACACATAATTCCAAAGCGAAAACAGGTTTTTAGACATTTTGGCAAATGTATTAAAAATAAAGAACAGAAATAACATATTTACATAAGCATTCAGACCCTTTGCTATGAGACTCGAAATTGAGCTCAGGTGCATCCTGTTTCCATTCATCATCCTTGAGACATTTCAACAACTTAAATTCAATTGATTGGGCATGATTTGGAGAGGTACACACCTGTCTATATAATGTCACACTGTTGATCGTGCATGTCAAAGCAAAAACCAAGCCATGAGGTCAAAGGAATTGTCCATAGAGCTCAGAGACAGGATTGTGTCGAGCCACAGATCTGGGGAAGGGTACCAAAAAATGTCTGCAGCATTGAAAGTCCCTTAAAACACAGTGGCCTCCATCATTCATAAATGGAAGAAGTTTGGAACCACCAAGACTCTTCCTAGAGCTTGCAGCCAGGCCAAACTGAGCAATCGGGGGATAAGAGCCTTAGTCAGGGAGGTGACCAAGAACCCGCGTTCCTCTGTGGAGATGGGAGAACCTTCCAGAAGGACAACCATCTCTGCAGCACTATACCAATCAGGCCTTTATGGTAGAGTGACCAGACGGAACCAACTCCTCAGTAAAAGGCACATGACAGCCCTCTTGGAGTTTGCCAAAAGGCACCTAAAGGACTCTCAGACCATGAGGAACAAGATTCTCTGGTCTGATGAAACCAAGATTGAACTCTTTGGCCTGAATGCCAGGCGTCACGTCTGGAGGAAACCTGGCACCATCCCTACGATGAAGCATGGTGGTGGCAGCATCATGCTGTGGGGATGTTTTTCAGCGGCAGGGACTGGGAGACTAGTCAGGATCGAGGGAAAGATGAACGGAGCAAAGTACTGAGAGGTACTGATGAAAACCTGCTCCAGAGGACCTCAGACTTGGGCGAAGGTTCACCTTCCAACAGGACAATGACCCTAAGCACATAGCCAAGACATTCAGGACAAGTCTCAGAATGTCCTTGAGTGGCCCAGCCAAAGCCCGGACTTGAACCTGATTGAACATCTCTGGAGAGGCCTGAAAATAGCTGTGCAGCGACGCTCCCCATCCAACCTGACAGAGCTTGAGAGGATCTGCAGAGAAGAATGAGAGAAACTCCACAAAGACAGGTTTGCCAAGCGTAAAACCCAAGAAGATTCGAGGTTGTAATTGCTGCCAAAGGTTCTTCAACAAAGTACTTAGTAGAGGGTCTGAAACGCATGTAAATGTGATATTTCAGTTTTAGTTTTTTATAAATTAGCAAAAATGTCTAAACCTGTTTTTGCTCATTATGGGGTATTGTGTGTAGATTAACAAAATGTGAAAAACGTCCAGCGGTCTTGTCACACCAGTCTTCGCTTTGGCTCCCCTTCCTATCCAGCTCAGCTGTTCGGCGTCGCCGGCCTTCTAGCTGCTGCCAAACCTACTGCTGGCAAACGCCCTTCGCTCATCAACCCTGGACTTGTCTCGTCATCATTGCACACACCTGGTTCCAATCCCCACTCTATCACTGTATATATACTCCTGCCATTTGTCTATGTCGGTCATTGCAAATGTTACTTGTTTTCCTGAGAGGAATTTCTCCTACTATTTCCTGAGTACTTTATATTTTGCACTTTGTGTTCGCCCTGTGCCTTTTTGTTTATGAAGATACATTTTGAGCACAACAGCATTTGGGTTTTGTCCCGCTTTGATCTATGGTGCTGAAATAAACTCAGTAGTTCTAAACCTGCGAATGCCTCCTGCCTACTCGTCTCTACACCAGTGACAGGTCTGAGAACTTTTCGAATACGCTGTACATCATTGGGTATTCCCCACAATGCGGTTTGGGATGTGATGTGAGGGAGGCTCCTGGACCGAGCCCGGTCCTGCAAAACAGCACAAACAGGACTGGGACTAAATATCAGCCCCCCCAGGCTCTTTAACAGACCAGGATGCTTAGAGACTTACACAGCAACACAAATGTAACTTACTTTACTTTATGTAGTCTGTTATAATAGCTAAATGATGTGGCAGTTTTGTTTGCATTGGCAGATTCTGTTTTGTTTGTTTTGGCTCTTGTTTCAACTGATTGCCATTTATCCACAATTAACCACTAAAGTCCAATTAGGCCTACACCACTCTGTCTGTACTGAATAGAATCCCTAGGATCTTAATTAGTGCCACTTTCAATTTCATGAGGAGCTTAATGAAATTGCTATTGTCATCCCTTCTCCCCTCACACAAGACACACACACATGATGCAGTGCTATTTGAAAGCAACAATCTCTCACAGTTATCTGTGCCCATGAGGTTAGGCCTTTGCTGCACTGGAGGCCCAAGCACCTCTAATTGCAAAGATAAGGGCAGAAGGGAGTTGGGACAGGCGCTGGTTTGGCAGTCAGACTAGCGGGAAACAGTTGCACCTCTCATGCTAGATTAGAGTCTCTCTGAGAAGTCCTTGTGCATGCTTCTGAGTGCAGTTTGGATAGCAGCTTGCAAGTCTCCGGCATCTTACTGTAGGAAACAAACAAAGGTAAGGGTTAAGGGCAGTCTCCATTTGTCATCTAATTAGTGTTCTCCATACTGTCCACATTAGTTAATGTGTAGTTACTGATAGTCATTTCATTTAACAGTGTTCATGTGAAAATAACAAACCTATTTCTTAACTGAATAATTCTACCTCTTTTGGTGAACATACCCAGAGAACAATGCCATTTTATTCTATGTACTCAGCATTGCAAACAGTGGAAATGTATTTCTCTATTCAGTAAAACAATAGCCAACAATCTCTTTGAGAGGATGGATAAATTGACAAAGTGAGAAGGTGCAGGTCTGACTCTCCTCTCCCGGGGCCTCATTTATCAACCATGCGTACATTTCTCACCAAAATCTGGCATACGTGGAGATTCAAGGATTTGTATTTGCAACAAATTACTGGGATTGATCAATCTGTCACAGAACAAATACAGTTGTATAGTCGGAAGTTTACATACACCTTAGCCAACTACATTTAAACTCAGTTTTTCACAATTCCTGACATTTAATCCTAGTAAAAATGTCCTGTCTTAGGTCAGTTAGGATCACCACTTTATTTTAAGAATGTGAAATGTCAGAATAATAGTAAAGCATGATTTATTTCAGTTTTTATTTATTTCATCACATTACCAGTGGGTCAGAAGTTTACATATACTCAATTAGTATTTGGTAGCATTACCTTTAAATTGTTTAACTTGGGTCAAATGTTTCGGGTAGCCTTCCACAAGCTTTCCACAATAAGTTGGGTGAATTTTGGCCCATTCCTCCTGACAAAGCTGGTGTAACTGAGTCAGGTTTGTTGGCCTCCATGCTCGCACGCGCCTTTTCAGTTCTTCCCACAGATATTCTATAGGATTAATGTCAGGGTTTTGTGATGGCCCCTCCAATACCTTGACTTTGTTGTCCTTAAGTCATTTTGCCACAACTTTGGAAGTATGCTTGGTGTCATTGTCCATTTGGAAGACCCATTTGCTACCAAGCTTTAACTTCCTGACTGATGTCTTGAGATGCTGCTTCAATGAATCCCCATAATTTTCCTGCCTCATGATGCCATCTATTTTGTGAAGTGCACCAGTTCCTCCTGCAACAAAGCACCCCCACAACATGATGCTGCCACCCCGGTGCTTCACGATTGGGATGGTGTCCTTCGGGCTTGCAAGCCCCCCTTTTCCTCCAAACAGGAGGAAAAATGATATTTCTTCAAAAAGTATGATCTTTGTCCCCATGTGCAGTTGCAAACCGTAGTCTGGCTTTTTTATGGCGGTTTGGAGCAGTGGCTTCTTCCTTGCTGAGCGGCCTTTCAGGTTTTGTCGATATAGGACTCGTTTTACTGTGGATATAGATAATTTTGTACCTGTTACCTCCAGCATCTTCACAAGGTCCTTTGCTGTTGTTCTGGGATAGATTTGCACTTTTTGCACCAAAGTACGTTAATAATCTCTAGGAGACAGAATGCGTCTCCTTCCTGAGCGGTATGATGGCTGTGTGGTTCCATGGTGTTTATACTTGTGTAGTATTGTTTGTACAGATGAACGTGGTACCTTCAGGCGTTTGGAAATTGCTCCCAAGGATGAACCAGACTTGTGGAGGTCTAAAATTGTGGAGGTCTAAAATTATTGGCTGATTTCTTTTGATTTCCCATGATGTCAATCAAAGAGGCATTGAGTTTGAAGGTTGGCCTTGAAATACATCCACAGGTACACCTCCAATTGACTCAAATCATGTCAATTAGCCTATCAGAAGCTTCTAATGCCATGACATCATTTTCCTGGAATTTTCCAAGCTATTTAAAGGCACAGTCAACTTAGTGTATGTGAACTTGAAATAATCTGTCTGTAAACAATTGTTGGAGAAATTACTTGTGTCATGCAGAAAGTCTTAACTGACTTGCCAAAACTATAGTTTGGTAACAATACATTTGTGGAGTGGTTGAAAATGTGCACAAATTTCTATTGAGGTGCGGGGCAGAATGTTTTAAAATGTTTTGCAGTGACAAAAAAATGTATTCTGCCCGAGTGCCAAACAATCAGGACATTAACTTTTTTTGCCACTTGTAGGACAGATTTTTTTACTTGTCCGTAATTTTTTACTTGTCCCCCAATAAAAGTTATGTAACACCATTGGCCAAAAGGGTGACTTAAAATGAGTGAAGTACATAGGTGGGATGTGAATTAATTTTCTGCATTTGCCCATAGATGATGTTATTGCATCCTTGCGGCCATTCCCTTAAAATGTTTTACAAAAGGTAAAAAATAAATTTGACTACTACGCATTTGGCTCACACACTATGGGAGTGACGTGAGGAATCGTGACATTAACAAAATATATTTAGGGAGCCAAATCTTTTCGAATATCCTATTGTACTGTGGTGGCACCAAAGAGATGTGTAGTAGTCTAGGCCTATCTGGCTATCTGTGTTTGGCGAAGCGCGCAGATGGAGTGAGTGACACAAAGTCAACAAGCCTTGCTGGCTGTGCATCTTGTGATGGGTTGTAAAGCGTTATGGGCTACAGAGCAACTCTGCTTTCCACATAACTGGATAATTATAAACTGATTCACATGTTTGCGTCATCCTCCTGTCTTTTTAGGCCTAGGTTACTATATGCGTTGTAGGTAGGTTGCACATTGCTAAAATAATATGGAAATAGACCTAGGCCAACTACGCATCATTTCTTTCAGAAGCTTTTGTCAGCTGTACCCTAAGTTTTCTTTTGACTCCTCATTAGATTTTTCCATATTGATATTGTTTGCTCAATTTTGTCTTCTTGTGGTCTAAAATATTTGTAATTCAAAATAAATCTGTGATTGATAATAGCATAGACTCTGACTTTCATAATTATTCCTGTTTAAAAGCTGCAACTTTAGGACATTACACTTTATTAGAATAGTTTGGAAAATGCTCTTCATAACTTTAATTGATCTTAATGTTTTTATGATATTTCAAATAGTAGGATTAGGCTTTTGGTTGTTTGGTTCGCAACGGCAAGGAGGGATGACTTTTTCCGATCTTGCATGTATGCATCATTTATGTCAGATAATGCTTTGCTCAACTGTAAAGTTTGTTCAAATTTCTCATTTGATTTTTATATCTTGCTATTGTTACTTTTATCTCTCCCATTATTACTTTAGGCCTCCCATGTTTTGGGGTTATTGAAAAACAACTTAAATCTTTCTGAGATAGCGTAGCACTCTGTAATATTCATTCATTTGTTTGATGAAATATGAAATAGTGCGGCAGGAGAAATCTAGCATGCATTCAACTGAGAGTGGCTTAATAGGCCAATTCATATTCATATCAAATTAAGAGAAAGTATAACATTTGGGCTCCTATAAAATAAGATACTGTAGTGTTCGTTATAAAAATAGACTTTGGCTATTGGCCCAGATTATCCAACATTCGAGAGAGAAAAAAACATTTTCTGACCAGATATTTTGTGCTGCTTTGGTGAGACTCTTAGCTCTGTCTATATTGTTCTCTTTCTTTGTGTAAATATAACCTATTTATTGAAAAAGGTTTTAGCAAATAGGAATATAGGCAATTTACTGCTGTGCACTGCCTGATCCAATTCTGATCGTAGTAATTGTTTAATATTGTGATTTCTTTACTTGTCCATTCGGACAACTGAAATCTATATTCTGGTTGTCCAACATATTTTTTTACTTGAACCAGACAAGCCTTGATGTCGAGCCCTGACAATGGCATTCTATGCTATGCAAAATACAAATTGTTGTTCAATATTTTGTTTATTTCTCTGTATAACTCTGTTGCAGATAAACATGCACCGTACAAAAAGCTAAGGGTGAAAGAATGATTTAATCATTGGTTCACGCATGAATTGTCTGAGAAATGACAGGAAAGAAATTTGGGCTAAGACTGACTGATTCTACATCTGATTGGCAGTCCTTCAGACATTTGAGAAATAGATGGCTAGCTCTGGTTAGAAAAGCAAAACATATTTATTGAATTCTGTATCGGAGAGTGGTGTAATCAAGCCAACTTCTGGAAAGCGATCAAATCTTTGAAACAAAACTCCACCTCCTTGTTGCCCCAGCAGGTTTTGATAGCCTCTGGTCCCATGCGGAAGACACATTTCAGTTGAATGCATTCAGTTGTACAACTGACTAGGTATCCCCCTTTCCCTACTAGACAACATTTTAATAACCATTTTGCTTCAGCTGGCCACCTGTTTGAAAGGATAGTCTCTGGAAATTCATCTCATTCCACTAGGGGAGTCCTTAAGTCACTTCAGATGTGTCCAAGTAAACAGGATTATTAGGGAAATCGTTCTTCTTGCAAAGAATGTAAACTCTTAAACTATTATTTAATCTGACTATCAACAATAATGTTATTATTGTGTGCATGTAACCGTGCTCGGTGATGTAAAAAAAAATCCATAGTGGGTGATTTACTTGATTCCTTATTACTGAAGCTCTTTGCCCAACTTATTGCAGAACCATTGACCTATCTTTTTTACTTGACAATTGTTTCTGGTGTTATCCCTAAGATCTGGAACGCGGCACATGTTCTCCCCCTACATAAAGGAGGAGATCCTTCTGACTTAGATAACTACTAAATGATCTTGCCCTTCCAAAGTTTTAGAATCCCTCTCAGCTAAGAACGTTTTTAACTTATATTCTTAATGTGCATCAATTCGGTTTTAGACCTGAACATAGTACTATTTCAGCTTGTTTAAGATGATGTGTTAAATTGCTTAGATCATAAAAATCATTGTGCTGCCTTATTTATAGACCTTTCCAAGGCCATCAACACTGTTGACCATCACATTCTCATTCAAAGATGGACTGAAATAGGCCTGTGATTACTGATTACTTTTAGGGGCAACTGCCCCACCATTGCAGTTATCGATGGCAATTTGAATGCACAAAAATACCATGACGAGATCCTAAGGCCCATTGTGAGGCCCATTTTTTTTTAAGGCATCTGTGACCAACAGATGCATATTATCTTTATTCCCAGTCATTTGAAATCCATAGATTAGGGCCTAATGGATTAATTTCAATTCACTGATTTCCTCATATGAACTCAGTAAAATCAATGAAAATGTTGCATGTTGCATTTATATTTTTGTTCAGTATAAATGTATTAAACATTAATTAAGTTTATCATAAGACATGAACAGAATGCATCAGTGATTCATATTTCCTGCAACTTTCTGAAGAAGTAACAAGAATTCCCCCTGGCTGTGTATGTGCGGTACATGCAGCTACCACTTTGTGTAGCCGATAGGATGCTAATGAAAAATCTTCTGGTAGATGGAAAAGCTTTCCCAAAAACCTTCTCAATTAAATGTTAACTATAAAGTAGCCAATGGCAGAATGATATCTGGCAGAATGATATCATGATTATTTGTATAAATCCAGTGGGTATTTGTTTGCAAACTCAACCATCACGTGCTCTACAAAAACACTGCTAAACAACAGCCTCTTGCTAGGTGTGTACTGGAATTAAAGGGTACCTAAACCCCAAAAATAAATAGCCTATTTAAAATATGTATGGGTAAGCTACAGTATTGCTGTGCGATAGGAGCGCGGCATCATAGCCTATTTCATCTCAGAACCTATACCAAGGCAGAAACACAATAATGTATTGATACAAACTTGAATTTATTCAGTGGAGCCCAATTGAGACCAGGATCTCATTTACAATGGACCTATACCTCAGAACCTATACCCAGGCAGAAACACAATAACAAAATAAACACAATAATGTATTGATGTATATATATATATATATATATATATATATATATATAAAATATATGATCAAATTTGATAAATACAACCTTTGCGGGAAAACTGCCGCACGTAAGATTTAGAGTATTGTTTTGTGTGCACGCATCTTTGATAAATAAGGCTCCAGACCTTTTTCTGCAGGTCTGTTTTTAGATGCTGGTATGTGCAGGAAACAGACTGCATACTTGGACAGGACCGTAGTCAGCCTCACTAACTGTGTGGAATGCTACTAAAAATCTGTAATCTGGGCCAAGCCATTCAGTTAGAAACATGTGCATTGCTAGGGTCTTTGCACATGGCTGTCAAGTCTAGCTATTTTGTATCCAATGTCCAGTACATATTAAATTTGCCATTTTTTAAAATTCATTCATAGTAAATGTGATGCTTAAAATTATCTTTTGCGTCAGCAGTGAAAACATGATCTGATATGATATTGGTCCAGTCGTATTTAGGCAGCCATTCAAGGTAAGCAGGGGTAGCTGGTTTATGGATCTCTGTGACGTCTGTGTGTGGAATTCAGTGGCATCATGTGATATTTGTTCTCAACAGCTGCGAGGCGGTCCAGCTATTATAGTCTGATGTGCTGGTATTTAAACACCCACAATGAAATGAACATCAAATAGCTCTCATGCCAAAGCTCTGTGTAGCTAACATAGGCCTAGGTGACACCTTTTCAAGGCATCAGACGATATTTGTGGAGATGTGGACAATAGCACTACTGGTATGTCACTGTGCTATTGCAGTAACAGGTATCCTAGCTTCTGGTAGACCTACAGTATGCCACTGTGGTATTAGGCCTACACAGTAACAAGTCGCTTCCAGCAGTTCCAGAGCTATGTTTAAGCTGTGTCTAAGTTCTATGGAATCGACCATCCAGTCTTTGGAGCAAGGCCGGCAGCTGAGGTTGAGGTTGCTGAGATATGGCTTTGACCTGCTGTGTTTACTGTGAGAGAGCTTTGACACTGGCAGTACAGGAAGTTTGGCCCTTGGGGAGCCTAGCTCTCGAGAAAAAGATGATAAAACATGAAATATACATGAAAGCCTAGCCCAGCTTCTGGATGGTGGTGAAGTGTGTGTGTGTGTGTGTGTATGTGTGTGTGTGTGTGTGTGTGTGTGTGTGTGTGTGTGTGTGTGTGTGTGTGTGTGTGTGTGTGTGTGTGTGTGTGTGTACAATAGATAGCAAAACTTGACAATATGTATGTATTATAAGGCTTTCTCAGGTGTCAGAAGAACCACATTAGATATTCGCTCCACAGTGATGTACTGTAAAGGCTTTCTCACATCAATTGAGACAGGGCCACATCTGACTCAGGAAGTTGCTGTAAACTCAGCATTTTCTCTCCCGTCTCTGCTTTACTCTCATCAGGTCACAACACATACCTTCCTGTTGAACGTGGAACGAGTGGGAGCTCGGTTTGTTGTATTGGAAAGTTTGTTGTTTAGGAAAGTTTTGAAAGTCTATTGAAAAGGTTTGGTTACTAGCTAGCTACCTTTTGAGTTGGGATGCCGCAACATGGTTGGCATCAGTTGCTGGGACCACTACTATCTGTCCAGTGATCCTGCCAATAAGGCCAGGTCTGAGGAACTGCTTGGCGTAGCAGCTAGTCTAGCTGCTAGCTACCAGGCTATCAAGCTAGTGGGGTTTTCTTGAGGGCTTGAACACAGCCTACACAGCCGGTTAACCATTGTGGCTGGGTTCGCAGATTGTCCCTGGCTTGTGGCTGTCTAGATCCTTGCAGGTTTATTTTTTTATAATACATTTTTTTTAAAACATGTATTGAATATTTAAAACATACAATATACTTGCAGTGAAGGCGCTCAACAACTACATGGCATTAGTCATCTAACAGCCTCCCATCCAGAGCAACACACAGAAGCAACCAGGGTCAACGCCCTGCTCAAGGGCACGTCGACAGATCTCCCACAAGGTCAAAAACGGGGACTCCATCAGCCACCGGCCCAAGCTCCCAACTGCCAGGCCACCAGCCCTCCAAGACCCCCCCCCCCCCCCCCCCCTCCCTCCCACAGTTCCCAATGAGCTGCCCCGTCAACCATCCAAAGTATATTTTAAACTAACAAAAATAGTTCTACAAGCAGTTGTTACAACAACAAGAAAATAGCTTCAAGTAGCTTCCAGGGTCAGCTCGATGTGTTTAAACAGGAGAACAGCAAGATGACAGCAATCTGTAAGTCATTGAGTGAGGACATCAGTTGTGTATGTGAATCCATGATAACAATGGACAAAGAATTCAGATTATCTCGAGGGACAATCAAGGCAGAACAACATGGTTGTGGACGGAATTGCAGAATCTCCACATGAGACCTGGACAGAGTCTGAGGATAAAGTGAGGGAAATGATCTCGGAGAAACTGAAGATGGACCACAGGAAGATTGAGGTAGAGCGTGCCGACAGGACTGGAAAACCCACCATCAGCCCAGGTGTCAGGCATTGCTTACATCCTCAATGACAGGCTCATTGTCCACCCTCCCTCCCTAAAGCCTGGAAGGGATGAGAGAGCTAAGCCTATGGGTTCGTAGCTTCAACTCCGTAGCACACACACACACACACACACACACACACACACACACACACACTTACACACACCAACTGATTAATGGTCTACTGAATGTATATTTTTTTTTATCTTCCTATGTTTGCTCTTTTCCATATTATGTCTATTTCTTATAAGCTACCCAGGAAAGGGCTGAAAACAGCCCATATTCAAATGTTTAGCTTTAGAAATAAGGTTCATGAAATCAATTACTTGCTATCAGATCAAAATGATATATTAGCCATTTCTGAGACTCACTTAGATAATACATTTTATACAGCAGTAGCAATAATATATAAGAGACAAGAATGCTTATGGGGGAGGTATTGCTGTATATATTCAGAGCCATATCCCTGTAATGCTTAGAGAATATCTTATGTCAAGTGTTTTTAAAGTGTTGTGATTGCAGGTTCACCTGGTACATCTAAAGCCTTTTCTTTAGGGGTGTTGTTTTATGCCACCAATTGCTGTCAGTATCTAAATAATGTGTGAAATGCTTGATAGTGTATGTGATGTAAACAGAGGTCTACTTTCTTGGCGACTTGAATATTGACTGGTTTTCAACAAGCTGTCTGCTCAAGAGGAAGCTTCATACTGTAACCAGTGCCTGTAATCTGGTTCAGGTTATTAATCAACCTACCAGGGTGTTTACAAACACTACAGGAACAAGATCATCCACATGTATTGATCACATTTTTCCTAATACTGTTGAACTTTGTTCTAAAGCTGAATCCGTACTCATTGGATGCAGTGATCACAATATAATGGCTACTGTATATCCAGGAAAGCCAAAGTTCTAAAAGCTGGGCCTAAAATAGTGTATCATACAAAAGATTTAACTGTGACTCATATGGATGATGTTAAAAATATGTGTTGGTCTGATGTGATTAATAAGGAGCATCCAGATGCTGCACTTGAGTGTATGAAAATTGCTTCTTCCAATTACTGATAAACATGAACCTGTTAAGAAACTGACTGTTAGAACTGTTAAGGCTCCATGGATTGATGAGGAATTGAAGAACTGTGGTTGAAAGAGATGGGGCAATGGGAGTGGCTAATAAGTCTGGCTGCACATCTGACTGGCTGACTTACTGCAAATTGAGAAATTATGTTACTGAACTCAACAAAATGCAGAAGAAACTGTATTATGAAGCCAAGATCAATGATTTAAATATTGAGTACTTAAAATAAAATTATGGGCAGAAAGACAAATTCCAACTCCATCTTTCTATAAAGGCACAAGGCGAGACACAGATGCAGACACAGGATGCAGATGGCTTAAGTCTTTGATATTTATTAATCAATCCAAAAGGGGTAGGCAAGAGAATGGTTATGGACAGGCAAAAGGTTAAAACCAGTTCAGAGTCCAGGAGGTACAGAGTGGCAGGCAGGCTCGAGGTCAGGGCAGACAGAATGGTCAGGCAGGCAGGTACGGAGTCCAGAAAACAGGCAAAGGTCAAAACCGGGAGGACTAGCAAAAAGAGAATAAAAACAGGAGTACGGGAAAACACGCTGGTTGACTTGATAGAGAGACAGGAAACACAGGGATAAATACACCAGTGAAAATAAGCGACACCTGGAGGGGGTGGAGTAAATCACAAGGACAGGTGAAACAGATCAGGGTGTGACACTTTCATCAAATCAGATGGCTTATTCATCACAAAACCATTTGATGTTGCCAATTATTGTAATGATTACTTGTGGGTAAATTTAGGCAGGAAATGCCAACAAGAACAGTGAACCATCATACTCATGCATAAAAAAACAAATAATAAAAGAAAAGCGTTGTAAGTTTAAATTTTGTTAAGTTAGTGTGGGAGAGGTGAAAAAATATTGTTATTGATCAATATTGACAAATCTCCTGGCATTGACAACTAGATATAAAGCTATTGAGGATGGTAGCTGACTCTATAGCCACTCCGATCTGTCGTAGCTTTAATCTGAGCCTAGAGGAAAGTCTTTGTCCTCAGGCCTGGAGGGAAGCCCAAGTAATTCCGCTACCTAAGAGTGGTAAAGAGGCCTTTACTGGTTCTAACAGCAGACCTATCAGCTTGCTGCCAGCTCTTAGCAAACTGTTTGAAAAAATGGTGTTTGACCAAATACATTGCTATTTCTCTGTAAATAAGTTAACAACAGACTTTCAGCATGCTTATAGAGAAGGGCACTCAACATCTACTGCACTGACACAAAAGACTGATGATTGGTTGAAGGAAAGTGATAATAAGAAGATTGTGGGAGCTGTACTGTTAGATTTCAGTGCAGCCTTTGATATTATTGACCATAACCTGTTGTTGAGAACGTATGTGTTATGGCTTTTCAACCTCTGACATATTGTGGATTCAGAGCTATCTATCTAATACAGTGGTTCCCAAACTCGTATCCCTTAAAACATTCAACCTCCAGCTGTGTACCCCCTCTAGCACCAGGGTCAGCGCACTCTCAAATGTTGTTTTTTTGCCATCATTGTAAGCCTGCCACACACACACACTATACAATACATTTATTAAACCTAAGAATGAGTTTTTGTCACAATCCGGCTCGTGGGAAGTGACAAAGAGTTCTTATAGGACCAGGGCACAAATAATAATATAATAATATAATAATAATCAATAATTTTGCTCTTTATTTAGCCATCTTACATATGAAAACGTATTTGTTCATCAATAATGGTGAATAACTTACCACAGGTTAATGAGAAGGCTGTGCTTGAAAGGGTGCACATAACTGCAATGTTGGGTTGTATTGGAGAGAGTCTCAGTCTTAAATCATTTTCCACACACAGTCTGTGCCTGTATTTAGTATTCATGCTGGTCAGAGCAGAGAATCCACTCTCACATTGGTATGTGGTTGTAAAGGGCATCAGTGTCTTAACAGCGCAATTTACCAAGGCAAGAAACTCTGAGCACAGCCCTATCCAGAAATCTGGCAGTGGCTTCTGATTACATTTTCACAGAACCGCTTGTTGCAGTTTTGATGGGGCTCTGTAGTTTAGATATCGGCAAGTGGACTGGAGGCAGGGCAAGAAAGGGAATAATGAATCCAGTTGTTTGTGTTGTCCATTTCGGGAAAGTACCAGCGTAATTCCTCACCCGGCTCACTCAGGTGCTTCGCTATATTACATTTAACATTGTCCGTAAGTTTGAGTTAATTTGCACACAAAAATTCATACAATGAAGGAAAGACCTGTGTGTTGTACTTGTTAATGCCGACAAAAAAGAGCTCCTACTTCTTAAGCATAGCCTCAATTTTGTCCCACACATTGAATATAGTTGCAGAGAGTCCCTGTAATCCTAGATTCAGATCATTCAGGCGAGAAAAAACATCACCCAGATAGGCCAGTTGTGTGAGAAACCAGTCATCATGCAAGCGGCCGGACAAGTGAAAATTATGGTCAGTAAAGAAAACTTTAAGTTCGTCTCTCAAATAAAAGAAACATGTCAATACTTTGCCCCTTGATAACCAGCGCACGTCTTTCTGTATGTTACATGGTCGCTGCCCATATCATTGCATAATGCAGAAAATAAACGAGAGTTCAGGGGCCTTACTTTAACAAAGATAACCATTTTCACTGTAGTGTCCAAAACGTCTTTCAAGCTGTCAGGCATTCCCTTGGCAGCAAGAGCCTCTCGGTGGATGCTGCAGTTTACCCAAGTGGCGTCGGAGCAACTGCTTGCACGCGCGTTACCACTCCACTCTGTCTCCCTGGCATGGATTTTGCGCCCTCCGTACAGATAAACACATCTTGACCACCAAAGTCCATTTGATGTCACAAAGCTATCCAGTACTTTAAAAATATCCTCTCATGTCCTGGTTTCCAGTGGTTTGCAGAAGAGGATGTCTTCCTTAATTGACCCCCCATAAACGTTACGGACATATACCAGGAGCTGTGCTGAGAAATAGGCTGTTTACTTTGGGAACGTTATTTTTCCAAACATAAAAATAGTGCCCCCTAGCTTCAAGAGGTTAATGCAACCGGTGTGTCAGATTTAAAAAAAACTTTACGGAATAAGCATAATCTGAGAACGGTACTCAGAGCCCAATCCAGCCAGGGAAATATCCGCCATTTTGGAGTCAACAGAAGTTACAAATAACACCATAAATATTCACTTACCATTGATGATCTTCATCAGAAGGCACTCCCAACAAGTCCAACGATGTATGGAATCAATCTTTAGGATGTTTTTAACATAAAACAACAATAAGCTTCCAAGCAGAGATTTCCTATGTCTGAAGAAAAGCACTGGAACGAGAGGTAACTCTGTCGGGAGCGCGCGAGAGACCAAGGCACTATGCCAGACCACTTACTCAAACAGGCCTCAAGAGCCCCTCCTTTATAGTAGAATCCTCATTAAAGTTTCTAAAGACGGTTGACATCTAGTGGAAGCCGTAGGAAGTGCAACTTTATCCATATCCCACTGTGTATTCGGTAGGCCAAGTTTTGAAAAACTGCAAACCTCAGATGTCCCACTTCCTGGTTGGATTCTTCTCAGGTTTTCGCCTGCCATATGAGTTCTGTTATACTCACAGACATCATTCAAACAGTTTTAGAAACCTCAGAGTGTTTTCTCTCCAATAATAATAATAATAATATGCATATATTAGCATCTGGGACAGAGTAGAAGGCAGTTCACTCTGGGCACGCTATTCATCCAAAAGTGAAAATGCTGCCCCCTATCCCAAAATAGTTATTTAAACAACAATATGTGTGTTGATGTATGCTGATGATTCAACCATAAACACATCAGCAACCACAGCTAATGAAGTCACTGAAACCCTTAACAAAGAGTTGCAGTCTGTTTTGGAATGAGTGGGCAGTAATAAACAGGTCATGAACATCTCTAAAACTGACAGCATTGTATTTGGTACAAATCATTCCCTAAATTATAGACCTCAACTGAATCTGGTAATGAATGGTGTGGCTATTGAACAAGTTGAGGACACTACATTTCTTGGTTTTTACCTTCGATTGTAAACTGTCATGGTCAAAACATATAGATTCAACGGTTGTAAAGATGGGGAGAGGTCTGTCCGTAATAAAGAGATGCTCTGCTTTTTTGACACCACACTCCACAAAGCATGTCCTGCAGGCTCTAGTTTTATCATATCTTGATTATTGTCCAGTCATATGGTCCAGTTCTGCAAAGAAAGCTGCAGCTGGCCCAGAACAAAGCATAGGCCCATGCCTTGCTCAGAGGGCTAATATTAATATTATGCATGCCAGTCTCTCTTGGCTAAGAATTGAGTTAATACTGACTGTGTCAATTCTTGTTTTTTATAGGAAACATTAATGTGTTGGAAATTCCAAATTGTTTGCATAGTCAACTTACACACAGCACTGACACACACAGTTATCCCACCAGACATGCCACCAGGGGTCTTTTCACAGTCCCTAGGTCCAGAACAAATTCAAGGAAACACACAGTTTTATACAGAGCGTTGAGTGCATGGAACTCCCATCTTATATACCGCAAGTGAACAGCAAACCTGCTTTCAAAAAACAAATAAAGCAACACCTCACGGCACAACGCCTCTCCCCAATGTGACCTACTTGTTGTGTGTATGTACTGACATATGTGTGTAAATGATAGATGCACGCACACACACACACTAAATGTTTTTAAATGTCAGTAAATTGTAAAGTATTTTGTCTGTAATGTATTTTTTGTTATGTGTCAGACCCTAGTAAGACTAGATGTTGCTAATGGAGATCCTAGTAAATCAGATTTATTTTTAATCTAAAAATGCTGATTAACGCTTTAAAAAACAGTTTCCTCATCTGTACACTGTTAGAGAAAAGGGTTCCAAAAGGGTCCTACGGCTGTCCCCTAGGAGAAACATGGTTCCATGTAGAACCCTCTGTAGAAAGAATCTACATGGAACACAAAAGGGTTCTTCCTGGAACCAAAAGGGTTCAACCTGCAACCAAAAAGTGTTATTCAAAGGGTTCTCCTATGGGGACAGCCAAAGAACACTTTAAGGTTTTAGATATCACCATTTTTGGGGCGGCAGGTAGCCTAGAGCGTTGGGCCAGTAACCCGAAAGGTTGCTGGATCAATTCCCGGAGCTGACAAGGTAACAATCTGTCGTTCTGCCCCTGAACAAGGCAGTTAACACACTTTTCCTCGGTAGGCCGTCATTGTACGAATTTGTTCTTAACTGACTTGCTTAGTGAAATAAATGTTAAATACACATTTTTAAAAACGATCTTATTCTACTATACTGCAGAGTGGTGCTTCATGATTATGCATGGAATGGGCCTATGCTTAGATAATGCAGATAGGCCATTTGTTGTTCTCTTTCTGTGTGCATGTGCCTTCATCAACATTCAACGGAGTCTACATCACGACTCCCTTGGGCATGTTCTGCTCTGACTTCTAAATGTAACTTGGAGGACTCAAGGCAATTCAACCCTTTATTAGCCAACTTCAGGCCTATCTGTTTTAGAAATAGGCCTAGATGAGTTGGTGTAAAAATGCGTTGCAGTAGTAGGCTACATATTGATTCCAATCATTCTGTTACCTTTGTTTGCATGAATGCAAAATAGTCAACAACACAATCCATAGACAATGAGTTATGACTAGGTGTCCTAATACAGAGTCAGGTTAAGGTCTAGCGTCCTAGCTTAATGTCCTGTCCTTTAACATCCTCCTAGAGGTCGGCCACAGCCCCTCACTGAGATTTTGCACAGAAAAGCCAATAGTTTGTTTCAGCTTATATACTGTACGTTGACGATCGATGGTGACGAAGGATGTTCATCCGTAATTTTAACGTTAAACGCCATTTTAACAATAAACTTAGTTCACACATTTAATCTGTCTCTGCAGCCAGGGCCTAGAGGGGAACCCAGGGAGCGGAATCTCACAGAATCGGGGATGGGCTCATTTCTGCACACTTCTTTATTCAATTTAGGTTACTTTGAGGTTGAGGTTATGATTTAGCACACACATGAGTTTCCCCAGTCCCAGGTGCTGTACAGATGCACTGGAGCTGCTGACGTGGACACACACAAACACACACACAAATACGGACTGTGGCGAAGGTGGCTGAAAAAATTAAATTTAAAATTCTGAAACATGCAGAATTCAAATTAAGGGTATTTAATCTCACGTAGTTTCTTAGAAATTATAAACTGGTGAAATGCTGTTACACCACATTCACCAGATCCATAGTGTGGCTGACTATGATAGTTGTAGTTCACACACAGATGTTCCTTAGATATACCATGAAAGATTTCACAGACTCCAAAACAATATCTACACAAATGTTCTTAGCTTAGCATGATGAAGACAATTCCAACTTGTGAATGCAATGATATTTTTGTGAAAATGTATTATTTGTCTAAAAACATGCACTTTCCCTGATCTGTATACTCAGACTAGGCTGTATGTGGTAATATAATGTAATGTAGTCTAATGTAACATGAGCAGCTGAGAAAGCAGAGACAGTGGTCAGTCAGTCAGTCAGTCAGTCAGTGGTAGCTAGTAGCTACAGCAGAAGCAGCTGTAGTTTATTTTTTTTTCAATTTCACCTTTATTTAACCAGGTAGGCAAGTTGAGAACAAGTTCTCATTTACAACTGCGACCTGGCCAAGCTAAAGCAAAGCAGTGCGACACAAACAACAACAGAGTTACACATGGAATAAGCAAACATACAGTCAATAATACAATAGAAAAAATTATAATAATAAAAAATAAATGTAAAAAATTTAAAAGTCTATATACAATGTGTGCAAATGATGTAGGATAAGGGAGGTAAGGCAATAAATAGGCCCTAGTGGTGAAATACTTACAATATAGCAATTAAACACTGGAGTGATAGATGTGCAGAAGACGACTGTGCAAGTAGAGATACTGGGGTGCAAAGGAGCAAAATAAAGAAAATAAATAACAGTATGGGGATGAGGTAGTTGGATGGGCTTTTACAGATGAGCTATGTACAGGTGCAGTGATCTGTGAGCTGCTCTGATAGCTGGTGCATAAAGCTAGTGAGGGAGATATGAGTCAAATCAAAGTTTATTTGTCACGTGCGCCGAATACAACAGGTATATAGTGAAATACCTTACAGTGAAATGCTTACTTACAGGCTCTAACCAATGGTGCGGGGAAAAAAGGTATGTGTGTGTGTCTGTGTGTGTAGGTAAGTAAAGAAATAAAACAACAGTAAAAAGGCATTTGAAAAAATAGTAGCAAGGCTATATACAGACATCTGTTAGTCAGGCTTATTGAGGTAGTATGTACATGTAGGTATCGTTAAAGTGACTATGCATGAACAGAGAGTAGGGGTTGGCGGGTGGTGGGACACAATACAGATAGCCCGGTTAGCCAATGTGCGGGAACACTGGTTGGTCGGGCCAATTTAGGTAGTATGTACATGAATGTATAGTTAAAGTGACTATGCATATAAGATTAACAGAGAGTAACAGCAGCATAAAAGAGGGGTTGGAGGGCGGGGGGGTACACAATGCAAATAGTCCTAGTAACTATTTGGTTACCTGTTCAGGAGTCTTATGGCTTGGGGGTAAAAACTTTTGAGAAGCCATTTTGTCCTAGACTTGGCACTCCGGCACAGCTTGCCATGCGGTAGTCGAGAGAACAGTCTATGACTGGGGTGGCTGGGGTCTTTGACAATTTTTAGGGCCTTCCTCTGACACCGCCTGGTGTAGAGGTCCTGGATGGCAGGCAGCTTTACCCCAGTGATGTACTGAGCCGTACGTACTACCCTCTGAAGTGCCTTGCGGTCGGAGGCCGAGCAATTTCCGTAGCAGGCAGTGATGCAACCGGTCAGGATGCTCTCGATGTTGCAGCTGTAGAACCTTTTGAGGATCTCAGGACCCATGCCAAATCTTTTTAGTTTCCTGAGGGGGAATAGGCTTTGTCGTGCCCTCTTCACGACTGTCTTGGTGTGTTTGGACCAATCTAGTTTGTTGTTGATGTGGACACCAAGGACTTTGAAGCTCTCAACCTGCTCCACTACAGCCCCGTCGATGAGAATGGGGACGTGCTCGGTGCTCCTTTTCATGTAGTCCACAATCATCTCCTTAGTCTTGGTTACGTTGAGGCATAGGTTGTTATTCTGGCACCACCCGGCCAGGTCTCTGACCTCCTCCCTATAGGCTGTCTCATCGTTGTCGGTGATCAGGCCTACCACTGTCGTCAGCAAACTTAATGATGGTGTTGAAGTCGTGCCTGGCCATGCAGTCGTGGGTGAACAGAGAGTACACGAGGGCACTGAGCACGCACCCCTGGGGGGCTCCAGTGTTGAGGATCAGCGTGGCAGATGTGTTGCTACCTACCCTCACTACCTGGGGGTGGCCTGTCAGGAAGTCCAGGATCCAGTTGCAGAGGGAGGTGTTTAGTCCCAGGATCTTTAGCTTGTTGATGAGCTTTGAGGGTACTATGGTGTTGAACGCTGAGCTGTAGTCAATGAACAGCATTCTCACATAGGTGTTACTTTTGTCCAGGTGGGAAAGGACAGTGTGGAGTGCAATAGAGATTGCATCATCTGTGGATCTGTTTGGGCAGTATGCAAATTGGAGTGCGTCTAGGGTTTCTGGGATAATGGTGTTGATGTGAGCCATTACCAGCCTTTTAAAGCACTTCATGGCTATGGACGTGAGTGCTACAGGTCTGTAGTCATTTAGGCAGGTTGCCTTTGTGTTCTTGGGCACAGGGACTATGGTGGTATGCTTGAAGCATGTTGCTATTACAGACTCAATCAGGGACATGTTGAAAATGTCAGTGAAGACACATGCCAGTTGGTCAGCACGTGCCTGGAGCACACGTCCTGGTAATCCGTCTCGCCCCGCAGCCTTGTGTATGTTGACCTGTTTAAAGGTCTTACTCACGTCGGCTACGGAGAGCGTGATCACACAGTTTTACGGAACAGCTGATGCTCTCATGCATGCCTCAGTGTTGCTTGCCTCGAAGCGAGCATAGAAGTGATTTAGCTCGTCTGGTAGGCTCGTGTCACTGGGCAGCTCGCGGCTGTGCTTCCCTTTGTAGTCTGTAATAGTTTGCAAGCCCTGCCACATCTGACGAGCGTCGGAGCTGGTGTAGTATGATTCAATCTTAGTCCTGTATTGACACTTTGCCTGTTTGATGGTTCGTCGCAGGGCATAGCGAGTCTGCAGCTTCAGTGATTTTTGCAGTTCGTTCCAGTCATTGGCAGCAGAGAACTGGAAGGAAAGGCGGCCAAAGGAGGAAATGGTTTTGGGGGTGACCAGTGAAATATACCTGCTGGAGCGCGTGCTATGGGTGGGTGCTGTTATGACCTGGAGCCAGTGGGTTTGGTGGCGAATATGAAGCGAGGGTCAGCCAACAAGAGCATACAGGTCGTAGTGGTGGGTAGTATATGGGGCTTTGGTGACAAAACGGATGGCACTGTGATAGACTGCATCCAATTTGCTGAGTAGAGTGTTGGAGGCTATTTTGTAAATGACATCGTCGAAGTCAAGGATCGATAGGATAGTCAGTTTTACGAGGGTATGTTTGGCAGCATGAGTGAAGGATGCTTTGTTGCGAAATAGGAAGCCTATTTAATTTTGGATTGGAGATGCTTAATGTGAGTCTGGAAGGAGAGTTTACAGTCTAACCAGGCACCTAGGAATTTGTAGTTGTCCACATATTCTAAGTCAGAACCGTCCAGAGTAGTGATGCTGGACGGGCTTTCAGGTGTGTGCAGCGATTGGTTGAAGAGCATGCATTTTGTTTTACTTGTATTTAAGAGCAGTTGGAGGCCACAGAAGGAGAGTTGTATGGCATTGAAGCTCGTCTGGATGTTTGTTAACACAGTGTTCAATCAAGGGCCAGAAGTATACAGAATGGTGTCGTCTGCGTAGAGGTGGATCAGAGAATCACCAGCAGCAAGAGCGACATCTTTGATGTATACAGAGAAAAGATTCGGTCCGAGGATTGAACCCTGTGGCACCCCCATAGAGACTGCCAGAGGTCCGGTCAACAGGCCCTCCGATTTGACATTCTGAACTCTGTCTGAGAAGAAGTTGGTGAACCAGGCGAGGCAGTCATTTGAGAAACCAAGGCTGTTGAGTGTGCCGATAAGAATGCGGTGATTGACAGAGTCGAAAGCCTTGGCCAGGTTGATGAATACAGCTGCACAGTATTTTCTCTCATCAATGGCGGTTATGATTAGAGGTCGACCAATTATGATTTATCCAACGCCGATACCGATTTTTGGATGACCCAAAAAATCCGCTACCGATTAATCGTCCGATTAAAAAAAAAAAAAAGTGTTTTATTTGTAATAATGACAATTACAACAATACTGAATGAACACTTATTTTAACTTAATATAATACATTAAAAAAAATCTGTTTAGCCTCAAATAAATAATGAAACGTGTTCAATTTGGTTTAATAATGCAAAAACAAAGTGTTGAAGAAGTAAAAATGCAATATGTATTATATATTGCCAGTGTATCCGGTATAGCTTCCGTCCCTCTCCTCGCCCCTACCTGGGCTCGAACCAGGAACACATCAACAACAGCCACACTCGAAGCAGTGTTACCCATCGCTCCACAAAAGACGCGGCCCTTGCAGGGCAAAGGGGAATAACTACTCCAAGTCTCAGAGCGAGTGACGTTTGAAACGCTATTAGCGCGCACCCTGCTAACTAGCCAGCCATTTCACATCGGTTACACCAGCCATTAGGCTGATAGGCTTGAAGTCATAAACAGCGCTGTGCGTGCGAAGAGCTGCTGGCAAAACGCACAAAAGTGCTGTTTGAATGAATGCTTACGAGCTTGCTGCTGCCTACCATCGCTCAGTCAGACTGCTCTATCAAATCATAGACTTAGTTATAACACACAGAAGTACGAGCCTTTGGTCATTAATATGGTCGAATCCGGTAACTATCATTTCGAAAACAAAACGTTTATTATTTCGGTGAAATACGGAACCGTTTGGTATTTTATCTAACTGTTGGCATCCATCAGTCTAAATATTCTTGTTACATTGCACAACCTTCAATGTTATGTCATAATTACGTTAACTTCTGGGAAATTAGTTCGCAATGAGCCAGGCTGCCCAAACTGTTGCATATGCCCTGACTCTGCATGCAATGAACGCAAGAAAAGTGACACAATTTCACCTAGTTAATATTGCCTGCTAACCTGGATTTCTTTTAGCTAAATATGCAGGTTTAAAAATATATACTTCTGTGTACTGATTTTAAGAAAGGCATTGGTGTTTATGATTAGGTACACTCGTCCAACGATTGTGCTTTTTTCGCAAATGAGCTTTTGTTAAATCATCCCCCAGCATTGCATCGATTATACAACACTCCTTTTGTGGCCTCCAACTGCTCTTAAACGCTAGTAAAACCAAATGCATGCTTTTCAACCGTTCGCTGCCTGCACCCGCACCCCCGACTAGCACCACCACCCTGGATGGTTCCGACCTAGAATATGTGGACATCTAGGTGTCTGGCTAGACTGCAAACTCTCCTTCTAGACTCATATCAAACATCTCCAATCCAAAATCAAATCTAGAGTCGGCTTTCTATTTCGCAACAAAGCCTCCTTCACTCACGCCACCAAACTTGCCAAAATCTCTGAAGTTGGAGACTTTTATCTCCCTCACCAACTTTAAATATCTGCTATCTGAGCAGCTAACCGATCGCTGCAGCTGTACATAGTCCATTGGTATATAGCCCACCCAATTTACCTACCTCATCCCCATACTGTTTTTATTTTATTTACTTTTCTGCTCTGTTGCACACCAGTATCTCTACCTGCACATGTTCATCTGATCATTTTTCACTCCAGTGTTAATCTGCTAAATTGTAATTATTCACTCCTATGGCCTATTTATTGCCTACCTCCTCATGTCTTTTGCACACAATGTATATAGATTATTTTTTTTCTACTGTTATTTACTTGTTTATTGTTTATTGTTTACTCCATGTGTAACTCTGTTTTGTTATCTGTTCACACTGCTATGCTTTATCTTGGCCAGGTCGCAGTTGCAAATGAGAACTTGTTCTCAACTGGCCTACCTGGTTAAATAAAGGTGAAATAAAAAAATTAATAAATATGCAACGCAGGACACGCTAGATAAACTAGTAATATCATCAACCATGTAACTAGTGATTATGATTGATTGATTGTTTTTTATAAGATAAGTTTAATGCTAGCTAGCAACTTACCTTGGCTTCTACTGCATTCGCGTAACAGGCAGTCTCCTTGTGGAGTGCAACAAGAGGCAGGTGGTTGTAGCGTTGGACTAGTTAACTGTAAGGTTACAAGATTGAATCCCCCGAGCTGACAAGGTGAAAATCTATCGTTCTGCCCCTGAACAAAGCAGTTAACCCACCATTCCTAGGCCGTCATTGAAAATAAGAATGTGTTCTTAACTGACTTGCCTAGTTAAATAAAGGTATATAAAAAAATATATATATATATATATATATATATATTAACAAAAATCGGCAAAATCGGCGCCCAAAAATACCGATTTCCGATTGTTATGAAAATTTGTAATCGGCCCTAAGTAATCAGCCATTCCGATGAATCGGTCGACCTCTAGTTATGATATCGTTTAGGACCTTGAGCATGGCTGAGGTGCACCCATGACCAGCTCGGAAACAAGATTGCATGGCGGAGAAGGTACAGTGGGATTCGAAATGGTCGGTGATCTGTTTGTTAACTTGGCTTTTGAAGACTTAGAAAGGCAGGGTAGGATTGATATAGGTCTGTAGCAGTTTGGGTCTAGAGTGTCACCCCCTTTGAAGAGGGGGTTGACCGCGGCAGCTTTCCAATCTTTGGGGATCTCAGACGATACGAAAGAGAGTTTGAACAGCCTAGTTAATAGGGTTTTTAATTTTAGAAAGAGAGAGTCCAGATTGTCTAGCCCGAATGATTTGCAGGGATCCAGATTTGCGGTTCTTTCAGAACATCAGCCATCTGGATTTGGGTGATGGAGAAATGGGGGAGGCTTGGGCACTGTGGGGGGCGCAGGGCTGTTGACCGGGGGTTAAAGAGAGGAGATCTCCAATGAGGAGGTGCTAATGTCGGTTATGTTTTAAAGACACGTTTATGTGGGACCGGGAGCACTGCTCTGCCCTGCCTCCAGACTCTGAAGTGGTTCCATACAGCGCCTCCGTAGCTGTTGTTTTTCTTCCTGTGTGGGAGCCAGGCAGCCACTTGGTAACCTGATCCCAGATCTGTTTGTGCTGTCTTGCAAACAACCACAGGAATTGGCATGGCAGCTCAAACAGATCTGGGACCAGACACCGGGATAGCCTCCTGGGCCCATGGCCACAACTGGAGAATGGAGTAGAGAGTGGGACAGAAGAGCTGGGAACTGTTGCAGATACAGCTTCTCAGCATCAATAGGAGGCTATTATTGTTTGGCCTTGAAAATACCTTTTGTAAGAATGAGTAATGACGACAATAGAGGATCCCTCCGTTGAATAAATATTATTATATTTTTCTACCTTTGATCCATTCATGCATTGTTTTTAAGTCTTTTGCTTTGTGTGTTTACTGAAGTGCCCTAGTTGGTAGGTATCAGGTCAGGCAAACGACAGGTCAAGGCAGGCAGGGGTCGATAATCCAGAGTAGGAGCAAAAATACAGGATGGCAGGCAGGCTCAGGGTCAGGACAGGCAAGGGTCAAAAACCAGGAGGACGGAGAAAGAGAAGCTGGGAAAAGACAGGAGCTGACAGGAAAACGCTGGTAAGCTTGACAAACAAGACAAACTGTCACAGACAGACAGAAAACACAGGTATAAATACCCATAGGATAAGTGGGGAAGATAGACGACACCTGGAGGGGGTGGAGACAAGCACAAGGACAGGTGAAACAGATCAGGGCGTGACAGTAGGGCAATTTTTCCGATGCACAGCTAGCCTCTAAGTCTGTGTGAAGTTTTCCTCCTTCAAGTTTTATATTGTTAGACAATAATTTAATATGATTTGAGATTGCATCAGTTAACTCTGGCAAGAAAGGGAAAAGGCAACATAGCCAGCCTATTCCTCACACTCCATGATGTCACCATCAGGCTGTTTTTCCGTTGAGAGAAGAGAACACTCAAGGAGTTTACGAGGAGAGAATATTCCTCTCTCTTCCAAGATGATTGGCAAGTTAGTTTCTCCTTGTGAGGTGTGGGGAATATGTGTCAGTAAGAGAGGGAAACAGGGAGAGAGAGTGGGAGAGAGAATCAGAGATAGCGAGAGAGACAGGGAAAGAGAGAGGTGAAGATGGCAGTGCTAAGAAGCCCACTCTGGCTGCCTCTCCTCTCTTCTCATTTCCTCTCATCTCCTCTCATGTTTCTCTCTGAGTGAGATATCGAGTGGACACTAGAGGCTACAGCCAACACTCTCACATATCCCACATTGACAGGTGGCTCTTCAGAATAAACCCCACACACACACCCCACATTGACAGGTGGCTCTTCAGAACAAACCTACCACACACACATGCAGCGGATTTATGCTATATAATTAATCTGTTTGGCCTGGACACAAAGGGCTGTGAGACAGGTTTAATCCTAGACACATGGAAAGTGGGATGTATAAGGAGGGTACGGGGCAACAGAAGACAAACAGCAGAGGGGCTAAGAATCTTGGAGATGGGGAAAGGGCCAATAAAACAGGGGGAAAGTTTGCAGGACCCCGGAGGGGGCAGATCCCAAGTGGACAGCCATACCCTCTGCCCAAGACGATAGCGGGGAGCCGGGGTCCGGTGGCGGTCCGCCTGTCGACGATACCTCGTGGGAAGAGCGGTCCGAGCTCTCTTCCAGGTACGCCAACAGCGGCGGACGAACATCTGGGTAGAGGGTATGTTGACCTCTTCCTCTTGCTCCTGGAAGAGCGGGGTCTGATAACCCATGTAGCACTCGAAGGGCGAGAGCCCAGTGGCCGAGCAGGGAAGGGTGTACTCCACCCACATGAGTTGCTGGCTCCAGGTGGTGGGGTTGGCCGAGATGAGGCATCGAAGAGTTGTCTCCAGGTCCTGATTGGCACACTCTGACTGGCCGTTGGATTGGGGATGAAACCCAGAGGACAGGCTGGCCGACAACCCAATGAGTGTGCTGAATGCCTTCCAGAACCGGAACGAGAACTGAGGACCACTGTCGGAAACCATGTCCACCAGAAGTCCATGGATCTGGAAGACATTCTGCACCATGAGCTGGGCAGTCTCCTTGGCAGAAGGTAGCTTGGGGAGGGGAATTAAATGGGCGGCTTTGGAAAACCTGTCCACCACGGTGAGGATAGGGGTGTTGCGGAGGGCGACCAGTGACGAAGTCCAGGGATATATGTGACCAGGGACGGTTAGGGACAGGAAGAGTTTGAAGGAGGCCAGCCGGAGTTGCCGAGGAGTCTTGTTCTGAGCACAGATGGCGCAGGCGGCGACAAACGCGGAGACGTCAGGAACCATGGTGGGCCACCATCGCACAAAGGCCAGGGTCCGACGGAAGCAAGAGTGGCAGGCAAGCCTGGAGGAATGAGCTCATTCCAGGACGGCGGATCGGGCAGCATCTGGGACAAACATCCGGTTAGCCGGGCCCGCCTCACGGGCCTGGTTCTCTATTCCCCAGATGAGGGTAGCCGCAAGGCATGATGTAGGGGGAATGGTTTCGGGGTTCGTGGGTGTAGAAGCGGGGCAATCGCGGCGTGAAAGTGCATCCGGCTTAACATTCTTAGACCTCGGGCGGTAGGAGATGGTGAAGTTGAACCTGGTGAACAACAGGGCCTATCGAGCTTGCATGGAGTTGAGACGCTTGGCGGTGCTGCGATATTCTAGGTTCTTGTGATCCATCCACACTACGAATGGAAGTTCTGCCCCCTCTAACCAATGTCTCCACTCATCAAAGGCCATCTTCACTGCGAGTAGTTCTCTGTCCCCCACATCACAATTCCTCTCTGTGGCATTAAGGCGATGGGAGAAGAAGGCAGCTTAAGGTCCAGCGCAGAACGCTGGGACAGGACAGCCCCCATTCTGACATCCGAAGCGTCTACTTCCTCCATGAACTGACGGGAAGGGTCCTGATGGATCAATATGAGAGCTTTGGTGAAGTGGTTCTTAACTTCTTATGGTATAGTGGATGGTTGCGTCCCACTTGGGCAAAAAACTGGGAAAATGCAGGGCGGCAAATAAAATAAAAATGATATAAAAATCAAACTTTCATTAACCTGTTGGATCTCTAGGGGCGCTATTTCATTTTTGGATAAAAAACGTTCCCGTTTTAAGCGCGATATTTTGTCACGAAAAGATGCTCGACTATGCATATTCTTGACAGTTTTTGAAAGAAAACACTCTGAAGTTTCAGAATCTGCAAAGATATTGTCTGTAAGTGCCCCAGAACTCATTCTACAGGCGAAACCAAGATGATGCGTCAAGCAGGAAATGAGCAGAATCTCTGAAGCTCTGTTTTCCATTGTCTCCTTATATGGCTGTGATTGCGCAAGGAATGAGCCTACACTTTCTGTCGTTTCCCCAAGGTGTTAGCAGCATTGTGACGTATTTGTAGGCATATCATTGGAAGATTGACCATAAGAGACTACATTTTCCAAGTGTCCGCCTGGTGTCCTGCGTGGAATTCAGTGCGCAAACGCCAGCTGCTTGTACTTTTCCATTTGATTGAGGGGAGAAACCATGCTTCCACGAACGATATATCATTGAAGAGATATGTGAAAAACACCTTGAGGATTGATTCTAAACAACGTTTGCCATGTTTTCAGTCGATATTATGGAGTTAATTTGGAAAAAAGTTCGCGTTTTGAGGACTGAATGTTCGTTTTTTTTTTGGTAGCCAAATGTGATGTAGAAAACGGAGCTATTTCGAATTCACAAATAATCTTTTTTGGAAAAACTGAGCATCTGCTATCTAACTGAGAGTCTCCTCATTGAAAACATCCGAAGTTCTTCAAAGGTAAATGATTTTATTTGAAGGCTTTTATGTTTTTGTTGAAATCTTGCGTGCTGGATGCTAACGCTAATGCTAACGCTAAATGCTACGCTAGCTAGCCACTTTTACACAAATGATTGTTTTCCTATGGTTGAGAAGCATATTTTGAAAATCTGAGATGACAGTGTTGTTTACAAAAGGCTAAGCTTGAGAGATGGCATATTTATTTAATTTCATTTGCGATTTTCATGAATAGTTAACGTTGCGTTATGGTAATGATCTTAGGTCTGTAAATAGAATCCCGGATCCGGGTTTGGTAGACGCAACAGGTTAAATCACACATGTAAGATACTCAATTAAAGCTACACTCGTTGTGAATCCAACCAATATGTCAGATTTTAAAAAGGCTTTTTGGCGAAAGCATAAGAAGCTATTATCTGATGATAGCCCAACAGTAAACAAAGAGGGTAGCATATTTCAACCCTGCAGGCGCTACACAAATCGCTGAAATAAAATATAAAACATGCATTACCTTTGACGAGCTTCTTTTATTGGCACTCCAATATGTCCCATAAACATCACAATTGGTCCTTTTGTTTGATTAATTCCGTCCATATATATCCAAATGTCCATTTATTTGACGGGTTCGATCCAGAAAGAAAACAGCTTCCAAAAAACGCAACGTCACTACAAAATATTTCAAAAGTTGCCTATAAACTTTGCCAAAATATTTCAAACTACTTTTGTAATACAACTTTAGGTATTTTTAAACGTTAATAATCTATCAAATTGTAGACGGGTCTATCTGTGTTCAATACAGGAAGACAACAAACCAACGCTACTTTTCACGTCTTGCTCAACTCTCAACAGTGTTACCCAGTTCCTAGATGGCCTACTTCTTCATTGCACAAATGAATAACCTCAACCAAATTCCAAAGACTGGTGACATCCAGTGGAAGCGGTAGGAACTGAAGACAGGTTCCTAAGAAATATCATTTGCCAATGAGAACTCAGTGAACAGACAGACCAAAAACAAGAATTCTGAACTTCTAGTCCTCGGGGTTTTGCCTGCTACATACGTTCTGTTATACTTACATACATGATTCAAACAGTTTTAGAAACTTCGGAGTGTTTTCTCTCCAAATCTACTAATAATATGCATATCTTATATTCCTGGCATGAATAGCAGGAAGTTGAAATTGGGCACGCTATTTATCCAAAAGTGAAAATGCTGCCCCCTATACCTTAAGAAGTTAAGGTCCAGGAATGCCCGGTCAGCAGCTGGGGACCACGTGAACGGGACCTTGGGAGAGGTGAGTGCTGACAAGGGGGAAGCCAAGCTGCTGTAACTCCGGTTAAAACGGCGGTAAAAAGGGGAAAATCCTAAGAAACATTGCAGCTGGGTTGGGGCCAATCCAGCACCGCTCTCACCTTTCCTGGATCCATCTGCACATTCCCAGCAGCAATGATGTATCCAAGGAAGGAGATGGTGGAGCGATGGAACTCACATTATTTTGCTTTGACGAACAGGTGGTTGGAACAGGTCTTGTTGGACATGGAGAACGTGTTCTTGAGCTGAGCGGGAAAAGACGAGGATGTCGTCGAGGTAGACGAACACAAACCGGTTCAACATATCTCGGAGAACGTCATTAACCAGGGCTTCACCAGGTATTCATAGTGTCCGCTAGCAGTGTTGAAGGCTTCCACTCATCACCTTCCCGTATCTGTACCAGGTGGTAGGCGTTCCGCAGGTCTAACTTAGAGTAGATAGTGGCCCCCTGGAGCGGCTCAAAAGCCGAGGCGATGATTGGTAGCTGGTAGCAGTTCTTAACCGTGATGTCATTGAGGCCCCGTTAGTCAATGCACAGGTGCAGGGTTTTGTCCTTCTTCTCCACAAAGAAGAACAATGCGCCGGCAGAGGAGGCAGAAAGACTGATACCCCCTGCAGCCAGGGAGTCCACGATGAACGTCTCCATAGCCTTGGGCTCCGGACCCGACAGTGAATACAGCTGTCCCCGGGGTGGTGTAGTGCCCGGCAGAAGGTCGATCCCGCAGTCATAGGGTCGATGCGGAGGAAGTGAAGTGGCCCGAGCTTTGCTGAAAACCTCCCGAAGATCCTGGTACTCCACGGGGACGGCGGAGAGGTCCGACCCTTCTTCCGGGTCCACAGGAAGACGTCCCGGGGGAAGGCTTTGCCGACTTCAGGCAATGGGCATAGCAGAACGGACTCCAGCCCATGATAGTACCAGCAGTCCAGTTGATAAGGGGATTGTGGCGCCGGCGCCAAGAAAACCCCAATACCACGGGAACCTGAGGAGACTTGATGAGCATAAACTGTATAAACTCACTGTGGTTCCCAGATACACGCAGGTGGATAGGAGTAGTATTGTGGGTGACCCTGCCTATAGAGCGCCCATCCAGTGCTCTAACATCCAGGAGACTGGAGAGGGGGTGAGTGGGGATGCCCAGCTCAGACACCAGGGTGGTGTCCATCAAACTCTCATCGGCCCCAAAGTCTGTGAGAACCCGGAGAGATTTAGACTGGTCGCCCCACAGCAGGATGTCATGGAAAGGGGTGTATGGCCAACTAGAGTACTCATATCTACTGATGAGCCTGGTCTCTTTAAGGGACAGGTAGACACATAATGACCAGCAGTTCCGCAATACAGACAACTCTGGGTGTTAAGTGTGTGTAAGCGTTCGGCTGGAGACAGCCTATCTCTGGTAAGTTGGATCGGCCCCGAAAAAGGAGAGTCGGCAGAACTCAGAGACTCTCGGGGGAACTCGGGTAAGCTTGGATCCTCTCGGGACGTAGACGCCGGGGACTTCCGGAGTTCCTCTGAGGCAAGGTGAGATTCTTTGGAGAGCGATTGGGACTGGAATCAAACCTCCTCTCCTTCCTACGTTCCTGTAGCCGCCATCGATCCGGATGGTCAAGGCGATGAGCGAATCGAGATCCGTAGGCAGCTCCCGGGCTGCAAGCTCGTCCTTAACCTTCTCCGATAAGCCATGAACGTATGTTTCGAACAGGGATTCTGGGTTCCAGGCACTCTCGGCAGCCAACGTCCCGAAATCAACCGCATAGTCCGCCACAGTGTGGGACTCTTGCCGAAGCTGGAGTAACTTCCAGGCAACCTCGCTCTACAACATAGAGTCAAAAACATTTTTCACCTAAGCCACGAAGTCCTCCAGGCTGAAACACATGGCAAATTGTTGTTCCCACACCGCCGTAGCCCAGACGAGAGCCCTCCTGGACATTAGCGTTATGAGATACGCTATCTTCGAGCGGTCAGAGGGGAAGGAAGAGGGCTGGAACTCGAAGATGATGGAACACTGGGAGAGAAACGCCCAACAGGTTCCTGACCCTCCAGTGAAACGTTCCGGAGGAGGTACGTGGGGGTGGCCTGGAGAGACTCACTGCTGACAGTGGTGTTACTGGGGGGCTGGCAGGCTACTGTCGTGGCCGGCTGCCTCACAGATAATCCGCGGAGTTGCTCCAGCAATGTATTCAAGGCACAGTCATAGCGTTCTGCCAGGGAATCCGTCCAGAAGACCTCAAAGTAACTCCTCATGACTACCAATGGTGGCTCCTGGGAGATATTGTTGTGGAGCTGGTCCGAGTCTGCTGTGTCAGTCATGACCAGTTCGTACTATCAGACCTCAGGATACTATCAGACCTGCAGACAGACAGTTTGAAGTAACAAAAGATTATTACAAAAATAGGGGTCAGGCAAACGACAGGTCAAGGGCAGGCAGAGGTCAGTAAACTAGAGCAGAGTCCGAAAGGTACAGAACGACAGGGCACGCAAAATGGTCAAAACCGGGAAAACTAGAAAACAGGGACTAGAGCGAAAACAGGAGTACGGAAAAAACGCTGGTAGGCTTGACAAGACAAGACAAACTGGCAACAGACAAACAGAAAACACAGGTATAAATACACAGGGGTTAATGGGGCAGATGGGCGACGCCTGGAGGTGGGTGGAGACAAGCACAAAGACAGGGGAAACCGATCAGGGTGTAACAATCTTTTTTACTTTTAGTTTTATACACGAGCTTCAAACAGCTGAAAATACAATATTTTTGGTTCTGGAAAATATATTTCACAGCAGTTTAGATGGTACAATGATTCTCTACACTATACATGCTTGTTTTGTCAGAAACTGAAATTAGGCAACCTATTAGAAGTTTTTCAACCAGGAAATGGTGGGGTGATTTCTGCATAATGCAGCTTTAAGTCAGTGTCATGGTTACAGTCACGGTCACTTAGGCTATTATAATAATGATATAGCATGTGATGCATCTTTCCCTATGGTCATTGTTATTGTCAGAGACTTGTGGCCTCACTAATGACTGTAAATTAACAGTCAATCCGTAGTGGCTACCCAGTACACAGATGATGATCATTGTGACATGTGAGCAATGTTCCCTCTAAGCTGCGTGCAGCTCCTGTGACTGCCATGCATAACAAATATCAGCCCGCACAGAGTAGCACGAGATTGAATTTCACTGAACTTTCTAGAGTTTTCCTCCTTAGTTAACATTGTCAAAGTCTCCCTTTACTGTGGGAATTGTGATCGAGTCAACGCAATATTAGCCACTTTCAATGCAACGTCCCGAAACAAAACAAACTTTGCAAGACTTAGTATGCAAAACTAAATATGCAAGCAATTTTCTTGTAGGCAGAATACATCACTGCGTGATTCTTTTGCATTGCCATACAGACTCAACACGTACTCTACACAGACCGTTGTAGCATAACCAATCAGCGCTGCAGTAAGCCTATATGCAAATTACCATAATGGATCTATGCCATTCAGTTTAAACTGGACTGTGTTAACAGCATGAGCGGTGGTCGTGAATAGATGCGCTTTTAAAAAAATATCAAAGCGAGAGCTGCATTTAGCCATGTGTGCATGTGTTTTATATCCTTTGCTAGTTAATGAGTTATTAGCACAGTTATAAATCATTTGTAGTCAGCAATGGGGGAGTGGTTGCTTCCAACAAGAGCACAAAATGTGTGCATTTAAAGCCATCTTTGAAAAGCAAGTCAGGAAAATAACTTTTTTAATGCCTAAAAGGGGCACTGTTGTATTTTTAGGCTGTCTTGAATAAGTTAAGTAGCCAATAGGCGTAGTGTAGTATAATTGGTCTGATTCTCTGTAATAATGGTATGGGAATAATAATGAATTTGATTTTGTAAAGTGGGAGAAGTGGATAAACAAGTTAATTTAAAGCCCTGTATGTTTTTTTCAAATGTCTCATGGAATGCAGGCCTACATTGAACACCACATATTGGCTGCTACTGTGGACTGATTGATAGAACAGCTATTTCCATGTTAAAATGTTATGTTATTTTCTCCATAGTTTTTGATGGTAGACCACTCTGGTAGGACTACATTACGATCAAATAACCACAGTAGCCTACTTGACCACTGTTAAAACTATAACTTAAAGCAGTTACAGCCTCAGTGTTCACAGTAAACACGCACCGGAAGTTGCACAGAAGTTTCACAATGTTGAAGGGAACATTGCTTGTGAGTCAGTTGTCTACTGGCTGAAAATCTGAAATTGTGTGTTTTTTTGTTTTATGCAAGAATTAAATTGAAACTAAAGGCAGGCGGAGTGGTCTGGGCTTAATCAGGCTCTAAATCTGAATATGTTTCTGTGTGTGGTGTCAAACAGGATGTGGGGCCTGTAAACCTCTCTGCTCTCTGAAACATTTCTCAGTCGTTAGGCAGCCTTGGAAACATCTTTTGTGTGGTATAGGCCTTGTACAGTGCAGTACAGGGGTGTGGTCAGCCAGCCAGAGTTCCCTATTTTACCGCTCACCACAAACTGACTGGAGTGTTTTCCATCACAACCCAGAGAGCAGTAATATTCTCCAGCTTATTACTACCCACATTTTCTACGGACTTGTCATGTCGTAAGTTGACGATCCAAATTTGAACAGTTGGAAAATGTGTAAAATGCTTACCACAAATGCTTAATCCTTGGCCCTCCCTCTTCTCTCTACTGAAGCTAGAACTATTTTCTTCTGAGACAAAGACAAGCTTTGTCAGCACAGCCAGGACATTTGGAAGTGAGAAATGTGCACGTCGTCCACCAAGGCATCTGGTGCTTTTGATTTCTAAAATACTAGTATATTCAAAGACATGAATAAAAGAAGCACATATCTTCCTACTAAGGACGAGCAACACAGACACAGGTCTCAAAAGTTATTTACCATACAATGGGGTGATTGTGTCCTCTACAATCTGTCATACACATGAGCTAAGCCTAAGGTAGCCTAAATCAAATGACCACAGTGTCCTGAGGGAAGGGAGACAAATAACAGGATTGAAATAAAATATCTTCTCAAAACAACTGCGTCTCCACCTCTCCCACCGCCTGTACCTCGGCTTGGAAAAATAGTCTGAGTGGGGAGGGAGACTTCCTCGTGGCTAGACTGTGTGTGTGTGTGTGTGTGTGTGTGTGTGTGTGTGTGTGTGTGTGTGTGTGTGTGTGTGTGTGTGTGTGTGTGTGTGTGTGTGTGTGTGTGTGTGTGTGTGTGTGTGTGTGTGTGTGTGTGTGTGTGTGTGTGTGTGTGTGCGTGTGTGTGTGTGTGTGCGTGCGCGCGCGTGCGTGCCTGAGAGAGAGCGTGCGTGCGTGTCTGAGAGAGAGCATGAGAGAGAGGTATAGGCAGCACAGAGGCAGACAGGCTGCTTCCGTGTCTTGATCTGTGCGTGTGGAGGCAGTAGCAGCTGGACTACTCTTGGCCCTGCTGCTCTTTCTCAGTGGCTCTCTGATCCAAAGGTCTGGCTGGCGTGTTGCTCTCTGTGCATAGACGCTGTATGTGTAGTCTGTCCAGCTCAACTCCGGTAGGAGTCAGTCAGTGTATATAGGGGGAGTTACAGTGCAGGGCAGTTTCTGTGAAGGTGTCATCAAGACCATTGCTGTTTTCTTTCTGTGAGTACACTCTCTATGACACTCTATCCCTCTGTCTCCCTTTCTCTTTCACCCCCTTTTGATATCTATGTTTATGTTTTTTAGAGCTCAGTCTCAGTCTGTGACCTTTCAGAAGTTGGTTAAAGGTAGTTAGGTTGAAACATGAAACCTTTAAGGTATTTGAGGACATTAGTTGGACAATTGAAAATTAAAAATGTTTTTTTTTATGGCTGATCTTAACAGATATCCACAGATCTTTTTTAGTAACATTATGGGCTAAATATACCAGTCACTTTTTCTCTGAAGTAACAACCTGCTATATAATGCTAGTTTTGGTCATAGTTCACCAACAGTTCATCTCTTTAGAGTCTTGGTTATTTAAAGGCTGATTGAGGCTGAAGCCTGCCCTGGGCTGAGCCATGCAGAGTGGGTCACACATCAGAGGACGTGATGAAGCAGTGTGATATTCAACCCAACATCCTTTCTCCAACCCACTGCCAAACTGGGGCCAGCCAGGACTCAGGAGCCACCCACCCACTGTTTACTGTGGTGGATAATGCTGAGGAAATGAATCAGGCTCCTCCATATTCATGTTAGCTACAGTATGTTCAGCTAGCATTACAGTATGTTCAGCTAGCAATGAGAGAGAGATATATTTTAAGGGTATTACGAGGTGTATTTGGTGTATTATACCCCAAGTACATTTTTTGTTGTTGTGTGGTTGTTTAGGTAGGCCTAGATCTACAGTATTCGGTGCACCACTGCTTGTTGTAGCATCTGTCATCTCCATGGTGTGATTCCTATATAGCCAATATATGGAATCGTATGTAACCATCTGCAATCCATTCATTAAAGGACTGTGTCAGTCTTAATATTAAAGGAATAAGCACAGAGACGCCACTTAATGTGTGGGTCTATGTGGTGGGCATTTCCACTCAGGAAGTTGACTGAGAATTGCCTCATCAAGGTCGGGGGATGTCTTCTGTCAGTGACAGAAAGAGGGAGAGTGGAGATGTCTGTCAGTGCTACCAAGCTCCATTAACCTTCTGATGATGGGAGCATGCCCCTGTGCCCTATATCCACATCTGCTCCCCCAAACAGAAACACTGAGCCTGGGCTGGGTAGAGAGACTGGACTGGTAGCCCGCCCACAGCACCTGCTTTATTGTACCTTCCCTATGAGATCAAGATACACAGTTCATTGGAGGGAGGTCTCCCACTGTGTGGGATTATAGACTGGAAAACGTTTAAAGTTCAACTTTCTGTGGACGGGTTTCATAGGGTAATTTGCTTAAGATTATGATATAAACAGTAGCCTATTTGGTTGTTGTGGTTCATGGGATGTTTGTTGTCAAAGGGATAGCGTAGCAATGTTCTCCAAATTGTTTGTTGTCTCTCCTTTAGGGCTCAAATGAATAAGAGGATGTCTCAAAAGTGTTTCACTCACATCTCAATCCCAAACAGATAAGAAATGTCAGTTGGTACAAGCTTTCCTTATCTAAACTCAGCAACCTTTGGATTGTTGTTAGCTCTATGTCTAAGAAAACCCCATAAGATCTCTATATTTGTAATCATCTCTTTTTGAGAAAGTCTTTACATCCCCTTGCTGTCAAAGTCCATGTAATTAGTGAAAATAACAATCCAATAGTCAGGGCAGTAGCTTTGGTAACTAGAAAATCATAATCTACTTTTTAATTTGCAGATATGCTGCTGACAAATTCCCATATTTAGCCTAACCTTCCCACAAACCGATTTTGCCACATTACTGATATTTCCTGAGGAATATTGTGTTTTTGTGAAAAGGTTTGAAGGGAAATTAGGGAAACCTAATCAAGAAGACTTCATATTAATAAATAAAGTAAGCTTTCATATTCTGATGTCTTTCTCTCTCGCTCTCTCTCTCTTTCTAAGACATTGGGTTTGTCATAATTAGGTAATTTTGATGGAGGACACACTCTCAGTCTAGTAATTGTCTTTCTCTCACTGCTGAGGAACATTAAAGGTTGTCTTTACATAACTGTGTCCTGACAGTATAAAAACTAAACCTTGAGTGGGGCTGTTGCAGTGACCGTATTACCGCCACACCGGCGGTCACGGTAATTAGGCTTCTCCAAGCTCTGATTCTGCTGATGGTCATTAGTAGCCTACCAAACTTGCTAACTGCCTGGTACTCAGCACTCTATTGTTCCTCTAATCACTCTGACATCAATGCAAATGTATCGAAAATCTAATCAAACACTTCATGAGAACCCATGAGCTCATGTTGTGCAACATTTCTATAGGCTATGCCAGTGGTTCCCAAACCACTTTTATACCCCTTCTAGCACCAGGGTCAGCACACTCTCAAATGTTGTTTTTTTGCCATCATTGTAAGCCTGCCACACACACACTATACGATACATTTTTAAACATAATAATGAGTGTGAGTTTTATCACATCCCGGCTCGTGGGAAGTGACAAAGAGCTCTTATAGGACCAGGGCACAAATAATAATATAATAATAATCAATGTATTTAGCCATCTTATATATAAAACCATTTGACATTGTCGGTAAGCTTCAGTTCATTTGCACACAAAGAAAATCATACAAGGATGGAAAGACCTGTGTGTTGTCCTTGTTAATGCAGACACAAAAGAGCTCCAACTTCTCAATCATAGCCTCAATTTTGTCCCTGTAATCCTAGATTCAGATCATTCAGGCGAGAAAAAACATCACCCAGATAGGCCAGTTGTGTGAGAAACTCATCATCATGCAAGCGGTCAGACAAGTGAAAATTATGGTCAGTAAAGAAAACTTTAAGCTCATCTCTCAATTTAAAAAAAAATTGTCAATACTTTGCCCCTTGATAACGAGCGCATTTCTGTATGTTGTAAAAGTGTTACATGGTTGCTGCCCATATCATTGCATAATGCTAAAAATACACGAGAGTTCAGAGGCCTTGCTTTAACAAAGTTAACCATTTTCACTGTAGTGTCCAAAACGTCTTTCAAGCTGTCAGGCATTTCGAATCATAGTCGCACACCTCATGTAGCCTAGCCCATAGGCCTATATGTTTTGATAAGATTTGTATCACAACTAAAGTGGCCAAATAACATCTTAAAATGAAGCACATTAATTTGTTTTACAAGGGGTTTAGAGCCTAACTGGCATACATAAGCTTCAATATGCACATCGGAATTGGATAAGGACTCGCACAGTTGTGTCCCCAATGTGTCTGTCTTCACTTGTAGCCTGTGAAAAAGACCCGATCACGTGATGGAGAGCCATGTGAGTGAGAGGTGCTTAGGAGCGCGCAGCTCTCAGGGAGAAGAGCACAATGCAGAACTCCAGGCCAAGGGCACAACGACCACTGGCCGCAAAAGACATGGATTTTTTAGGGTGCATTACAGCTACAAAAGGGATGCCACTGTAAAATTTGAGGCATTATCAAGTGCTTGTCAAATTGTGAATGAGAGACGAATGAAGAGTGTACAGCCTGCGCAAAAAAACTAAGCAGAACTCATACCTTTCAAGCTACTTTTTTCAAATCATCATTAGAGTCTCATCATGCAGCCTTACGTTGTATTAAAAATCAAAACATATAGCCCAACGTTTGTAGAACAACTAAAGTTACATTAATAACTCTAAATTAAGAATATAGGAGTACCTTTTTTAACAACTCAACACAGATTAGCTGCATGTGCGCACACCCCAAATCGTTTGGAGAAAATATTTATATATTTTTTCCGCTTTATTCAGTTGTATTCTTCATACTATAAGATAATTCCACGGAATTCTAAGCAAATCTTGTCTGCAAAATGAACTAGTGTAACTCACAGCCGTTTGGCATAGCCAGATCAGGACCAGAGTTTGCTATTCTGTTCCTCTGAAATGGTCTACATTTTCTTCATATCATGCTTTATTAGACCTGTATAAAATAAATCATGGATTTATTTTGAAGGTGTAGGCTATATTATATGGATTTTTTAGACTTTTAAAAATGTAAATGTTCCAAAGGTCTGCATCAGTGGCTTGTAGGCTATGTGTGGAAACCAGGAGATGCTATATGTGTTTATGTTAATTAACGGTCAGTTACTGTGAGACCGACAGTTATTTGCTTGACAATCACCGGCTGACGAAATTTCGTGATTGCCACAGCCCTAACCTTGAGTCATGCACTACTACGAAGGTGAAAACAAATGTGGCCCTTGTGTCTTTGTCAGGATGCAGACTTTGCCTATATAGGCCCAGGCTATGTCTCAGCGTACTGCAGAGACAGGTTTTACAAACAGTGTTTTACAAACAGTGAGCTGATTTCCAAATATTAGCTAATAAGTCTTTCCCTTTATTGCTTTTGACTCATGAATTATTCAACAGACTTTACCTCAGTGTTTGCTTCCTCAATTTCTGTTATTTCGCAATTTCACTACATTTTCAAATTTAAAGCTGCTCTTAGCTTTTCCTCAATTTTTGTCTCACTTCCTCATCTTGGCTTCATGTTTTACCAACTTTTCGATATGATTTACATAGGCCTAACTATTGTCACATGCATTTGCCTATCTAGCTGAGGTACAGTACCAGACCTGTCTGTGAAAATGCAAGTGTGGATGGATGATATTCACACAGGCATGAGGAAAAGACAGTGGGCTCTAGCAACATCATATGACGGGCCACACACAGCACACACGTTTTGTTCTTCTATCCTCGTGGGGACCTAAAATATATTTCCATTTGAACCCCTACACCTAACCTAAAACCTAACCCTAAACCTAACTCACTAACCCCTTACCCGTACCGTAACTATAACCCTAATTGTAACCCTAACCCTAAACCTAACCCCTAAGCTTAAAATAGCCTTTGTCCTCATGGGGATGTGAGAAATGTCCCCACGAGGGAGAATTGTTTTACTAGCCTTGTGGGGACTTTTGGGGATTTTAGGTAACCACATGGATAGATGAACCAATCCGATAAGACTGTAAGGACCTGCAAGTTCTCTATTTACAGTTCAATATAAAAAAATATACAAAATATGTATATATATATATATATATAAAGTGACATTGGGAACTTTCCTAAGGAGACAACCACCTATAGATCAGCAGACCTGGGTTCAATGGATTCAAATTGTATTTGAAATCTATAAAATACTTTTATTGAATTTGCCCAGCGCAATGAATTTGTCCGGCGCAATGGAACTAATCGAACATTTCCAAAAGGGCAAAACTCTGCCCACCTGGCTGTCATCTCAAACTATTTTAATGATTTAAAATACCATTTGAACCCAGATCTGGGTAGATGGTTTTGCTGGGAATCCAGCTTGGTTTTTATTCCTGCTCATGCTGCGTTTCAATATACACCCCAGGAGATTGTGTGAAAGCCTGGGCTAAAAATAAGAGGCAAGCTGCTTGTACCATGTCACGTTAAATGTGCTAAATGCCTTGCAGTGTTAGGGCTGGAGGTATGCTAACTGTGATGTTGGTTAATGTTTTAAGAACACATACACCCTGCATCGTTCCCTGACTGATCTGCCGAATGTGGTGACATCTCACTTTCCATTCGTTTTGCCCTTTCTGGCCTGCTATCTCTTAGTATGCACTTTTTGGATCTCGAAGAATCATGTCTAGATTTTAATGCAACTTATTATAATGCAGAAGTGCCCTTTGCTTAGATTAGCTTTTTAGTTCATTGTAGAGTTGAAGTACGACTCAATTTGATTCTAAATAGGCCTTCCTGCAATAGAAATGTTAACTTTAGGTCTATGCTGTATGCTGCAGTAACTAGAGTAAATGCGGAAGCTGTCTGCCCTAAGCCCTCAACTGATCCCATTTATTGATGTAGGACACCAGAGGTAAATATGTACACAGTGGTGGAAAAAGTACCCAATTGTCATACTTGAGTAAAAGTAAAGATGCCTTAATAGAAAATTACTCAAGTAAAAGTGAAAGCCACCCTGTAAAATACTACTTGAGTAAAAGTCTAAAAGTATTTGGTTTTACATATACTTAATGCCAAAAGTACATTTAATTGCTAAAATATACTTAAGTATCAAAAGTAAAAGTATAAATCATTTCAAATTCCTCATATTAAGCAAATCAGACGGCACCATAAAAAAAAAACTTAATTTACAAACGAAGCGTTTGTGTTTAGTGGGTCAGCCAGATCAGAGGCAGTATGGATGATAAAGGATGTTCTCTTGATAAGTGTGTGAATTGAACCATTTTTCTGTCCTGCTAAGCATTAAAAGGTAACTAGTACCTTTGGGTGTCAGAGAAAATGTATGAATTACAAAGTACATGATTTTCTTAAGGAATGTAGTAAAAGTCAAAGTTGTCCAAAATATAAATAGTAAAGTACAGATACCCATAAAATGACTTCAGTGGTACTTTAAAGTTGTGGTGGCAGCATCATGTTATGGGGTGTTTTGCTGCATGAGGGACTGGTGCACTTCGCAAAATAGATGGCATCATGAGGAAGGAAAATTATGTAGATATTGTGGAAGGACCACCAGAGGGCAGGCTGGGCTCATGGATAGTAGCCCAACAAGGCATGGGAGACAAGGTAACCAGAGGCAATTAAGCACAGCTGACGGTACTAATGACATACTCTCCTTCCCCTATAAGAGAGAGATTGGAACCAGCAGAGAGGGGGGAAAACTATCTCTGGAAGATGGCCACCGAGAGAGAGGAGCTATCCAGGAAGAACCACTAAGACGGTGACAATCCCGTGACTTTTTGTTGTAGTTTAAAGATAATCCTATTATGTTCTTGTTTCATCTGGAGAAGAAGATGTATGTTTTTCCTTGGAAGATTTTCATTGATTATGTTGGAGTGTTTGTGTTGACCCAATGCCCTCAATAGAGAACTGTGTTCAATCAAGAAAACTTACTCCTGACTCGTTTATTCCACCTTCCCGCTTTAGAGTGACCAATTACATGGTCCGCTCACATTGGTGGAGAATGCATGCATTAGGTGGACGAGTGACACAAGGATAAGTGAGTAAATCAAGATTCTTCCAGTAGACCCGGAGGAACCATTCAAGAACGATGGATAACGCCCTACTACAACAATTGATCACGGCACAGCAGACAACCATAGAACTCCTGCAACAACAGCTGAGCCGACGAGAAGAACCTAGAGTTAAGCCAAGAGCGGCTGCTCACGCCATCTTACCTCGTCTCTCCAAGGAGGATGATATTGAGGCCTTCCTCATGACCTTCGAAAGGACGGCCACCTTGGAAGAGTGGCCGCCCACAGAATGGGCGAGCGCATTAGCCCCTCTTTTGACCGGGGTGGCTCAGGAAGCCTATTTTGACCTGGATTCCCGCGAAGCTGCGGACTATGGGCGACTAAAAACCGAGATCCTGTCCCGGTACCAGCTGACTGCCAGAGATAGGGCTGTAAAATTCCATCAATGGACCTATACAGCTGATCAACCCGTCCGTGCCCAGATCTTCGCATTAATACGACTGACGAAACAGTGGCTAGAACCTGGAAAGGGAGTAGGACATGTGATAGAGACTCTCGTAGTGGACAAGATATTGAGAGAATTACCCAGTGACTTAAAAAGGGTTGTGGGGCAAGCCAACCCGTTGTCAGCCGACGACATAGCCCAGGCGGTGGAAACATATCGGTCTACAGGGGAGTTGTTAAAAAGTGACAAGGAGGAACGGAAGGAGTCTTCCAATCCCGTACCACGACTCACCCCGGCGCGCCCGCCACCGAAACGTCCAAACCCCCCCCCGGAGGTGGGAGAAGTCAGCCACCACACAGCAGGGTCGGTGTTATAAATGTCAGTCTCCCAACCATTATGCCCCACAATGTCCTAGCAAGGATGAGCCCATGGTCACGGAGTCATCACTGCCTATCCCCACACATCCCGTTTTGAGGGGGCAGGATCAACACTGTTGGTTAGCAGAGATAGCCCCAGCCTCAGAGATTCCGGTGCGAGTCGAAGGACAAGATGTGGTAGCTATTCTCGACTCGGGAAGTATGGTTACGTTAGTAGAGGAGCGGTTGGTGACCTCCGCAACACTGCTACCAGACAAAGTAGCCGTATCCTGTATCCATGGAGACACCCACTATTACCCCACTGTGAATCTGCCTATTCTCACTCCAAAAGGAAGGTGTACAGTCAGGGCAGGGAAAGTGCCCCAGCTGAAGGTGCCATTATTGATCGGGAGAGACTGTCCCCTATATAAGGAGCTTCGGCAGATGACGTTATGTACGGGAAGAAGGGGGACAGGAAAGAAGAGAAAATCCAAGCCCGAGGTAGTAGTCCTACAAGGAGACGTAGCCGCGTCCTCGTCCTCTGCAGCAGAGGAAGAAATAGCGACCCAACGTTTACGACAGATATTCCAGGAAACCACCGATGAAGACACATGTGAAGGGTTATACACAACGCAGGAAGAAAGGAGCAACCAGGCGCTAAGGGATATATTTGAAGCTCCATCCGAGGAGGGAACCTGGAAGGGATTCTCCTCGGTCACCCCTGATGGGGATGTGGAACATCCTCCACATCCCTCTACCGAGGTCGACCTGCCCCAGGAATTAAAGGGACAGTTCGGCACCTCGCAGCATAGAGACCCAGACCTAAGGGAGGCCATGAGGAAGGTGAAGGTGATCGATGGGAGGAACGTCGACGGATCAGGTGAGCCCCCTCTTCCTTACTATGCAATCAGGCGGGGTCTCTTATACTGGGTCGTACGACGAAGGGGGGAAAACCAAGAATTACTAATGGTGCCTAGGCCATACAGGGATACAGTTCTACAGTTAGCCCATTCCCACGTCCTAGGAGGACACCTGGCACGAGACAAGACTATTGACAGAATCATGCAGAGATTCTATTGGCCCCGGGTCACCCGGGATGTGGCCAGGTATTGTAGGACGTGTGATCAATGTCAACGTACAGCCCCACGGCCACACCTACGTAACCCTTTGATTCCTCTCCCCATCATAGAGACTCCCTTTGAACGCATAGCTATGGACCTCGTAGGACCCCTCCCAAAATCCGCCAGAGGACACGAGTACATCCTAGTGGTTATAGATTACGCTACCAAGTTCCCGGAGGCCATACCCCTGCGTAACATGTCGTCAAAGGGAATTGCCAAGGAGTTATTCCTGATGTTCTCTCGTGTGGGCCTCCCCAAGACTATCTTAACCGATCAAGGAACCCCGTTCATGTCCCGGTTGATGAAGGACTTGTGTCGGTTAAATCAGGTTCAACAGATACGTACAAGCATATTCCACCCTCAAACAGACGGGTTGTGTGAACGCTTGAACAAAACGATTAAAAGCATGTTGAGAAGAGTGGTGTCCCGAGACGGGAAAAACTGGGACATGCTTCTCCCACACTTAATGTTTGCCCTGCGAGAAGTACCCCAGGCATCCACTGGATTCTCTCCGTTTGAATTGCTCTATGGCAGACCCTGTCGAGGGATCCTCGACTTAGCCAAGGAGACCTGGGAGACCCAACCATGCCCCTTTCGATCCACAATAGAACACGTTACCCTGATGAGAGACCGCCTGTCAGCAGTGTGGCCCATAGTCAAGGAGCATATGGAGAAGGCCCAAAGGACCCAAGGCCGGGCCTATGATAAGTCCGCGGCCCCCCGTGAGTTCACCGTGGGAGAGAAAGTGATGGTGCTTGTGCCCACGGCCGAACATTGCTTGCTGGCGCAGTGGAGGGGGCCCTACGAGGTAATGAAAAGGATCTCACCGGTCAATTACCTCATCAAGCAACCTGACAGGAGGAAGAAGGTCCAACTCTATCACATAAACCTGCTGAAGACGTACCATGGACGAGAGGAGGAGGTGGCTTTGATGGCCCTGGAGGGCAAAGGAAAAGAGGAGGCTCTACCACAGGTGCGCCGTGGCCAAACTCTCCTACCAGAGCAGTCAAGACAGCTAGACAAGCTGATTATGAACTTCGGTCGAATATTCTCTCCATTCCCAGGACAAACAGATGTCCTGTTCCACCATATCCACACTGAACCCGGCAAGAAGGTTCATATCCGCCCTTACAGGATTCCTGAGGCTCGCAGGGTCATCGCTAAGAAAGAGGTGAGGGAAATGTTGAGGATGGGCGTGATCGAGCCCTCGACGAGTGAGTGGTCCAGTCCCATAGTCCTGGTCCCCAAATCCGATGGTAGTATGAGACTCTGCAACGACTTTAGGGGCGTGAATGCCATCTCTACATTCGATGCGTATCCCATGCCCCGCGTGGATGAACTCTTGGAGCGCTTAGGAAAGGCCAAGTTCATCACTACCCTGGATTTGACGAAGGGATATTGGCAAGTGCCGGTGGCTCCGGAGGATCGCCCAAAGACTGCCTTCGCCACCCCAGAGGGGCTTTTCCAGTATGTGAGGATGCCCTTCGGACTGCACGGTGCCGCTGCAACTTTCCAACGCCTCATGGATGCCATTCTACGGCCCCATCAAGAGTATGCCGCGGCGTACATAGACGATGTGGTCATCCACAGCGAGGACTGGGATAGTCACCTCCTGCAATTACGGGCGGTGCTCGTGAGTTTGGAAGCCACAGGGTTGACAGCCAATCCAAATAAATGCTGCCTGGGCCTGTCCGAAGCGGAATACCTGGGGTACACCGTGGGGAATGGGAAAATACGCCCACAGGCAGAGAAGACCAGGGCAATTCGTGACTGGCCTCGACCCCGGACCAAGCGAGACGTTCGGGCCTTCTTAGGGATAACAGGATACTATCGCCGTTTTATCCCAGGATATGCAACCATTGCCAACCCCCTCACCAACCTCATCAGGAAAAACCTGCCAAACCAGGTAGAGTGGAAAGACGAGACGGAAGAGGCCTTTCAATTGCTAAAAGATGGTCTGTGTTCTGATCCCGTTCTACAGGCTCCGGACTTCTCACAAGAGTTCATTGTGCAGGTCGACGCCTCGGATACAGGGCTCGGGGCCGTACTAGCTCAGGGTAAAGGTGAAGCAGAGAAGCCGATACTCTTCATTAGTAGGAAGCTCAGCGATCGGGAACAGAGGTATGCGACCGTAGAGAAAGAGGCCTTAGCCATCAAGTGGGCCCTCGATTATCTCCGGTACTACCTACTGGGTCGGAGGTTTGCATTAGTTACTGACCATGCGCCCCTCACATGGATGGCTGGTAAGAGAAACAATAACAACAGAATAGCCAGATGGTTTTTGTCTTTACAACCGTTCTCTTTCCATGTCATCCACAGGGCCGGATCGAGGAACGGGAATGCAGACGCGCTGTCCCGACGCGACCAAGACGGTGCGTCTGGCGCCCGAACCTCCGGTTCGGTCCTGGGGGGGAAGGTATGTGGAAGGACCACCAGAGGGCAGGCTGGGCTCATGGATAGTAGCCCAACAAGGCATGGGAGACAAGTTAACCAGAGGCAATTAAGCACAGCTGACGGTACTAATGACATACTCTCCTTCCCCTATAAGAGAGAGATTGGAACCAGCAGAGAGGGGGGAAAACTATCTCTGGAAGATGGCCACCGAGAGAGAGGAGCTATCCAGGAAGAATCACTAAGACGGTGACAATCCCGTGACTTTTTGTTGTAGTTTAAAGATAATCCTATTATGTTCTTGTTTCATCTGGAGAAGAAGATGTATGTTTTTCCTTGGAAGATTTTCATTGATTATGTTGGAGTGTTTGTGTTGACCCAATGCCCTCAATAGAGAACTGTGTTCAATCAAGAAAACTTACTCCTGACTCGTTTATTCCACCTTCCCGCTTTAGAGTGACGCCCAATTACATGGTTTACAAGGTGCATGTAAACTTCTGACTTCAACTGTAGGTATAGCAGACTGGGTCAGAGAGAGGTTGAAAATGTTATTGAAGACACGTGCCAGCTGGTCAGCGTATGCTCTGAGTATGCGTCCTGGTAATCTGCCTGACCCTGCGGCCTTGTTAATGTTAACCTGTTTAAAGGTCTTACTCACATCGGTTACAGAGAGCATCCGGAACAGCTGGTGCTCTCATGCATTGTTCAGTGTTGCTTGCCTTGAAGCCAGCATAGAAGGCAATTAACTCATCTGGTAGGCTCGCGTCACTGGGCAGCTTGCGGTTGTGTTTCCCTTTGTAATCTGTGATAGTTTGAAATACCCTTCCACATCTGACGAACTCAAAGCCGGCATATTAGGATTCAAGCCTGTTTGAAGGCTCGTCGGAGGTCGTAGTGGGACTTCTTATAAGCGTCTGTATTAGTGTCCCGCTCCCTGAAAGTGGCAGCTCTAGCCTTTAGCTCAGTGTGGATGTTGCCTGTAATCCATAGCATCTGGTAGGGATGTAGGTTCACTGTGGGGACGGCATCATCAATTAATTTATTAATGAAGCCGGTGACTGATGTGATCATTTCCTTAATGCCATCGGATGAATCCCAGAACATATTCCAGCCTGGGCTAGCGAAACAGTCCTGTAGCTTAACATCCGGCACATCGGACCACTTCCGTATTCAGCGCGTCACTGGTACTTCCTGTTTGTGTTTTTGCTTGTAAGCAAAAATCAGGAGGATAGAGTTATGGTCAGATTTGCCAAATGGAGGGCGAGGGAGAGCTTTGTATGCATTTCTGTGTGTGTAGTTAAGTTGATTTAGAGTTTTTTCGCCTCTAGTTGCACAGGTGACATGCTGGTAGAAATGAGGCACTCTCACTCTGTGTTTGTTTGTTTGTGTATGCTATGCGTGTCAGTCAGTAATGATTGGGATATCCTTCCCTCAGACCTCACCTCCCCACCTTGCTTCAAATCAATGAATGAGTTCCACAGGGAGCTGTAGTAAAGCTCATTACAGTAAAGAGTGGAGAAAGCAGTCAGTGGCTCTCCAAGCTAAGAGCACCACCTGTCTGCTGGACACAGACTACCCTACATCATATTTCATTATGTGTAGGCTATTCAGAATATTTGTCTCTATTTGGCAAACAGACATGTGCATTGGTTATTGATGCCAAGCCACTGCCGGTTAAATTACAATCTTCATCTTCCCCTAGTTAAGTGCCTTCAAACCAACTCAGTTGTGTGGTCTGAGTGTGTTGTGTTATATTTGGTTTCCAGTCCAAATCAAATCAAATCCCAGTGGTGTGGAGGAGATCTGATTGGACAGGAGGCTGTGTTTTCTCAGCTCTGTAACAGGATGTGTCCTGACTAGCGGGAGTTGACAGTCTCAATACCCAGCTGTCCTCTCACTCTGCTCAGAGTGGTGTCATACCCATACACTGTCTTGTATGTCTTGGCACAGGCTGAAATGCCATCAGTGGCAGCACCATATCTGCTAACCACCCCTTCACAGACTCTATACTCTCTCTTCTCTCAAACGTATAGGCCTACAGTAGTCTCCCTTTCACTTTACAACTGTACCAAATGTACCCAATATCTGCTTGATAAGATGTAGTCATCTTTTCCTGTACCGGATGCCACCCAAAGGGTAGCCTATTTTGATGTGAATCTGGAATAGTTTATCTAATACCGCGGGCCATGTTTCACTTATTTCTATTGAAATAAGCTAAATAATGTAAACCCATACTGAATATATAGGCTAATTGTGATTCAGTTCTACTTCATAATTTCAACCAGCAGAGGTCACAATGACTGAATCATTTGTGTCATACCCATGTATTCATAATAATATTTACACCCTGTTATCTCTCTCTCTCCTGTCCATTGTAGGCAGCAGGTATAGCAGACAGAGTCATGCTGAAAGGGGGCATGGCCAAGGCAGTGATGCCCAAGCCAGGGCTCCAGGAGAGGGCCAAGCAAGCCTCCCTTGCCCCCTCTACCACCACCTCCACCACAGCTACAGGCATCAAAACCTCCAGATCCTCCAACACCCTGGCCACAGACCTGCGCCTTAGCAGGGTGAGTGGTGCCAGACACAGTAGATGACAGGGGCACCACTGAACACACCCAACATCTCCTTGATGAATGGTGGGAGGTTGGGAGTGGAACAGGTGGGAGGGAGATAGGGGAAGATACCACCCCTTACATTTTTCTAAGAGCATCTCTGTCCATTTGGATGATTGAAATAAATGTTCAATTGAATTAGCCTACCTCTGCATCACGTGCAGACACTGATCTCAGCGGGGTTTTACAAAGTATACACACTCTTAGAAAAAAAGGTGCTATCTAGAACCTAAAAGGGTTCTTCAGCTATCCCCTTTCCACAGAGGGTTTTTACATTAAACCCAAACGGGTTCTACCTGGAACCAAAAAGGGTTGCATTGACAGCATGATTATTTGTCTGAGAGTGCTTTTCAATTTAATACTAGTAGATTGAGGATATTTTCCAATTGGTAAGGTAATCTGTGGTTTGCTAAATCCTGACTGAGTGTGTATATTGTTCTAGCTGAAGAGGGCCAGTAGTGATGACACACTGGCCAAGCCTGCCCTGGGGGCGGCAGCCACAGGCTCACGCATGAAGAAGACTGTCACTGCAGGGGCCATCTCTGACCTGGCCGAAGCAAGACCTCGCAGCCTCTCAGGTAGGGGACCCATAGTTCAGTGCACACACACCCACACGTTTTGTTCTTCTATCCTCTTGGGGACGTAACATTTATTTCCATTCAAAATCTCATTTTCCCTAACTTTAACGAAATCTAACTCTTAAACTTAAACCTAACCACTAACCCATTACCCTAACCCTAATTCTAACCCTAATCCGAACCCCTAAATTTAAAATAGCTTTTGTTCTTATGGAGATGTGGGAAAAGTCCCCACAAGGGATAATTTTTCTTGTTTTACTATCCTTGAGGGGACTTTTGGGGATTTTAGGTCCCCACATGTATAGAAGAACCAACCCACACACACACATAGAGTGCATTCGGAAAGTATTCAGACCCTTTGACTTTTTCCATATTTTATTACATTACAGCCTTATTCTGTATTACATATTTTTTTAGACATTTTTGCAAATGTACATAAGTATTCAGACCCTTCACTCAGTACTTTGTTGAAGCACCATTGGCAGCTATTACATCCTCAAGCCTTCTTGTGTATGACACTACAAGCTTGGCACACCTGTATTTGGGGAGTTTCTCCCGATCTTCTCTGCAGATCCTCTCAAGCTCTGTCAGGTTGGAAGGAGAGCGTTGCTGCACAGCTATTTTCAGGTGTCTCCAGAGATGTTCGATCAGGTTGAAGTCCGGGCTCTGGCTGGGCCACTCAAGGACATTCAGAGACTTGTCCCGAAGCCAGTCCTGCATTGTCTTGGCTGTGTGCTTAGGGTCGTTGTCCTGTTTGAAGGTGAACCTTCGCCCCAGTCTGGTTCTGAGCGCCCTGGAGCAGGTTTTCATCAAGGATCTCTGTACTTTGCGGCGTTCATCTTTCCCTCAATCCTGACTAGTCTCCCATTCCCTGCCGCTGAAAAACATCACCACAGCATGATGCTGCCACCACCATGCTTTACCGTAGGGATGGTGCCAGGTTTCCTCCAAATGTGTCACTTGGCATTCAGGCCAAAGAGTTCAATCTTAGTTTCATCAGACCAGAGAATGTTGTTTCTCATGGTCTTGAGAGTCCTTTAGGTGCCTTTTGACAAACTCCAAGCGGGCTGTCATGTGCCTTTTTACTGAGGAGTGGCTTCCGTCTGGCCACTCTACCATAAAAGCCTGATTGGTGGAGTGCTGCAGAGATGGTGGTCCTTCTGGAAGGTTCTCCCATTTCCACAGAAGAAGTCTGGAGCTCTGTCAGAGTGACCATCGGGTTCTTGGTCACCTCCCTGACCAAGGCCATTCTCCCCTGATTGCTCAGTTTGGCTGGGAAGAGCCTTGGTGGTTCCAAACTTCTTCCATTTAAGAATGATGGAGGCCACTGTGTTCTTCAATGCTGCAGAAATTTTTTGGTGCCCTTCCCCAGATCTGTGCCTCGACACTTTTCTGTCTCAGAGCTCTACAGACAATTCCTTCGACCTCATGGCTTGGTTTTTGCTCTGACATGCACTGTCAATTGTGGGACCTTATATAGACAGGTGTGTGCCTTTCCAAATCATGTCCAATCAATTGAATTTACCACAGGTGGACTCCAATCAAGTTGTAGAAACATCTCAAGGATGATCAATGGAAACAGGATGCACCGGAGCTCAATTTCGAGTTTCATAGAAAAGGCTATGGATACTTATGTAAATAAGGTGTTTCTGTTTTTTATTTGTATTACATTTGCATAAATGTCTAAAAACCTGTTTTCACTTTGTAGTTATGGGGTATTGTGTGTAGATTGATGAGGGAAAACATGTATTTAATACATTTTAGAGTAAGGCAAGAACGTAACAAAATGTGGAAAAAATCAAGGGTTCTGAATACTTTCTGAAATGCACTGTATATGTACATTCATGCTACACACATATCACAACTGCTGCAACCACTCTTATTATTACACTGCACAATTTAAACACTACCCTCCAATCCCCCCTTCCCCAAAACACGTGTAAATATTGGACTATAAATTGTGTGTTATTCTTATGCTAAAAGGTTTATTCTATTCTACTGAGCCATTTACTTTATGTTCATAAAGTAAATGGCAGTTAACCCACTGTTCCTAGGCCGTCATTGAAAATAAGAATTTGTTCTTAACTGACTTGCCTAGTTAAATAAAGGTAAAATAAAATATTCTTATATTTTCTTATTTCTTATTGTTGTTGCATTGTCCAGAAGGAACCTGCAATAATAATTTCGTTGGACCATGTGTATCCTGTACATATGACTAATAAAACATTAAACTTGAAACACACACACACAATCACACGTCCCTTTTACTTCCTCTTTCTTTGTTATCCATATGAAACAATATTCCACCTGAAAAGAAAATGTAAACTCTGGGTCCTTCCGACAAAAAGTAACTGAATGGACAAGTATCAATCAATGTTATTCAATCAAATATTGTAGTTTACTTTTTGTATGCTGAGTTGTCTGTCTGTGTGAAATAATCACATACACTGCATTTACATATCAGAGTGTATAATGGTGTTTTTCCAATAATCAGTTCAGAAGCACACTTCACTCCTTCTTGTAGTCCCTGTTGCTGATTTCATTTTGCTCTGTGATGTACAACCAGTGAGGCATCGGGTACAACTTCACCTGATGGCCACTAGAGGGCCATAGATCATCACTCTGATTTTTCTGAAAAGGCTCAAGTTCTACAATACAAGCCATAAAGAACTTTCCCGGAAATCCCCTCTTTATTTCCATATCTGTTCAGTGTCTAGCTGGCCTGTTGGGATGCAGGTGATAGTCTGAGTAGTCTCCTATTGTTTCCGTGTCCAAACCTGACACAGTGAGTGGACATTATCGTTGTCTGTCCCTGTAACGACCTCTGAATAGTTCTCTGAACTGTGGCCATTTGTTCTGCCATGATACAGAAAATATGAGGACTTATTTTCCAATAGGATAGGTCGGCGCTTATTGAAAGGGAAAGAATGATCATCATTGTTCTCCTTAGAGAGATTTGTGTGTGTGTGTGTGTGTGTGTGTGTGTGTGTGTGTGTGTGTGTGTGTGTGTGTGTGTGTGTGTGTGTGTGTGTGTGTGTGTGTGTGTGTGTGTGTGTGTCTGAAGCGTGTGCACACGTACAGTATGTGTCTTTGTGTGTGCGTTAGTGCAGCAAGCGTGAATGTGTTGGGTTGTTGTTAGTGAGTTACACACTCAGATGTTTAGTGTTAGGGACTGTCAGTTAGGGGTCCGAACATGGGTGAGCATGAGGCCATCTTACAAAAGAACACCCAGAACATGTTTGACTGAGTTGACTGTGTTGGACTCTGTGTTGGAACCTCAATAACAACCTTAGCAAATTAACCCAGGGCTCTGTCATTGTGACAGCATAATACTGTAACTGTATCACACTTTCGCCCACTGGACACATGCTGTACACATCAATCATTAAGATAGATCTCTCAATTACAGCAGGCATTCATTATGGGCTATATTTTCTAAATATTTTGACTAGTTCACTGTTTAATGTCATTTGGATTTGCCGTAAATTTATATTAGATTCAACTATACTTTATAGTCTGTTTTACACTGAAATTTGAATTGCATTATATGTTCCATGTCACATAAGTATTTAATGCATTACACAATTAAGGCTCTTGTAATGATTTTCTGAGCATGTGAATAATTAACTAGACCCTTAGCTGTTGTATAAACCCTGTCTGGGTTTTGACTGAACTGAGCATAAGAGAATTAAAAAGTGAAGTGTTTGATTGTTTATGGTGTCCCAGTGTGAAGTATGTTGTTGCTGCTGCGTCATAGGAAGATCCTTCCTTTATACAGCCTGCTGTTGTTTAGTCGCTTGCATGTCTGTCTCTGATATGTTTACTACTTTTTTTGCTTGACTGGCTGTTAATTTCAAAAGAAAACAAGTGTGTCTATTTCTGTGTGTGTGTGTGTTTGGTTTTACTATCCTTGTGGGGGTCAGAAGTCCTCACAAGGATAGTAAAACAAGGAAAATTGGACAAGTAAGGGGACATTTCACCGGTCCCCACAAGGAAAAAGTATATTTTAAAGTTAGGGGTTAGGGAAAATAGGATTTTGAATGGGATTTAATTGTTTGGTCCCCACAAGGATAGTAAAACAAACGTGTGTGTGTGTGTGTGTTGTACCTACCTTTCACGTGTTGATGTGACGGGCCAGGTAGGGCATAATTGAACTATGGGAACAATATTTAATCTCACATAGAGAGCAGTAGTAACTGCATATTTTTGTAGGCATTAACTCCGCCATTGTCATGGTTCCACCTGTCACCAGAGGGCGGCAGAGACGTCCTATTGACATTAACGACACTCAGGTGTGTCCAAACCACTCAGACATTCTAGGTTTCCTTTTGATCACTGCTCCTGAGAACCGCCTTAACCTAGGGTACCCCTGGCTAGTGCTACATAACCCACTATTATCCTGGTCCACCTACTAGACTGGGGTATGAACAGCCAGACTAAATGCCTAAGACCCCCACCAAGAGCCTTGCCGTGTTCCCCGGCATACATTGACGACCAAGACTTTTCCGCTCTGCCTCCCGAGGACTTCGACCTCCGGGAGGCCTTCAGTAAATAGGCAATCCACTACCCTCCCTCCTCATCATCCATACGATGCACCATAGAAGTCCTACCCGGCGCCCCCCTTCCCATGGGGAAGCAGTCATGACAATTACATCCGGGAGTCGCTGGAGGCAGGTTTCATTCGCTCCTCTTCGTCCCCAGCTGGTACAGGCTTCTTCTTTGTGGAGAAGAAGGATGGAGGTCTGCGTCCCTGCATCGATTACAGAGGGCTGAACAGGATTACGATTAAGAATCGTTACCCTCTACCCCTGATGTCCGCCGCCTTGGAGTTGGCCATGGGGCCCAATTCTTCACCAAACTGGACCTTCGCAACACTTACAATCTGGTGAGAATCAAAGAGGGAGATGAATGGCCTTTAACACCCCGAGTGGCCACTATGAGTATTTAGTCATGCCCTTCGGATTATCGAACTCACCGGCAGTCTTCCAAGCATTAGTCAATGACACGCTTAGGGATATGTTGAATCGGTTCGTCTTTGTTTACCTTCTCCAAGACCCTTCTGGAACACATCCTACACGTCTGCCAAGTCCTGAGACGCATCCTGCAGAGTCAACTATACATCAAGATAGAGAAGTGTGAGTTCCATGTATCCCAAGTTTATTTCCTGGGCCACATTATCTTTACTGCTAGCATCCAAATGGACCCCGTAAAAGTGAGAGCGGTCATCGACTGGCCCCGTCCGGCCTCACTCAAACAAGTCCAGCGGTACATCGGGTTTGCCAATTTTTACAGTCTTTTTATATACGCAACTTTGGTGCGGTGGCAGCGCCTCTCACGACCCAGAAACGTTTTTGCTGGATCCCAAGGCTGACAGGGCATTCGGGAAGCTCAAGAGATGTTTCGCCTCCGGACCCATCCTCGTCCATCCTGATCCTACCCATCCCTTCGTGGTAGAGGTGGATGCCTCAGACACCGGGGCAGTGGCGTACCTTTCACAGCAGAACAAGGGGTACAAGAATCTGCACCCATGTGCCTTTCTCTCCAAGCGGATCTCGCCAGCGGAACACAATTACGATGTAGGCAACCGGGAGTTCTTGGCAGGTAAGTGGGCCCTTAAGGGGTGGAGACACTGGTTGGAGGGGGAACCTCATCCTTTCGTGATTTGGAGGACCATAAGAATTTGGTCTCCATTTAAGAAGCCAAGAGGTTAAACGCTCACCAGGTTAGGTGGGCTCTGTTCTTTAACAGGTTCAACTTCACACTAGCCTATCGCCCGGGATCCAAGAATCAGAAAGCAGACGCCGTGTCCCATCAACACGATGTCTCTAACAAGGAGAGGGACTACAAGCTCATCATCCCCAGCTTCCGCATTGTGGCCCCCGTGATATGGAGTATTGAGACCACGGTCCGACAAGCCTAGACCCGAGAACCTGACCCCGGCGGGGTCTCACTAACAGATTTTATGTTCCGTGATCAACCCGTTCCCGAGTACTACAATGGGGACACTCCTCTAAATTAGGGGTCTGGGGTTAATCGGACAGTGGAGTTCCTGAGGTTGAAATTCTGGTTACCCAACATGATTGAGGATGTGAGATCCTTCGTTACGGCCTGCTCCACCTGGGCCCTGAGCAAGTCCTCACAACAGTGACCAGTTGGGTTGCTCCAACCTCTGCCAATCCCCAGCCAGCTCTGGTTCCTGAGGTTGAAATTCTGGTTACCCAACATGATTGAGGATGTGAGATCCTTCGTTACGGCCTGCTCCACCTGGGCCCTGAGCAAGTCCTCACAACAGCGACCAGTTGGGTTGCTCCAACCTCTGCCAATCCCCAGCCAGCTCTGGTCCCTCCTGTCCATAGACTTTATCACAGGCTTACCCCCATCCCAAAGGGCATACCTCGATCCTTACCTAAGTTGCCCTCAGCAAATCTCATGATTACCCATGTCTTTCGACTACAGGGACTTCCCCTGGACATTGTCTCGGATCGTGGGCCCCAGTTCGTCGCACGGTATTGTAAAGCCTTCTGCTCCCTTTTGGGGGTGTCGGTAAGTCTCTCCTCGGGGTTCCACCCACAGTCGAATGAGCAAACGGGGAGGGTCAACGGGTGTGGCTGTCCACCCGTGATCTTCCCTTAAGGGTGGACTCGCGGAAGCTCACTCCACGCTACATAGGACCATTCAAGATCCTGAGTCACCACCTATTGCCTCCAGCTTCCCAGGTCTATGAGAGTCTGTCCATACTTCCATGTCTCCCGTCTCAAGCTGGTAAGGACCAGTCCCTTCTCCCCACACACCTGCCCCTCCGCCCCCTTGACTTCTTGATGGTCGCCCGGCCTATACTAATCTGTTGGAGGCTCGTCGGGTCTAAGGCACCCTGCAGTACCTGGTGGACTGGGAGGGCTACGGCCCGAGGAGTGGGCGTGGGTGCCTGCCAGGAACATCCTGGATCCAGGACTTGTTCGGGACTACAACCAACTATGTGGTGGTCGCCCTGGCTCCGCAGCTGGAGCCGCTCCTAGAAGGGGGGTACGGTCATAGTTCCTCCTGTCACCAGAGGGCGGCAGAGACCGTCCTAGAAACATTAACGACACTCAGGTGTGTCCAATTTACTCATTATGATTTCCCTGTTAAAATAGGTGTGTTTTCTGTTGTCCTTTGCAGAAGCCGGAATTGTTTACCATGTGTGTTCGTTTCCTGAGTGAGTTTTTGAGACTTAGTGTTTGTTGTTTTTCAAGTGTACTGTGATCCTGCGGCTACTGTTTCTCAATAAAGTATTGTGTTTATCCTTAACCACTGATTCCTCGTCTGGTCTCTTCTCTGCACCTGGGTCCAACCTCACCACGTCACAGCCGAGGCTTGTTGGCCAAAGCCTATGGGGAAATTAATGGGGGTTTTGGAGGGTGTTTGGGTAAATCCGACAATAAGTTATATGTTAAATACAGGCTTAGGAGATTTTACATGTTTTGTTCTATGAGATAATATTCCATCAGCTAACATCACGTTTTGTGAATTTTTAAGAATTTATGTAATCAAAACAAGCACAAGCACATAAAGGCCTCATAATTCATGAAGGTCATGTTAACTGACTGATATTGTCTCCTAGAACAAAATGTATATGATCTCCTAAGGCTGTGTTAACCTCAGACCTTATTTTTGGCATTTATCCCAAAACACCATGCTTTCCCAATTAACTTACTCTATTGGAATGGCTGAACGAACCAGAGGTAACTAATTTCCAGATTTGGACTACAAGCTGGTGAGCTCTATTGTGGAAGAACGCTGTGCTATTTCATGTGTTTGGCAGCATTGTGTGTGAATACCACAAAGTAGGGTGGAGCAGGATCTGATCACACTAGACCTACTTTAACTGGCTTTGACTGACTGAATGGCTGACTGCAGCTTGCCTGTGCTCTAGCTGTTCCTACTGTGTGTACAATACACGATGGAAGTATTCAGACCTCTTCACTTTTTCTACATTTAGTTACGTTACAGCCACATTCTAAAATTGATTAAATAACTAATTTTCCTCATCAATCTACACGCAATACCTCATAATGACAAAGCGAAAACAGGTTTTTAGAGATGTATTCGGACCCTTTGCTATGACACTCGAAATTGAGCTCAGATGCATCCTGTTTCCATTGATCATCCTTGATGTTTCTACAACTTGATTGGAGTCCACCTGTTGTAAATTCAATTGATTGGACATGATTTGGAAAGACACTCACCTGTCTATATAAGGTCCCACAGTTGACATTGCATGAAAAAACCAAGCCATAAGGTCGAAGGAATTGTCCGTGGAGCTCCGAGACAGGGTTGTTTCGAGCCACAGATCTGGGGAAGGGTACCAAAAAATGGATTGAGGGAAAGATGAACGGAGCAAAGTACAGAGTTTCTTGATGAAAACCTGCTCCAGAGTGCTCAGGACCTCAGACTGGGGCGAAGGTTCACCTTCCAACAGGACAATGACCCTAACCACACAGCCAAGGTTCACTTTCCAACAGGACATCGACCATAAGCACACAGCCAAGACAATGCAGGAGTGGCTTCAGGACAAGTCTCTGAATGTCCTTGAGTGGCCCAGCCAGAGCCTGGACATGAACACGATCGAATATCTGTGGAGATACCTGAGAATAGCTGTGCAGCGAGGCTCCCCATCCAAGGAGAATGGGAGAAACTCCACAAATACAGTTGTGCCAAAGGTACTGAGTGAAGGGTCTGAATACTTATGTAAATGTGATATTTATTTTTTTATATACATTTTCAAACATTTCTAAAACCCAGTTTTGCTTTGTCGTTATGGGGTACTGGGTGTAGATTGATGAGGGAGGGAAAAACAATCTCATCCATTTTAGAAAAAGGCTGTCTTGTAACAAAATGTGGAAATTGTCAAGGGGTCTGAATACTTTCCGAATGCATTGTACATACAGGTTTGAGACAGAGGTAATGATGAATTCCATCAGGCTACACTCGCCTCATTGTCTGTGATATATTACATCCTGTGTTAAAAGTATTTTAATGTCTTTCCAAATACCTGGACATATGACCAAGGACATTCCATGTTTCTGCAAGTGGAGTAATTCCATGTTAACAGAATTATGCTGAGACTCTTCACATTTTGCTGAGATTTTTCCCTTTAAAATGTGTGCCAAACAATAACCAATGATTGCCAAGTTAAACAAACCATACAACTCTATGCACAATAATTCCCACTGGAGATTTTACAAAAACACATTTACTTGAATAACAGTGCAGATGCAAAGTTTGTATACAGAATTATGTCACAAACAGCACAAACAGTCATATGTTTGTAAGGAATACCTTTATCCAACAAACCTCTGGTTATCTTTAAATTGACATGTCAGCCAAAGACAAATACTAGGCCTACAATTAGGTATTGGACGGACATACAGTACCAGTCGAAAGTTTTACTATTTTCTACATTGTAGAATAATAGTGAAGACATCAAATCTATGAAATTACACATATGGAATCATGTAGTATCCAAAAATGTGTTAAACAAATGAAAATATATTTTAGATTCTTCAAAGTAGCCACCTTTGCCTTGATGACCGCTTTGCACAGTCTTGGCATTCCCTTAACCAACTTCACCTGGAATGCTTTTCCAACAGTCTTGAAGAGTTCCCACATATGCTGAGCACTTATTTCCTTCACTCTGCGGTCCAACTTTTCCCAAACCATCTCAATTGGGTTGAGGTCGGGTGATTGTGGAGGCCAGGTCATTGTCCTGTGGAAAAACAAATGATAGTTCCACTGAGCGCAAACCAGATGGGATGGCATATCGCTGCAGAATGCTGTGATAGCCATGCTGGTTAAGTGTGCCTTGAATTCTAAATAAATCACTGGCAGTGTCACCAGCAAAGCACCCCCACACCATCACACTTCCTTCTCCATGCTTCACGGTGGGAACCACACATGCGGAGATCATCCGTTCACCTACTCTGCTTCTCACAAAGACATGGCAGTTGGAACCAAAAGTCTCAAATTTGAACTCATCAGACCAAGGGACAGATTTCCACCAGTCTAATGTCCATTGCTTGTGTTTCTTGGCCCAAGCAAGTCTCTTCTTATTGGTGTCCTTTATTTGGTTTCTTTGCAGCAATTCAACCATGAGGACCTGATTCACGCAGTCTCCTATGAACAGTTGATGTTGAGATGTATCTGTTACTTGAACCCTGTGAAGCATTTATTTGGGCTGCAATTTCTGAGGCTGGTAACGCTAATGAACTTTTCCTGTGCAGCAGAGGTAACTCTGGGTCTTCCTTTCCTGTGGCAGTCCCATTGAGTGCCAGTTTCATCATAGCGCTTGATGGTTTTTGCGACTGCACTTGAAGAAACTTTAAACGTTTTTGAAATTTTCCGGAATGACTGACCTTCATGTCTTAATGTAATGATGGACTGTTGTTTCTCTTTGCTTTTTTGAGCTGTTCTTGCCATAATATGGACTTGGTCTGTTACCAAATAGGGCTTGGTCTTTTACCAAATAGGGCTATCTTCTGTATACCACCCTTACCTTGTCATCACACAACTGATTGGCTCAAACGCATTAAGAAGGAAAGAAATTCCACAAATGAACTTTTATTTTAAATATATTCCAGGTGACTACCTCATGAAGCTAGTTGAGAGAATGTCAAGAGTGTGCAGAGCTGTCATCAAGGCAAATGGTGGCTACTTTGAAGAATCTCAAAAAATATATTTTGATTTGTTTAACACTTTTTTGGTTATTACATGATTCCATAGTGTATGTATTATTTCAAAGTGTTGATGTCTTCACTATTATTCTACAATGTGTAAAATAGTTTTTTTAAATAAAGAAAAACCTTTTTAATGAGTAGGTGTGTCCAAACATTTGACTGGTTCTGTGGATTTGTGTATAGTAACCATATTGTTCATAGCGTATCCCTTGTAAAATCCCTCTGGGGTAGCAGACTAGCAGTGTTTGTTTATTCAAAGCCCATCCACACAGTGTTTGGGGGTAGTGTTTTGCGTAGATTGCTAATTCACATCTCTCTTTATGGCTGTTGATTAGAGGCTTAACAAATTGATTTTTAGTTTGACAAAGGGCTCCTGGGAACTGAGTGAGACTGTGAAACCAGGCATCAAGTGTGGCGCAGAATAACTTTCTCAAGCTCTCACACAATTAAACCCAGATTGGCTTTAAATGTATCAAGAGGCTTTAATGAAAGAAGTTTGTTTTTCAAGGTTTTCACACTGCAGGATACAAATTAGATTATTATACTTTGTGCCTGCATAATGATTTCATCAGGCAACTTCCTAAATAATTCCTTGCTCTTCAGCCATGTTATGGGACCAGATTTTGTAAAAACATTTTTTTTTAAATAAATGTTTTAAAAACACTTGATTGTAAAGCACTCTGCATCTCAAGGAGGAGGGCACAGAGTCCACTTATCCTTGTTTTTTTTTTTACATTTATTTAACTAGGCAAGTCAGTTAAGAACAATTTAGTATTTTCAATGACGGCCTAGGAACAGTGGGTTAACTGCCTTGTTCAGGGACAGGATGACAGCTCAGGGATTCGATCTTGCAACCTTTTGGTTACTAGTCCAACGCTCTAACCACTAGGGTACTTGCTGCCCCTACTTGCTGCCCCTTGATTGCAAACTGTACCAATTTATTCCCTCAGCTAAAGATGTTGAAGTCAAAATAAGCTAAGTTGGCCTTTATATCCAATCAAAATCATAAAAGAGACAGATGGATATGTCTCCACAGGGATTTCATGTTTGAAATGTTCTATCTGCCTCCTCCACACAAGTAAGTGCAGGTAGCCTAGATGTTAGAGCGGTGGGCCAGTAACCAAAAGCTTGCTGGATTGAATCCTCAAGTTGACAAGGTAAAAATCTGTCGTTCTGCGCCCTGGTAACCCACTGTTCCCCTGGACTCTGTGGATGTCGATTAAGGCAGCCCCCGACACCTGATTGATTCAGAGGGTTTGGGTTAAATGTGGGAGACACATTTTTTTGTTTTGTTTTTTTTCACCTTAATTTAACCAGGTAGGCCAGTTGAGAACAAGTTCTCATTTACAACTGTGACCTGGCCAATATAAAGCAAAGCAGTGCGACAAAAACAACAACATAGAGTTACACATGGGATAAACAAACGTACAGTCCATAACACAATAGAAAACTCTATGTACAGTGTGTGCAGATGTAGTAAGATTAGGTAGGTAAGGCAATAAATAGGTCATAGTGGCAAAATAATTACAATTTAGCATTAACACTGGAGTGATTGATGTGCAGATGATGATGTGCAAGTAGAGATACTGGGGTGCAAAAGAGCAAATCAAATATATAACAATTTTGGGATGAGGTAGTTGGGTGGGCTATTTACAGATGGGCTGTGTACAGGTGCAGTGATCGGTAAGCTGCTCTGACAGCTGATGCTTAAAGTGAGTAAGACTCCAGCTTCAGTGATTTTTGCAATTCGTTCCAGTCATTGGCAGCAGAGAACTGGAAGGAAAGGCAGCCAAAGTAAGTGTTGGCTTTGGGGATGACCAGTGAAATAGATCTGCCCGAGCGTGTGCTACGGATGGGTGTTGCTATGGTAACCAGGGAGCTGAGATAAGGCGGGGCTTTACCTAGAAAAGACTTATAGATGACCTGGAGCCAGTGGGTTTGGCGACGAATATGTAGTGTGGGCCAGCCAACGAGAGCATACAGGTCGCAGTGGTGGGTAGTATATGGGGCTTTGGAGACAAAACGGACGGCACTGTGATAGACTACATCTAATTTGCTGAGTAGAGTGTTGGAGGCTATTTTGTAAATAACATCGCCGAAGTTAAGGATCGGTAGTATAGTCAGTTTTACGAGGCTACAGTTGAAGTTGGAAGTTTACATACACCTTAGCCAAATACATTTAAACTCAGTTTTTCACAATTCCTGACATTTAATCCTAGTAAAAAGTCCCTGTCTAAGGTCAGTTAGGATAACCACTTTATTTTAAGAATGTGAAATGTCAGAATAATAGTAGAGAGAATTATTTATTTCAGCTTGTATTTATTTCATCACATTCCCAGTGGGTCAGAAGTTTACATACACTCAATTAGTATTTGGTAGCATTGCCTTTAAATTGTTTAATTTGGGTCAAACATTTCGGGTAGCTTTCCACAAGATTCCCACAATAAGCTGGGTGAATTTTGGCCCATTCCTCCTGAGAAAGCTGGTGTAACAGAGTCAGGTTTGTTGGCCTCCTTGCTCGAACACACTTTTTCAGTTCTGCCCACAAATGTTCTATAGGATTGAGGTCAGGGCTTTGTGATGGCCACTCCAATAACTTGACTTTGTTGTCCTTAAGCCATTTTGCCACAACTTTGGAAGTATGCTTGGGGTCATTGTTCATTTGGAAGACCCATTTGCGACCAAGCTTTAACTTCCTGACTGATGTATCTAAGATTTATCGATGGTGACAGTGTTTCCTAGCCTCAGTGCAGTGGGCAGCTGGGATGAGGTGCTCTTATTCTCCATGGACTTTACAGTGTCCCAAAACTTTTTGGAATTAGTGCTACAGGATGCACATTTCTGTTTGAAAAAGCTAACCTTTTACTTTCCTAATTGACTGTGTATATTGGTTCCTGACTTCCCTGAAAGTTGCATATCGCGGGGACTATTCGATGCTAATGCAGTACGCCTCAGGATGTTTTTGTGCTGGTCAAGGGCAGTCTAGTCTGGAGTGAACCAAGGGTTATATCTGTTCTTAGTTCTACATTTTTTTAATATGGCATGCGTATTTAAGATGGTGAGGAATCCTCGTTTAAAGAACAACCAGGCATCCTCTACTGAAGGGATGAAGTCAATATCCTTCCAGGATACCTGGGCCAGGTCAATTAGAAAGGCCTGCTCGCTGAAGTGTTTTAGGGAGCGTTTGACAGTGATGAGGGGTGGTCGTTTGACCGCGAACCCATTACGGGTGAAGGCAATGAGGCACTGATCACTGAGATCATGGTTGAAGACAGCAGAGGTGTATTTAGAGGGCAAGTTGGTTAGGATGATATCTATGAGGGTTCCCATGTTTACGGATTTAGGGTTGTACTTGGTAGGTTCCTTGATAATTTGTGTGAGATTGAGGGCATCTAGCTTAGATTGTAGGACGGCCGGGGTGTTAAGCATATCCCAGTTTAGGTCACCTAACTGTACGAACTCTGAAGATAGATGGACAATCAATTCACATATGGTGTCCAGGGCACAGCTGCGGGCTGAAGGTGGTCTATAACAAGCGGCAACAGTGAGAGACTTATTTCTGGAAAGGTTTATTTTTTTTTAAAGAAGCTCAAACTGTTTAGGCACAGACCTGGATAGTATGACAGAACTCTGCAGGCTATCTCTGCAGTAGATTGCAACTCCGCCCCCTTTGGCAGTACTATCTTGACTGAAAAGACGGCTAGGATATCAGGGTTGGCGGAGTGTGCTAAAGCAGTGAATAAAACAAACTTAGAGAGGAGGCTTCTGATGTTAACATACATGAAACCAAGGCTTTTACGGTTACAGAAGTCAACAAATTAGAGCGCCTGGAGAATAGGTGTAGTACTGGGAGCTACAGGGGCTGGGTTAACCTCTACATCACCAGAGGAGCCGAGGAGGAGTAGGATAAGGGTACGGCTAAAGGCTATAAGAACTGGTCGTCAGTTCAGAGAAGAAAAGGAGCAGATTTCTGGGCGTGGTAGAATAGATTCAGGGTATAACACACAGACAAGGGTATGGTAGGATGTGAGTACAGTGGAGATAAACCTAGGCATTGAGTGACGATGAGAGAGATTGCATCTCTGGAGGCACCAGGTGAGGTCTCCACTTGTGTGGGAGGTGGGACTAAAGAGCTTTCTAAGGCATGTAGAATGGGACTGGCGGCTCTGAAGTGAAATATAACAATAAGAACTAACCAGTTGAAGGCATTCAGTTGTACAACTGACTAGGTATCCCCCTGTCCCATGTTGAAATAGATGAACATGACTGTCAGTGGACAGACCAGACAGGTCTGTAGAGCTGCTGCTGATCAGCCAGTGTAAAATCTCATTCAGCATGATCATGTAATGGAAGTGTGTTAGTCCAGTCAACAACGCATACATACTGGGTGGACTGTTGAGACCTATATAATGGTTAAGACATAATGATGGTTTTTGAAAGGTCTGAGATGAGATATCGGCTTGTGGTCCGAGGTCTTTAAATGATATTTTAACGTCTTTGTGTTGTGAGATGATATTCTGAGTGAAATGTCTGTGGCTTATCTTGATGTATTGATGCTGATAGCCGGGGCAATGCTTTACTTCAGAGTGTAATGAAATTTGCTGTAGCTTTTGAGATTTGTACGATTTGTACCATGCTGTCAGTCATGATTAAAGATGGTTCTGCTCTATTGATTTATGTCTACTTATTATTTACTTGGTGTACTTTATCCTCTCACCACCTTGCTCTGTGGTAAGTATTTTGTACCAAAGCCTGTTTTTATTGCTGGATTATGTGTGTAACTGTCAATATGGCTTCATCCTCCAGTATGTCAAGAGGCTTGTCTCATGTCAGTTGTCAGCATTGTTGTGTTAGAACTGTAAAATCTAATCAGCTCCTCTTCATCAGCTCCTCTTCATTATTTCATTGTGTTACTTTTTATTTTATTTTTTACTTTCGTTTATTTAGTAAATATTTTCTTAACTCTATTTCTTGAACTGCATTGTTGGTTAATGGCTTGTAGTAGGTATTTTTCACCTGTTGTATTCGGTGCATGTGACAAATACAATTTGATTTTAAATGGCTTGTGATGATAGGCAATCTGGACTAACAAGGCTTTGATGGATGGATTTCATTACCAAGCATTGTTCAGACTGGTCAGACATTACACAATTCAAAATCTGCTTTAATTTGTGATGTTTGATGTTGGTTTGGGTGTTTCTTCCAAATAACATATTGAACATTTTATTCAAATGTTTCACTTGTTCTAATACAGTGGGGCAATACTTATTATACTTATTTTTCACCATAATTTGCAAATAAATTCATTAAAAATCATACAATGTGATTTTCTGGATTTTTTTTTCTCATTTTGTCTATCATAGTTGAAGTGTACCTATGAGGAAAATTACAGGCCTCTCATCTTTTTAAGTGGGAGAACTTGCACAATTGGTGGCTGTACCTGATGTCTCTGCTTATTTGGTAAATGTATGTCATTTTGTTGCGATCATCAAGACAGTGTTCCCTAGAGACCGTGACTCCACTTCCTGGTGTCCCTATCTGTCTGCTCCTGAGACCCAGCCAGAGCCTGTTTCAAATACCACAGCACTTAAAGGGCAAATCCGGCACTGTTAACATGTGTGTTGTTTTTATGAAGTATTTAGTAGTGTCCTACACAGTTTTAGGGTAATTTTTTGATTTCATGTCTATTGACTGTTTAGTGATGAGCAAAGTGATCCCTGAGCAAAGTGATGATCCCTGAGATTACTTATTAAATGAATTATGAACAGTCGTTTTTTGCTATCTATATAGCCTGTTTTCTATATTTATTTTTCTGTTGCTCAGGTTTTCTTTGTCTAATAACATCTGTAAATATTTTAAATAGACGCATAAGAACCTATGGAATGATCTTTATAGTCATCTTACTCCAATATTTTTGTTGTTCAAGGCTCAAAGTCCCATGATTCAGTTTGGCACCATCACTTTTCCAAGTTGCGGATGCTGCCATTGCGCGCTTTCCAAATAGCCTATATTTTTGTAGTGAATTACTTGTAACTTTCATACTTTTTGTTAGTTCCAATAGGCCTATGGTGTTTTTGGATGGATGGTTGCTTGGGCAGTTGCTTAGGCTGTATTTGGATGTTTGAAGACTTTATTTCAGATGCAGCTAGCATTGCTGTTACCATCAAAGATATTGCAGGCTTCAATCATGATAAACTAGGATTCCGTAGTGATTTGCCTGTAAATTTCATAATGAATGTTGTTCTTACAGGCCTAGCGTTACATGTTGTTTGGACTGTTTTTTAAAGACAGTTGCAAATACTACTATTTCAGATATAGCAGTCGAGCTAGATAGCATGCTAGCTAACCAGCATCATACACCGTAATTTATGGTTAACGTCTATTTAAAAAATATATATAAATGTTTAGTGTAATGCATTTGATTGGAGACAATAGGTAGGTTTCCATCCAATTGGCGACAGATTCGCATGCAAATATTCCTGCATTTTCAACTCTACCAATAGTTTTGTCACAAATTGTTGCGTTATATGGTCTTGGCATGTGCGCTCAACCATTGCAAATGGGTAGGCTAGTCTACATAGAGATTATTATGGATAATATTTTTATTTGTCAAACATCGATCATCATATCACCAGAATACGACCCTCGATATTTATAGGAAAGGAACATCAAGATCACCGTGCAGTTTCACCATCCTATGAAGTTCATAATGTATTTATCCGTAACCTTATAAACTGAATGGTTTCCTGAGTCGTAGTGGGAGGACCACACACCATATCATAGTGTGAACCAAAACTTCCTGTTTCCATCACAGCTGGCGTTTACTTGCATAAACGTATGATTACAACCCATAGTAATGTGAAATGAACTCATGACATAAGCTTCATGTTATCTTGCTAGCCAACTAAGTTAACTGCAGGCTAACGTTATTATACCTCAGAGAGGCTTAATGGCGGAGCATTGCACCATGGGAATAGTAGTATACTGTAGTCCAGGGAAATGAAAAGCTTAAATGCAGTATGACTTAAAATGCTACAACATCAACGTGTATCATATCTTACAGTAGTGCATATATACTAATAGCACAATAACTGGTTATTAAGTGGTAGAATTGTCGAGAGAGAGAGACGTCAGACAAGGGGTCACAGCCACGTCCAGATGACTTATTTAAGCACTTCATCAATATTTAAATGAAGCCTTCCTTCACTGTGAGAGTAGGGAATCCCTAGTGGAGCACCAGAAGGAGAGGAGGAGATAAAGAGAAGCAGTTTTTACTCTATAAATAACACCTTTATCATCAGCCCTAATGGGGTGAAGTGATGTGTACTACTAGCTACTTCATGGATGGGTCCTTCCTTTACCGCAGACCTGTTCTGATTTAGACACTGCTGTGCTCACATTGAATGGATGCAGAGGACTGTGGGCAGTTTTAACTTTTAAGGTCTTATAGTGTGTCACTGTTCAAAGGGACAGTTGTACTCAATCATTGTATAGCCTTTTCCAGTGTCTTGGCTTAAAGAGACACTAGATATTTGAAATTGCCTCTGTGGATCAATATCAGTTAAGCCAAAACAAATATCTCTGCTGTATTAATAGCAAGAATACAAGTCCGCAGCTGTAACTGGTGGCTTGACAGTGTTCATACTGGTCAATATGGTCAATATGAATCATCAGATCCAACTAAGGTTATGAGGCCTTCACACCTGCTGCCTCGTTTACTGCACACTGTCCACTTCCATTTCATTAAGAACCCACTGAGAGATGTTTAACTTGCTGTAAACATCATCCACATACTGACTAGCTAGCATAGTTGACTAGCTGTTATAATTGGGCACCCACTCAACAACATATCTTTGTCTCAGTAATACATTAATGAGTGCTGTTATAGTTTCAAGTTTCGCTGTATCTATGAGGCGAAGGCCTGTCAGGCATGTCATATTTCTCCCTTCATGGTGTAGTTAAGCCCAGCCTGTCTCTCAGCCAGATGAATACTGCAGCCTCTGTCAGTGACTGATGGGGAACAGGCACCCACAGGTTTCTCACCATGTGTTGCCTCTCCAGAAGTATTATAATATGTACTTCATTCATCAGCCCAGAAACCTTATCATTTAGACATTACCACAAGTCGTTGTGACTGATTTGAGAAACCTAATAAGGGGTTCTGGTCTGTCCTCATGCCTAGCGAGCGAGGCTTCCCTGAGTGTGTGATGAATGATGTGAGTTATCCCTCGGCCTGACTGACTGTCACAGTGAAGGATGGAGAGGAAGAGGACGAGGGGAGGAGAGGGTTGCAGAGCAGCTGGTGGACGTGCCCAGACACCAGACTGGAGCTGCGTCTGAACTGGTTCCCTATTCCCCATATAGTGCACTATTTTGGATCAGGGCCCTGGTAAAAAGAAAAGTAGCGCATTATATAGTAAATAGGGTGCCATTTCGGACACACTCTGGGACCCTGGAGGCCTGGAACATGTGGCCCTGAGGGGGCATTGTATGTCTTTGTCGCCCACCTCAGACTGGGGCACAGTCACTCTCTCTATCCCCTTCTCATCGCTGTCATATGAATTAATCAAACGTGCCTCAATACCACTGGGACTCCTCAGTTCTCTCTAGCCTCCATAAACATTCTACCATGACAGACACACACACACTCAGAACAGACTCAGAGCGGTGGTAATGATGCTGGTCATGAGAAATCACGACTCCACACCCACTCAATATATTCGGGTGGGGCTTTAAAAGAGAAGGATTAACGTGCAAACAGTCTATTTAGGCAAAATATTTAGATATTTCTCATCTGACATAAGGTTTGTACACAAACACACCTGTTGTTGGTCTGTTTACTGAACTACATACAACATGCATCCATGTCATGAGAAGACTGTGTCCCAAGAAACCCCCAAAGACTCCCTTCATGCCGGGTCACTCAATAAGGGACCAATCCAACCGGAGATGACACATCAGTTCACTCCCAACTTCATTTCTCCTACTGTGGCTTTTACCATCATTAATATTTCAGACACATACATTGTGAATGAGAATGAACCCACTGCCCCTCCCTCTCCTCACACAACCCTCCCTCCGTTTTCAGACACACCCCTCCGGCAGGGAGAATGGCGCCCCCCAGTAATGCAGAGTCCTGCTATGATAACACTGCTAGTGTGTGTGTGCACATGCATGTTTGTGTGAGAGAAAGAGAGAGTGTGTGAGGATGTGTGTGTGTGCATGTATATGTGTGTTTAGAGTTTGCCAAAAGGGTTGGAACCACAATTATTTTCTAGTCGTTCTGACCAGCAAAATAAAGTTCTAAACCAGTTTGATTGTTCCTTTTTTTTTGCAGAGCGGCACCAGAATGAAAATAAAAACATGTCTTACCTTTTTGTTGTTAATAAATCCAATGTGAAACGTGATAACTATAGTCTCCTTAACTAGCATTGAAAAGGTCTTCTCTGAATCACGCTTGCCATTTTAATAGATTACTAGACCATGCTTTTCATGGGGAGAGGCAGTTCGCCTACACAACCACACACCAGGGTTTCCATTAGCCGGAAGGGCTAATTGCTGGCTTTTGGGCAATAAAAAAAAAAGAAAAGATGATAAGTAAAATCGTCCAGAAAAGGCTTTCTATCATAGCCTACACCCCAAATTCACACTTCAGAACCATTCTCACACTCCTTGCGCGCACATACGCCTGCTGCTGAGGAGAGAGAGAGAGAGAGAAGAACAAACACTACTGTAAATACAACCCATATTTATGTTTATTTGTTTTCTCTTTTGTACTATAAGTATTTGCATATCATTATAACACTGTAGCCATGATATAACATTTGAAATGTGTCTTTTGTTTATCTATTTAACTTGCTTTGGCAATGTAAACATGTTTCCCGTGCCAATTGTTATTATTGTAAGACTATTTATGAATTTGAAACCAGTTCTTTAAATATGCTAATTAGGTTCCAACTGTAATGCTGTGTTTATTATAATAGGCTGCTTATATTTTCCCTATAAACAATGGCTTCTTACTTTTGATATTAAACTTAACCTTTATTTATCTAGGCAAGTCAGTTAGGAACAAATTCTTATTTACAATGACGGCCTACACTGGCCAAACCCAGACGACGCTGAGCCAATTGTGCGCCACCCTGTGGGACTCCCAACCACGGCCGGATGTGATGCAGCCTGGATTCAAACAAAGGTGTCTGTAGTGATGCCTCTGGCACTAAGATGCAGTGCCTTAGTACGATACACCACTCGGGAGCCCATAAAGAATTGCATGTCAGTGTTGAAGCATGCTTCTCTTCCTTCAAATACACTACCGTTCAAAAGTTTGGGGTCACTTAGAAATGTCCTTGTTTTTTTTAAAGAAAAGCACATTTTTTGTCCATTGAAATAACATCAAATTGATCAGAAATACAGTGTAGACATTTTTAATGTTATAAATGACTATTGTAGCTGGAAACGGCAGATTTTTTTATGGAATATCTACATAGTCGTACAGAGGACCATTATCAGCAACCATCACTCCTGTGTTCCAATGGCACGTTGTGTTAGCTAATCCAAGTTTATAATTTTAAAAGGCTAATTGATCATTAGAAAACTCTTTTGCAATTATGTTAGCACAGCTGAAAACTGTTGTTCTGATTAAACAAGCAATTAAACTGGCCTTCTTTAGACTAGTTGAGTATCTGGAGCATCAGCATTTGTGGATTAGATTACAGGCTCAAAATGGCCAGAAACAAATAATTTTCTTCTGAAACTTGTCAGTCTAATCTTGTTCTGAGAAATGAAGGCTATTCTATGTGAGACATTTCCAAGAAACGGAATATCTCGTTCAACGCTGTGTACTACTCCCTTCACAGAACAGCGTGAACTGGTTCTAAACAGAATAGAAAGAGGAGTGGGAGGCCCCGGTGCACAACTGAGCAAAGGGACAAGTACATTAGAGTGTCTAGTTTGAGAAACAGACGCCTTACAAGTCCTCAACTGGCAGCTTCATTAAATAGTACTCGCAAAACACCAGTCTCAAGGTCACAGTGAAGAGGCGATTGATGCATTTAGTGCTCTAATCTCTGACAACTGAACCGTGAGGTGGACAATTATTGTTTTAGGAAAGTACATTTTTTTAAATAAATTGGCGATAAAGTTTTGCATATGCTACACATCGAAACACAAGAAATTGTGTTTTGTAATTTGTTATAGGCTATTTAAGGATATATAAATGTGGCTAATTTGGCCAACATCCCTCATTTATTGATAGCGCTGGCTGTGCCAGGTTGGATCTGAATGCATATGGATGTCCCATGTAACCAGTTCCCATGCTTTTAAAATGAAGGTTCTGTTGTGGAACTTTTCCTCAGATGTTCAATTCTGTTCCCTAAACCGGTTCCAACCCCTGGTTTGCCAGAGCTCCAGTTAGTTCGTGATCTTGCTCTCTGTTGGACAGATGAAGTCAGGAGAGTTCACATGAAAGGGAAGAGAAGAGAGAGCTCTGATGTCAGCCTCTGCCAACAAGACAAATCATCCTTTTCCTCCCCCTCTTTCCTTCCTCTCTTCCTCCTCCATCAGTCTCTCTCTTTCATCATACTGTACAGGGATATTTACTTTGTCGAGGCACAATACACTGTGTTAAAAGCAGCAGTCATGTATGCTCTGTTGTGAGAGTGAAAAACAGCTCTTCAAGTCTGTGAGACTGAGGGAAGGAGGAGGAGGGCCGGTCTGTGTGCGTGTGTGTAGCCGTGGAAGCCACTCCCCCTCTGTGCTGATTCCAGCCGTCACTGGGCTAATGAAGCCCACACGGCTCTGCCTGCCAGCCAGTGTGTCACTGCAATGTCACCAGTCTGAATGACACATACACACATACACGTACACACACTCAAGCAGCGGGACAGCCTGCCTCCACTCACTCTGCCTCAGGAAGAGCTGGAGAGAAGAGCGAGAGAGAGAGAGAGAAAGGAAGGAGGGAATATTATTTTTGTCTCCTGTATGTTTTTGTATCTCTACCGGTGTATCGGACTTAGACGTTGCTACATACTTTTAGATAGAGAGCTTCTCTGAGCAGAGCCGGCCTCCCCCGCTGCCGGGGTTCTTGGATTAGTCCGTCCCGGTGGGGAGAGCTGCCGACCGGACCAGCATGGGGAACCAGGCGGGAAGACTGGAGGAGTCAGAGTCAGGTCTGCTACCTTACCATACCGTACTTAATCGTATGCCAGCTTAGCACTGTTTACTCACCACTCCAACAGCAATACTCATTCACTTCATCAGCCTATCTTTCTCTCCCCCCCCCCCCCTCTCTCTCTCTATCTAGTCTCTCCCCCGCCACCCTGTCTCTCTGACTCTGTGCTCTGTTGATGTGGGAGGCAAACAAAGCCATGCGTTGCCAAATAACCTAGTTATGAATCTGATCTCAGGCCGTGTCAGTAAATCCCATTTAAAAGATTCATTGTCAGACATATGGAGCTGTACCTAGACTTAGTGCCAGTGGCCCTGAACGTTGCCTGAAGCTGCATACGTGAGTGTACTTGATGGTTTGTACTGTAGGTTTACTCTGCCCTTCTTCTCTTATTGCTCAAATGCTTCAAAGAAGGATATTAATTGACTAGTAGCGTGTTAGTTTGCATGTGTGTGTGCATGTCTTGTGTATATTTGTGTATGTGTGATTGGTTTACGGTGAAAAGTGCTGAGTGTGTTTTATCTTCCAGCAGCTTCCTCTCTGTCAGAGGCAGGGAATCAGCCAGAGGAGATGGTATCGCTGTCCCATGTACTCTCTCTCTCTCTCTCTCTCTCTCTCTAGACTGCTTAACACATTTCCATTTCAAAGTCTCTTTTAACTTCATTCAACAGCCTTTAACGTCACATTAGTCAGTCTCACTCTCATCTCTATTTTCTCTCTCATCAACAAATGGCCCTTTCAGGTTGTTTCTTACCTCTGTCCTATCCACGAACAGCATATCTGCATTGTCAGCTCCCGTCTGTGGGCTCAGTGGCTCCTAGTGTAAAGTAACTGATACAGAGGTGTGTGTGTGTGCCATTCATCTTTGTGTGTGTTTGTAGGAGTGTGTGTGGGAGCACCTCCGTATGTAGCCAGATCTCTTTCCAACCCAGCCAAAGGGGCCTGTTCAGTGTTCTAGTGTGGGCAGCTAGTGAAGTCTCTGTGTCGCTGTAGCCAAGCAGCCAATAGAGAAAAGCCAAGCAGCCAGTGAGAACACAGCCCACACTACACAGTGTAGCGGTTATCAGCTAGTGAGTGTTAAGTCGTGTCATTTCGGAGCGGTAGTGTGTGTGGTGTGAGATAGCACGGCAGGCTCTGATTCAGAAGGCTTCAGTAGGGAGCTGCTGCATGCCAGCAGGAGAGATTAGACTCTTGGTTCCTGTCACACAAATTTCTCTACTCGACTGCTCGCGAATAGGACACTCATAACATATTGTTATTACTGTAGATCTAAATTGGCCCCATTTAGGGTGAAGAACACTTCAGACATGACTCGTCTGTACTGAACACACACTCACAGTGAGGTGAGGTGTCCTAATGTCACCTTCTCAGGGTGACTTGTCCTCTAGAACAGCTGGAAATAAACCCATCATCCCTGTGGTGTGATCCAGCTATGCTGTCACTTCCTGCTGTCTGCCTGACACAGTGTGTTTGTGTGACTGCACGTGCATGTGTTCCAGTTCATATGAAGCTAAACATCTGTCATCTGTCAAGTATTTTGATTACATTCAGTACACACACACACACACACAGTCTGTTCGATCCCAGAAAGCCCTGTATTATAATTTGATGAGTTCTACTATAATGTTAATCAATCATGCTATTATTATTCTCATACCTCCACTGCCCCATCCAATCAAACAAGCCTCCACATAGTTAATGAGAATTGATCATGAAATGGGCAGATTTTTCTTCATGTACTGTAGCCTAATCTCTTGATGTATAGAAAGAAGTCTGCAGAGGAGAGGATAAATTGATCCATGAGAGAGGGACACAGAGGATTTTAATCCATTTCTCATCAGGGCTGCTTCCTATACTGGTGTTTACTAACACCTAGGATAATGCAGTCCACATTAACACGATTGCTCCCAAATAAAGGCCTAGCAATAATCCTTATTATGTTTGCTCCTTGTGAGTCTATTCTAGGCCTCGTTAATGTAAAATAATTTTGTGTAAAAAGGGCATTATAAATACATTTAATTGATTGATGTTTTAGCCTCAATTTGGCAGGTAGACTGTGAGAGCCTCTGTCTGGCCAGCTGTGGTATGTCTCAGATAGTATCTGGTAGAGTAGAATAACACAGCTGTTATGTGTAAGGTACGGAAGCAGACGTCGGAAAAGGAGGGAGCTCTGATTAACACTGTCTGTGATTAACACTGTCTGTTATCTCTGAGTGGAAGGATGAGATGGTTTTAAGTCATCTGGCCAGTACAGTCTGCGATAGTAGCGATACTGCTGTTTGTTTCTAAACCGCTACCAGTGTGGTTCACTGTCTTGTTTTTGCATGTTTATAGTTGATTATCTTGTCTGTATGCTGCACAAAAGACTTTCCTTATTAGAAGATAAAAATAACCTTTTCTAAAATTATATAACCACCACCCTTCTTCTGACTGGGCGAGTCAGTTGTCCAGCGCTCTATTACACACTGGAAGAGTGGCCCAGTGCCCACACTCAGCAGATACTGTGATGATGACCTCATCAGTTAAATATTATGGCTGAACAGAACAGTGGGCCTATTTTCAGATCTGATTCCATGCAGTCCAGAGCTGTCTGGAAGAAGAATAAAAAACACGGCCCGTGGCGACTGGCAAGATGTTTGTCCAGTGAGGTGAGAGGGGGAGTCAGAGAGAGAGAGGGGAGAGAGAAAGAGAGAGGGAGGGCGAGACAGAGATACAGGGAGGGTTGGAGCATTCATCATGCTCAAAAAAGGAAAGTGAGCTTTCACGGTCCTGTGGGATCCTCGCCCATGCAGCATAGCCGGGATGTTTGGAGGTAGTGGTAGTGCAGGAAAAGCTGCTAAAATGTTGAGAAAGCAGAGAAGCGTTTGATAGTACCAGGGTGTTTTTATGTGATACCAATGCAGTAAAAACAGTGGTCACTGGAACAACATGACTGTTTGTAGTCTTTGCTCACTCTTGAGCATCAGAAGTGTCAGTGAAGGAGAGCGATAGGATAGGATAGTCTACTACACACGGTGCTGGACAGGCCCACAGGAAAAGATTCCTCAACCAAAACAACACTACATAACCAAGCTAATCAGACTGTGATAACACAGACTTTTGTTTCTCAGGAATTGCAGTGTGTCTACAGAGAAAGTACATTTTTCATTGTTCTGATAAATGTCTGTTCCTGATCTGACACTTTCACATTAGTAGACTTATCACATTTACTGTAGTATGATCTTCAGTCATGTCACGCCCTGACCTTAGAGACCCGTTTTATTTCTCTATTTGGTTAGGTCAGGGTGTGATGTGGGGAGGGCATTCTATGTTTTCTGTTTCTGTATAGTTCTCAATCAGGGACAGCTGTCTATCATTGTCTCTGATTGGAAATCATACTTAGGCAGCCTGTTTTGCCACCTAAGTGGTGGGTAGTTGTCTGTGTTAGTGGCCTGTATAGCCCTAGTCAGCTTCACGTTCGTTTTTGGTGTTTCTTGTTTTGTTGGCGACATTCTTAATAAAGGATAATGTACGCTCACAACGCTGCACCTTGGTCCGGTCATTTCCCTGACGACGTTCGTGACAGAACTACCCACCACCAAAGGACCAAGCAGCTTGGCCTGGAGGAGCAGGGATCCTGGGCCCGGGAGAAGAGGGAGTGGAGGACCTCATGGACATGGGAAGAGGTTATGGCAGGGGATAAGACCCTGCCATGGAAACAGGCGGAAACAGCAAGGGAGGAACGGCGGCGATACCAGGAGTTACAGCAACGAGGCAAGCACGAGAGGCAGCTCCAAAAATGTTTGGGGGGGCACACGGGGAGTTTGGCAGAGTCAGGGTTCAGACCTGAGCCAACTCCTCATGCTTACCGTAGGGAGCGTGGTACTGGTCAGGCACCGTGTTATGCGGTGGAGCGCACGGTGTCTCCAGTGCGTGTTCACAGCCCGGTGCGCTACATTCCAGCTCCCCGCATCGGCCGGGCTAGAGTGGGCATCCAGCCAGGACAGATGGTGCCGGCTCAGCGCATCTGGCCGCCAGTGCGTCTCTACCGCCCAGGATATCCTGCGCCGGCTCTGTGCACTGTGTCTCCGGTGCATCTGCACAGCCCAGTGCGTCTTGTGCCAGCGCCCCATTTGCCGGGCGAAAATAACCATCCAGCCAGGACGGGTTGTGCCAGCTCTACGCTCGAGACTACGCTCGCCCCTCCACGGCCCAGAGTATCCAGTGCCTACTCCAAGAACCAAGCCTCCAGTATGTCTCCCCAGCCTGGTGAGTGCTGTGCCTGCTCCCAGAACCAGGCCTACTGTATGTCTCCCCAGCCTGGTAAGCCCTGTGGTAGCTCCACGCACCAGGCTTCCCGTACGTCTCCTCACTCCAGTGATGATCCATGGCCCGAAGCCTCCAGTGATGATCCATGGCCCGAAGCCTCCAGTGATGATCCATGGCCCAAAGCCTCCAGTGATGATCCATGGCCTGAAGCCATGACAATATATATACAATGATAATACGGTGTGTGTTTAAACATGTGTGTGTGTTGGTGGGGTGGTATGCGAGCCGTGTACACGTGCCTGTGTCTGTGCACCTGTGCCAGTTGAGGCAGGAAACAGAGTGAGTTTCTGCTGAGAGAGGGAGAGAAAGAGTGTAACGTAGAGTTCAGTTTATGCAAAGCGATTACCTGCAGATGGGTGGCAACGTGCTGGTGAGTTCTCAGGCGAGGACTATCTGTGCCTCCCCATCAGCAAATTTCACACACCACACCTCCCTGACAGCTGGGCTGCTTTCATACATGCAAGGCAATCAAGCCATTGTCTCTCACATTCTTCATGTCACTGCAAGGGATGCATCTTATTATGACATTTAGCCTATTGTACTGTCTGTACTGTCTGACTCACCCAGACTATTATAGGCATGCCCTTCACACTATCGTGTCGAACCCAACCGTACAATGCTGGCTTGTAGTAACCATAGCAACTTTGGTAGATGTGTAATCAGTCCAGCGCAGCACAAAAGAGTCAGAGTGATCCACACTGAGATCCCAACACATCTCCCAGTGGTTTAATTCCCAGCATTCTTCAGAACATTCAAGATAAGCCTCTCGTACATAGATAAGACGCTCTCTCATGTTGACATCGATAACTGTCTGTGAGAAACAGGACGTTCCTCTTGACATCGATATCGCTCTGCTGCTGAAATCGTAGTGATATTGTCTAGATCCACTGCACCTGGCAAATACTCTTCAAGAGTTATCTGGGCAGAGTCAGACCATGACACGATGAGCATTAGCAAAAAAACACACCAAAGAATGTGCAAAGAAAGACGAGGAATCTGCAGCATCAGCTCTATTTTGTTGCATAGAGATTCTTATTGGAGACAGACCAACATTAGGATTCAGGAAACAGACCAAGAAGAGGAGTCTCAGTGAGTTGCTCTACCCAGAGTACAGTAGCTAGAATCAGGTTAAAATACTATTAAGAATAATTTAAATTTTTGATATGTGTTTGATTGACCCTCTGGTTTAATGGACCAATAAAAAGGGAAAAGGGATACTTAGTCAGTTGCACAACTGAATGCAATCAACCGGAATGTTTCTTCCTCATTTAACCCAACCCCTCTGGATCAGAGATGTGCGGGGTTTGCTTTAATCGACATCATCGGCGACCGGGGAGCAGTTGTTGTTGATGGTTAACTGCCTTGATCAAGGGCAGAACGGCAGATTTTTCTACCTTGTTGGCTCGAGGATTCGAACCAGCGACCTTTCGGTTACTGGCCCAACACTCTTAACCGCTAGGCTGCAAACCCCACCCATCTGGCACAAATGGTTTTAAAAAATATATAAAACTATAAAACAGAAATAAAGATTGTAAAATAATATTTGAACCCAGGTCTGGAAGTAGCAATAATGAGGCTTTCCTGGTTGCCACCCAGTGGAGGCTCCTCAGAGGAGGAAGGGGAGGACCATCCTCCTCAGTGAATTTCATAAAAAATGACAATTGTAAAACATTTAAAAAGTTAGCCTTTTTAGATAAAACTATACTAAATGTATCACGTCACCAAATAATTGATTAAAACACTCTAAAGAAACTCACTATCTACAGTAGCCTCAACAGCACCCTGTAGGGTAGCAACATGGCGTAGCCGGAGGACAGCTAGCTTCCATCCTTCTCTGGGTACATTGACTTCAATACAAATCCTAGGAGGCTCATGGTTCTCACCCCCTTCCATAGACTTACACAGTAATTATGACAAATTCCGGAGGACGTCCTCCAGCCTATCAGAGCTCTTTCAGCATGAACTTACATGTTGTCTACCCAATTAAGGATCAGAGAATGATATAGTACTGAAAGCATAAGCTACAGCTAGCACTGCAGTGTATAACATGTAGTAGTTGACTCAGAGAGAAAGACAATAGTTTAACAGTTTTTAATAAATTAATTTCTTCCAAAATGAAGGAGAAGCAAGAGAGAAATAGAGATTGTCATTTTTTTCTCAGTTTCACTTACTTAGCTTGCTAATGCAGATAGCTAGTTTAGCCTATTGAAACACCCTGCTCAAACAGAGGGATGCTATGTTAGCTAGCTGGCCAACACAACACTGGAACTCTTCCAAGTCAAGGTAAGCTTTTTGTATTACTAATTTCTTGCCACAGGGGCCCGTCGGTGTAACTGCTTACTGACTGTACATTGTAACGTTACTGCATGATTGTAGCGGGTTTACTAACGTATTAGTTCTATTAGCTATGTTACTTTACCTAATATGGTGACAACGATGTAGGCTGTGTGTAGCAGTTTGGCTTGGATTTTTTTTTTCGCCAGGTCACATACAGCTGATGTGTTGTGCATTGAAGTCCACAAGCGAAGGGAAGAGGTGAGAGGAGGAGAGCGCATAGATGCGACAAGGAATACAAAGGGGCTGCTATGAAAGTTAACTGTGTTTACGCGTGCTCAGGGGTGTATTCATTCATGTATTCCACCACAGCAGTTAGGTTTACTGTACTGTAAACAAAGGGTTGTTCTGTGTTTGCAAAGCAAGGTGTGTCCTGTTTAAATGTCCTGTTTGTGTGTGGTGAAACATGGGCCCATACCCAGTACACACTACACAGACATTAAAGCACTAGCTGCAGAATGGCTATCTGTGAATAATTTTTAGAAGCATGGTCAGAACTTAGACATCCGAGTTACCGACTTCATGTAGCCTACACTCATTGAACCTCAAAGACAGATTTAGTTGGATTTGCCATGTAAGCAACATCCCAGTCTTTACAACAGTTTTTGTGTGTGAGGCATTTCAAACCAAACATCTCCTCAGAAGTTTGTGTATACAGTATCTCTCAATGTCTAGTTATGGATTTCCTTCAGCTAGACTGTGAAAGATAATCCAATCCTTTCCTGTTTGTTCTCTCCATGGCTGTCTGCTCTGTCATCTCCAGCCACAGACCATATTTGTTTGTAGTCTCCCGGGACTGTTTTCATGAGTAGCTGGCCAGCGCATGCAATATTTGGTCCTGGGTTGTGGATTCTGAGATTAATTTGTTTGTGATGTCCTCCTCAGCTGAGCCCAGCAGCCGTCAGCAGACCAACCTGGTCACACCATCACTATCAGTTTTAGTTTTCACAGTAAGCACACTGAAATGTCTCCTACTTGATTAAGTTGTTTGTCTCGTGGTAAACATTTGATTTCAGACACAGCCTGTTTGTGGCATATGGCGATATCCTTACTATTACTAGAAAATATAATTTGTTTGCCTTTTGGTTACTATGGAAAAGGGTGGGGAACGGAGGTGTCTTTTTCTCAGTAATACCTTCTAAATCCTGCATGTGGAAATCTCTCTCCCATTCTCAGATTAATCCTAAACCCACACATATATTGCATTTCATCATCTACAGGGATTGTTCCAGGAAAAATAATCTCAAATACTTAATCTCTTCTCAATCATGTAGGATGTGTATTTGGATCATGAGAGAAATGTAAAAGTCATGGAGAAAAGTTTACATTAGAAAATAGAAATTAAGAAAGGCTGATGTGTTGGATGTTGTTCTCAAATATACGGAATGATAAAAAAAATATAAAAATAATTCTAAACCAAGTTTTCAGAGCCTGCAAACACGTGTGAAATACCAAGATAAACATGACCAGCTTGAGCATCAAATTGAAAGGTTGAGATGTTTTGGTTTGTCGATTTATGTTGAACCCGAACAAACCCATGATGAGTTGTCCTCTGACGGTATCTTGGCCAATCAAGTGTTTAATGTCTAAATATGGTCATCTGATGTCAATCCCTTTGTTTTAGCAGATATACGATTTAGCTGTCGCTGTCCCCCTTTACCCTTTCTGGAGAAAATATCAAAATCTTTCAATCTCATGCGATGTGCTCATGCACTGATGTCTGTATCAAATGTATGCCTTTTGTAGAGAATGTACCTCAAAGCAGAGTTCCTCAGTAAAGGGGATGCTGTGGCTATATTATTAGCATGCACATTAGTTCAGTTTATACCCTAAAAAGGAACATCCTTCCTTCAGAATTGAATATACAGTGCCTTGCGAAAGTATTCGGCCCCCTTGAACTTTGCGACCTTTTGCCACATTTCAGGCTTCAAACATAAAGATATAAAACTGTATTGCAGCAAACTCTCTCCAGAAGTTCAGTGAGGATCTCTGAATGATCCAATGTTGACCTAAATGACTAATGATGATAAATACAATCCACCTGTGTGTAATCAAGTCTCCGTATAAATGCACCTGCACTGTGATAGTCTCAGAGGTCCGTTAAAAGCGCAGAGAGCATCATGAAGAACAAGGAACACACCAGGCAGGTCAGAGATACTGTTGTGAAGAAGTTTAAAGCCGGATTTGGATACAAAAAGATTTCCCAAGCTTTAAACATCCCAAGGAGCACTGTGCAAGCGATAATATTGAAATTGAAGGAGTATCAGACCACTGCAAATCTACCAAGACCTGGCCGTCCCTCTAAACTTTCAGCTCATACAAGGAGAAGACTGATCAGAGATGCAGCCAAGAGGCCCATGATCACTCTGGATGAACTGCAGATATCTACAGCTGAGGTGGGAGACTCTGTCCATAGGACAACAATCAGTCGTATATTGCACAAATCTGGCCTTTATGGAAGAGTGGCAAGAAGAAAGCCATTTCTTAAAGATATCCATAAAAAGTGTAGTTTAAAGTTTGCCACAAGACACCTGGGAGACACACCAAACATGTGGAAGAAGGTGCTCTGGTCAGATGAAACCAAAATTGAACTTTTTGGCAACAATGCAAAACGTTATGTTTGGCGTAAAAGCAACACAGCTGAGCCCCACTGGCAAACATGGTGGTGGCAGCATCATGGTTTGGGCCTGCTTTTCTTCAGCAGGGACAGGGAAGATGGTTAAAATTGATGGGAAGATGGATGGAGCCAAATACAGGACCATTCTGGAAGAAAACCTGATGGAGTCTGCAAAAGACCTGAGACTGGGACAGAGATTTGTCTTCCAACAAGACAATGATCCAAAACATAAAGCAAAATCTACAATGGAATGGTTCAAAAATAAACATATCCAGGTGTTAGAATGGCCAAGTCAAAGTCCAGACCTGAATCCAATCGAGAATCTGTGGAAAGAACTGAAAACTGCTGTTCACAAATGCTCTCCATCCAACCTCACTGAGCTCGAGCTGTTTTGCAAGGAGGAATGGGAAAAAAAAATTCAGTCTCTCGATGTGCAAAACTGATAGAGACATACCCCAAGCGACTTACAGCTGTAATCGCAGAAAAAGGTGGCGCTACAAAGTATTAACTTAAGGGGGCTGAATAATTTTGCACGCCCAATTTTTCAGTTTTTGATTTGTTAAAAAAGTTTGAAATATCCAATAAATGTCGTTCCACTTCATGATTGTGTCCCACTTGTTGTTGATTCTTCACAAAAAAAATACAGTTTTATATCTTTATGTTTGAAGCCTGAAATGTGGCAAAAGGTCGCAAAGTTCAAGGGGGCCGAATACTTTCGCAAGGCACTGTAAATGTAATAAATGTGTCTACTGTGGCATGCTAACTCCCCAAAGCAAAGCACATCATGCATTTTGTCTCAAAGTGCTATTTCCATGGCATTTCAACAGCTACAGTCCCTTCAGAAAGTATGCACACCTGTCATGTGTGCTCCCTCTCTGGCCTCTAGGTCACCTGGCTGCTTGATATGGTGCACACCTGTCACCATGGTTACGCACATAGTGACACTCAGCTGGACTCCATCACTGCCTTGATTATCTTCCCTATATATGTCACTCCCTTTGGTTTCTTCCCCAGTCGTCATTGTTTCTGTTTCATGTCTGTGCTTGTTCGTGTTTCTTGTTTTGTATTATGTTTTGTTTATTGATTAAATCACTCACTCCCTGACAGTAGTGGAGTGGGTAGTAAGTTTTAAGTTCCTCGGCGTACACATCACGAACAAACTGAATTGGTCCACCCACACAGACAGCGTTGTGAAGAAGGCGCAGCAGCGCCTCTTCAACCTCAGGAGGCTGAAGAAATTTGGCTTGTCACCAAAAGCACTCACAAACTTCTACAGATGCACAATCGAGAGCATCCTGTCGGGCTGTATCACCGCCTGGTATTGCAACTGCTCCGCCCACAACCGTAAGGCTCTCCAGAGGGTAGTGAGGTCTGCACAACGCATCACCGGGGGCAAACTACCTGCCCTCCAGGACACCTACACCACCCGATGTCACAGGAAGGCCATAAAGATCATCAAGGACAACAACCACCCGAGCCACTGCCTGTTCACCCCGCTATCATCCAGAAGGCGAGGTCAGTACAGGTGCATCAAAGCTGGGACCGAGAGACTGAAAAACAGCTTCTATCTCAAGGCCATCAGACTGTTAAACAGCCACCACTAACATTGAGTGGCTGCTGCCAACATACTGACTCAACTCCAGCCACTTTAATAATGGAAATTTATGGAAATGTATGTAAAAATGTATCACTAGCCACTTTAAACAATGCCACTTAATATAATGTTTACATACCCGACATTACTCATCTCATATGTATATGTATATACTGTACTCATTTAAACTGCTGCATCTTGCTGCATCTACTGCATCTTGCCATCTTTATGTAATACATGTATCACTAGCCACTTTAAACTATCCCACTATGTTTATATATCCTACATTACTCATCTCATATGTATATACTGTACTCTATACCATCTACTGCATCTTGCCTATGCCGTTCTGTATCATCACTCGTTCATATATCTTTATGTACATATTCTTTATCCCTTTACACTTGTGTGTATAAGGTAGTAGTTGTGGAATTGTTAGGTTAGATTACTCGTTGGTTATTACTGCATTGTCGGAACTAGAAGCACAAGCATTTCACTACCCTCGCATTAACATCTGCTAACCATGTGTATGTGACAAATATAATTTTATTTGATTTGAACTTGCTTCCTGACTCTCAGTGCACATCGCTACAACACTTCTTTACTTTATCCACATTTTGTTGTGTTACAACCTGTATTTAAAATGGATTACATTTAGATTTTGTGTCAATGATCCACACATAATACCCCATAATGTAAACGTGGAATTTTGTTTGTAGAACATTTTAGAAATGAAAAAATAAATAAAAGCTGAAACGTCTTGAATATTCAACCCCTTTGTTATGGCAAGTCTAAATAAGTTCAGGAGTAAAAATGTACTTAACAAATTGCATAATAAGTTGCATGGGCTCATTCTGTGTTCAATAATAGTGGTTAATGTGATTTTTGAATGACTACCCCATCCCTGTACCCCACACATACAATTATTTGTACAGTCCCTCAATTGAGTAGTGCATTTCAAGCGCTGATTCAACCACATAGACCAGGGAGGTTTTTCAATGCCTCGCAAAGAAGGGCACCGATTGGTAGATAAAAAAAGGAGATGCTGAATATCCCTTTGAGCATGGTGAAGTTATTAAATTGGGCTTTGGATGGTGTATCAATACACCCAGTCACTACAAAGATACAGGCTTCCTTCCTAACTCAGTTGCCAGAGATGAAGAAAACTGCACAGTGATTTCACCATGAAAAGAAGAAAGCCTATACAGAAATTAAAATATTTCCAAACATGCATCCAGTTTGCAACAAGGCAATACTGCAAAAGTAATACTGCAAAAAATGTGGCAAAGAAATGAACTTTCGGTCCTGAATTCAAAGCGTTATGTTTGGGGCAAATCCAATAGCACACATCACTGAGTACCACTCTTCATATTTCCAAGCACGGTGGTGGCTGCATCACGTTATTGGTATTTTTGTGATCGGCAAGGACTAGGGAGTTTTCTTTAATATAAATATATGGAATACATCTGTAAGCACAGGCAAAATCCTAGAGGAAAACCTGTTTCAGTCTGCTTTCCAACAGATTTTCTTTTCAATATTTAAAAAAAAAATGTAATTTTTTTTATTTTACCTTTATTTTACCAGGTAGGCTAGTTGAGAACAAGTTCTCATTTACAACTGCGACCTGGCCAAGATAAAGCAAAGCAGTGTGACACAGACAACAACACAGATTTACACATGGAGTAAACAATAAACAAGCCAATAACACAATAAACAAGTCAATGACACAGTACAAAAAAAAGAAAGTCTATATACAGTGTGTGCAAAAGGCATGAGGAGGTAGGCAATAAATAGGCCATAGGAGCAAATAATTACAATTTAGCAGATTAACACTGGAGTGATGAATGAGCAGATGATGATGTGCAAGTAGAGATACTGAGATTCTGGGGGACGAATTCACCTTTCAGCAGGACCACAACTTAAAATACAAGGCCAAATCTACACTGGAGTTGCTTACCAAGACGACATTGAATGTTCCTGTACACTTTTGGCTTAAAATCGTCTTGAAAGTCTATGGCAAGACTTGAAAATGGCTGACTATCAACAATCAACTTGACAGAGCTTGAATCATTTTTAAAGAATAATGGGCAAATATTGTACAATTCAAGTGTGCAAAACTCTTAGAGACTTAACCCAAAAGACTCCCATCTGTAATTGCCGCCAAAGGTGCTTGTACAGGGTTGACTCAGGGGTGTGAATACTTGTGTAAATACGATATTTCTGTATTTCATTTTAAATACATGTACAAACATTTCTAAAAACATGTTTCCACTTATGGAGTATTGTGTGTAGATGGGTGAGAAGAAGAAAAAAGTAATCCGTTTTGAATTCAGGCTGTAACACAACACAAAGTGCAATAAGAAGGGGTATGAATACTTTCTGAAGGCACTGTATAGTGCAGACTTGCAGGTGTTGCTGTTCTAAAAAAAGAGAGTCCACTTCTCAGCAGTATTTGATGAATGATATGCCACTTGCTGACATTAGAGTCACTCACTACCCATAATGACTTGGACACAGGAATACATGAGTATGGGGTATTTTACTTCTGCTTACAGTAGAGTTGTTATGAATAGGCTCTACTCCTCTACTCCTTCCCTGCTGCCTTTCTGCTCTTGGTGTTTCAAATTGTTTTGGTTCCGGCACAGCAAGACCAGCAATTCCCCATCTCTGTGTAATCAGGTAGTGGTTTTTCTATATGGTGTGTGTACAGTATATTTCCGAACCATCACAAGTCAAAATGTAACCCTCTGTAAGTGAGTCAGCTTTTTGATCCCATACATACAGTAACTCTACTTCTTTCACTCCACTGAGTGATTTGCAGTCTCTATTTAGCCCAGCCAAAGCCCATCCATTCTGCTCTCTCTCTCTCCCTCTTTATTTATTTATATGCAGGATTATTGGCCAGCCTCAGCAGGGAAAATATCACCTCAGCCAATGTGGTGACAGATTCCATCCACTCTCTGTCTCTCCACACCGACCCTACTACTTATCCTTCACAGCCAGGCATGCCAAACTCACTCTTTACCTCCATTCTTTCTCCAAGTTAGTTCACATTAATATTTTCAGATTGGTCAACAGGATTTTAAAGCAACCCTTAAACTCTTCAAAAAGCCTCTAATTCACTCTGGTTTCGCGCCCAGGCTCTGTCGCAACCGGCTGCGACCGGGAGGTCCGTGGGGCGACGCACAATTGGCCCAGTGTCGTCCGGGTTAGGGAGGGCTTGGCCGGTAGGGATATCCTTGACGGGCCGGGCGCAGTGCATGCTAACCAAGGTTGCCAGGTGCACGGTGTTTCCTCCGACACATTGGTGCGGCTGGCTTCCGGGTTGGATGCGCGCTGTGTTAAGAAGCAGTGCGGCTTGGTTGAGTTGTGTATTGGAGGACTCATGACTTTCAACCTTCGTCTCTCCCGAGCCCGTACGGGAGTTGTAGCGATGAGACAAGATAGTAGCTACTAAAAACAATTGGATACCACGAAATTGGGGAGAAAAAGGGGTAAAAAATGTTTGTTCAAATATATATAAAAAGGCCTCTAACTCCTTCCCTTTACTCAACTCGAACATGTTGTTGATACAGTGTGCCACGTTGATTGTGCATGACATACGGCATGGACTTTGTACTATAGCTTATACTGTATGTACTCCACATATTATGTGACTATTATAGGATGAATATCTATACTTCGAATGACCATCTATGCGGCCTCGATTTTACATTTGCGCCTTCTGTTCTCAGTCGTTTGGTTTTTAAGTAAATTCTTGGATCGAGATGTGCAATCATGCTGAAGCAGACTATTGGAGAGCATGTTATCTGAGCCCCCGGGATATAATTATGGCTTCAAATCTATTGTGGGGACTGGGGAGGTTATGGTACTATGGTAATAATCCCAAAGACATGATGGCAGCATGTATGATCTGCAGGAATAAAGATTTAAAGATAGAACCACAAAGAACAAGGGAAGCGTTTGTTGGGTTTGAGAATCTGTGGATCTGCAGATACTGGACGTTTCCCAAGTGCAGATAATATATCCAGGCAAATCCCCAATGCAATAATTTCCTAAACTCAATAGTCCGGAGAGCCAATGCAAAGCCAGGCGGTGACCTTCTGGTCTAATCCCAGGACTTTTGTACACTACTTCTAAACCAGCCCTTAAGCTGACACTCACAGAGTGATGTGTGTTACAGCTGCTGCTTATCCTCCATGGTCCTGGTAACTGTCTGTGAAACTAGACCATTTACCTGATTTACACCACTTCCGATCACCGGCAAATGCAATTACACCATCCTTCAAACGGCGCACAAATCAGATTCCTATTCATTGACGTGCCTCTTATGTGGTATACTGTATGTAGTAGACTATGGGAAATGGGGGGTTTATTGAAATCCTGCATTCGTTGAGTGCCTGCCTCTACTATATCCCCTTCTGCTATCTGCTATAGTAGGCCCATAAAATGTATCTGGTGACATTCTAGAACATTCTGGGCTTTAAATCAGTTGTGATCTGCAGATCCGCTCTCTAATCATACTATGCACTCTCCTCCTCCACATTATGATGTCATGTCCTGACTCTGACCCAAAGTCTTTGGGACCTGGGACCAAGAGATTATGTTTTGGCCAGAAAAAAGCCCAGTCAGTGTAAGTGCATTTAGGCTAGAGCTTTCATCAACTCATATGGAGGAACTATTGTGGAATATCTGTCCATTTAAGTCTTTGAGACCTGAGACACAGGCCAAGAGAGTTTCAGAGTTTCAGGAACCTTAGTGGAATATCTGTACATACTATAGTATTGCAAGTAAAGTTGGCCTTTGATAAGTAGAAAAACAATGCTAGAGTCTCTGTTTCTTGGCTAACTCATAGTTGGCAGTATCTATTTCTGCTAGAAGAGTTAGGATGATGATGTTAATTGTTGTCTGATGTTTGTCTGATGATGGAACCAAAAAAAACGTTAGTCTTTAAAAGAACATAAATACTATTTGAATCAAGGTCTGGAGGATGATGTGTCCCTTGGACTGTGACGGCTAGCGTTAACGTTTGCCTCCCCTGTCCCTGACTGACCATCCTGGCTGACCATTTCCTGTATCACAGTGACGCATATGGAAACCCCACTGTGAGTCTGTCTTCCGCACCAGCAAGAAGAGTGGAATGCCTGTGTGAGCCCAGGGCCTGAGAGATAAGCTCCAGTTTACCCAGTCACTCCCCATCCCGTCCTGTCTAGTCTGGTCACAGATCTGTTTGTGCCATCTTGCCAACTCCTGTGTTGAGTTGCCAAGACAGCACAAACATATCTGGGACCACCAGGCTATGTCCTGTCCAGTTGCTGCCTGGACAACAGGAAACCCCAGACAGAGAGAGAGATGGATATGATTTTTTATCTGACTGCTCTGTACCCCCCACGTCCACCTGACTGGAAAACATTAGACTGCACTTCCTGGAACTCCAGAGGGGGCGGGCTAGGGGTGGAAATGAGATGTGTGTGTGAGTGTGTGTGTGTGTGTGCACACACGTGTGTGGTGTGGAAATGAGACCGAGGGAGATTCTTTCCCTTTCAAAGGTCATTGATTCCTTCGTGATAGCAGTCAGCCACTGACTGACGGTACCACTGTGTCATTGCAGATGCCAACGGTTCTGACACTTGACCGGCCTGACTGGCCCCGTCCACTTATCTGTCATCGTCTCTCCCTCTCCTGTCCCCCGTGTAAATTAAATTAAAGATGGCTGGGCTGGGGGCTGCCTTTCCTTCCCCTCACAATGCAGCCTGTTACCTCTTGGCTGCTGGCTTGGCTTGGCTGGCTGGTAACGCTGGTGTCCAGAAGCCACTGAGCCACACGTCCCCTGCCGATCTGTGATTTCAAACCTCATCTTCATTAAAAAGATAGATATGGACCAGAGTGCATTATTGTGATGAGGTACTCATACTGTGTGTTATTAATTAATTAAACAATTAGTTAATGTAAACAAAGCAATCATTTCCGATTATTTCAGGAAGCCATTTCAACAGGACTTGAGATCAGAAGTGGGGTTACTAACAATGGTTCTCTCTGTGTGGACATGTGTTTTCTGGCATGTCAGCAGTATTCTGTGTAGAAACATGAATGTTTTAAGTTAAAAGTTGGAGTTTGGGTTAATGACTTTGGTCAAGCCTGTTGATCTTGGCTTCCACTGCTGGCTTCATTTGGCCGCCTGCAATCTAAATCCTGTTACTGTGGCTTCTCCTCCAAAACCCCCTATCCTGCAATGATTAGTCCATGATTCACTATTGTGAATATTACTTTCTTACCAAATGAGCACAAAAAAGAAAACTCCTGTCACAAAATGTTGTGTAGCCTTTCTCTTGTTCCTCAACATGACCGAAAGCCCATTCTACTTGGCAGCAGTATTTATCTTTCTTTCCAAAGCTAATGTTTCACATTATTTACACTTTTCTATCAATGAGAGCCAGTCTCCAGAGGTTGTTGGAGGATTTACATGGCCAAAAGTATGTGGACATCTGCTCGTCGAACGTCTCATTCCAAAATCATGGGCATTAATATGGAGTTGGTCCCGCTTTGCTGTTATAACAGCCTCCACTCTTCTGGGAAGGCGTTCCACTAGACGTTGGAACATTTCTTCAGAGACTTGCTAACATTCAGCCACAAGAGCATTAGTGAGGTTGGTCACTGATGTTGGGCGATTAGGCCTGTTTAGAATGTCAATGTATGCTGTAGTGTTAAGATTTCCCTTCACTGGAACTAAGGTTCCTAACCCGAACCATGAAAAACAACCACAGACCATTATTCCTTCTCCACCAAACTTTACAGATGGAACTATGCATTGGGGAAGGTAGTGTTCTCCTGGCATCCTCCAAACCTCCATATTCGTCTGTTAGACTGCCAGATGGTGAAGCGTGATTCATCACTCCACTGCTCCAGAGTCCAAGCGAGCTTTACACCACTCCAGCCGACGCTTGGCATTGCGCATGGTGATCTTAGGCTTGTGTATGGCAGCTCGGCCATGGAAACCCATTTCATGAATTTCCAGACAAACAGTTATTCTGCTGACGTTGCTTCCTGAGGCAATTTGGAACTCATTAGTAATTGTTGCAACTGAGGACAGACACTTTTTACGCACAGCACTCTGTGGTCCTGTTCTGTGAGCTTGTGTGACCTACCAATTTGCGGCTGAGCCATTGTTGCACCTTGACGTTTCTACTTCACAATAACAGCACTTATAGTTGCCCGATGCAGCTTTAGTAGGCCATACTAACTAACTTGTTGGAAAGGTGGCATCCTCTGACGGTGCCACGTTGAAATTTTGCTGCCAATGTTTGTCTATGGAGATAACATGAATGTGTGCTCGATTTTATATACCTGTCAGCAACGGGTGTGGCTGAAATAGCCGAATCCACTCATTTGAAGGGGTGTCCACATACTTTTGTTTATATGTGACTGACCACCTCAAGTTGGTCTTATGTAGCAACATTTGAAATTGTATTTTTTTACATTGGATAAAAGTAGAGACTCCGAGCTAGAAAATGGTATATCATACACTGCAGTTGAGGAACAATGGGAAAGTTGATAAACTTGTAAACCCACTTCTTAGAAAATGGCCCTTGAATATTTTGGTACACCTACTGGAGAGCTCTTCTTTGTCTACACCCCTTCAGTATCGTTCACACCCTCTTAAGCCTTAGCCCCACCCATCTCTTTAAGGATTCACATGTGAGGCCATGTGGTAAACACACACTATATCAAATAAAATCTATGTTTATTTGTCACATGCAGAGGATACAGAAGATGTAAACGGTACAGTGATAGTACTTGCATAGTAGCAATATCAAAAACAGAAAGTGTCAAGATAAAAAATATTTTATATTTTTAGATGACGCTTACCCGACACACTTGTCTAAATTGATGAGTCATGTGAAGGAAATGCTATAACCACCCCTCACCCACATCTAGCTAAGTGGAAGGGTCACTATTGTCTAGACATGTGCACATGTTCATGAAATACAATAGATGGCCTTAATCACGCCCATATACACCTGCTAATTTGATGGGTCATGTAATAAACCAGCCAAAGTAGAAACTTTTGTTTAGACATGTAGCTAGCTAGCTAAACGATGAACTGGCATAACCCCAACTCATACTACTACCAATACAGACATTGTCATAGCTGTAGTATGAATCTGCAGGTGGTTAAACCTAACAAACTAGGTTCAATGTTAGCTAGTTAACATTAGGCTATAACTATCAATGCAAATGGTTTTCTGATTCAAATAATATTGTAACACAGATCATACACATGACGTTAACTAGCGATCCAGCAAGCTAACGTTTGCTAGCTAACAAACAGTACACTTTAACTTGCGATGAAAATTACTTTCTGACAAAATTAGAAACTTATCAGACTGGAGCCATTTACCTCCATTTTGTTTGTAGCTACATCTTGTTTGGCCAGCTTTGTGTCAAGTCACTCCGGTTCATACTGACCGTGGTGTGTGCAGAAAGTAGCCCATCACTTTTTCCTTCTGATCTGTCGATAGCACCAGCTAAATTTAGGGCATCAATGTTGGGAAAAGTAGCAAAACTTTTGTTGTTCTCGATGGCTAATGTTATATCATATAATGCTAGGTGCGGTAGGGCGGCAGGGTAGCCTAGTGGTTAGAGTGTTGGACTAGTAACCGGAAGGTTGCAAGTTCCAACCCCCAAGCTGACAAGGTACAAATCTGTCGTTCTGCCCCTGAACAGGCAGTTAACCCACTGTTCCTAGGCCGTCATTGAAAATAAGAATTTGTTCTTAACTGACTTGCCTAGTTAAATAAAGGTTAAAAATTTTTTTTTTAAAAAGGACTGTCAACACATACTGAACAGCTCACATTATAGACAGAAGCCTGCTACGTGGCAGACCAATCCAAACTCATCTCCCGGCATGTCCAGCCCTTGCATTATCTCAGCCAATCATGGCCAGTGGGAAGGTTCTTGTTTATTTCCATGGCTAAACCAACTAGGCTTGTAATTTAACAATTTTATGGATGAAATACTAGTTTGTTATTAAGGCATATGAAGTTCACATGTTCCAGAAGGCATTTGTGCGAGAGAAAAAAACTTATTTCGATTTTAAAAATAATAATGTTTACGTTAAAATGCTGCTCCTGTGAAGTAGTGACATGTGACATACGCCTAGTTTCTTGAAACGAGTCATTCGCTATCTCTCTCCATAGATTTTTTGGATCTCTCTGTTACTCTCAGCCTTTCTCTCTCATCTCTCTTTTTCTTCCCCACTTTCTCTCTCTCTCACCATTTCAGTAACCCATAAAAATAAGGAGTTGTCATTGTCTGTCAAAGGCTTGGCAAGTCAGGCCCAGATAACTTTGGAGTCAGGAAGCGTTTGTCCCAACTGAGGATTTTAAATAGTTGGCTATTAATTCACAGCTTGTCTTCTTTGTGCTTTCCTTTAACTTCTTTTAAATTGTGAAACATATGGTGGATCATGAATACCCTGAAAGTAGGCTTAGCTTAGGGGTTTAGAAGTTATGGATGGTTTTATATGTTGTGTTGGAAGAGAAAAGTCAAATCGGTCTATCTTCTGCACTGTATCAAACATGTCGATCTCAGCATAGATAAATTGAGGCACTGAGGCTTTTCTTCAATGTTCTCCTTCCTATCACCCCCCTTTTATAGCCCAGCTAGCATCTGAAAACTGGCACCTCTCCTGGATAAAGCATGCCTCTGCTCTCCTCTGAGATTGGCGGACTGTTTGATGAGGATAAGATGAGATGATTCCCATTGAGCAGCTGCTCTGTCTTGGCCTTGAGGCTGCATGGCCAACAGTGCCACTAACTATCACTGCCCATACCTGGCTCTATGTGAGACCGAACCCTCCTTTTGGACAGGGATGGGTTGGCTACAGTAACGCTGAGAGAGAGAAAGAGTGAGAGAGCGAGAGAGAAAGAGAAAGAGAGTAAGAGAGAGAGAGAGGGTTCCATTTTGTTTTCTTTCAAATACTTTGAGCGTTCAATTAAGCCTGTCTGCCAGATGGACGGGGTTTGCACATTTGGAACTATTCCATTGGCTCTAATGTGCCAGGCAAGCTCAATCAAGCACTATTTCAAATACTATTTGAACGCAGGTCTGGGGCCTCATTTGTAAACACAAAATATGCCCCAAAATATGTGTTAGCCAGTTTTCACGCAAAATTTGCCATTTATAAAAACTGAATTTGACGTGCTTATCCTCCCGCACACTGTAGACCATGGGTACGCACAGTTTCTAGTGGTTGAAGTCTTGCATTGCAAGAAAAATAAGCCTAGTAGTAGCCTTGTGCAAATGGGGAATATATGATGACATTCTTATTTATAACAAAAAACAGGTAGTTAAATATAATAACAAGATTTAATCATTTGCCGTTAGTAAGAAGAGATCAAAAATCTCGAAATCTTTATTTTATCTTTGCATTCTAAAATAATTTGAAATAGGTATATTAAAACTCCTCCCCTTTTCTGACTGTGATGGTTTCATAGGCAACTCTTGAAATAGCCTATAGGCCTACAACAAGTTTGGATAGGCTACCATTCATCCCTTCTCTCATTTATTGGACCTACTTCACATTAGTAAATAGATCCAGCTATTTGAAGTATTTTGCTTGTTGCGATCCAATCTGAAGCACAGTTAAACGATCTCCATTGACATTTGTAGGCTTTACATTTGTTTTTTTATAATCACGGTTTCCGATTTCGGTTTCAATAATTTTTTCAAATGTTAAATGCACTATGCATTATGTGGGTTGAATTCTGTAACAACACAGAATAAAACAATTAATACAAGTCCCATGATGGTAGTGACTGCCCATTACGGCTCACTTGTTAACCATCATTTATTCACTTTACTTTTATAAAATATTTCAGTTATTGTGTAGTATATATTACATTTGTTTTATTTGATGACTTTATTATTTCATTCCAAGTAATCATCTCATCTCCATAGAGCTGCTGCGTCTGCTGTCTGACAAAATCCCTATTTTGTAGTTCTTCGAAGTAAATAAGGCATACTTTTTTCTACATGTATTTTCATGTAGATACCTCACAAAGCAACCGTTACTCACTATTTCACCTCACTATCCATACAAGAAATGACCAGGCGCATCTCTCATTTAATTGGGCCTATTAGATAGGCTATTATAATTTGAACTTTTTTGCTCTAACCTTTGCATTCGACAGGGAGCGTGGTTTATGACATACAATAGGATTTAACAGCTGAACAGGCAGTTGATCTTTTGCATTGAAGTGTGTAGGCTACCACTGTAAGAAGGCCTTCTGCAGTAAAAAAAATGTTATACAATGTTTCAGAATACGCTGTCAGTGCAGCATATTTAGGTTCGGGAAAAAGTAAATGTAAAACATTATTGAATTCCAACAATCTGTTTACAGGTCCACCAAAAATGTGCTATTGTTTTCATCTTTCAGAAATGGTCAGAATGGCTGTGTTCCAGCCAGCCTTCCTTTCTCTGTATTGTATTTTAATGTACTGTAAATGTTTACGTACGTATTAGTTGGCTTGTTTTGCACACAGATTTATGTCATTGCTATGTGCACAGGGACAAGCTGTAGTGAAGTCATGGTAAAAGGGAGGTGAGTCCTCCCAACGAGGAAAGTGAGTTTATACAGTCCATATGGGTTTTATTCAGTTGGACTGGGAAGTAGAAGGAGAGCGTTACTGTATGTGGGGGCTGTGAATGGGAGATGTCCCAGAGTCCCACTTCAACTCCAAACATTAGTCATCTTAATGGAAACGGACTGAGCTTAAACACATATGTCTCTCTCTCTCATTCACTCTCCTTTTATTAATCTATCCCTCTCTTTCACTTTCCTTCTGTTACTCTTCCTCTATATGTTATATAATAAGAATAAGAGCAATTGGCATGAATATGCCCCACATGACCTATAGGTCTGGCCTATATGCTGTTTTTGCCACTGTGCAGAGATTATGGGGAGTTGTGAAGTGTGTGTGTGTGTGTGTGTGTGTGTGTGTGTGTGTGTGTGTGTGTGTGTGTGTGTGTGTGTGTGTGTGTGTGTGTGTGTGTGTGTGAGTGTGTGAGTCTGTCAGTCTGTCAGTTTCTGTTAATACACATACCGTACATGCATCCCCAAACATCTTAATATGTCAATCTGTAATGTATTATGATGTAGTCGTTTTTTAACCTAACACAACTGATTTTATCACAGTCTTTATTCATAAACAAGTAGCTGTTAAAATGTTAAAATCTTCCATGTGATAATACATAATTTAGGTGTGTATGGCCTCATTCTGTCTGTAGTGGATGCATCCACTGTAAAATGCACAGAGAAGTAAGTGATTATAGATTTTTAATGGCAGCCTGGGATCTTGGCAAAGCAAAGGCTAGTCCACTGGGAAATACACTAGAGTTCACTTGACCTGACTGATGGAGAACCAATGCAAAGTTGATTAATGGGCATTTAAATGACTGGCTTTTGCTTGCTCTCACTCAAGCGGAGTAGTTAGGTCCTTATTTTTTGACTGAAGGCAAACCGCAATGTCTGTCTGCAGTCACTCTGTGTGCCAGCCAATCTGCCATGTTATTTTTTATAGCTTTGATATTTAATGTTTTACTGGAACTATTTGTCGTTTTATTGTGATTTTATTTTATTATGAAAAGAAAGTGTCCAGCGTCCTTGTTATATATATATATATATATACATATGTGTGTGTGTGTGTCATTTTTATTTTTGCAAGCTTAGCAATTTACGATTGTGTTATTGTAAAAAGAAAGCACACCGAGTTCCGAGCTCCTTGCTTTATATAGAAGCATAGTTGAGTGCTGATAAAGTAAGTTAGGTCTCTGACTCCTTTCTCTGTGGTCCCGGCCTCAGCAACACTCTCCTTTTCATCCACAGAACCCCACTTTAAGAATGCTAAACCACGCTGTGCCCCTGAGATTGTCTGAGGCTTGGCAGGCTTGGCAGGCACAGCCAGCCCGTACAAAGGGGTGATAGTCCCTGCAAAGTGCCCATCAATGGAGAAGTGCTTTAAGAGCCCAGAGGGGTGTAGGATTTCCATTCCAAATGAGCCCAGACTATTTGTTTGTGAGTGTGTGTTTGTTTGTAGGTGTGGATGTGAGCCAATGTGCCAGTGTATCTTGAATGTTTTGTGTGTGTGCGAGTGTGGATGTGTGTGTTGTTTATGGGGTTATACAGAATCCTGGTCTATCTCTTCTTGCCCAGGCTGTGCAGTAGTCTGTGCCCTCTGGAGTTGATGGCAGTCAGTCTAGTGTGTCATCAACACAGCGCTCTTTTTGTGTCTGTCCACTGACTGGGCTGCTTTGTGCTGGAACGTTCCATGTGTCCCGGACCATTCCTGGTCATCCCTAGTAACAAGAACCCCCTGTGTCTGTGTTGCTGTTTGCTGATAATTTTAAAACAAACAATAAAAGCCTTTCAGATGGCGCCCTGCTCACGCGGGGGATGAATCAGTAAAAGCTCTTCGTATTTGAGAGAGAGAGGTCTGGAAAGCCATCCGGGGCCTGTGGACCCACTGGAATGCTATAAGGCGGAGGAAGCCTTCAATGGCCACAGTAACACAGACACAGTGCCAACCAGCCAGTCATTCAGCCATCAAAACAAATAAATGGATCTATGAATATTGTTGAATGATTGACCCTTGTTGATGACAATTGCAACACCTGATGATGACAATTGCAACAACATATTATCACTGCATCACAATAGAGCTTCAATCTGAGTGGGAAATTGTTTCTATTGAATGGTAAGGACATTACAGGCATTAGTCCAAAGCATTATCACTTTACTAGTGGCCTTTCAAAAAGAAAGCAGCAGACTCTGAATGTGTGTTTTGATCATCTTTTTCAGGCGTCCAATCAGGATCCAAGAAGTCTGGTATCCCTGCCCCCAGGGAGATTCCTCCCACCATGACCCGGGACCGTGTGTCGCTGAGGGACCAGCTGCGGACCTCCACGACCAAGAAGATGGTCCCCAGCGCCAGCACCTCCAGCCTGGCCACCCTGGCAGCCAAGCACCAGCGTGGCTCCACCACCACAAAGCCCAGGGTGGACGCCGAGGGCTCGGAGAGAGGCTTCCTGGAGTGCCAGGTGAAGGAGCTTCTGGCCGAGGCCAAGGCCAAGGAGTTTGAGATCAGCAAGCTGAGGATAGAGCTGCAGCGCTGCCGGGGGAAAGCCTCGTTGTCTTCATCCCCCTCGCCTCACAACACCCCCTCCACCCCACCCGAGGGTGCCCCCGATCAAGGCCAAGGTCTATCCCAGCATGCCACAGATGCCCAGGCCCTGGTAGGGGAGCTGAGGGAGAAGAACGGGAAGTTCCAGAGGGAGCTGGCGGCTCTGAGGGAGGAGAACCAGGCCCTGAAGGAGAAGCTTCTCTCCCTGGAAACTTTGAATGCCTCTCCTCTGTCCAACAACACTACCACCACCACCAGCCCCTCCAAGCCCTCCGTCAACGGCCTCCCCTCAGAAAACAACACTAGTCCCCCAGCCAAGTCACCCACACCCAGCCCGCTCAAAACCTCAGTCTCCTCCGGCAGTGACATCACCAAGGGCTCGCCCTCTCCGGACTCCTCAGAGTTTGAGAAGATCCCGTCGCAGTCTGACTCAGTGAGCAGCAGTGGTGTAGGGGTGGGGAAGGGTCCGGGTCGCGACCCCTCAGTGGAGAGCCTGACGGAGCAGATCCAGAAGATGGAGGAAAGTCAGCACAGCACGGCAGAGGAGCTCCAGGCAACACTACAGGAGCTGGCCGACCAACAGCAGGTGGTCCAGGAGCTGACGGCTGAGAATGAGCGCCTGGCCGAGAGGAAGGGCCTCCTACAGACGTCGCTGCAGCAGCAGAGGGAGAGGGTAGAGTTGCTGGCCCAGAAGAATGAGGCCCTGGCCGGGAAGCTGCAGGAGGTGGCCCAGGTCCAGAGCGGGGATGAGTCCCGGGCAGCTGAGCTGGAGCAGCGCTACACTGACCTGGTGGAGAGCTCTCACTCAGAGAGGGAGAAGCTGGTGGACATCCAGCAGCAGCTGACGGGGAGCCTGAGGACCCTGGAAGAGGAGCACCAGGAAACCCAGGGGCAGGTGAGGTCCCTCAGGCAGGAGAGGGATGACCTCCAGGGCCGGCTGGAGAAGGAGGTGGAGGCCGGGGGTGAGATGACGCGGGAGGCTGAGGAACATAGGGCTGCAACGGATGCCCTGAGGGTGGAGAACGGACGGCTCAAAGCCCAGGTGGACCTAGAGAGACAGAAGGTTGGGGAGCTGAAGGCCATGCAGAGTGCTGGGGACAGCACAGAGCTGCAGAGGCTGCTGAAGGCGGCCCATTCTGAGAGAGACAGACTGGAGGGGGAGGTAACAGAGCTACGGCAGGAGCTGCTACAGGCCCAGACTGACACTGAACACGCACAGGGACTGCTGTCCAAGGTGGGTGGGACACCAAGCCATATAGAATAGAATCGAGTAGAAACTTTATTACTCACCAAGGTGGGTGGAATACCAATTTGCATCTCATCCTCGAGCAGTCGGGGTGAGAAATGGGTGCGAGGCGGGTTCTGTGGGGTTATTTAAGATACTCTTTAGGTAGGGTTTCAGATGTTTTCGGAAGATGGACAGGGACTTTCTTGCCCTAGCTTTAGGGGGAAGCTGGTTCCCCCAATGGGGTGCCAGGACAGAGCTTTGACTGGGCTGAGCGGGAGCTGCCCTCCCGTAGGGGTGGGAGTGCCAAGAGACCAGAGGATGCAGAACGAAGTGCTCGGGTTGGGGAGTAGGGTTTGAGCATAGCCTGAATGTAAGGAGGGGCAGTTCCTCTTGCTGCTCCGTAGGCAAGCACTATGGTCTTGTAGTGGATACAAGCTTCCTACACAATACCTCATCTGCCATGATGGTTTGAATTAGGATAAATATTGTATTGCTAATGAAGACAGGCTTTGTGGCTATAGTTCAGCACTTTCCCTCACCACTCTCCAACGTATGAACTCATGTTCTATGAAATTGTTTTCATCTGCTTATAGGATCAGAGAGCGTGAGTGAGCAGTGGTTTTCCTCCACAACACCACACGTCAGCAGCCTGGGCTGTGTGGGTTTAGGGTACCTTCTGTGGTTGTTGATGTGAACACGGGGTGTGTCCTAGTCAGCTGCCTCTGACTGATGTCATAACTATTTGACTCTACACTGGGGTGGTCCAGTCAGGAAAGACCTGGGTTCATACAGTATTTGTTTTCTTTCAAATACTTTTGCCCCGTTTCATTGAGCCTGCCTGTTGCAATGGAACCAATGGAATAGTCCCAAATGTTGAAATGCTGACCATCTGGCACACGTTGAATCAAACATTAAAACTATTTGAAAGAAAATAAATCCTATCTGAACCCTGGCAGGTCAAGTCGAGTGACATATGACTCAGGCTTCTGGCTCCTGACAAACGGGTGTGAGGGCGAGGCCGGTAAATAATGACTTCAGTCACTAACGTCATGCTCTACATACTGTAAGAAGACGTGCTGTGGAGAATGCATTGTGTCATCAATATCTTTTTTTAATACAATACATCATGCCTGGGGGCTTTCACAGTATGTGACCCAGTAACCCAGCATGTATTGTAGCCTATGATGGAGCTGTACAGATGTAGGATCTTAATTTCAAATCAAATCAAATTTTATTAATCACATGGTTCGTAAACAACAGGTGTAGACTAACAGTGAAATGCTTACTTAGGGCCCAACAATGCAGAGAGAAATAAAATAGAAAAAGTATAGAAAAATAAAATGTAATAATACAAGTAATAATAAATACACAATGAGTAACAATAACTTGGCTATATCCAAAGGGTACCAGTACCATGTCGATATGCAGGGGTCATTGAGGTATATATGTAAATATCCAGTGCATTCGGAAAGTATTCAGACCCCTTGACTTTTTCCACATTTTGTTACATTACAGCCGTATTCTAATATTGATTAAATAGTTTTTACAGGTTTTTATAAATATTCAGACCCTTTACTCAATACTTTGTTGAAGCACTTTTGGTATCGATCACAGTCTTCTTCTTTGCACACCTGTATTTGTGGAGTTTCTCCCATTCTTCTCTGCAGATCCTCTCAAGCTCTGTCAGGTTGTATGGGGAGCATTGCTGCACAAATTTGAACATAAAGTGGAAAAAGTCAAGGGGTCTGAATACTTTCCGAATGCACTGTAACTAAGAATAATTGACAGGTAGTAAACAGTAGTAGCAGCGTATGTGAAGAGTCAAAAAAAGTTAGTGCAAAAAAGGTCAATGCAGATAGTCTGGGTAGCTATTTGGATAACTATTTAACTAACTATTTAGCAGTCTTATGGCTTGGGGTAAAAGCTGTTCAGGGTCCTGTTGGTTCCAGACTTGGTGCAACTATTTAGCAGTCTTGTTTAGCAGTCTTATGCCTTCGGGGTAGAAGCTTTTCAGGGTTCTGTTGGTTCCAGACTTGGTGTGTTGGTATTGCTTGCCGTGCGGTAGTAGAGAAAACAGTCTATGATTTGGGTGGCTGGTGTCTTTGACAATTTTTAGGGCCTTCCTCTGACACCACCTGGTATAGAGGTCTGAATGGCAGGACACTATGTAGCGCCTTGTGATTGGATGCCAAGCAGTTGCCATACCAACGTGGTGATGCAGCACGTCAAGATTCTCTCAATGGTGCAGCTGTAGAACTTTCTGAGGATCTGAGTACCCATGCCAAATCTTTTAAATCTCCTGAGGGGGAAGAGGTGTTGTCGTGCCCTCTTCACAACTGTGTTGGTGTGTGGACCATGATAGGTCCTTAGTGATGTGGACACCAAGAAACAGTGGACACCTGCTCTAGTACAGCCCCTTCAATGTGAATGAGGGCGTGCTCGGCCCTCCGTTTCCTGTAGTCCACGATCAGCTCCTTTGTCTTGCTGACGTTGAGGGAGAGGTTGTTGTCCTGGCACCACACTGCCAGGTCTTTGACCTCCTCTCAACAGACACTGGGAGACAAATTTACCTTTCAGCAGGACAATTGCCTAAAACACAGGGCCAAATATACACTGGAGTTGTTTACCAAGACAACCTTGAATGTTCCTGAGTTGCCTAATTACAGTTTTGACTTAAATCAGCTTGAAAATGTATGGAAAGACTTGAAAATGGCTGTCTACCAATGATCAACAACCAACTTAACAGAGCTTGAATAATTGTTTTAAGGATAATGTGTGAATATTGTATGTACAATCCAGGTATGCAAAGCTCTTAGAGACTTATCCAGAAAGATTCACAGCTGTAATCGCTACCAAAGCTGATTCTATCATGTATTGACTCAGGGTGTTGTAACACTTATCAAATTTTTTTTTAAATCCCATGAATTAAAAAATATTGTATTTTGTATAGATCATTGACAAAAAATGACATTTAAATCCATTTTAATTCCACTTTGTAACGCAACAAAATTAGAAATAAGTCAAGGGTTGTGAGTTCTTTCTGAAGAAACTGTATATTATCCATGTCCTTGTTCAGCCATGACTCTGAGAAACACAGCATATTACAGTTATTCAGGTCCCGTTGATACAGTAGGATAGTCTCGAACAGAGCTCGTCCAGTTGGTTCTCCAGTGTTTGTACGGTCGCCAATTGAATTAAGGGTAGAGGCGGTTTATGTACTCGCCGACATAGTTTCATCAGGTAGCCCTCACGTTGGCCTCTCTTGCGCCGCCTTTTTCTTTTTCGAGTCTCGGGGACTAGGGTCTGGTCCCGAGTGAGCATTATGTCCTGCGCCTCTGACTCATTGAAGTAGAAATCTTCATCCAAATTGAGGTTAGTGATCACTGTTCTCATGTCAAGAAGCTCTTTTCGGTCATTGGAAACGATGGCGGAAACTTTATGTACAAAAAAACACACACAATGATAGGGTTGGTCAAGAGCCCGATTAACGGCTGCTATCCATTGCAGTGCCATTTTAGATAATTTGAGCCAGTTTGCTACAGTAGGAATAATCTTGCAGCAACAGGAAATGTGAATTATTATGTGGATTATAATCAATTTACATTTTTCTAGGGGTTGATAGATTTTTTTCAAGTCTGAAATTGAAAAGTGGAAATTACAAACTTCATAAGCCTTTTAAAGCCTCAAATACACTAGAAGTTAAACATTTCCTGCATTGCAAGTTCTCCTGCAACAGGATGATCAAATGAAGATGCTACATCTGTAGTAGGGAATGCATGGGTGATTGAGGTTACTGTCAATAGTGTATCAGGAAGTGAATTACCTGAAGCAGGAGACAGGGGCTCGAGACACTAAACTGTAAAATCAATGATTCATCATCACCTTTTTACCCAGCAGCCAGTTACACTGTAGTGTAGGCTATGCTATCAGATTGGCTTTAGAGGAGTTCCTACTAAACTCTTGTGCCAATGAGTCTCTGTGGACACTGGCAGGGCTGACGTCCAACAGCTTTTAACAGATTTTTATATTTTATTACGTCAGACTACAATAGAGTATTAGCAGTTACAGTCAGAGTGTCATACAGATCTAAGGCTGTGGTTACAATAAGGGATGTGTCACTGTCAGTTATGCTAAGGGATATGCACACATACCCAAACTTGAGGACGTCTGGTGGTTTAGATGTGTTAATGGTTAAGTAACCCTTAATTATCTAGTGATCACAAAACCTCTGAGGACATGGAATGATAAATTAAGTACAATAGGCCTAATTCTGTCGAACCTCTGCAGTCACACCTGCTTTATGTAAAGGCCTTTTGTATTCTCCTTTCATGTTTAATATAAAGGTAACAGGTACATGAATGGACATTGAAAAAGAGGGTACACGGTCACTACAGACACAGGGCCATCTTATGGTGGCAGCCAACAGGACACCTGTAGAAAGAGGCCTGTTGAAGGATGTTTGGACTAACCAATCAGGCCATCTCTTAGATGGCTCTATGTGTGATAACCAATCAGGTCATCTCTTACTATGTCTCGCCATGTGACTAACCAATCAGATCATCTCTTACTATGTCCCAGGCTGAGGCTGAGTGCAAGCAGGTGGCAGAGCGAGCCGTAAGGCTTGAGGAAACGCTGAGTGGCCAGGTCAGTGCCCTGGAGAAGGGGGGGCAGCAGGCCAACGGCCAAATCAAGGACCTGAAGGAGACCATCTTTGAGCTGGAGGACCAGGTGGAGCAGCAGAGAGCCGTCCACCTCCACACCAACCAGACCATCCTGGACCTAGAGCGTACGTTCCCTAATTAGTGTATACAGTGGGGCAAAAAAGTATTTAGTCAGCCACCAATTGTGCAAGTTCTCCCATTTACAAAGATAAGAGAGGCCTGTAATTTTCATCATAGGTAAACTTCAACTATGACAGACAAAATGAGGAGAGAAAATCCAGAAAATCACATTGTAGGATTTTTTATTAATTTATTTGCAAATTATGGTGGAAAATAAGTATTTGGTCACCTACAAACAAGCAAGATTTCTGGCTCTCACAGACCTGTAACTTCTTCTTTAAGAGGCTCCTCTGTCCTCCACTCGTTACCTGTATTAATGGCACCTGTTTGAAATTGTTATCAGTATAAAAGACACCTGTCCACAACCTCAAACAGTCACACTCCAAACTCCACTATGGCCAAGACCAAAGAGCTGTCAAAGGACACCAGAAACAAAATTGTAGACCTGCACCAGGCTGGGAAGTGCCAGACGTGTCCCCCTGCTTAAACCAGTACATGTCCAGGCCCGTCTGAAGTTTGCTAGAGAGCATTTGGATGATCCAGGAGAAGATTGGGAGAATGTCATATGGTCAGATGAAACCAAAATATAACTTTTTGGTAAAAACTCAACTCGTCGTGTTTGGAGGACAAAGAATGCTGAGTTGCATCCAAAGAACACCATACCTACTGTGAAGCATGGGGGTGGAAACATCATGCTTTGGGGCTGTTTTTCTGCAAAGGGACCAGGACGACTGATCCGTGTAAAGGAAAGAATGAATGGGGCCTCGTGAGATTTTGAGTGAAAACCTCCTTCCATCAGCAAGGGCATTGAAGATGAAACGTGGCTGGGTCTTTCAGCATGACAATGATCCCAAACACACCGCCCGGGCAACGAAGGAGTGGCTTCGTAAGAAGCATTTCAAGGTCCTGGAGTGGCCTAGCCAGTCTCCAGATCTCAACCCCATAGAAAATCTTTGGAGGGAGTTGAAAGTCCGTGTTGCCCAGCAACAGCCCCAAAACATCACTGCTCTAGAGGAGATCTGCATGGAGGAATGGGCCAAAAGTCCAGCAACAGTGTGTGGAAACCTTGTGAAGACTTACAGAAAACGTTTGACCTCTGTCATTACCAACAAAGGGTATATAACAAAGTATTGAGATAAACTTTTGTTATTGACCAAATACTTATTTTCCACCATAATTTGCAAATAAATTGATAAAAAATCCTACAATGTGATTTTCATTTTTTTTTTTTTCATTTTGTCTGTCATAGTTTAAGTGTACCTATGATGAAAATTACAGGCCTCTCTCATCTTTTTAAGTGGGAGAACTTGCACAATTGATGCCTGACTAAATACTTTTTTGCCCCACTGTATATCACCAGTCTTCTACTACTCTACCACCTCCATCCTGGACCTGGAGAGTACAACTGTCATCAACTGTCCTCAACCAACCTTTTACTTATTACAGAAGCACAGCACTCCTAAACACATAAGGCCGGTTTCCCGGACCCAGATTAAGCCAACACATGGACTAAATAGCATGTGCTCAAAATATAAAAAAATGTCCAGGAATGGGCTTATTCAGAGTACATCACCAGTGTGGCTCTGTTTGAGGGGAGCAGGAAGGTCTCTCGGCTGAGGCTGACAAATTGGAGCTGCTGTCTGAAGAACCAGATCTACTGCTGAGCTCCACTACATTGACAGATACAGATGTCTGAGTACTGGCCTGGCAGGGCTTTCCACTGATTCACTGTGTCCTTACAGGTTGGCTGGCTGGCTTCTGGCTAGCTGGTTAGGTCTATTAGAGGCTCTCTCCCACTGAGCCCTTAATGCTGAGATAACATGCATATTGTCTCCCTACCATGATCCTCAGCACAGCAGGCAGACAGACAGACAGACAGACAGACAGACAGACAGACAGACGCAGGCAGTTCTATCCCGGTTTTATTACGAGCACATCTGTCTCTGACCTACCGACCTGTTTGTGCAGTTTAGTAAAAAACTATGTTAGAACTAAATATGTGTAGCGGTCAGTATGCATTGTTTGAGTTATTTTATTTGGTTAAATCAAATCAAATATTATTGGTCACATACACATGGTTAGCAGATGTTAATGTGAGTGTAACGAAATGCTTTTGCTTCTAGTTCCAACAGTGAAGTAATATCTAACAAGTAATCCAACAATTCCCCAACAACTACATAATACACACAAATCTAAAGGGGTGAGTGAGAATATGTATATTTGAAGTCAGAAGTTTACATACTCCTTAAATACAGTTTTTCACAATTCCTGACATTTAATCAGAGTAAAAATTCCCTGTCTTAGGTCAGTTAGGATCACCACTTTATTTTAAGGATGTGAAATGTCAGAATAATAGTAGAGAGAATTATTTATTTCAGTTTGTATTTCTTTCATCACATTCCCAGTCAGTCAGAAGTTTACATACACTCAATTAGTATATGGTAGCATTGCCTTTAAATTGTTTCACTTGGGTCAAACGTTTTGGGTAGCCTTCCACAAGCTTCCCACAATAAGTTGGGTGAATCTTGGCCCATTCCTCCTGACAGAGCTGGTGTAACTGAGTCAGGTTTGTAGGCCTCCTTGCTCGCACACCCTTTTTCAGTTCTGCCCACACATTGTCTATAGGATTGAGGTCAGGGCTTTGTGATGGCCACTCCAATACCTTGACTTTGTTGTCCTTAAGCCATTTTGCCACAACTTTGGAAGTATGCTTGGGGTCATTGTCCATTTGGAAGACCCATTTGCAACCAAGCTTTAACTTCCTGACTGATGTCTTGAGATGTTGCTTCAATATTTCCACATAATTTTCCTGTCTCATGATGCCATCTATTTTGTGAAGTGCACCAGTCCCTCCTGCAGCAAGCACCCCCACAACAAAGCACTGCGCTTCATGGTTGGGATGGTGTTCTTCGTCTTGCAAACATCACCCTTTTTCCACACTGTCACACCATAACAATGGTCATTATGTCCAAACAGTTCTATTTTTGCTTCATCAGACCAGAGGACATTTCTCCAAAAAGAACATTCTTTGTCCCCATGTGCAGTTACAAACCGTATTCTGACTTTTTTTATGGTGGTTTTGGAGCAGTGGCTTCTTTCTTGCTGATTGGCCTTTCAGGTTATGTCAATATAGGACTCGTTTTACTGTGGATATAGATACTTTTGTACCTGTTTCCTCCAGCATCTTCACAAGGTCCTTTGCTGTTGTTCTGGGATTGATATGCACTTTTCGCACCAAAGTACATTCATCTCTAGGAGACCGAACGCATCTCCTTTCTGAGCGGTATGACGCTGCATGGTCCCATGGTGTTTATACTTGCTCACTATTGTTTATACAGATGAACGTGGTACCTTCAGGTGTTTGGAAATTGCTCCCAAGGTTGAACCAGACTTGTGGAGGTCTACCATTTTTTTTCTGAGGTCTTGGCTGATTTATTTTGATTTTCCCATGATGTCAAGGAAAGATGCACTGAGTTCGAAGGTAGGCCTTGAAATACATCCACAGGTACACCTCCAATTAACTCAAATGATGTCAATTAGCCTATCAGAAGCTTTTCTGGAATTTTCCAAGCTGTTTAAAAGCACAGTCAACTTATTGTATGTGAACTTCTGAAACACTGGAATTGTGATACAGTGAATTATAAGTGAAAAAATCTGTCTGTAAACAATTGTTGGAAACATTACTTGTGTCATGCACAAAGTAGATGTCCTAACTGACTTGCCAAAACTATAGTTTGTTAGCAAGAAAGTTGTGGAGTGATTGAAAAACAAGTTTTAATGACTCCAACCTAAGTGTATGTAAACTGTACATATATGTATATGGATGAGCGATGGCCGAGCGGCATAGGCAAGGTGCAGTAGATGGTATAAAATACAGTATATACATGTGATATGAGTAATGTAAGATATGTAAACATTATTAAAGTGGCATTATTTAAAGTGGCATTATTTAAAGTGGCATTGTTTAAAGTGACTCGTGATCCTTTTATTAAAGTGTCCCGTGATTGGATCTCAATGTAGGCAGCAACCTCTCTGAGTTAGTGATTGCTGTTTAGCAGTCTGATGACGCTCTGGAGAGCCTTGCAGTTGTGGGCGGTGCAGTTGTCGTACCAGGCTGTGATACAGCCCGACAGGATGCTTTCGATTGTGCATCTGTAATAGTTTGTCAGGGTTTTGGGTGACAAGCCAAATTTCTTCAGCCTCCTGAGGTTGAAGAGGCGCTGTTGCGCCTTCTTCACCACACTGTCTGTGTGTACACCCAGGAACGTAAAACTTTCCACCTTCTCCACTTCTGTCCCTTCGATGTGGATAAGGGGATGCTCCCTCTGCTGTTTCCTGAAGTCCACGATAATCTCCTTTGTTTTGTTGACGTTGAGTGAGAGGTTGTTTTCCTGACACCACACTCCGAGTGCCCTCACCTGTCATGTCATGACATGTGACATCAATAAGGGATCATAGCTTTCACCTGGTCAGTCTATGTCATGGAAAGAGCAGGTGTTCTTAATGTTTTGTACACTCAGTGTAGTAGCCATGTAGTACCACTAATATAAGAGGCAGTGTTAGATGTACTGTACACATTAATCAGACTAACATATGGCTGCAGTTCCTCCACTTGTGATATGCACCTCTCACGGATGTATTCTGTGGTTGCTGTTTTCAAAGTAATGGCATATTTGTCTTTCTTTATAGACCAACTCAAGAAGCTGGAGGAGCAGAAGTCGGAAGTGGAGAGGCAGCTGAAGATCTTGAGTAAACAGATGAAGGTAGGAGTGATCTGACTGTTAGTGGTTTTATACTTTCGGGTGCTTTGCTGGTGGTTAAGATGGTCAAGGTTTGTAACTGCTATGATGTGAAGACAATCATAATGCTTATGGTATACTGTGTGTGTGTGTGTTCAGGATGAGACGGAGGAGTGGCGGCGGTTCCAGGCAGACCTCCAGACAGCCGTGGTGGTGGCCAACGACATCAAGGTAGAGGCCCAGCAGGAGATCCGCTCTCTGAGGAGGAGGTTACAGGAGGAGCAGGGGCGCAGCGCCAAGCTCTCATCAGACCTGGAGCTGCAGAAGGGAGTCAAGTACGTACCGTATGGCTGGGAGGGTTTAGTACATTCAGCAGGGCAATTCAATTATGGTCCTCGAGGGCCGAAAAACACTTCTGGTTTTTGTTTCTACCTGATATTTGCATTTACTCATCTCATGTCCCAGGTCTAAATCCGTCCCTGATTAGAAGGGAAGAATGAAACCCAGAAGTGTAATTGGCCTTAAGGGGCCAGATTTGAAAAGACCTAAAGTATACCTCCTGTACTCATCCCTCGCGCCTCTATCCAACATCCAATCTCTTATCCCTTTACCTAGCCTTTCCCCTCTCGCTCCCTCTCAGCACTGGGCCCTATCTACTCTGTCCTGGAGCTGCTGCTACTCTTGGGCTTGCCATATCCCACTGATTGTGCGTGTGTTCAATATAGTGGTCAGTATCATATAGGATGCCGTATGTGAGGCTACAGGGAGCAGAGCTGGAAGAAACATTTTGAATTTCAATACGCCATTAATCGGTTCCCTTTTAAGAGGCTTCCCCAAAAATTCAGATTTGACGTCACGGTACCTTGTGATGCTCAACATTTTGGGGTTTGCACAAGGTGATGCTAGCTATCAATAAGGATATGAGTCCAATAATAATATCTTAATAACCAAATCCTTGGATTTTCAAGCCTCAAATCCTGGGATTGCCTGCCAATATTTGCTAAAAGAGGATTGGCAGGCAGTCCCCTCCTGCAGTATCTCTGTCTGTCCATCTGGTTCCTGCTGCAATATTCTGACTGCTCTACCAGTCTGTCTACCACTCACCACCACCAACTGTAACACACTGGGCTAGCAGTGGACCCTAGCACTTCACTGAGACAAGCTGCGCTGTCTGAATAGTGTAGCACTAATATAGTGGTCTAAGCTCTACCTAGAAAGGCTGCTGCCAAGATAGCATTGACAGCAGCACTAAACTTTTTGAGTCAGTTCTCGTCAAAATATAAATTGAGACAGACACTTTAGGAGCCATAACATAAATCCTCTGTTGTGTTTCATGTGGCTACCTATAGCGACATATAGCCCTCAGGCCAGATCCGGCTCGCGAGCCCGTTCAATCTGACCCGGGGTAGGTTTGAGTAAAACAAATATAATTTGGGGCAACTGTTGAACGTCTAAACTATGTAGAAAGTATGTTGAAATTATAATGGACCTATACGTGTTCAAATGACGACCATTTCTTTGGCCCAAAAATTGCTTTTGAATTTTTTTCTCTCGATGTTGCCCTCAAGACTAAATGATTGCCCACCCCTGCTGTACAACATGACCTGTTGTGCCAGGGACGTGATTGGTCGGTGTGTTGATGAAAGCTCAGCCCATTGGTCCTGTGTCTCCTGTGTAGTGACAGTGGCAGTGACAGTATGATGAGAGGCAAATAAGGCCAGTATTGTTAATGCTAAACATACAGCGCTCATCAGATAGTTTCTAATATAGCTTGCCTGACATAAAACATGTAAACGTGTAAATTATAACGTAAAGAAGAATGCAGTACTTTACTTTCCCCGTACGTACCTGCGACGTACCAGACCAGAAGCTACCCTCCTCCCTGAGATCGTTTGTTCTCTCAAGGATGTCCCTCTCTCAGACATGGTTCCTTATAGAAAGCCCAGGTGAGTCCACTGCACTGCGAGCTCGATGAATGCTGCCTTTAGAGGGAATGCTACTGCTGATCTAGAACTTCTGACTTTCCTTCCTGCACTGCTTCCGCTGCTTCTCACTGATTGTCTGTCTGGTTCGCTGACTAGCTGACTGACAGCTGCACAAACTATTAGTAGTCTGTGTCCTTTCATTTGGGTGGGCTGGGGTTTGCTTTGCTTAATTTCCACTGTAAAAAAAACCCTGCTACTAAACTTTTATTATGGTACTTGGCGCCACCTGCTGTTCTGTTGAATCAATCCTTTACCTAGCCTCTTGGTTCCTCTGGAGAATTGTCTTGTAGTATGACATGGAATGATTTATTTGTACTCATGCTATCACTGCTTGATCAAATAAACAACATTTGGTCTGTATATAATTGTATACTGATCTCAGACATGTGGAAGAAACTGTGGAAGAATTTGACTTCATTAGCCAGTTAAGAGATGCATGGTGAGAGAGAGAGAGAAGAACAGACAGAGGACAGAGCCTTAACTGCAGTGTCTTTAGAAAAAGACACCACTCCGGTTGTGCTACATACAGTATAAATGTCCAATGCAAGTACATAGCTTTTTAAGAGGGTATATTTCCTATTTATTGCAATTCATGTTGTCTCTGTGTTTCGGTCTTGTTTTTCAGACTCGGGGCTGGAGCCAGTTTTGATACCAAGACTGCAGTAGAGGGGCGGTAAAAAAGTCCACCCACATAACATCAGGACCCTCTGAAGACAGACTGACAGTATTATTGTACACAGTTGCTTTGATCGGTATTACCATACAAACTTTTCCATCATCTGGTATGTCATTCTGATGAGTTTATTAGCAAGGTTGATTGACCAGTACAGATGCAATATTTGCCCCAGACAGAGAGACAGAGTCAGACTGTAGTTTACTGTTAAACTTCCAAATGAACGCATCTTTCTCCGTGAGATCTTTCAAAAATTCTGTACACATTTTTATCTCTATTGTTTGCAATGATTTCAGTGGTATTTGTTTTTGGGAAGCTCTACTCTCTATCTGTCAAGAGATGATCTGATATGATAGGAGGAGTTTCTGTTACTGATTCCGATTTGCTTTTAGACACTTAAATTGCCTTAGTGGTGAATATTCACTTACTCAATGTGTTGCTAAATATTTTGAGAATGAGACACATTTTTTGTTTAGTTCTCTGAGGGTTGACTGAAACCAAAACAGTCTGCTTATCCACTGGAAACTGCCAGCTATTACTATGAGTCAGATTCATGTTGTAAGTTAGGTTTCATTACTACATTATGGGCCAAATACAACTTTGAAAAGCCAAACAGACAAACTTTTCAAGTTATTTTTGTTGTTCAGAGTTGGTTTTATTGGTCTTTTGGTAGATTACTGTTCTAATACTCATTTTGTTCAAGTTTCCTATCAGTTCTGCACCTGTGGTTATTATTATGATCCGTTTCTTCTAACTGACAGTTTGGAATATCTATTACTTAAAAAAGCTTGGATGATATATATTTTTTAAATTATGGTAATAACCAAAATCAGTTCACTTTAAGTCTATGAGATTATTCATGGCTACAAAAAATGAGTCATGTGCTCTGGTGTTCATAATGTGAATCTGATAATATGTTGTGATAATTGACCACTAGATGGCGATATTTAACAGAATATCAAGAATGTTAAAGTATCAAGAACCTGCACTGATCAGTGGTCCTAGGTTGTGTGTGTAATCATCTGGCTACTGTTTAAGTTCAGCTCACCAGTTTGAGTTCTGCCTCCAGACAACAACACTGAATCACAGACAGTGTATTATTATCACTGATAATTATCACGTCATCACTAATAATGTCCACACAGGAAGGCCGCCGTGCATTTAAGCCATAAGGGTAATCAACTGCTGATCACTGCCCAATTCAATCCTTACTGCCTCAGACTTACAGCCGTGCCTAAAACTCATAATTTCAAAATGTCCTGTATAGTATCTCTTAACCATTATATTTCACTCTAAACTTCAGCAGGCTATATCAACAAAATATATTTTGAATGCTTTATCACTCATTTTGAAGTCATTATAATTTATTTAACCTTTGTTTAACTAGGAAAAGCCCATTGAGACCCAGAGTCTCTTTTTCAAAGGAGACCTGGCCAAGAAGGCAGCAACAATCAATACATGACATAATTAAACATACAACAATACAATACAACAACACGATCCAGCCTAAAAAAACAAACCCCATCAGGTCAAATAAAAAGCCTCTAGTTTCTGAGTACTGCTACAGGGTAAACGTTGGACACCCATTAGAAATGTATAATGACCAACTGCCATCCTGTAAACCTCAGGTTATAATGACTATTATTACCGAGTAAAAGGACTATTCAGTGGCTGCAGTCATACAAAAGCCATAGTACTCAACCAGAAACAGACAGACGTGCTAGTAATGTTTAACTTTGAGTACTGTCGATATTGCCAAAAAAAGACCACCTTGTCATAAGACATATATGGTGGTAACTGTGTGGTGATTATACCTTTTTTCTGTCTGTGAACTGCTCAACAGTTCAACAAGTGAATGTGCAACTGTTTAATTTAACTTTAAGGTTAAATCTTATTGAGACAGATCAAATATACAATGCTGTTTAATTTAGAGAAATAGTCCATGTAAGGTGTTTGTCCATCTGTTTAAACTTTTTTTTATTTCATCTTTGGAAAGTCAATAAATGAAATGACTCTAGTCCTGACTTTGTCTGCGTGTGTTTGTTTGAGTTCATTCTCTTTGGGAGTTCTACTTCCTCCTCACCAGATTCCTTACTTCAGTTCTATTCTCACCCCTTCCCCATCCATCCATCTGTGACAATACTCTATCGCTTACTCACTCACTCAGGCTTTGTCCAATGTCCATAAGATACGGATGGAGTAAACTTTGTACCTTTTTTTATTTGCACTTTTGGGTGTTAGAACCAGCTATTGACTGTTCCATCATCTGAAGCGTGAACTGTACATACTCGTACACAAATATTGCATGCAACAGTCAATGCGATGGGCAAACATCATCTTCAATCATTACCTTTCTTTAGAACATTGATTGACGAAATAAATACTAAACCATTGTTCTGATAACACCTACTTAGTAAAATAATGTTCTGATAAAAATCCCTGGTAAGGTATATATAGCCTCTCACTGTAAAAGCACTTCTACCTGCTATGTGTTGTGCCATAATGTATACTGTGAGCATCTCTTCCCCTTTGTCTTTCTCAGGTCGTTGCATGATGACTCTGAGAGTTTCTCAGATGCAGATGGCAGTCCTCATTGGTGTGGCATCTCCATGACCCAGACCACCCAGACCCAGTCCATCTCCTCGCCCATTAACACCAACGGCAACGCTGCCTCCTCCCCCTCAGAGCCCGGAGCCACCGTCAAATCCCTCATCAAGTCCTTTGACACAGCTGTACAGAGTAAGCACAGAACATCCCTCCTTCTCACTCCTCCACACAAGCCCGGCAGACCTGGGTTAAAATATTATTTGTTTTCTTTCAAAGTTATTTGAGTATTTGACTGCACCTCCCTGGGTTACCAAGTAGGGGGTGGGGTGGTTGGACTATTCCATTGGTTCCAATGCACCAGGCAAGTTCAGTCAAGCACAGGCCTCTTTACAGAAATCATACCTGACTTGTATGCATAATAGGAGAACAGCTGGCAGCCTGTCTGTCTGCTTAAGATAGATCTATCATGTTTATACAGTAGAGGCATGTATGGTCATCTATGGTATGCTCTGCTGTCCATGTGACTGTATTGATTGTGTAGCTCACTCTAATATATCTACTGCTGTACATATCATTTTTTGTATATATTTTAGATATACACAGTATAAGAATAGATTGCATTTGGATTACTGATACAGTGTTATTTGGGTTGTTCATTGAATTTGTTTTGGCATTCCTTGATTTCTTGTTTTCGTTTTTTATTATTTGCGTACTTGTTCGACATTTTACTGCACTGTTAGGTGCTAATAACACAAACATTTAGCTGCACCCGCTATAACATCTGCTAAACTGTGTACGTGACCAATACACTTTTATTTGATTTGAAAGGAAAAGAATAGGAGGTGTGATTACTCTATATACTGGCCACAGACATTCCTGAGAAAGATGTTTGTTTTGGAGCGATCTGCTGTCTCTTGTATCATCAAGGAGATAAACTCAGCAAAAAAAGAAACATCCTCTCACTGTCAACTGCATTTATTTTCAGCAAAATTAACATGTGTAAATATTTGTATGAACATAACAAGATTCAACAACTGAGACATAAACTGAACAAGTTCCACAGACATGTGACTAACAGAAATGTAATAATATGTCCCTGAACAAAGGGGGGGTCAAAATCAAAAGTAACAGTCAGTATCTGGTGTGGCCACCAGCTGCATTAAGTACTTCAGTGCATCTCCTCCTCATGCTCTGCACCAGATTTGCCAGTTCTTGCTGTGAGATGTTACCCCACTCTTCCACCAAGGCACCAGCAAGTTCCCGGACATTTCTGGGGGGAATGGCCGTAGCCCTCACCCTCTGATCCAACAAGTCCCAGACGTGCTCAATGGGATTGAGATCCGGGCTCTTTGCTGGCCGCGGCAGAACACTGACATTCCTGTCTTGCAAGAAATCACACACAGAACGAGCAGTATGGCTGGTGGTCATGTCAGGATGAGCCTGCAGGAAGAGTAACGCACAGCGTTGAGATTGCACAGCGTGGAGATTGCCTGCAATGACAACAAGCTCAGTCCGATGATGCTGTGACACACCAGACCATGACGGACCCTCAACCTCCAACTCGATCCCGCTCCAGAGTACAGGTCTCGGTGTAACGCTCATTCCTTCAACGATAAACGCTAATCCGACCATCACCCCTGGTGAGACAAAACCGTGACTCGTCAGTGAAGAGCACTTTTTGCCAGTCCTGTCTGGTCCAACGACGGTGGGTTTGTGCCCATAGGCAACGTTGTTGCCGGTGATGTCTGGTGAGGACCTGCCTTACAACAGGCCTACAAGCCCTCAGTCCAGCCTCTCTCAGCCTATTGTGGACAGTCTGAGCACTGATGGAAGGATTGTGCGTTCCTGGTGTAACTCGTTGTTGTTTGCATTCTGTACCTGTCCCGCAAGTGTAATGTTCGGATGTATCGATCCAGTGCAGGTGTTGTTACATATGGTCTGCCACTGCGAGGACAATCAGCTGTCCGTTCTGTCTCCCTGTAGCGCTGTCTTAGGCGTCTCACAGTACGGACATTTCAATTTATTTCCCTGGCCACATCTGCAGTCTTGATGCCTCCTTGCAGCATGCCTAAGGAACGTTCACGCAGATGAGAAGGGACCCTGGGCATCTTTCTTTTGGCGTTTTTCAGAGTCAGTAGAAAGGCCTTTTTAGTGTCCTAAGTTTTCATAACTGTGACCTTAATTGCCTACCGTGCTAACGACCGTTCCACAGGTGCATGTTCATTAATTGTTTATGGTTCATTGAACAAGCATGGGAAACAGTGTTTAAACCCTTTACAATGAAGATCTATGATGTTATTTGGATTTTTACGAATTGTCTTTGAAAGACAGGGTCCTGAAAAAGGGCCGTTTCTTTTTTTGCTGAGTTTATGAATGAAAATTGTGGCCCGTAAATTACGCAGGATGTCAGGCCAAGGGGATGGCTGCTGAGGGGATACTTTCCTGGTTTAGCAGCAGTGATAGAGAAGGAACCCTTGCCTGTTACATCATAGCTTAAACAGCCTAACCTTAAAGGTCTAATTGCTTAACGGGGTAAGCAGATACAGTGATAGGACTCCATGGAACATCACCATGGAATACGGTATACAATGAATCTCTTTCAATTTCCAATTAAATAGCTGTCCGTGGCTAATGCACACTCATGTGTTGGGCCTTGCAGATGGACCTGGTCCTGGACACACGGTACAGATGCACTCCTCACCTAGAAGCCCTCTGAGTGGGATCCCTGTCCGCACAGCACCCGCAGCTGCTGTCTCCCCCATCCAGGTACAGTACTGGCCCTCTTCAATATGGACTACAACAGGGTTACCCAGTAGGGGTGGACATAAAAGACTGTAAAATCACCATGAAATCAGCTCAAAGTGATTTTAATTAGGGAAATTGTCACATACACCGGATAGGTGCAGTGAAATGTGTTGTTTTACAGGGTCAGCCATAGTAGTGGGGCACCCCTGGAGCAAATTAGGGCTAAGTGCCTTGCTCAAGGGCACATCAACTGATTTTCACATAGTCGGCTCGGGCATTCGAAACAGCAACCTTTCGGATATTGGCCCAACGCTCTAACTGCTAAGCTACCTGCCGCCTCTAAATAGAGAAATAAATAGAAAATAATAATAATAATGTAAATAAAGAAACATATGTGATCGTATCCCAATGTAATCAAGGTTTGAAATCAATTTGCAGTGAACAAATTATTTATACTATGTTCCGACCCACGAATTGTGGACCCTTGGACTAAAATATCAACCAATCTGTTATTGGGCTCCTAAGTGGCGCATTGGTCTAAGGCACTGCATCGCAGTGCTAGAGGTGTCAATTTATTTATTTATTTTTCCTTTATTTAACCAGGCAAGTCAGTTAAGAACAAAATCTTATTTTCAATGACGGCCTAGGAACAGTGGGTTAACTGCCTGTTCAGGGGCAGAACAACAGATTTGTACCTTGTCAGCTCGGGGGTTTGGACTTGCAACCTTCCGGTTACTAGTCCAACGCTCTAACCACTAGGCTACCCTGCCGCCCCAGACCCTGGTTCAATTCCAGGCTGTATCACAACCGGCCGTGATTGGGAGTCTCGTAGGGCGGCGCACAATTGGGCCAGTGTCGTCCGGGTTTGGCTGGGGTAGGCCATCATTGTAAAATAAGAATTTGTTCTTCACTGACTTGCCTAGTTATATATTTATTTTTTTATCTGTTTATTACCGACTAAATGTATAAAGCTTTTGTAAAGCCTTTTAAATACATTATAACCATTACTAATCATGTAAAGTGTTACAAGTTTGGTTGTCACTTTTTTTATCATCATGTGTAGGACATGAATAGGACATGATATACATTTTTTGTTTTTGTTTCTGTAGAGGCAATCGTCTATCAAACCGCTCTCAAAGACACTGGAGAAAAGGATTAACCATGGAGAGTTCTCTCATTCAGGTACATGACACTGTAGAGAGAACAAGTATAAAAGTAGCACAGATACTGTATATACGTATATAACTTTGTAAAACACCAATTAGATCAAAACGCTTCTTTATCATTGAAACCAACGCATTCTGGCATCTTGCCTTCATCAGCACATTTGACTAACTACAAACAGTCACAACAGTCACATCCTTTGCACATCCTCCTTCCCCCTCTACCTCCCCCGTCCCTGGTTCCTGATTCCTGTGTTTCCCAGATAAGTATGGGGGCTCTGGGGATGAGCTGAAGCCCAGCAGCCTTATGAGGAAGAGTCCTTCCCTGGAGTCGGTCATCAAGTCCCCAGCAACCTTCAGCAGCCGCAGCCACTCCATGAGCTACAACAAGAACAACAGCAAGCTCAGGTGGGCCCTCCTCACTGCAGATTTAGAGAAAGAGCCCACACAACTACATTGATCACAGAAACACACAAACATGTATCACTTGTAACATCACACATCATCACCGGTTCATACACATACAGTAGATCAGGGGTTCCCAACTTTTCCTGGGGGGTCGCGGGACCTTCCATGATTTGAGGGGTAAACAAACTATTATTATTTGGATTTGGGATTTTGTTTTAATCGCCTTTGTATAAACCGATCAATAACAACACATAACCCTGCGATGCTTTAGGCTAGAAACAAGAGGTAAACTGCCTGAGGTAGACGTGACTGCACATGGGGAGATCTTTGGTTTGTCTCTATGACATTCAGAAGCTGAGCTATGACCTAGTCACGAAATATTACATTTTTTACTTTGCTTGAGAAGTAATGTTATCAAATGTGTGACTGTCGCTATCAATTCACTTTCTGTAAAATATTGAGTGTTCATATAAATTCTAATATTTGGTAGTGGAATAACATTTGGGGAAATCCAGTTTTGACTTTGTATTCCATATCAAAAATTATTATTATTATTATTATCATTAAACAGCCTATCTAAAATATGTCATGAGTCTTGTTAAACTACGTAGAATGGCAAGAAATGAGCTTCAAAACAACACATTTCCCTAGGTCCCTTAAATTAAACAAAATCAAGCGTGACATACAAATGTGAAAAAGAGGGCCCTGGGGAATAAAATGTTGGGAACACTTGCACTAGATGCGGTCTTTCCGTTGCAGTCATTTTGCTGTGGCGCTGCGCCATGGGAAAATCGTTGCCTCCACGCCCCAAAAATAAGGAACATGAACAAATATTTCTGCCGCGGTGCACGAAAAACCGGACGCCCCATAGTAGAATAGCTTATCTATTTACCTATTCTGGTGACATAAAGTGGTTTCTGTGAGAGGTACAGTCGGGGGGGTGTTACCCCAGGTGGTAGGTAGGTTACCCTATATTCACTGTTTATGCAAGTTTTTTGGTACATAAAATGAATCAATATCAGCCTAACTAGTTAAAATATCACATTTGATTAGCTATATGCATGGTCCAATGTTAAAATAATAACATTTTTCATATATTTTCTTATTTAACCTTTATTTAACTGGGCAAGTCAGTTAATAAGAACAAATTCTAATTTACAATGGCGGCCAAACCCTAACCGGACGACTCTGGGCCAATTGTGCGCGGCCCTAGGGGACTCTCAATCACAGCTGGTTGTGATACAGCCTGGAATCGAACCAGGGTCTGTAGTGACGCCTCTAGCACTGAGATGCAGTGCCTTAGACCGCTGCACCACTCGGGAGCCCCAAATAATGTTATTGGGCTCATTTCTGGAGGTGGAAAGTACATTTTAGGTGGTATCAGCTACACATTTTTTCCAGAGGAAACACTGAGTAGATGACACATGCAGATACACACCCACAAACTTTCATACATATTCATACTGAGAGATCTTAACAGTCATGCACTTGGTGTTAGTCATACTATTCACTATTAGATCAGTGACAAGCTGGCAGCGTGTTGATCATACTGTATCTATCACCGAATTGCCCCAGTTTTTACTGACTGTTACGTCCTAAATGGCACCCTATTCCCTATATTGTGCACTACTTTTAACCAGAGCCCATAGGGCTTTGGTCAAAAATTGAGCACTATATAGGGAATATGGTGCCATTTGGGACGTACACACTGACTGAACCCCATGGTTTGATACTGAGAGTCCCGAGAGCCTTCTGTTCTGGTGCGCTAGTAGACACAGTAGAAGTAAACTTGGAAGAGATGAGTCAGAGAGAAATGTTAAATAAACATCAGATTACATTTGTTGTGACTACCGAACTCAAGATTAATTAAGCATAATAAGTCTCCATGCAGGCCTCTTTCTGTTTTCTCAACCCAGCCATCAAACAATACTTTAGAACAATTTAATATAATATAATACATTGGAATGTTGTGCAGGACTATGGTAGATGAAGGAACCAATCTATCTGTTCAGACTGTTAGAGTATGTATCTGGTTGTCACGTTCTGACCTTTATTTCCTTTGTTTTGTATTTATTTAGTATGGTCAGGGCGTGAGTTGGGTGGGCAGTCTATGTTTGTTTTTCTAGGTTTTGGGTATTTCTATGTTTCGGCCTAGTATGGTTCTCAATCAGAGGCAGGTGTCATTAGTTCTCTGATTGAGAATCATACTTAGGTAGCCTGGGTTTCACTGTGTGTTTGTGGGTGATTGTTCCTGTCTCTGTGTTTTGCACCAGATAGGGCTGTTTTTGGTTTTCCACGTTTATTGTTTTGTAGTGTTCGTGTTTATCGTTTTTTTATTAAACATGAATCAATATAACCACGCTGCGTTTTGGTCCGCCTCTACGTCACCACAGGAAAACCCTTACACTGGTCAATATGTCAGTGTATTATGTTTGTTGTTTATAACAGTGTGTTATATGTGAAAATGGGATTGTATTTGAATGTTTATGGAATCTTGGAAGATTAGTCCAAATGAGGACTAAATTAAAATAAATGAATAATAAAATCAAAATCTCTCAAACAATCACTTCAATACAGGAGATACATTGCATATGTTTACAGTCACATACAGTGCCTTGCGAAAGTATTCGGCCCCCTTGAACTTTGCGACCTTTTGCCACATTTCAGGCTTCAAACATAAAGATATAAAACTGTATTTTTTTGTGAAGAATCAACAACAAGTGGGACACAATCATGAAGTGGAACGACATTTATTGGATATTTAAAACTTTTTTAACAAATCAAAAACTGAAAAATTGGGCGTGCAAAATTATTCAGCCCCCTTAAGTTAATACTTTGTAGCGCCACCTTTTGCTGCGATTACAGCTGTAAGTCGCTTGGGGTATGTCTTTATCAGTTTTGCACATCGAGAGACTGACATTTTTTCCCATTCCTCCTTGCAAAACAGCTTGAGCTCAGTGAGGTTGGATGGAGAGCATTTGTGAACAGCAGTTTTCAGTTCTTTCCACAGATTCTCGATTGGATTCAGGTCTGGACTTTGACTTGGCCATTCTAACACCTGGATATGTTTATTTTTGAACCATTCCATTGTAGATTTTGCTTTATGTTTTGGATCATTGTCTTGTTGGAAGACAAATCTCCGTCCCAGTCTCAGGTCTTTTGCAGACTCCATCAGGTTTTCTTCCAGAATGGTCCTGTATTTGGCTCCATCCATCTTCCCATCAATTTTAACCATCTTCCCTGTCCCTGCTGAAGAAAAGCAGGCCCAAACCATGATGCTGCCACCACCATGTTTGACAGTGGGGATGGTGTGTTCAGCTGTGTTGCTTTTATGCCAAACATAACGTTTTGCATTGTTGCCAAAAAGTTCAATTTTGGTTTCATCTGACCAGAGCACCTTCTTCCACATGTTTGGTGTGTCTCCCAGGTGGCTTGTGGCAAACTTTAAACTACACTTTTTATGGATATCTTTAAGAAATGGCTTTCTTCTTGCCACTCTTCCATAAAGGCCAGATTTTTGCAATATACGACTGATTGTTGTCCTATGGACAGAGTCTCCCACCTCAGCTGTAGATCTCTGCAGTTCATCCAGAGTGATCATGGGCCTCTTGGCTGCATCTCTGATCAGTCTTCTCCTTGTATGAGCTGAAAGTTTAGAGGGACGGCCAGGTCTTGGTAGATTTGCAGTGGTCTGATACTCCTTCCATTTCAATATTATCGCTTGCACAGTGCTCCTTGGGATGTTTAAAGCTTGGGAAATCTTTTTGTATCCAAATCCGGCTTTAAACTTCTTCACAACAGTATCTCGGACCTGCCTGGTGTGTTCCTTGTTCTTCATGATGCTCTCTGCACTTTTAACGGACTATCACAGTGCAGGTGCATTTATACAGAGACTTGATTACACACAGGTGGATTGTATTTATCATCATTAGTCATTTAGGTCAACATTGGATCATTCAGAGATCCTCACTGAACTTCTGGAGAGAGTTTGCTGCACTGAAAGTAAAGGGGCTGAATAATTTTGCACGCCCAATTTTTCAGTTTTTGATTTGTTAAAAAAGTTTGAAATATCCAATAAATGTCGTTCCACTTCATGATTGTGTCCCACTTGTTGTTGATTCTTCACAAAAAAATACAGTTTTATATCTTTATGTTTGATGCCTGAAATGTGGCAAAAGGTCGCAAAGTTCAAGGGGGCCGAATACTTTCGCAAGGCACTGTAGTTTTTCATTGTTTATCTAGAGCTAATGACAAACATGCATAATTAATGTGATATCGAGGGTGACCCAATGTCATACTATTAAACTCTCAACACACACAACACACAAACACTAGATTGTCTAGATCTCTACATTGTCACGGACACAAACAACAGTATGTGAACATTTTTGTTGCTCCGCAAATGTGTTTATATTTGGTATTGTTTTCACAACTGTATGTCACCAGTGAATTCATACACTGGCTTTTAAAAAGCAACATTTGATATGACAATTCACGATTCCCCAAGCTCTAGTATGTCGTAACATGATGAAATAAACGAAATGTTTTAGTGTTCAAACTGGACCATGTAGCTCAGTGCGACCAAGGACTATTTATGTTCCCATGGCCAAAGAGACAACTAGCTTTCATTATGACAGCCCAGGAGATCACATCAGCGACTGTGTGTGTGTGCGTGCGTGCGTGCGTGCTAATGCCTGCGTGCGTATGCCTGTGTGCGTATGCCTGCGTGTGTATGCCTGCGTGTGTATGCCTGCGTGCATATGCCTGTGTGAGTGCATGCATGCATATTTACTGTATGTGAGGTTGATGGAGACCCAACACACAGGTCAGATGCCATAACTTTTGTTTCCCTCTCTGTCATTGGCTGCGGTGTCAGTGTGGAAAGAAAGGACCCCTTGGCTGCACTGGCGCGGGAGTATGGGGGATCTAAGAGGAACGCTCTACTGAAGTGGTGCCAGAAGAAAACAGAAGGCTATCCGGTAAGGGCCCTGGGTCAGAGACCTGTCTCAATACATAACCCTATCAAATTCCTCTTTCTTTCTCTCGCTTTCTCTCTCCCCATCTCTCTGACCCTCTCACTCTCTCTCCTCTCTCTCTCTCCTTTCTCCCTCTTTTTCTCTGTTGCTATCTCTCTCTCTCTCTCTCGCTAGATATCAGGCATATGTCATGCAGGCCATACTGTGCAGTGAATGTTCCTAAAAATCCAAGGTTTGGTGGGGAACACTTTAGTATAGGAAAACCCATCTTAAGATACTATGTCCTTATTAGTCGAACATTGAGACAGATGATGAAGAATCTCTTTCTTGTTAAACTTGCTCTTTATTAAATACAAATAAATTATTACATTTATTTAATATGTCTTTATTATGACTAACAATGAGGTTATTAAAGATTGGCCAATAACACATGACTTATAATGTTAGAGTAAAAACACAAGTAATAAAGGCCTAATATACAGTAAAACTAATAAGACCAAATAAAGGCCTAATATATAGCTAATAACCTAATAACTGTTTTTATATAATAGTCTGCTGTGTTTACACACAGACAAACCCTCACCTCACCTGTCCTAACTGTGTGGATATAAGATGATATCATTAATGTCAGCAAATCATCCTCAATGCAAAGGGATCCAGTGATGAGTGAGTGTGAGTGAGTGCATTTGTGTCTGTATGCGTGTTATTATGTGTGTGTGTCACGCCCTGACCTTAGTTATCTTTGTTTTCTTTATTATTTTGGTTAGGTCAGGGTGTGACAAGGGGTGGTTTGTTGTGTTTTTGTCCTGTCTAGGGTTTTTGTATGTCTATGGTTGCCTAGATTGGTTCTCAATTAGAGGCAGCTGTTTATCGTTGTCGCTGATTGGGAACCATATTTAGGCAGCCATATTCCTTGGGTAATTTGTGGGTGATTGTCTATGTTTAGTTGCCTGTGGAAGCACTATTATTATAGCTTCAAGTTCATTTTGTTGTTTTTGTACGTTTGTTTAAGTTTCTTCGTTTCATTAAAGAATATGTATTCTCATCACGCTGCGCCTTGGTCTCATCACTATAACGAACGTGACAGAATCACCCACCAAATAAGGACCAAGCAGCGTGAATGGGAGGAACAGCGCTTGGTGGAAAAATGGACCCAGGAGAAGAATGAGTGGGTAACAACCTGGGAGGAGATAGAGAGGTGGTCGATCGATCCAGAGAGAGTGCCAGTGCCCGCCTGGGATTCTATGGAACAGTGCGAGGAGGGATACAGGAGAATGGAGGAACGGCGTCGATATAAGGGTACACGGCTAGCAAGGAAGCCCGGGAGGCAGCACCAATATTTTTTTGGGGGGGTGGCACACGAGGAGATTGGCTGAGTCAGGTAGGAGACCTGAGCCAACTCCTCGTGCTTACCGTGGGGAGCGTGTTACTGGTCAGGCACCGTGTTATGCGGTGGAACGCACGGTGTTCCGCCGGACAGGCGGGAGACTCTGGCAGCGCCGGACTGGGTACTGTCGCCAGACGCTCTGGACTGGGTACTGTCGCCGAACGCTCTGGACTGGTGAGGTGCACTGTAGGCCTGGTGCGTGGTGCCGGCACTGGTGGTACTGGGCTGGGGACACACACCCTGCTGGCACAGGACGCACAGGGCTGCGTCCAAGTATAAACATCCAGCCAGGACGGGTTGTGTCAGCTCTACACTCCAGACCTCCAGTACGCCTCCACAGCCCAGTACGTCCTGTGCCTGCTCCCCGCACTCGCCCTGAGGTGCGTGTCCCCAGCCCAGTACCACCAGTGCCAACACCACGCACCAGGCTTCCTGTGCGTCTCCAGAGCCCTGTACGCCCTGTTCCTCCTCCCCGCACTCACCCTGAGGTGCGTGTCCCCAGCCCGGTACCACCAGTGCCGGCACTACGCACCAGGCCTATAGTGCGCCTCGGCAGTCCAGTACTCCCTGTTCCTGCTCCTCGCACTCGCCATGAGGTGTGTGTCCCCAGCCCGGTACCACCAGTGCCGGCACCACGCACCAGGCCTACAGTGCACCTCACCAGTCCAGAGCGTCCGGCGACAGTACCCAGTCCAGAGCGTCTGGCGACAGTACCCAGTCCGGCGCTGCCAGAGTCTCCCGCCTGTCCGGCGCTGCCGGGGGTACTGTCACGCCCTGACCTTAGTTATCTTTGTTTTCTTTGTTATTTTGGTTAGGTCAGAGTGTGACAAGGGGTGGTTTGTTGTGTTTTTGTCCTGTCTAGGGTTTCTGTATGTTTATGGGCTTGTTTCTAGTCTAGGTGTTTTGTATGTCTATGGTTGCCTAGATTGGTTCTCAGAGGCAGCTGTTTATCGTTGTCTCTGATTGGGAACCATATTTAGGCAGCCATATTCCTTGGGTAATTCGTCGGTGATTGTCTGCCAGCTAATGCCACTAACACTGGTAAACAAAGGCTAAGAAAGGAGGGTCGGGATCTGCCTGGTCTCTGCACTGTTCTCCCTCTTAACTAAATTCCATCGCAGTATGGAGTGTGCTAGCTAGCTTACAGTAGCACCAAGGCTGCGACTGAAATGGCACCCTATTCCCTATATATTGCACTACATAGGGAATAGGGTGCCATTTCGGGCTAAGCCCAACACCACTACTCTACTTAGCCTAACAATGGCCTTGTCCAAGGGTTTCAGTTCAATTAAATGACAGACTGCTGTACTTTGCTCAACCAAGCACACAAGTCAATAAGGATATTAAAACTTCTTAAGGATCGGTGTTCTGCTAGCGAGACAACTTCTGGTGAAATTGGTGGGCGCTCAATTCAAATAAATAATCATAAATATTATGGATTTTCAACATTTTGGTACATATAAGTGTCTTATATCGGCTGAATGCTTAAATTCTTGTTCATCTAACTGCACTGTCCAATTTTTAGTAGCTATTACAGCGAAAACATGCCAAGCGATTGTTTGAGGATGGCGCCCCACATCAAAATATTTCATACATTCACAATATAACGATGAAATATTCACTTTTTGAAAATCTTCCTCTGATTTGTCATCCAAAGGGTCCCAGCTTCAACATGTAGGGTTGTTTTGTTAGATAAAATCCTTCTTTATATCCCAAAAAGTCAGTTTAGTTGGCGCCATCGATTTGAGTAATCCACTCGTTCAACTTGCAGAGAAAGGAATCCAAAAATCTACCCCTAAACTTTGTTTCAACAAGTCAAAATACATTTCTATTTACTCCTCAGATACCCTAAAATGTAATCAAACTATAATATTTCTTTCGGAAAGAAATATGTTCAATAGGAAACCGATTTTAGCAGATGCGTAATGTCTTCATGGCACGCACAAACACGAATTTCCAAGACTGTGTCCTTCTAAAACTGATATTTCTTTCAGACTGCTGACACCTTGTGGAAGTCATAGGAATTGCATCCAGGGAGCTAATTTTCATTATGACCTTTCTCTTGCATTTCTAAGAGGACGGTCTCTCTCCAAAAAATTCTGGTTGGTTTTCTCCTACCATATCTATTGCGTTATATTCTACATTATTTTAACATTTCTACAAACTTCAAAGTGTTTTCTTTCCAATGGTACCAATTATATACATATCTTAGCTTCAGGGCCTGAGCTACAGGCAGTTTAATTTTGGCACATCATTCAGACAGGAGGTAGAGAAAAAGGGGCCTAGGCCTAATTAATACAAGGTTAAAGGTGACTAAAAATAGACTAGCTTTAAAGGATTGAATGAGTTGTTAGATCAATAGAGTTCCTGTTTTTAGGCATGTTTGATGGTGAAATGAGTCATCCCTCCACCCTGTCCTCTGTTGCCATGGTACCTCGTTCATAATTCTGACTCACTGCTGATGTTCCTAAGACACCGTAAATCCATTGTGATGAAAACAGCCAACCTTGATAGTTACAGTAGATACGTTTATTTCTCTAGCACTCCAACTGAATGGACTCTACTGTACAATGGCTGTATTTGCAGCTATGCTCTCCTTTAACTGAGAGGTGGACATGGTCTCCATCTTGACTGCTTATCCGATCGTTTCTTTCATACACAAACTGAATGGTATATAGCTGTGGGGTATTCATTTTAGTCAACACTCTTATCCAGAGCAATTAGGGTTATGTGACTTGCTCAATGGCACATCGACAGCTTTTCACCTAGACGGCTCTGGGATTCGAACCTTTCCGTTACTGGCCCAACGGTCTTAACCACTAGGCTACCTCCCGTTTCAGTCATTGGCACCTACTGGTATTCTATGGTCTACTTTTACACTCAGTGGTTCTGCTGAGGAGAATAATCATTCTCTGGTTTATGGAATGCAATAAGAGGCTTTGGTTAATAGCTGGATGAGAATTTATTTCAGTACATGGAATGAATAGGCTCTGAGGTGACTGTTACAGTATATGATGATGCGTAATTTCCATGTGAGCGTCCATGTGTTTGAATTCCTCCTCAGATTGTGGGTCCGGTGGTTTAACACACCAGATATTTTTAGGAGGAACGTGACCAAACTTGTGAACGGCTGTACAACACGTGTGAGATGCTCAATGACATTAACATTGAGTGTTGCATAATACTGCAGAAACATCCATGTGTTTTTGTGTCAGGACAACAGCCGTCCATGTCTAAATAATTAATTAATTATTAAATTCATTCATTAATCTGTATTTGATGCCATGGGCATCAGTTTCGAGCTCTAAAATGACATTCCATTTCATGGCACATCCCAGTAGTAGGAACAGACACAGGCCTTCTCTGACCACACGGCTGCCTGGGAAAGGAAAAGGTTAATGCCAGAGCACAATATGGGCCATAAATTGAGCTTAATATCAGGCCGGCAAAGGTCAGAGCAGACAACCAACTATGTTCACTGTCATGGCCGACCTGCCCTGGTCCGACAGAGGCCCACTAATGACCTGCTAATGTGTGGAGACAGACAGCCTGTCACAGTCAAACATCTCTTCTTAAGGCTGTTGGCTTGCCAGGCTGAGGCCATAATGTTGATAGCGTTCCCCAAACGGGAGGTTGGGCAGTTGCGATCCCTTTCCCTTTTCTACGTAACCATCATTCATTCTGGTTTGATAAAGGTTAGTGGGGGTTATACCTTTCAGTTTCAACAGATTTTAGTGTATTGTTCTGTGGGATACCTATTTTACTCCATTTAGTAAGGTGGGTCGTGAGATGATATGTCCCAACTAACAAGACTCTAAAAGCTCCAAATCATGTTGTCGAGTTGAAGAGGTCATGTAATGGGGACATAATTAACTGTCACTTTGAAGTATTTTACCAGCCCTGTAGGAATATTGACTCTGCGGTGTGTGTGGTGTGTGTGGTGTGCGGTGTGTGTGCGTGTGTCTGGTGTGCGTGCCGTGTGTGTTCTCTCTGTTGCACGGCTCAGCTGAAGTAGGTGTCAGGAAACTGGCCTCATATATTTTCTCATCTGTCTGCGTGGAGCCGGAATGGCCTCTCTCTCAGACATCCCCTTCCCCTGGCTGGAGGTCAGTTGTTATTATACCACAGACGTATTGTTTCAAGGCCTGTGGTCAAACAAGACTCTAAATTAAATTAAGATGGAAAAACAGGCACTACTGTAATCAAGAGGGGGCTATATCCCATTTAAAGTGAAAACCACTAAAGACACAGTGTGTCCCAAATGGCACCCTTTTCCTTATAGTGCACTACCTTGGACCAGAACCCTAGTACACTATATAGGGAATAGAGTGCCATTTGGGACGCATATTTTGAAGCTATATTCCTAATTGGGGATGCAAAGCCTTATTACAATACTTTTCCTGTGGTCAATAATAATTACTGGGATGGATTTAGATGGCTGTTAGCCTAGCTGTTAGAGCGTTGGGCCAGTAAATGAAAGGTCGCTGGTTCGAATACCCTAGCCGACAAGGTGAAAAATCTATCGATGTACCCATGAGCAAGGCACTTATCCCTAATTTGCTCTAGGGGTGCCTTACTACTACGGCTGACCTTTTAAACACCTATCCGGTGTATGTGACAATAAAACATCTTGGGTTTTTTATATGCTAGGATTTTCATTTGATTTAGTTGCTATTATATTACGTTAACACTAGCATAATAAATCTAGGGTCATTATTGATCACGATGAAGGGCTAACTTGGCTATTATGTGTTTGATTTTAAACACCATCCTCCTATCACATCAAACTAAAAGAGGATGGCAGGTTTATTGCAGTTTTTAATGTTGAAAACAAGATACAGTGTGAAGCCACTGTGTACGTGCGGACATACCCGTACATCTCACCTGAGCCCTCTCCCCTTAAATGGAGCAGTGATGATGGCCATGGGCCTCTATGTATGCGCCCACTCAGGCGGTGTGTGTGTCTGCGTGTGTGTGTGTGTGTCAACCTGCCAATACGGCTCGTGCCACTGGCCATACTCTAACGACTAACAAGGTCAACGAGATACCATTAAACGTGGTAAACAACACACACAGTGACGTGAGTGCTGGAGGTGGCCGTGCTGTTGCCATGGTGAGGAAGAGATCAATACCCCCCCCCCCCCCCCCCGGGGAGAAGGGGTAAACACAACACCACGGTAATGTGACCAAGATTAGTAGATACACACACACACACACTGGGACCTGAATGATGTTCTCCAGTGGTGTGTGTGTCAACATCTGGAGGAGAGGCGCGTGCTTGGTGGGACTGCTCTCAGAACACCTCAAATGTCAGCTTCTCAGAAGAGACAATCGATCAGCAAAGACCTTAATGATGCTCTGATTGACTGGGCCCTGTGGGAGCTAGCTAGCCTCTCTCAGAGTGGATGAGAGGAGAGAAAGAGCGCTCTCACAGGAAATCAACATTCACTGTTTGTAGATTTCACACACAAACACAGACACCTCCACACACACACACACACACTTCAAACAGAGATGACCATATGTACATGCCTCGACCAAAGGCCATGCAGAAGACATTATCATCATGACAAATGATCTGTTTGAATGATGATTACAGTATCTCAGTTGTACTGAAATCCACTGCCGGTCACAGACAGTTAATCACTTCAATCACAATCAATACAGAGTCTTTAATAACAAAAGGTTTTGTTCTGATCCCCACCTGCTCTGGTTTCCCACTGTATTTGTATCATGGTGGTCTTTGATGTTGTTATATTATAACCAAAACATAAACCTTGTTTATTGTTCAGGATGGGAACAATGAGGAGAAGGTGAACAGACAGGCTTAGCTGGGAGTCTCAGTCTGGGCTGAACAGAACGTAGCCTCAGCTGGGACTAACTGAGGAGATTGGCCTTCCTCGGTCATCCGGCCCTCTCTGAGAAACAAACACAACCACGGGGGGCGAGCTAGGACCCCCAGCAGTGTGAGGAAGAGGGAAGGAGCTAATGAATAGGGGGGTGGGGGTATATCTAGACAGAATAATTGGGACATTTGAACTGTGTCATGATACTGCTGGGGTTAAAATGCATCATGACTCTCCCTGCCTCAAGTACCATGTATATGGGAGATACATACTTACTCAACACAATTCAAACTGACACAAAGGCCTTGGTATCCCTGTATCCTATTTGACTTCTGCCACTCCTCCTAACACCCGAGAGAGAGAGAGAGAGAGAGAGAGACAGACAGACAGACACAGACAGACAGACAGACAGACAGACAGACAGACAGACACAGACAGACAGACAGACAGACAGACAGACAGCGTGACGTCTCAACCCAACAGGAAATAAAATACAACCGTTTGAGAGAACCAATCTAAGCTCAGCCAGAAATAAGCACAACTCAGAGCAAATAGTGCATTTACAACGGCTTCCTGTCCAGACCAGTGTGTCACAGCTCTCTTTCGCTTTATATCACATGAGTTGCGTCAGCATGCTATTTATCTACTTCCCCAGAGTCAGATGAACTCCCGGATACCATTGTTATGTCTTGCGTCCAGGATGAAGGAAGTTAGAGGTCGTATCGCAAGCCAATGCTAACTAGCATTAGCGCTAACTTAAAGCAAAGACCGTCTTTGCGCTAAGATAGTTATCATTGTCTCGCGAATGCATATTGACTGTAAGGTTTTATTGTAACTCCAATGACGATGTGTTGGGCCAGTGTGGTAGATATGAGAAACAAAATAAAAAAGTGAGAGATGACTGTTGGTTTGTGCTGTAGTATGTAGAGAGCTTTATTTATAGTATTGGAACTTCTTTGTTGTCGTAGCTGATGGTGATATTGTATGGCTGACTGGCTGGCAGACATGCTGGCTGGCTTACTGACTGGCTGACTGGCTGGGCTTCCTAATGCAATCATACTGTATGTTATCTACTTAATATTTTACTGCAGTGGGCTAAATCAGGGTCACACAAAGTGTTTATTGGTAGTCTTAAACATTTGTCTTAAACAAATCTTCTTTCGACCAATCGATTGGTCGAAATGTTAAAACATGTATTTTTTCCTATTTAGACACATCCTATGTGTTTTAATCAAAACAATGATATGCAGTGAGCTTGTCCGATGCTTTAAGCGAATGGTTTGATTAAATAATTAAGACTCACAAATGACTAGAGTGTCACGTTCTGACCTTAGTTCTTTTGTTATGTCTTTGTTTTAGTATGGTCAGGGCGTGAGTTGGGTGAGTTGTCTATGTTCCTTTTTCTATGTGGTGTTTTTGTGTTTGGCCTGGTATGGTTCTCAATCAGAGGCAGGTGTCGTTAGTTCTCTCTGATTGAGAATCATACTTAGGTAGCCTTTTCCCACCTGTGTTTCGTGGGTGATTACTTTCCGTTTCAGTGTTTGCACCATTCCAGTGTTTGCACCATTCGGGACTGTTTCGGTGTTCATTTTGTTTCTCTTGTTCTTTTTGTATTCTGTATTCATTCTCATTAAATTACATTATGGATACATACTACACTGCATTTTGGTCCTCCGATCCTTCCTACTACTCCTCCTCAGAAGAGGAAGAAGAAAGCCGTTACATAGAGGGAGTCTGACTGAAAAGTTATGCTACCAAAATCCCTCATTTATTTAGGAAAAACATGACATATTCCCTCAACGCTTGCTCTCTTTACATGACATATGTATGCATCGCATGCACGTGACCAATAGGGCCTGGCCTATAGCTCCTGAGTGTTACAGCGGTCTACGGCACTGCATCTCAGTGCAAGAGGCGTCACTACAGTCCCTGGTTCAAATCCAGGCTGAATCACATGATTTGGAGTCCAATAGGGCGGCGCACAATTGGACCTGCGTTATCCAAGTTTGGCCGGGGTAGGCCGTCATTGTAAGTAAGAATTTGTTCTTAATTGACTTGACTAGTTAAACTAGTTAAATAAAGATTAAGTAATTCAAAAAAATATATAATAATCACATCAATAAATTGGTTATAACAAGCTCGGCTAAATGAATGCAGAGGACGTGACAAATAAACTAAAAATGGGGGACTGTTTACTGGTTGCTCAGGAGGTAAAGGGGAAGTCAGATGTGTGGAATAAATTTGACTAGTTGTGGAAAATACTGGGGATAAAGAAAAAGAAGGTAAGGAGCAAGCGCTGCATATTATGTCTCACAGGTTAACTTTTGTTGCCAGCGGTTTAGACATTAACGGCTGTGTGTTGAGTTATTTTGAGGGGACAGCAAATGTACACTGTTATACAAGCTGTACACTCACTACTTTAGATTGTAGCAAAGTGTAATTTCTTCAGTGTTGTCACATGAAAAGATATACTCAAATATTTACAAAAATGTGAGGGGTGTATTCACTTTTGTGATATACTGTATATGGATGATTTATAAAGCCAGGCATCTTTAACAGTTAGGCTATTGATTATAGACCTAATTAAGTTGGGGTTTCCTCTCTCCTCTCTTTTTTTAGACCATTAAGGCAAGGGCTGTTTTATCTTCTGCTAACTCCACTGCTGCCTCCACCGCATTGTTCTCAACACCAATATGCTGGTTAACTTTTCTATTATGCACATAGCAACATGGTCTAGGAAAAGGCGCCAATTCAACAGCACACTGATGTGATTCAGAACCGCGGACAGCGACTGCTATCCAATGTGGGAGAAAGCGATTTGTTATAAAATAAAATATTTTTTATTTGTGTTGCGTCATTGTTCTTACATAATATAATCATATACAGTTTCAGTAGCACGTCTTAGACAAATGGACTGTGCCATCCCCACGGCCTCCACAATGGATCAATTCACTCAGACAGATGCAAATCAGATCGAGGTCTTTTTTGTGTGTTTTTTGCTACTGCTCGACTAAAGAAATCTCGGTAGACCAACAGCCTATCGATCAAACAATCGACCAGTTGATAAAATGGGGTCAGCCCTGCACCCCACACACATGATTATGGGCTTAAAATATAGAGTAAACTATAGAGTGGAAATATATTCAATTTTGAGTTTGCATTCCAATATTACACTTTATATACATGACATGACAGAAGACTGAAATATAACAAAACCTTTTGACATAGAAACACCGGATATTAAGGGTGGGAGTTTAAAAAAAGAATGTTTATTAATTATGACATTTTGAAAAATATTAAAAACATTCCACCCATGAGGCCACTAGAGGGCGATTTGAACATTTGACTGCAGGAAAGAGGTACAGCTGGATTACCGGCAAAGCAAATGTATACTCTCTCTCTCTCGATTAATCTCTCCCCCACTCTATCCATATCTAGCCTCCTCTCCTCTCTCACCCCCTCTCTCCTTCTCAATCTCCCTTATGCCCCTTCTCTGTCTCTATCTCTCCCCCTCTTCTCACTCTCTCCCCCACTATACTTTCATTTGATTTCTTTCTCCTTTTGGTTCTAGTAACTGGGCAGCTCAGTCTTTTGTGTAGAGCGAGACATTTCCTGTCGCTTAATGCTGTGTTTGCTTTTCTGAGCTTGGTCCCCGAGTAATGATTGGGTCTGCTGTTGTTTTAACATTCATGGTGCCCCCTCTCTATCCCCCATCCCCCTTTATTCTGCCCCCGCCCCACCCCCCACCCATACATGGCCAGACCAGGATGTAACTCTGTGCTCCTCAGAACAAGATACACACACACAGACTATGGACCCCGTCATCCCTCCTCTACCTCCCTGCCCAACCCATGAGTCATTGTCTGAGTCAGACAGACCCTGTGGGTTTATGTATCAGTGTGTCTGGCTGTCTCATCCCCATACAGTAGAATGGGCTCAGAGCTGCTGCTGCTCCAGTCCACAGACTGGCAGGACAGGAGAGAGGAGAATAGAGGGAGGTATGGAAGGAACTCCCAGCCTACATAACCGTGCAGGTCTGCCTGGGTGGGAGACAATAATAGACAGGCAATGAGTGATCTCACAGTGATGGGATATCTTGTTCTAACCTACATGCTTTTAGTTTGGTGCATTTGTACTGAATGGATTGAGTCTCTAGTGAATCAAGGAATAGATTGTAAGGTTCCTTGCTGTTAATAACACAATGGCAGTAATAACATGTTTCTTTCTATCCCATAAATTGGACCCAAGAGCAGCATCTGTTATTGAGAACGGCAGAATGATAAAGTATCCATCCCAAACGGCACCCTATTCCCTATTTAGAGCACTACTTTTAAATCCAGACTTTTGGCAGTGCAGTGTATCGACGGAATAGGGTACCATTTGGTATGCAGCCAAAGTGACCGTTCTGTAACCTCAGGAATGCATTGCAGCATTTGAGCCACCCCTATCCTCCCAGAAGCCCTGTGACAGGAAGCCCATCTGGGACAGACAGCAGGACAACTAAGTGACAGGGTCAGGGGACCTACAGGGATTGCAC